>NC_080377.1:59588682-60284143 GCF_014773155.1 Arachis stenosperma | reverse complement strand
ACTACCTTGTGTTTAAGGCACATGGCCATCCCTCTGTGACAATAGAGAGTAAGCATGAAGAGCTTCTCTCAGTTCATGTCAGAAGAGCCCCCACAGTCAAACTCTAAGTTGGTGTTGTGAGGCCACAACCAAACTCTAAGTTTGGTGTTAAGATCCCATATCCAACTCTAAGTTTGGTGTGGGCAACTATACAACATTGACCTGATCACCTTGTGGCTCCATGAGAGCCACTGTCAAGCTATTGACATTAAAGAAGCGCTTGTTGGGAGGCAACCCAATTTTATTTATCTAATTCTTATTTTTTTTCTTTTTATTGTTATTTGTGTTTTATTAGGTACATGATCATGAGGAGTCACGAAAAAATCATAAAAATTAAAAACAGAATCAAAAATAGCAGAATAAAAAAATCACACCTTGGAGGACGCACAGGTGGTGCACGAAATTGTGATCACTACACAACTTTGCACAACTAACCAGCAAGTGCACTGGGTCGTCCAAGTGATAAACCTTACGCGAGTAAGGGTCGATCCCACGGAGATTGTTGGTATGAAGCAAGCTATGGTCACCTTGTAAATCTTAGTCAGGCAGACTCAAATGGGTATAGATGATATATGACTAAAACATAAAGATAAAGATAGAGGTACTTATGTATATCATTGGTGAGAGCTTCAGATAAGCGCATGAAGATGCTTTCCCTTCCGTCTCTCTGCTTTCTTACTGTCTTCATCCAATCCTTCTTACTCCTTTCCATGGCAAGCTTATGCAAGGGTTTCACCGTTGTCAGTGGCTACCTCCCATCCTCTCAGTGAAAATGTTCTATGCTCTGTCACAGCATATGGCTAATCAGCTGTCGGTTCTCGGTCAGGCCGGAATAGAATCCAGTGATTCTTTTTGCGTCTGTCACTAACGCCCCGCCTGCTAGGAGTTGAAGCACGTCACAGTCATTCAATCATTGAATCCTACTCAGAATACCACAGACAAGGTTAGACCTTCGGATTCTCTTGAATGCCGCCATCAGTTCTCGCCTATACCACGAAGACTCTGATCTCACGGAATGGCTGGCTCGTTTGTCAGGCGAGCACTCGGTTGTCAGGCGATCAACCATGCATCGTGTATCAGGAATCCAAGAGATAAACACTAGAGCCTTGATTGCTTGTAGAACAAAGTGGTTGTCAGTCACCTTGTTCATGAGTGAGAATGATGATGAGTGTCACGGATCATCACATTCATCAGTTGAAGAACAATGATATCTTGGACAAAGAACAAGCGGAATTGAATAGAAGAACAATAGTAATTGCATTAATACTCGAGGTACAGCAGAGCTCCACACCTTAATCTATGGTGTGTAGAAACTCCACCGTTGAAAATACATAAGAACAAGGTCTAGGCATGGCCGAATGGCCAGCCTCCCAAAGAGGGTTCAATCATAAAAACATGATCAAAAGATTTCTAAGATTGAAAGCTCAAAATACAATAGTAAAAGGTCCTACTTATAGAAAACTAGTAGCCTAAGGATGAGTAAATGACATAAAAATCCACTTCCGGGCCCACTTGGTGTGTGCTTGGGCTGAGCAATGAAGCATTTTCGTGTAGAGACTCTTCTTGGAGTTAAACGCCAGCTTTGGTGCCAGTTTGGGCGTTTAACTCCCATTTTGGTGCCAGTTCCGGCGTTTAACGCTGGAAATTCTGTAGGTGACTTTGAACGCCGGTTTGGGCCATCAAATCTTGGGCAAAGTATGGACTATCATATATTGCTGGAAAGCCCAGGATGTCTACTTTCCAACGCCATTGAGAGAGCGCCAATTGGGCTTCTGTAGCTCCAGAAAATCCACTTCGAGTGCAGGGAGGTCAGAATCCAACAGCATCTGCAGTCCTTTTGAGTCTCTGGATCAGATTTTTGCTCAGATCCCTCAATTTCAGCCAGAAAATACCTGAAATCACAGAAAAACACACAAACTCATAGTAAAGTCCAGAAAAGTGAATTTTAACTAAAAACTAATAAAAATATACTAAAAACTAACTAGATCATACTAAAAACATACTAAAAACAATGCCAAAAAGGGTACAAATTATCCGCTCATCAACAGGCTGGCGTTCAACGCCAGTAAGATGCATCTGGCCGGCGTTCAACGCCAGAACAGAGCACCATTCTGGCGCTGAACGCCAGTAACGAGCATGAAACTGGTGTTCAACGCCAGAAACATGCTTTACATGGGCGTTGAACGCCCAGAATGTGCACCAATGGGCGTTTAAACGCCAGAATGGTGTGCAAAGGCATTTTACATGCCTATTTGGTGCAAGGATGGAATTCCTTGACACCTTAGGACCTGTGGGCCCCACAGGATCACCTCAAGGATCTGTGGACTCCACAGGATCCCCACCTACCATATTCCCACCTTACCTCCTAATCCTATTTTACTCTTCCCCATGTCACACTTCCCAACAACTTCAATCTCTGAATCTCTCTTCCCAATAAACACTCTTTCCCAAAACCCTTCACCATTCACATCCATCCACTCTTCCCCATACACCCCACCTACCTTCCAAAATTCAAAACCATTTTCCCACCCATCTCCACCCTAAATGACCGAAATCACACTCCCCCCTCTCCCTATAAATACCCTTTCATTCTACTTCATTTTCACACAACACAACCCCTTCTTCTTCACTTGGCCGAACCTTCATCTCTCCCTCTCCTCCATATTTTCTTCTTCTTCTTCTTCTCTTCTTTCTTCTATTGCTCGAGGACGAGCAAAATTTTAAGTTTGATGTGGTAAAAGCATAAGCTTTTTGTTTTTCCATTACCATCAATGGCACCTAAGGCCAGAGTATCCTCTAGAAAAGGAAAAGGGAAGACAAAAGCTTCCACCTCTGAGTCATGGGAGATGGAAAGATTCATCTCTAAGAGCCATCAAGACCACTTCTATGATGTTGTGGCAAAGAAGAAGGTGATCCCCGAGGTCCCTTTCAAGCTCAAAAAGAATGAGTATCCGAAGATCCGACATGAAATCCAAAGAAGAGGTTGGGAAGTCCTAACCAACCCCATGCAACAAGTAGGAATCTTAATGGTTCAAGAGTTCAATGCCAATGCATGGATCACTAGAAACCATGATCAAAGTATGAACCCGAGTCCAAAGAATTATCTCACAATGGTTCGAAGGAAATACTTAGATTTTAGTTCGGAAAATGTGAGGTTGGCGTTTCACTTGCCCATGATGCAAGGAGATGAACGCCCCTACACTAGAAGGGTCAACTTTAATCAAAGGTTGGACCAAGTCCTTATGGACATATGTGTGGAAGGAGCTCAATGGAAGAGAGACTCCAAAGGCAAGCCAGTCCAACTAAGAAGACTGGACCTCAAGCCTGTGGCTAGAGGATGGTTGGAGTTCATTCAACGCTCCATCATTCCTACTAGCAACCGATCTGAAGTTACTGTGGATCGGGCCATCATGATTCATGGCATCATGATTGGAGAGGAAGTAGAAGTTCATGAGGTTATCTCCAATGAAATCTACAAAATAGCCGACAAGTCCTCACCTATGGCACGGCTAGCTTTTCCTCATCTTATTTGCCATCTATGTTACTCAGCTGGAGTCATCATAGAAGGAGACATCCTCATTGAAGAGGATAAGCCCATCACCAAGAAGAGGATGGAGCAAGCAAGAGAAGCCATTCACGGTTCTCAATAGATGCATGAGGAAGCTCATCATCAAGAAATCCCTGAGATGCCTCAAGGGATGCACTTTCCTCCCAACAACTATTGGGAGCAACTCAACACCTCCTTAGAAGATTTGAGCCACAATGTGGAACAATTAAGGGTGGAACATCATGAGCACTCCATCATTCTTCAGGAAATAAAAGAAGATCAAAGAGCAATGAGGGAGGAGCAACAAAGGCAAGGAATGGACATAGAAGAGTTTAAGAACATCATTGGTCCTTCAAGAAGAAGACGCCACTAAAGGTGGATTCATTCCTTGTTCTTTATTTCTTTCTGCTTTTCGGTTTTTAATGTTGTGTTTATCTATGTTTTGTGTCTTTATTTCATGATCATTAGTATGTAGTAACTATGTCTTAAAGCTATGAATAAATTCCATGAATCCTTCACCTCTCTTAAAAGAAAAATGTTTTATTTCAAAAGAACAAGAAGTACATGAATTTCGAATTTATCCTTGAATTTAGTTTAATTATATTGATGTGGTGACAATACTTTTTGTTTTCTGAATGAATGCTTGAACAGTGCATATGTCTTTTGATCTTGTTGTTTATGAATGTTAAAATTGTTGGCTCTTGAAAGAATGATGAGCAAAGAGAAATGTTATTGATGATCTGAAAGATCATGAAATTGATTCTTGAAGCAAGAAAAAGCAGTGAATGGCGAAAAAAAAAGGAAAAAAAATGACGAAAAAAAATAGAAAGAAAAAGAAAAAGCAAGCAGAAAAAGCCAATAGCCCTTAAAACCAAAAGGCAAGGGTAAAAAGGATCCAAGGCTTTGAGCATCAATGGATAGGAGGGCCCGAGGAAATAAAATCCAGGCCTAAGCGGCTAAACCAAGCTGTCCCTAACCATGTGCTTGTGTCATGAAGGTCCAAGTGAAAAGCTTGAGACTGAGTGGTTAAAGTCGTGATCCAAAGCAAAAAGAGTGTGCTTAAGAGCTCTGGACACCACTAACTGGGGACTCTAGCAAAGCTAAGTCACAATCTGAAAAGGTTCACCCAGTTATGTGTCTGTGGCATTTATGTATCCGGTGGTAATACTGGAAAACAAAATGCTTAGGGCCACAGCCAAGACTCATAAGTAGCTATGTTCAAAAATCAACATGCTTAACTAGGAAAGTCAATAACACTATCTGAAATTCTAAGTTCCTAGAGAAGCCAATCATTCTAAACTTCAAAGGAAAAAGTGAGATGCGAAAACTGTTCAGAAGCAAAAAAAGCTACAAGTCCCGCTCATCTAATTATAATTAATATTCATTGATATTCTGAAATTTATAGTATATTCTCTTCTTTTTATCCTAATTGATTTTCAGTTGCTTGGGGACAAGCAACAATTTAAGTTTGGTGTTGTGATGAGCGGATAATTTATACGCTTTTTGGCATTGTTTTTAGGTAGTTTTTAGTAAGTTCAAGCTACTTTTAGGGATGTTTTCATTAGTTTTTATGTTAAATTCACATTTCTAGACTTTACTATGAGTTTGTGTGTTTTTCTGTGATTTCAGGTAATTTCTGGCTGAAATTGAGGGACTTGAGCAAAACTCTGAAAGAGGCTGACAAAAGGACTGCTGATGCTGTTGGAATCTGTCCTCCCTGCACTCAAAATGAATTTTCTGGAGGTACAGAACTTCAAATGGCACGCTCTCAACGGCGTTGGAAAGTAGACATCCAGAGCTTTCCAGCAACATATAATAGTCCATACTTTATTCGGAAATTGACGACGTAACTTGGCGTTGAACGCCAAGTACATGCTGCTGTCTGGAGTTAAACGCCAGAAAAGCGTCATGATCCGGAGTTGAACGCCCAAAAAACGTCATAACTCGGAGTTCAACTCCAAGGGAAGCCTCAGCTCGTGGATTGATCAAGCTCAGCCCAAGCATACACCAAGTGGGCCCCGGAAGTGGATTTATGCATCAATTACTTACTCATGTAAACCCTAGGAGCTAGTTTATTATAAATAGAACATTTAACTATTGTATTAGACATCTTTTGACAGTTTAATCTCTTGACTGTTTAGCCTTTGATTATTCGGTCTCTTGATCACTCAGGGGGCTGGCCATTCGGCCATGCCTGAACCTTTTACTTATGTATTTTCAACGGTGGAGTTTCTGCAAACCATAGATTAAGGGTGTGGAGCTCTGCTGTACCTCAAGTTTCAATACAATTATTATTCCTTTCTATTCAATTCTCTTTTATTCTTATTCCAAGATATACATTGCACTTAACCTTGATGAATGTGATGATCCGTGACACTCATCATCATTCTCACCTATGAACGCGCGTGATTGACAACCACTTCCGTTCTACCTTAGGCCGGGCGCATATCTCTTAGATTCCCCAACAGAATCTTCATGGTTTAAGCTAGATAGATGGCGGCATTCATGGGGATCCGGAAATACTAACCTTGTCTGTGGTATTCCGAGTAGGATCCCGGGAATCCGGAAAGTCTAACCTTGTCTGTGGTATTCCGAGTAGGATTCCGGTATTGAATGACTATGACGAGCTTCAAACTCCTAAAGGCTGGGCGTTAGTGACAGACGCAAAAGAATCAATGGATTCTATTCCAACCTGATTGAGAACCGACAGATGATTAGCCGTGCTGTGACAGAGCATTTGGACCATTTTCACTGAGAGGATGGGATGTAGCTATCAGCAAGGGTGATGCCTCCAGACGATTAGCCGTGCAGTGACAGCGCATAGGACCATTTTCCCGAGAGGATTGAAAGTAGCCATTGATGATAGTGATGCCCTACAAACAGCTTGCCATGGAAAGGAGTAAGAAGGATTGAAAGAGAGAGTAGTGAAGTAGAGTTTCAAGAGGAGCACAGCATCTCCATACGCTTGTCTGAAATTCCCACTCTTGATTTACATAAGTATTTCTATCCCTTTTATTTTCTTTTTATATTTGATTTTCTAAATTCCATAATTTTATCCTCCTGACTGGGATTTACAAGATGACCATAGCTTGCTTCATACCAACAATCTCTGTGGGATCGACCCTTACTCGCGTAAGGTTTATTACTTGGACGACCCAGTACACTTGCTGGTTAGTTGAACGGAGTTGTGAATTCAACTGGTGCCATAATAATGATTTCATACAAGTACAAAAGAATATGGATCACAATTTCGTCCACCAATCTTCTATGATGGTCTGTCTGAACTGTCCAAGATGTCTTTGGATAGCTCTGCTGGAGGATCTCTTCATCTGAAGAAGACGCCTACAGAAGCTCAAGAACTAATTGAAATGGTTACAAATAACCAATTCATGTACACTTCTGAAAGGAATCCTGTGAACAATGGGACAAATCAGAAGAAAGGAGTTCTTGAGATTGATACTCTGAATGCCATACTGGCTCAGAACAAGATATTGACTCAGCAAGTCAATTTGATTTCTCAAAGTCTGTCTGGAATGCAAGCTGCACCAGGCAGTACTAAGGATGCTTCATCTGAAGAAGAAGCTTATGATCCTGAGAACCCTTCAATGGAAGAGGTGAATTACATGGGAGAACCCTATGGAAACACCTATAATTCTTCATGGAGAAATCATCCAAATTTCTCATGGAAGGATCAACAGAGACCCCAACAAGGTTTCAACAACAATAATGGCGGAAGAAATAGGTTTAGCATTGGCAAGCCTTTTCCATCATCTTCTCAGCAACAGACAGAGAATTCTAAGTAGAACCACTCTGACTTAGCAACCATAGTCTCTGATCTAATCAAAACCACTCAAAGTTTCATGACTGAAACAAGGTCCTCCATTAGAAACTTGGAGGCACAAGTGGGACAGCTGAGCAAGAAAATTACTGAACTCCCTCCTAGTACTCTCCCAAGCAATACAGAAGAAAATCCAAAAGGAGAGTGCAAGGCCATCAACATGGCCGAACTTGGAGAGGAGGAAGAGGCAGTGAACACAACTGAGGAAGACCTCAATGGACGTCCACTGGCCTCCAATGAGTTCCCTAATGAGGAACCATGGGAATCTGAGGCTCACACTGAGACCATAGAGATTCCATTAAATTTACTTCTGCCATTCATGAGCTCTGATGAGTATTCTTCCTCTGAAGAGGATGAAGATGTCACTGAAGAGCAAGTTGCTAAATACCTTGGAGCAATCATGAAGCTAAATGACAAGTTATTTGGTAATGAGACTTGGGAGAATGAACCTCCTTTGCTCACCAAAGAACTGGATGACTTGTCTAGGCAGAAATTACCTCAAAAGAGACAAGATCCTGGAAAGTTTTCAATACCTTGTACCATAGGTACCATGACCTTCAAGAAGGCTCTGTGTGACTTAGGGTCAAGTGTAAACCTCATGCCTCTCTCTGTAATGGAGAAGCTAGGGATCTTTGAGGTGCAAGCTGCAAGAATCTCACTAGAGATGGCAGACAATTCAAGAAAACAAGCTTATGGACTTGTAGAGGATGTTTTGGTGAAAATTGAAGACCATTACATCCCTGCTGATTTCATAGTCCTAGAGACTGGGAAGTGCATGGATGAATCCATCATCCTTGGCAGACCCTTCCTAGCCACAGCAAAGGCTGTGATTGATGTTGACAGAGGAGAATTGATCATTCAAGTGAATGAAGAATCCTTTGTGTTTAAGGCTCAAGGATATCCCTCTGTCACCATGGAGAGGAAGCATGAAGAGCTTCTCTCAAAACAGAGCCAAACAGAGCCCCCACAGTCAAACTCTAAGTTTGGTGTTGGGAGGCCACAACCAAACTCTAAGTTTGGTGTTGAACCCCCACATTTAAACTCTAAGTTTGGTGTTGGGAGGTTCCAACATTGCTCTGAGTATCTTTGAGGCTCCATGAGAGCCCACTGTCAAGCTACTGACATTAAAGAAGCGCTTGTTGGGAGGCAACCCAATGTTATATTTAATCTATTTCCCTTTGTTATTTTATGTTTTTTGTAGGTTGATGATCATGAGAAGTCACAAAATCAATTGAAAAAGCAAAAACAGAATGAAAAACAGAAAGAAAAATAGCACACCCTGGAGGAGAACTTGCTGGCGTTTAAACGCCAATGAAGCTAGCAAATGGGCGTTTAACGCCAGAAAGGGGCACCAGACTAGCGTTAAACGCCAGGAAAGGGCAAGAAGCTGGCGTTAAACGCCAGAAATGGGCACCAGCCCGGCGTTTAACGCCAGAATTTGCAAAGGGTGCATTTTTGCATGCCACTTGGTGCAGGGTTGAATTTTCCTTGACACCTCAGGATCTGTGGACCCCACAGGATCCCCACCTACCCCACCACTCTCCATCTTCTCTATTTTTTCTTCTTTTACTCTCTTCTTTCTTCTTTTGCTCGAGGACGAGCAAACCTTTTAAGTTTGGTGTGGTAAAAGCATTGCTTTTTGTTTTTCCATAACCACTTATGGCATCCAAGGCCGGAGAAACCTCTAGAAAGAGGAAAGGGAAGGCAAAAGCTTTCACCTCCGAGTCATGGGAGATGGAGAGATTCATCTCAAGGGTGCATCAAGACCACTTCTATGAAGTTGTGGCTTTGAAGAAGGTGATCCCCGAGATCCCTTTCAAACTCAAAAAGGGTCAACTTTGATCAAAGGTTGGACCAAGTCCTCATAGACATTTGAGAAGAGGGCGCTCAATGGAAGAGAGATTCAAGAAGGAAGCCAGTTCAACTGAGAAGGCATGACCTCAAACCCATCACTAAGAAAAGGATGGAGCAAACAAGAGATCCCACTCATCATGAAATCCCTGAGATACCTCAAGGGATGCACTTTCCTCCACAAAACTATTGGGAGCAAATCAACACCTCCCTAGGAGAATTGAGTTCCAACATGGGACAACTAAGGGTGGAGCACGAAGAACACTCCATTCTCCTCCATGAAATTAGAGAAGATCAAAGAATCATGAGAGAGGAGCAACAAAGACAAGGAAGAGACATTGAGGAGCTCGAGCACTCCATAAGATCTTCAAGAGGAAGAACAAGCCGCCATCACTAAGGTGGACCCGTTCTTTAATTTCCTTGTTCTTTATTTTTCTGTTTTTCGAATTTTAATGCTTATGTTTATCTATGTTTGTGTCTTGTGATCATTAGTGTCTTAGTGTCTATGCCTTAAAGTTATGAATGTCCTATGAATCCATCACCTTTCTTAAATGAAAAATGTTCTTAATTGGAAAAGAGAAGAGTGGCATGAATTTTGAATTTTATAACAAATTAATTATTTTGATGTGGTGGCAATACTTTTATTTTCTGAATGTATGCTTAAACAGTGCATATGTCTTTTGATTTTGTTATTCATGAATGTTAAAATAGTTGGCTCTTGAAAGAATGATGAAAAAGGAGACATGTTACTGAGGATCTGAAAAATCATAAAAATGATTCTTGAAGCAAGAAAAAGCAGTGAATACAAAAAAAAAGAGAAGAAGCGAAAAAAAACGAAAAAAAAAGAAAAGGGAGAAAAAGAAAAAGAAAGAAATAAGAGTTGTAATCCAAGGCAAAAAGAGTGTGCTTAAGAACCCTGGACACCTCTAATTGGGGACTCTAGCAAAGCTGAGTCACAATCTGAAAAGGTTCACCCAATTATGTGTCTGTGGCATGTATGTATCCGGTGGTAATACTGGAAGACAGAGTGCTTTGGGCCACGGCCAAGACTCATAAAGTAGCTGTGTTCAAGAATCATCATACTTAACTAGGAGAATCAATAACACTATCTGGATTCTGAGTTCCTATAGAAGCCAACCATTCTGAATTTCAAAGGATAGAGTGAGATGCCAAAACTGTTCAGAGGCAAAAAGCTAAAAGCCCCGCTCATCTAATTAATACTGATCTTCATAGATGTTTTTGGAGTTCATTGCATATTCTCTTCTTTTTATCTTATTTGATTTTCAGTTGCTTGGGGACAAGCAACAATTTAAGTTTGGTGTTGTGATGAGCGGATAATTTGTACGCTTTTTGGCATTATTTTTAGTATGTTTCTAGTAGGATTTAGTTAGTTTTTAGTATATTTTTATTAGTTTTTAGTTAAAATTCACTTTTCTGGACTTTACCATGAGTTTGTGTGTTTTTCTGTGATTTCAGGTATTTTCTGGCTGAAATTGAGGGACCTGAGCAAAAATATGATTCAGAGGCTGAAATGGACTGCAGATGCTATTGGATTCTGACCTCCCTGCACTCGAAGTGGATTTTCTAGAGCTACAGAAGCCCAATTGGCACGCTCTCAACGGCGTTGGAAAGTAGACATCCTGGGCTTTTCATCAATGTATAATAGTCCATACTTTGCTCAAGATTTGATGGCCCAAACCGGCGTTCCAAATCAGCTCAAGAATGCCCGGCGTTTAACGCCGGAACTGGCACAAGAATGGGAGTTAAACGCCCAAACTGGCACAAAAGCTGGCGTTTAACTCCAAGAAGAGTCTCTACACGAAAATGCTTCAATGCTCAGTCCAAGCACACACCAAGTGGGCCCGGAAGTGGATTTTTATGTCTTTTACTCATCTTTGTAATTCTTAAGCTACTAGTTCCCTATAAGTAGGACCTTTTGCTATTGTATTTTCATCTTGGTAGCTATCTTTGAGTTTTATGCTATCTTAGATCATGGGGCTGGCCTCACGGCCATGCCTAGACCTTGTTCTTATGTACTTTCAACGGTGGAGTTTCTACACACCATAGATTAAGGTGTGGAGCTCTGCTGTACCTCGAGTATTAATGCAATTACTATTGTTCTTCTATTCAATTCAGCTTGTTCTTATTCCAAGATATCACTTGTTCTTCAACTTGATGAATGTGATGATCCGTGACACTCATCATAATTCTCACTTATGAACGTGTGACTGTCAATCACCTCCGTTCTACCTTAGATTGGGTGGATATCTCTTGGGTTCTTTAACCGGAATCTTCGTGGTATAAGCTAGAATTGATGACTGCATTCAAGAGAATCCGGAAGGTCTAAACCTTGTCTGTGGTATTCTGAGTAGGATTCAATGATTGAATGACTGTGACGAGCTTCAAACTCGGGATTGTGGGGCGTTAGTGACAGACGCAAAAGAATCACTGGATTCTATTCCGACATGATCGAGAACCGACAGCTGGATAGCCGTGCTGTGACAGGGTGCGTTGAACATTTCCACTGAGAGGACGGGACTGTAGCCACTGACAATGGTGATGCCCAACATACAGCTTGCCATGGAAAGGAGTAAGAAGGATTGGATGAAGACAGTAGGAAAGCAGAGAGACGGAAGGGACTAAGCATCTCCATTCGCTTATCTGAAGTTCTCACCAATGAATTGCATAAGTATCTCTATCTTTATCTTTATGTTTTATTCATATATCATTCATAACCATTTGAGTCTGCCTGACTGAGATTTACAAGATGACTAAAGCTTGCTTCATACCAACAATCTCCGTGGGATCGACCCTTACTCGCGTAAGGTTTATTACTTGGACGACCCAGTGCACTTGCTGGTTAGTTGTGCGAAGTTGTGTTTATGCCATGGTATTGAACACCAAGTTTTTGGATTCATTACCGGGGATTATTTGAGTTGTGAAAAGTAGTGATCACAATTTCGTGCACCAAATTTTTGGCGCCGTTGCCGGGGATTGTTTCGAGTATGGACAACTGACGGTTCATCTTGTTGCTTAGATTAGGTATTTTTCTTCAGATTTCTTTAAGAATGAATTCTAGAGTTTCATGATGATCTGTTGAAATCTGGCTGGCTGCGAAGCCATGTCTAATCTTATTGGACAAAGGTTTGTCCAAACTCAACAATCTCGGCAACGGCGCCAAAAACTTGGTGCGCATGAATCCCACACTTTTGTACAGCAGTACCAGCAAGTGCATTGGGTCGTCCAAGTAGTACCTGAGCGAGTCAGGGTCGATCCCACGAGGATTGTGGTTTCAAGAAGGCTATGCTTATCTTGCAGGTCTTAGTCAGGCAGATTAGAAGGTTATTGGAATATTTGTCAAATTTGCATTAAAAGGAATATTGGAATAGAAATCAGTAAAATGGTTATAATTAAGGATAGAGTTGAGAGTTGGAGTTGCTTTGTCTTTCTGATTGAACTCTGGGACTACTGTCTTCTTTGCTTGTGAATGATCTTCTTCTATGGCAGGCTGTATGTGATCAAAGCCATTTCCCGTGGTCATTGATCTCCTCTGGTCTAGATCAAACGCCATTGCCCGTGGTCGTTCAATCTAACGGAGCGTGAAGCTCTAGCAGTTTATTCTCTTGGCGATCCTACTCAAAATGCCACAGACAAAGTTGAATCTTCCGGATCAGAGAATGCTGCTTCTATGGATTCTAGCCTATACCACGAAGACCATAATCTCCCCGAAAATTGGCTGAACTGGTGTCTCGAGAAGTCCCCAATGAAGTCGTGGAATAACCGTCTGAGAGATGTATAAACATAGGTGTTAGCTCGTGCTTTCCTGCCAAGTATTCATATGAACCCAAGTAGACGTGGGTGTTTGCCAGGCACGTTCGTCTTAATGTGATGAACAAATCTAATTTGTCAGATCATCCTATTCACCACGATGAATATTGGATATACATATTAAAAGTGAATCAAACACTGATCGAAGAAGAAACAGTAATACTTTTAGTTATTCATAGGACTCAGCAGGGCTCCTCCCCTCAACCTAGGAGGTTTAGAAACTCATACTGAAGTAAAAACAATGGTAAAACATGTATGATGGTAAAAATGATCCAAAAAGCTCTGAATTACATAAATTAAATCCCTTAAATACTAAACAGATGACTAGTAAGGGTAAAATAGTCTATTTAGTGCTAAAATCCACTTTTGAGCCCCACTTGGTGAGTGTTTAGGATGAGCTTTGATGAGATCCACATGCTCTGAGGCTCCTTGGTCGTGGAACGCCAGCTAGGGGGTCCTCTCTGGGCGTTTGGACATTGGTCTCTGCTCTTTGGGCGCTGGACGCCTGGAAGGGGGCAGGTAGCTGGCATTGGACGCCGGTTTTGGTCCTTCTAATCCGAAGAAAAGTATAAACTATTATATATTTCTGGAAAGCTCTGGAAGTCATATTTCCATAGCCGTTAAGAGCTCTCCATTTGGACTTATGTAGCTCTAGAAAAGCTCTTCCGAATGCAGGCAGGTTAGATCTGGACAACATCTGTAGTGCTTTCTCTATCTCTGAATCAGACTTCTGCTCCAGCTCCTCAATTTCAGCCAAAAAATACCTGAAATTGTACAAAAATACAAAAACTCATACTAAAATCCAAAAATGTGAATTTAACACTAAAACCTATAAAAACTTAATAAAAACTACTAAAAACTATATGAAAATGATGTCAAAAAGCGTATAAAATATCCGCTCATCATGGCATAACCACCGGCTTGGCCTACCATTAGTCCCATTATTTTAGAGGTTGGAAGACCATGATCATGCATGGTATTCGCCTGAGCTTTTTGTGCCTCAGTCAACCCTAGGTGGTTTAGGATTAGGTGTACCAAGCATTATGGGATAAGATCATGGTTGTGCTTCTCGACTAATTTTTTAACCCTCCAAGTCAAAGTTTTTGGTGTCAAAATACACCGCAAGCATGGCTTCACAACAGTGCGAGTTTGCGCTCTATGCTCCCTCTTCCTACTCGAACTAGATATGTATTTCTCGGCTCTCTTTCCTTCCTTGCTGCAAAAAAACCTCCTTCTGCGTTGTCTTCCATCTTTTCCACATGTTGTATCACCCTGATAAACCACTATTTTATGGTTTATCTTGTACTCAATTAAGTGGTTTTTATTAACTCTTTACCCACTTATTCATACTATTTGCATGGTTTTATATTTCCTTCCTAATTATGTGTTTTGATTGAAAACATGCTTCTTTGATCTTATATTTGCTTATTATTAATCCTCTCTTATTACCATTAGATTCCTTGATATGTGTGTTAAGTGTTTTCAGAGATTATAGGGCATGAATGGCTTAGAGGATGGGAAGAAAGCATGCAAAAGAGGAAGGAATGCAAGAAGTTGGAGAAATTGCTAAGCTGTCTAGCCTGACCTCTTCGCACTCAAACGGCTATAACTTTAGCTACAGAGGTCCAAACGATGCGGTTCCAGTTGCGTTGGAAAGTTAACGTCTGGGGCTTCGATTTGATATATAATATGCCATAGTGACCCTGACGCTAGGCGACGCAACCGCGTGCCCCATGCGGTCGCGTCGCAAGTGACGAAAATCAGCGAATTTGAATTCGCAACCAGCAAATTCTGGGCTGTTTCTGACCCAGTTCTCGACCCAGAAAACACAGATTAGAGGCTATAAAGTGGGAGAATGCATCCATTCATTATCAGGCACTCATAATTCACTTTCCATAATTTAGATCTAGTTTGGAGAGAGGTTATCTCCTCTCTCTCTTTAGGATTAGGATTTAGGATTTAGAATTTCTTCTTATTTTAAGAGTAACTCTGGATCCCAAGTTCAATGTTCTTTTACTTTATATTTATTTCCTATTTTCAGATACTTCATTGCTTGTATTAGATATGTTGCCTAATTGGCTTATGAACTTTTCCATGTTAAGATTTGAATATTTTATTTAATGATATTTGAAGCATTTCAGTTTATGATTGTTCCTTTTTATTATTCCCAATCTGAGGATATTATTATTCTAGTAGATTTAGTTTTTCCCCTTTTGGCTTTGGTTAAATAATTGGTAACTCTTGATTTATCAAACTCATTGTTGATTGAAAATCGGAATTAATTCATCCACTTAATTTACCTTCATAGTTAGAGGTTAACAAAGTGGGAGAAGAATCCAATTCTCATCACAATTGATAAGGATAACTGGGATAGGACCTCCAGTCTTTATACCTTGCCAAGAGTTTAGTTTATAGTTATTTATTTATTTTTCTTATTATTTTTTGTGCAACATATTGCCCAACTAACCTTTTACCTTAATCCAAAACCCCAAACACACTTTCTCATAACCAATAATAAGAACATACATCCCTGCAATTCCTGGAGAAGACGACCCGAGGTTTAAATACTCGGTTATCAATTTATTTAGGGGTTTGTTACTTGTGACAACCAAAACGTTTGTATGAAAGGACTTTTGAAGGTTTAGAAACTATACTTGCAACGAGGATTTATCCGCAAATTTCTAGACCACACAAAAGTTCTCTCATCACACCCTTACAAACTACAAACCTAAGACACCTCGCATAACGTATGATGAGCGGATATTTTATACGCTTTTTGGGGATAATTTCTTATAGATTTTAGCATATTTTAATTAGTTTTTAGTTAAATATCATTAGTTTTTAGGCAAAAATCATATTTCTGGACTTTACTATGAGTGTGTGTATTTTTCTGTGATTTCAGATATTTTCTGGCTGAAATTGAGGGAGCTGAGCAAAAATCTGACTTAGGCTGAAAAAGGACTGCTGATGCTGTTGGATCCTGACCTCCCTGCACTCGGAATGGATTTTCTGGAGCTACAAGAGTCCAATTGGCGCGCTCTCAACGGCGTTGGAAAGTAGACATCCAGGGCTTTCCAGCAATATATAATAGTCCATACTTTGCGCGAGAATAAACGACGTAACTTGGCGTTGAACGCCAAGTTCATGCTGCTGTCTGGAGTTAAACGCCAGAAAAACGTCATGATCCGGAGTTGAACGCCCAAAACACGTCATAACCTGGAGTTTAACGCCAAGAAAGGCCTCTACTCGTGGATAGCTTTAATCTCAGCCCCAGCACACACCAAGTGGGCCCTAGAAGTGGATTTCTGCACCAATTATCTTAGTTTATTCATTTTCTGTAAACCTAGGTTACTAGTTTACTATTTAAACAACTTTTACAGACATTTCTTACACCTCATGACATTTTCAGATCTGAATTATATACTTTTGACGGCATGAGTCTCTAAACTCCATTGTTGGGGGTGAGGAGCTCTGCAGCGTCTCGATGATTTAATACAATTCCTTTGTTTTCCATTCAAACACGCTTGTTCTTATCTAAGATGTTTATTCGCGCTTAATTGTGAAGAAGGTGATGATCCGTGACACTCATCACCTCCCTCAATCCATGAACGTGTGCCTGACAACCACCTCCGTTCTACATCAGACTGAATGAATATCTCTTAGATTCCCCAACAGAATCTTCGTGGTATAAGCTAGATAGATGGCGGCATTCATGAGAATCCGGAAAGTCTAAACCTTGTCTGTGGTATTCCGAGTAGGATTCCGGGATTGAATGACTGTGACGAGCTTCAAACTCCTGAGGGCTGGGCGTTAGTGACAGACGCAAAAGAATGAATGGATTCTATTCCAACCTGATTGAGAACCGACAGATGATTAGCCGTGCTGTGACAGACCATAGGAACGTTTTAACTGAGAGGATGGGAGGTAGCCATTGACAACGGTGACACCCTACATAGAGCTTGCCATGGAAGGAGCCTTGCGTGTGTTGAAGGATTTCAAGGAAGAGTTGAAGTCAAAGGACAAAGCATCTCCAAAACTCCAACATATTCCCCAGTACTGCAAAACAAGTAACTCTATTGTTCAAGTAATAACTATTTATTTTATGCCCTTTTTCTTTATTAAAATACGAGGCTAAAGAATCCTATTGATATCCTGACTAAGACAAATAAAATAAATATTGATTGCTCCAAGCCAATAATCTCCATGGGATCGACCCTTACTCACGTAAGGTATTACTTGGACGACCCAGTGCACTTGCTGGTTAGTTGTGCGAATCACAAATTCGTGCACCAAGTTTTTGGCGCCGTTGCCGGGGATTATTGAGTTTGAACAATTGAAGGCATATTTTATTTCTTAGATTAGGAATAATTTATTTTTGTTGCTACAGAGTCATTAAATTTTGATAGGATAGTTTCTTTTCAAAAATTTCTTTTTAAAAATATTATTTTTCTTAATTAATTGTTAATTTCTCGTAAGTTTAGTGTCTTATTCTAAGTTTGGTGTTAATTGCATATTCTATATTTTCTCTAAAATTCTCGTGTTAGTGTTCTTGGTTCTTCCTTGATTTTCAAGTTGTTCTTGATAATTGGTTATACCCTTTGGAACCTTTTTCAAAAATAATTTTTCTTGGATTGAATCTTGTGCCAAACTTTAAGTTTGGTGTTTTCTTGTTAATCTTTTCATAATTTTCGAAAATTTTCTTAAAGTTTTCTAAAAATTTTAAGTTTGGTGTTCTTTCTTTTGTTCTTGGTGTTCTTGTGAATCTTCAAGGTGTTCTTGAATTTTTCTTGTGCCTTGATCTTAAAATTTTTAAGTTTGGTGTTCCTTGGTGTTTTCCCTCCAAAAATTTTCGAAAATAAGGAGCACTAAATCTAAAAATTTTAAATCTTGTGTCTTTTGTGTGTTTTTCTCTTTCATCATAAAATTCAAAATTCAAAAAAAAAAATTTATTTTCTAACCAATTTTAAAACTACTTTTTCGAAATTTTTAATATAAAATTCAAATTTCAATTTCAAATTTTTCGAAAAATTTTTCACAAAATATTTTCAAAATATTTTTTTTATATTTCGTTTTATTTATTCAACTTTTATAAAATAAATAAAATCAACATATAAATTATCTCTTGTGATCTAGTATGGAAGCAAGTAGGAATGAACAGTCCAAGAGGACTCTAGGGTCATATGCTAACCCCACTACTGCTTCATATGGGAGTAGTATTTGTATACCTTCCATTGGAGTTAGTAGCTTTGAGCTGAATCCTCAGCTCATTATCATGGTGCAGCAAAACTGTCAGTATTCTGGTCTTCCACATGAAGAACCTACAGAGTTTCTGGCACAATTTCTACAAATTGCTGATACAGTACATGATAAGGAAGTAGATCAGAATATCTACAGATTATTACTGTTTCCATTTGCTGTAAAAGATCAAGCTAAGAGATGGTTAAATAACCAGCCTAAGAACAGCATAAAAACATGGAAACAGCTGTCAGAAAAATTCCTGAATCACTATTTTCCTCCCAAACGGATGACACAGCTAAGGCTAAACATCCAAGGCTTCAAACAAGGAGATAATGAATCCCTTTATGATGCTTGGGAGAGATACAGAGAGATGCTAAGAAAATGTCCCTCTGAAATATTTTCAGAATGGGTGCAATTAGACATCTTCTACTATGGGCTTACAGAAAAAGCTCAGATTTCTCTAGACCACTCAGCTGGTGGATCTATACATATGAGAAAAACAATTGAAGAAGCTCAAGAGCTTATTGATACAGTTGCCAGAAATCAGCATCTGTACCTAAGCAGTGAATCCTCTACGAAAGAAGAAGCTAAAACAGTAACTACAGAACTCAGTCCAGTGGATCAGGCTAATGAATTCAATCAGCAATTAGATTTTCTAACTCAGCAACTAGCCGAATTCAAGGAAATATTACAGGAAACAAGAATGGCTAACAGGAACATGGAAGTGCAATTAAAGCAGACAGAAAAGCAACTGTCAAAACAAATAACAGAAGAATGCCAAGCGGTTCAATTGAGAAGTGGGAAAACATTAAATACCTCACTTTAAAACAGCAGGAAACCAAGAAATGAACAAGAGGATACTCAAAATCCCTCTGAGGACAATCAGAGCCCAGAGAGGAACAAAGCTGGCGCTGAACGCCCAGACCATGCTCATTCCTGGCGTTCAACGCCAGAAACAAGCATGAATCCGGCGTTGAACGCCCAAAGGGAGCATGGTTCTGGCGTTCAAACGCCAGTGACAAACAAGGAAGTGGCTTCTAACGCCACTCCAGCTCCCACCACTGGCATTCAAATGCCAGTAGGGAATCAGTCACATACAAGTGCTGATAATAACCCTTCTAAGAAGGGCTCCCAACCCACTTCTGTAGGTAATAAACCTGCAGCAACTAAGGTTGAGGAATACAAAGCCAAAATGCCTTATCCTCAAAAACTCCGCCAAGCGGAACAGGATAAGCAATTTGCCCGCTTTGCAGACTATCTCAGGACTCTTGAAATAAAGATTCCGTTTGCAGAAGCACTTGAGCAAATACCTTCTTATGCTATGTTCATGAAAGAAATCTTAAGTCATAAGAAGGATTGGAGGGAAATTGAAAAAGTCTACCTCACTGAAGAATGTAGTGCAGTCATTCTGAAAAGCTTACCTGAGAAGCTTAAAGATCCCGGGAGCTTTATGATACCATGCACATTAGAGGGTAATTGTACCAAGCAAGCTTTATGTGATCTTGGGGCAAGTATCAACTTAATACCTGCATCTACTATCAGAAAGCTTGGTTTAACTGAAGAAATTAAACCAACCAGGATATGTCTTCAACTTACTGATGGCTCCATTAAATACCCATCAGGCGTGATTGAAGACATGATTGTCAAGGTTGGGTCATTCGTCTTTCCTACTGACTTTGTGGTGCTGGAAATGGAGGAGCACAAGAGTGCAACTCTCATTCTAGGAAGACCTTTCCTAGCAACTGGCCGAACCCTCATTGATGTCCAAAAAGGGGAAGTAACCTTGAGAGTCAATGAGGAGGAGTTCAAGTTGAATGTTGTCAAAGCAATGCAACATCCAGACACCCCAAATGACTGCATGAGTGTTGATATTATTGACTCTTTGGTAAGAGAGGTCAATATGGCTGAGAGTCCCGAATCAGAGCTAGAGGACATCTTTAAAGACGTCCAGCCTGATCTGGAGGAGTCAGAGAAAATAGTAGAATCTCTGAAAATCCCTCAGGAAGAGGAGAAACCTCCTAAACCCGAGCTCAAACCATTACCACCTTCCCTAAAATATGCATTTCTGGGAGAAGGTGATACCTTTCCTGTAATCATAAGCTCTACCTTAGAACCACAGGAAGAGGAAGCACTAATTCAAGTGCTAAGGACACACAAGACAGCTCTTGAGTGGTCCATCAGTGACCTTAAGGGCATTAGCCCAGCTAGATGCATGCACAAGATCTTACTGGAGGGTGATGCCAAGCCAGTGGTTCAACCACAAAGGCGGCTGAACCCAGCCATGAAGGAAGTAGTGCAGAAAGAGGTCACTAAATTACTAGAGGCTGGGATCATTTATCCTATTTCTGACAGCCCCTGGGTGAGCCCTGTCCAAGTTGTCCCAAAGAAAGGTGGCATGACAGTGGTTCATAATGAAAAAAATGAACTGGTTCCTACAAGAACAGTTACAGGGTGGCGTATGTGCATTGATTATAGAAGGCTCAATACAGCCACCAGAAAGGATCATTTTCCTTTACCATTCATAGACCAGATGCTAGAAAGACTAGCAGGTCATGAATACTACTGCTTCCTGGATGGATATTCAGGTTACAATCAAATTACAGTAGATCCCCAGGATCAGGAGAAAACGGCATTCACATGCCCATCCGGAGTATTTGCATACAGAAGGATGCCATTTGGCCTGTGCAATGCACCTGCAACTTTTCAGAGGTGCATGCTCTCAATTTTCTCTGATATGGTGGAAAAATTCCTGGAAGTCTTCATGGATGACTTTTCAGTATTTGGAGACTCATTCAGCTCCTGCCTTAACCATTTAGCACTTGTTCTGAAAAGATGCCAAGAGACTAACCTGGTTTTAAACTGGGAAAAATGTCACTTTATGGTGACTGAAGGAATTGTCATTGGGCACAAAATTTCGAACAAGGGAATAGAGGTGGATCAAGCTAAGGTAGAAGTAATTGAAAAATTACCACCACCTGCTAATGTTAAAGCAATCAGAAGCTTTCTGGGGCATGCAGGATTCTATAGGAGGTTTATAAAGGATTTTTCAAAAATTGCTAAACCTCTGAGCAACCTGCTAGCTGCTGACACGCCATTTATCTTTGATAAAGAGTGTCTGCAGGCGTTTGAGACTCTGAAGGCTAAATTGGTTACAGCACCAATCATCTCTGCACCAGACTGGACATTACCATTTGAATTGATGTGTGATGCCAGTGACCATGCCATTGGTGCAGTGTTGGGACAAAGGCATGACAAGCTTCTGCACGTCATTTACTATGCCAGCCGTGTTCTAAATGATGCCCAGAAGAATTACACAACCACAGAAAAAGAGCTACTTGCAGTGGTTTACGCCATTGACAAATTCAGATCCTATTTAGTAGGATCAAAAGTGATTGTGTACACTGATCATGCTGCTCTTAAATATCTACTCACAAAGCAGGATTCAAAACCCAGACTCATCAGATGGGTGTTGCTTCTGCAAGAGTTTGATATAGAAATAAGAGACAGAAAAGGGACAGAAAATCAAGTAGCAGATCACCTGTCCCGAATAGAACCAGTAGAAGGGGCGTCCCTCCCTCTCACTGAGATCTCTGAAACCTTTCTGGATGAGCAACTGTTTGCCATCCAGGAAGTGCCATGGTTTGCAGACATTGCAAAATACAAGGCAGTGAGATTCATACCCAAAGAGTACAGTAGGGTGCAATCAAAGAAATTAATCACAGATGCAAAGTACTATCTTTGGGATGAACCATATCTCTTCAAGAGATGTGCAGACGGAGTAATCCGTAGATGTGTGCCTAAAGAGGAAGCACAGAAGATCCTTTGGCATTGCCATGGATCACAGTATGGAGGATATTTCGGAAGTGAGCGAACAGCCACAAGAGTCCTCCAAAGTGGCTTCTACTGTCCTACTCTCTATAAAGATTCCCGTGCATTTGTGCTTAATTGTGACAGTTGCCAAAGATCCGGCAACCTACCTCACAGTTATGCCATGCCTCAACAAGGGATCTTGGAGATTGAATTGTTTGATGTATGGGGCATTGACTTCATGGGACCCTTCCCACCATCATACTCAAACACTTATATTCTGGTGGCAGTGGATTATGTATCCAAATGGGTGGAGGCTATTGCAACACCCACCAATGACACTAAAACAGTGTTAAAATTCCTCCAGAAACACATTTTCAGCAAATTTGGTATCCCTAGAGTGTTAATCAGTGATGGGGGCACTCATTTCTGCAATAAATAGCTTTATGCTGCTCTGGTTCGTTATGGAGTTAGCCACAGGGTAGCTACTCCATATCATCCACAAACTAACGGGCAAGCTGAAGTCTCAAATAGAGAACTCAAAAGAATCCTGGAACGGACTGTAATTAACCGTAGAAAGGATTGGGCAAGAAGCCTGGATGATGCTCTGTGGGCATACAGAACAGCATTCAAGACCCCTATAGGGACCTCTCCATACCAGCTTGTGTATGGAAAGGCATGTCACTTGCCAGTGGAACTGGAACACAAGGCCTACTGGGCAACCAGATTCTTAAACCTTGATGCCAAGTTAGCTGGAGAAAAACGATTGCTCCAGTTAAATGAGCTAGATGAATTTAGACTCAATGCTTTTGAAAATGCAAAAATTTACAAGGAGAAAGCAAAAAGATAGCATGATAAGAAATTGTCATCCAAAGTCTTTAAACCAGGACAGAAAGTTCTACTATTCAATTCTAGGCTCAAATTATTCCCTGGGAAATTAAAATCCCGGTGGAGAGGTCCATATGTAATCACAAGCGTATCACCATATGGATACATAGAACTTTAGGATAGTGACTCTAACAAAAAGTTCATTGTTAATGGACAAAGAGTTAAACACTATCTTGAAGATAATTTCGAGCAAGAATGCTCAAGACTGAGACTTCATTGAAGATCAGTGACAGTCCAGCTAATGACATTAAAGAAGCGCTTGCTGGGAGGCAACCCAGCCATTTACAAAGTTTATTTACTAATTAAATAAATTTTCTTTTCTTTACAGGTTTGAGTCCAAGTATCTTCAAAGGTGAAATAGCAATTGGGTGAAGTCACAGAGTTACAGGAAATTTTGGAAGCTCACTGGCGTGAAAAAGCCAGTAAGAAATACTTTGGGCGTTAAACGCCCAAAAGAAGCTCCCACTGGGCGTTTAACGCCAGAAAGGAGCATCTTCTGGGCGTTAAACGCCAGAAAGATGCACCTTCTGGGCGTTTAACGCCAGTCTGCTAGCATCCTGGGCGTTCAGAAAAATGCCCAGTGACGAAGGACTTCCTGGCGTTCAACGCCAGAAAGAAGCACCAGATGGGCGTTGAACGCCCAGGAGAAGCAACATGTGGGCGTTGAACGCCCAAAACATGCACCATGTGGGCGTTCAACGCCAGGATGATGGGAGGAGGTACAATTCGTTTTTCTTCATAATTTTTCAAAATTTTTATGTTTCAATTCATGATTTCTTGCATAAACATATTTCAAATTATCACTTTCAATTCCAAAAGCTTTTATCCTAATTTCTAAAATCCAATGTTGCAAATGTTTTAGATATATCTTAACCCAAAAGAACAAATGGCTTTCCAATCCAATCCATCATCTTTTCAAATTTGTTTTCAAAACTTGATTATATTTTTTTTAAAAAAAAATCTTTTTCAAAAGTAAATTTCAAATTTATCTTTTAAATTATTATTCATATCTTTCTCTTTTAAAAATTATATCTTTTTCTGATCATATCTTTTAAAATCATATCTTCTATCTTATCTCTTTCTTATTTTTCGAAAATTACCCACCCCCCCTCCCTATATCTTGTATTCGGCAACCTCCTCATCATCACCATTCCACATTGCTCTCCTCCTATCCCTCTTCTTTCTTCTCTTTTGCTTGAGGACAAGCAAAGCTCTAAGTTTGGTGTGTTTTACCCGTGATCACAAAAACTATTGTGTCTCTTGATCATGGCCCCTAAAGGGAAACAACCCAACCCAAAAGGCAAGAAAGAAAGCACTCCAAAGCCACTTTGGAATTAAGGGAAGTTCTTAACTAAAGAACATTCAGACCATTACTACAAGATAATGAGTCACAGATCAGTGATCCCGGAAGTCAGATTCGATCTGAAAGAAGATGAATATCCGGAGATCCAAGAGCAAATTCGAAACAAAAATTGGGAAATTCTGGCCAATCCTGAAACGAAAGTGGGGAAGAACATGGTTCAGGAATTTTATGCTAATCTATGGCAGACAGAAAGGCAAAGAATCATTGGAGCTGCTCTCTTTGACCATAAGACCGTAGTCAGAGGAAAGATCATTCATACCAATTCTGACAAGATCAGGGAGATATTCAAGATTCCTCAACTGAAAGATGACCCAGACTCCTTTAATAGGAGAATGATGAGGGTCAATAAAGGGTTGGACAAGATTCTGGAGGATATATGCATCCCTGGAGCCAAGTGGACTACCAGCACGACTGGCGTCCCAGTTCAACTAAAAAGGGAAGATCTAAAACCAGTAGCCAGAGGCTGGCTGGATTTCATTGGGCGTTCCATATTGCCCACCAGCAACCGTTCTGAAGTAACCATCAAAAGAGCTGTCATGATTCACTGCATCATGTTGGGAAAAGAGCCCATTACTGGAACATCAATGGTCAGACAGCAGCAACAAGATGATCCAACCAAGAGAAGAGCACAAGAAGCTCTCCCAGAACTGCCCCAATTCGAATACTGGGAACATCTTGAGGCTTCTATTTCCAGATTGCAAGAAGCTATGGATCAAATAAAGGAAGAACAGAATAATCAAAGTAGCATGATTTGCAAACTGCTCAAGGAACAGGAGGAGCAAGGGCGTGATCTAAGGGAGCTGAAGCGCCAAAAGATTAATCCATGAAAAAGCACCACACATATTAGAGGAGCACCTACTCCTCAAAACAACAGGTTGCTGAGTTCCAAATTTTTTTTCTTTTCCTGCTTTTAACTTAGTGATAGGATAATTATAGAAATTTACCTTAGGAGATATTTAGTTTATCTATTTTGATTTTATTTCCAATTAAGCTATAATTTATTTTTCTCATCATCATCAGGCATGAATAAAGTAGTAGATTTTTTTTAGAATATAGAAGTAATTTATATTTTCGAGTTCTTAATAATAAAATTTATAATTAATTATATGTGGTGGCAACACTTTTTGTTCTCTGAATGAATGCTTGAACAGTGCATAAATTGTACTTTGAATTTGATGAATATTGGCTCCTGAAAGGATGAGGAACACGAAAAATATTATTGATGATCTGAAAAATCATGAAATTGATTCTTGAAGCAAGAAAAAGCAGTCAAAAAAAAAAAAAAACAAGCCATGAGCACTAGCCTAGAGTAAAAAAAGGGATCCAAGGCTTTGAGCATCAATGGATAGGAGGGCCCAAGGAAATAAAATCCAGGCCTAAGCGGCTAAACCAAGCTGTCCCTAACCATATGCTTGTGGCATGCAGGTCCAAGTTACAAGCTTGAGACTGAGTGGTTAAGGTCGTGATCCAAAGCAAAAGAGTGTGCTTAAGAGCTCTGGACACCACTAATTGGGGACTTTAGCAAAGCTAAGTCACAATCTGAAAAGGTTCACCCAGTTATGTGTCTGTGGCATTTATGTATCTGGTGGTAATACTGGAAAACAAAGTGCTTAGGGCCACGGCCAAGACTCATAAAATAACTGTATTCAAGAATCAACATACTACACTAGGAGAGTCAATAATACTATCTGAATTCTGAGTTCCTAAGGATGCCAATCATTCTGAAAATTTAAAGATACAGGGGGATGCCAAAACTGTTCAGAAACAAAAAGCTATAAGCCCCGCTCATCTAATAAGAATATGAGCTTCATTTAAAACTCTAAAATATTATTACTTCTTAATTTCTGTTAGAACCTATTTTATTTATCTAGTTGCTTGAGGACAAGCAACAGTTTAAGTTTGGTGTTGTGATGAGCGGATATTTTATACGCTTTTTGGGGGTAATTTCTTATAGATTTTAGCATATTTTAATTAGTTTTTAGTTAAATATCATTAGTTTTTAGGCAAAAATCATATTTCTGGACTTTACTATGAGTGTGTATATTTTTCTGTGATTTCAGGTATTTTCTGGCTGAAATTGAGGGAGCTGAGCAAAAATCTGACTTAGGCTGAAAAAGGACTGCTGATGCTGTTGGATCCTGACCTCCCTGCACTCGGAATGGATTTTCTGGAGCTACAAGAGTTCAATTGGCGCGCTCTCAACGGCGTTGGAAAGTAGACATCCAGGGCTTTCCAGCAATATATAATAGTCCATACTTTGCGCGAGAATAAACGACGTAACTTGGCGTTGAACGCCAAGTTCATGCTGCTGTCTGGAGTTAAACGCCAGAAAAACGTCATGATCCGGAGTTGAACGCCCAAAACACGTCATAACCTGGAGTTTAACGCCAAGAAAGGCCTCTACTCGTGGATAGCTTTAATCTCAGCCCCAGCACACACCAAGTGGGCCCCAGAAGTGGATTTCTGCACCAATTATCTTAGTTTATTCATTTTCTGTAAACCTAGGTTACTAGTTTACTATTTAAACAACTTTTACAGACATTTCTTACACCTCATGACATTTTCAGATCTGAATTATATACTTTTGACGGCATGAGTCTCTAAACTCCATTGTTGGGGGTGAGGAGCTCTGCAGCGTCTCGATGATTTAATACAATTCCTTTGTTTTCCATTCAAACACGCTTGTTCTTATCTAAGATGTTTATTCGCGCTTAATTGTGAAGAAGGTGATGATCCGTGACACTCATCACCTCCCTCAATCCATGAACGTGTGCCTGACAACCACCTCCGTTCTACATCAGACTGAATGAATATCTCTTAGATTCCCCAACAGAATCTTCGTGGTATAAGCTAGATAGATGGCGGCATTCATGAGAATCCGGAAAGTCTAAACCTTGTCTGTGGTATTCCGAGTAGGATTCCGGGATTGAATGACTGTGACGGGCTTCAAACTCCTGAGGGCTGGGCGTTAGTGACAGACGCAAAAGAATCAATGGATTCTATTCCAACCTGATTGAGAACCGACAGATGATTAGCCGTGCTGTGACAGAGCATAGGAACGTTTTCACTGAGAGGATGGGAGGTAGCCATTGACAACGGTGACACCCTACATAGAGCTTGCCATGGAAGGAGCCTTGCGTGTGTTGAAGGATTTCAAGGAAGAGTTGAAGTCAAAGGACAAAGCATCTCCAAAACTCCAACATATTCCCCAGTACTGCAAAACAAGTAACTCTATTGTTCAAGTAATAACTATTTATTTTATGCCCTTTTTCTTTATTAAAATACGAGGCTAAAGAATCCTATTGATATCCTGACTAAGACAAATAAAATAAACATTGATTGCTCCAAGCCAATAATCTCCGTGGGATCGACCCTTACTCACGTAAGGTATTACTTGGACGACCCAGTGCACTTGCTGGTTAGTTGTGCGAATCACAAATTCGTGCACCAACGTACATACAAGTTATAGGCTGCATCCGATGTTTCAAAGGTCTAGTTTATAATATCATCGGTCGTCACAGACACACACTTACTACTATTGCCACCACAATCACAAGTGCAGTTAACATTTTCTTCCACACCAGTCATCATGCAATCTTCAACGTTGTCTTGTGAACTGAGTGGTTCCGAGTCAACATCCATTGCACCCTAATGAGAAGAAATAAACCAAGGGTAATAAATAAGAGTTTTCAATTAAAAGCTATTAGTATTAATTAATTAAAACCTTTGAAAGTGATTGACTATTACTCATTGTGATAATTCTTTGCTCCAATCCATTAGATGAAATAAAGAATAAGTAGCAAATGAAGTAGCAAAAATACTTGGTCCTATCAAATGCAAAGAATATGCAAGCTAAGCTAGTGAATAAAGGGTGATGCTTAAAAATGTATTTAACTGAAATTTGTCTTTTTAAAATAATCAAACAAACCTACCTAAAATATATATCTTCTTTATTCAAACGTTGTTCCAAGAAGTCCTGAGAGAATGCAAATCTAAATTAAAACAGTAAATACAGAAAGTAACATTCCAAAGAGAGATAACAAGTATATCAATACTCAATACTCAATACTGTTAATTGTTATTATCCTATTCCGCAACATATGCTATAATGTACAAATACTTTGTTTCTGTTCAAATATCTATACTGTAGGCATATTTTCATCATATACTATTAAATTAAACTTCCTAATTGTAACTATAGTTTTGATAAAATGGTTGTATTTACATATTGCTATTTGTGCAAAACGGAAGGCCAGACTAGCTAGCATTAATTCTCTTACAAGAAACTAGTATAACTTAGAAAACAACAATGATAAAACCATGGAGAGATTCTATAGTTCCTACTAAATAAAACAATTAGATCAAAACTAAAGGTGAATTTTCAGTATTAAGAAATCAACTGTCTTTCTTAAATCTCCAATTCAATTATGCCAGTAATCCAAAGCGTTGACTTACTATACAATGAACAAGTGCAGAAATAGAAGGAAGATGAAGAGGTACTAAAGGGCAGAAAAAGAGTTAGTTTTCTT
The DNA here is from genome assembly GCF_014773155.1 of Arachis stenosperma. Lineage (NCBI taxonomy): Eukaryota > Viridiplantae > Streptophyta > Magnoliopsida > Fabales > Fabaceae > Arachis > Arachis stenosperma. Next base: position 60,255,215 of record NC_080377.1, on the reverse strand, counting down.
GTTCCTACGATTATGAGCACATGCTGATGCTACGAAAATCCTTTTGTTGGTTCAAATTACCATTTTCCTTCTCAGTTCTGATAAAGAACATTGAGAATTGAGAAAGATGATCAACACAGCAGAGCCACAAAACACACAACAACACACCAGAACCTAGAACCCAGAACCCACAGCAGCAGTGACAGCACAACCAGAAAATTAATAACAGCACAAAATTAATACTACCAACAGCATTCCGCATTCAACATTCAGCAACAAAAATTATCATTCAGCAACAAACAACATTTGATTTGATTTCCATTTTTAGCATTCAGCAACAATCATTACAAAACAGTAACAAGTAATCCCTAATCACACTAAACCTGAAATCAATAAAGCTATACACAAATTTTAATAGTGATTTGATTTCTATTTTTAGCAGCAGAAAGAAAATTTCAACAAAAATTTTAGGAATTAAAAAAAGAGCAACAACACAAAATCAATTATTTAATTTTCCATTAGTCCATTCACAATTTCACATTCAAAAATCAGCAACAAAGCATAAAAGGAAGAGAAGAATCGAAGAAGTGAAAGCATTGCCATTAACCTTCGACGGAGACATGGACGATGACTGGCGAGATGACAACGAATGGCGACACAGCGGCAAGCTGCTCCAAGTTCGAGAGAAGCCAGCGAGGACAGTGACAGGGGAAGGAGGACGCCGAGCTGCAAGAGAGGATGCAGAGGCGCCGACAGTACGGACGGCGGCGGCATTGCGACAGAACCGTTGTAGGGAGAACTTAGGATTTTGGTTGGGTGAGTTTGAACTTTGCCTCAGAGTTCAGGCCTTCAAAGGGATAGTGATTCACGAATTGGGGGTGGGGTAGGTGTTGGGGGATGGTTGCGTTGTTTTTTTATTTTTAAAAAATAAAGCGATGCCGTTTTAAAAGAACCGGTCGGTTTATTATCGATTTTTAGCGGTTTAGAGATTGCCAGTTTGGAAAGTGGACCGGACCATTTTTCACACCGGTTCCCAGTTGAACCGGTTCGACTGGCCAATCCGGTCCAATTTTTAGAACATTGATTAGTGTTATAAAGAAATCGATTTTATTTTGGTTAGTTAAAAAAAACGATTCATTAAAACGTCCAATAATATGACGACACGTAAGCGTCTTTACAAAAAGACTTTTTATGCATCTTTTTTTGGTGAACAACCAAGAGAAAAAACAAAAGAGCAGGAAAAAAAGAAAAGAAATCAGGTTCTTAACAGCAAGAAAGGACAAACCACCTCTGGCGGTTGGTGCCAAAGGTGAACCTCATCGGCCCCGCTACTTCCAGATCCTATCGTTGCCAACCGATCTGCCACGACATTAGCTTCTCTCGGCATAAGCTCAAAACGAATATCTCAAACTCTTCTTAACTTCAACTCAAAGATCAGTTGTATCACTTCTTTTTCAAGATGCCAGAGTAGAACTTGCCAACCAGTCACTAGCTCAAAAGTTGTTGCATAATCTGTCTCACAGACAACAAGCTTAAGACCCGCCTCCCAAGCCCAAGCCAAATCTTTCCATATACTCCACAACTCCATCTTGATGATACTAGATCCAAAGGAATTTCCTGAGCATCCCATTACCCATTGACTAGAGCTATCGCGAATTACCCACCCAAAACCAGCACAATCATCCCCCAAGCTCACACTCTCATCACAATTTAACTTTCAAACACCAGGTTCTGGCGTTGACCAAGACAGAGGTTTTAATCCCTAGACCCAACACACTCGATTCTGAGTAGTATATTCAAAATTCATCATCCACCTGCGAGCCTTGTAACTTTTTATGCATCTTTTATGGGAGCATCTCCTTTTTTTATACATTTTCTATTTTTTAAATTAAAACAATTCATTAGAAACAAAAAATTGCTTTTTATATTATAAAAGAAATGTATTAAAAAATATAAAAATAATATAAATTTTATTTTAAAAAAAAAAACTAAAAAAGCGTAACTTATTACTCTGGTGGTAGATACATCCACCAAAGTCACCCAAAAAAAAAAAAAAAAGATACATCCACCAAGCACTCGTGGTCAGAAACCCGTCCTCCTCCTTGTGTGGACACTATCCCACATATCTTGGCTTCACATTATATAATCCTCCTCTGTTCTCTTATCATTTGTTTCATCCTTCAACTCTTTTCCCGTTGCTAATAACTAACAACACAAGTACACAACTCACACCGTCACACAAGATGGTCGCTATGTTCCTCTCTTCAATAACTCCTCTCTTTGAAAACCTTAACCATTACTACACCAACAACAACACCACACCCTTCCTCATAATTGCTTTCACCGTCATCTCCGCACTAACATGGCTCCTCTTCCTCAGGCCCAACATGGCCCACCGCAACCTCCCACCCGGCCCACCGGGCCTCCCCATCTTCGGCAACCTCCTCTCCCTTGACCCAGACCTCCACACCTACTTCTTATCCCTGGCCCATACCTACGGCCCAATCTTCAAGATCCAGCTTGGCAGCAAGCTAGGCATCGTCATAACCTCTCCTTCGATGGTCCGCGAAGTCCTCAAGGAACACGACTCCGTTTTCGCCAACCGCGACGTCCCTGCCGCTGGAAGAGCCGCCACCTACGGCGGAGCTGACATCGCATGGACACCATACGGCCCCGAGTGGCGTATGCTGAGAAAAGTATGCGTCCTCAAGATGCTGAGCAACAACACTCTCGACTCCGTCTACGAGCTCCGCCGGAATGAGGTCCGAAAAATGGTCGGGTTCTTGCACGATCGGGTCGGTTCAGAGGTGAACGTTGGGGAGCAAGTGTTCCTAACTGTGCTGAATGTGATAACGGAGATGATGTGGGGAGGGGCGGTGGAGGGGCAGGAGAGGGAGGGATTGGGGGCGGAATTCAGGGAAGTGGTGGCGGAGATGACGCACCTACTTGGGAAGCCGAACGTGTCGGATTTTTTTCCCGCGTTGGCACGGTTTGATTTACAGCGGGTGGAGAAGCAGATGCACGCGCTGGTGCCGCGGTTCGATGGGATCTTCGAGAGGAAGATTGGCGAGAGGGTGAAAGAAGGGAACAAGAAGAGCAATGATTTCTTGCAGTTTCTGTTGAACTTGAGGGAGGAAGCTGACTCCAAGACTCCACTCACCATGGTTCAGCTCAAGGCATTACTCATGGTATGTTTTCTTCCTTTATAAGGCCTATGTCTCTTATATGCATGAACAACATATTTGATGAAATCGTAATTGATGATATCTGACAAGATTTAGATAGAGTTGAAAAAGAGTAAAATTTCCTCAGCTCAAATCATATATATATATCCAAATATATATATATATATATATATCCAAAAATATGTATATAAAAAATTAATTATATTACATGTATATCAAAATTAGTTATTAATATAAAATATATATTAAAATATAAATATATATTAAAAATAAATTAGATTACATATATTTATATATAAATATATTAGTGATTAATTTTGATATACGAATAGCATTTTTGATAAAAAAAAATTATCCAACAATTTTAATTTATATATTTTAATATATAATTTATATATTTTATATAAATTAATAACTAATTTTCTTTTCTATAATGACATGACTGAACAAAATTAATTGTGTGATATCAAGGTCCAAACTTATTGTAAATTTCTTTTACTTTTTCTTTTAACTTTTCAACTAATATATATATATATATATATATATATATATATATATATATATATATATTTTTTTAATAAATTCAAAAATAAAACTTACTCAATATTTACAAAGAGTAAGTAATTGTTAGTAAATTAATATTTTAAATCAGTTCTTAAACAAATTGTTGGTTTATATAAAAAGATTGATATGAAAATTTTAAATTTTTTGTGAATTGTTATGTTTTTATTAAATAATGATAGAGATTAATTTGTTTAATTTTTTGTTAAAATTTAATGTGAAGATTAATATATTTAAGAAAATAAAACAATTAAATACCAATTTAATAATTAAAATTTGTTGAAAATTAATTTTTAGGTCTAAAAAATTTTTAGCAACGGAATTAGGATATTACTCTTACTAGTAAAAGGTCATTATTGGATGACTATGACTTATTTCGGTACCATAGCCATTGTAATCCCTTGTACCTTATTGGGTATGGCTGCACTTTTGGCCTTATAAAGATATTTTAGGGCTATTCAATGCTAAGTAAGGGAAAACAAGATTAAATTAAGTATTTGTTGAACGAGAAAACTTTTCATTTTACAACCAGATCATCAAATCCTTACTTGGACGCAATAAAAATCATATAGGTTATTATTTGCTTTTTCTTCAACAAAGAGTCTTCAACTAAATATTAGCTAATTTTGGAAATTTTGTACGGCTATTAACAGGACATGGTGGTGGGTGGATCTGACACATCCGCTAACACAATCGAATTTGCTATGGCTGAAATGATAAAAAATTCAGAGGTAATGAAGAAAGTCCAAGAAGAACTAGAAGCAGTGGTTGGCAGAGACAACATGGTAGAAGAATCACACATTCACAAGCTACCTTACTTGTGTGCAGTAATGAAAGAAACCCTTCGATTGCACCCAGCACTTCCACTCTTAATCCCTCACCGCCCCAGTGAAACCACCACCATCGGAGGATACACAGTTCCAAAGGATTCTCGCGTGTTCGTGAACGTGTGGGCCATACACAGAGACCCTTCTATTTGGGACAATCCACTTGAGTTTGATCCTACTAGGTTCTTGAGGGATGATGATGGTGGTGCCAACAAATGGGATTTTAGTGGCAGTGACTTCACGTATTTCCCATTTGGTTCCGGAAGAAGAATATGTGCTGGGATCGCAATGGCTGAAAGGACAGTTCTGTATTTTCTTGCCACCCTTGTGCATTCCTTTGACTGGAGGGTAATTGATGGTGAAAAACTTGATATATCAGAAAAGTTTGGTATTGTTCTTAAGAAGAAGACACCTTTAGTTGTTATTCCCAAGTTACGACTATCTAATTTAGGTCTTTATAAGTAGAATTACTTATTCACGTAATTAATGATCAATATTCGAATGATGAACACTTACATGCAGTTATTTTCATGCAAAATTTATATATAGTTAAAAATTGTTAGATGATAATTTAATCAAATTTATTAAATTATCTAAAAATTTTTAAATATCTTTGTATAAAAACAAATATATATACTATTTCCATAAAATCTGTATCCTATACACTCAAATACTATTCTCTACCGCTATTTGATGTATGTTGTTCAATTGTCAAGTTTTTTTTATCATCAACGTCATGGACAAAAGTACACACTTCAGTCACTTTGAATTGTATCCTTGTTGTTAAGTAGCACATCATCTAATTTATCAAGTCAATAAAATTTTACCATGGATTAATTGGTAGTTTGTGGCTATAGCGGTACATTTGACAATAATAATGAGAGATTAATTGATGATGGATCAGTAAGATAACGAGACATACATTTTCCTTTCTCACATGATGGTTTTATTTTCATTTCACTTAGTTGTTGGTACGGCCTGGTCCAGGCCACTCACGGGTCAACCCGACCCGCTGAGAACCCGACTCGAATGGTCGGGCACGCGATATTCGCCACGCAACCCGGACACGCGTCCTTGCCAGCTCGTCGCTACAGCTAAGAGGAAGCTTCGGGGAAGGTGGGCCCATTCTTGCATTGCCCACCTTTGACACGGTATAAATGGTACGTTACATATTACCTACCCACTTTTACCTGCACACTCACTGACTAGAGCGTCGGAGTGTCTTTGCAGGTGACTCCCCCTCTTCCCTTCACGTCGAGACCTCGGCTTCCTAGCTCCTCAGGGCGCGTATAGTCACACCGATCGAGGCAGTCCCACCTTCTCAAATCCCCCTCCGAACCTTCCGGTAACCGACCTACCAAACATTGGCGCCATCTGTGGGTACTCGCCTAGATGGACGCTCCGACTGGTGCGGCAGCGCTCGACGACAGGGCTAATCTCAGAGGGGTCGTCTCTACGGCTTCATCCAGGGGACGAGCAAGATCCCCCCCGCGACGGGCCGGGACGACTGTACGAGCTGCCGAAGGGCGCCCTTTCGGGGGAACCGGCAGCGACAGCGCCCGAATAATGCAAGAGCTACCCCACAGGGTGCAGAACCTGGAGCGACAGTTGGCGGAACAGGAACGCTCGCAGCACACTTCTGACCCAAGTTATTCCCCCTCTCTTGAGAGTCGGGAGAGGACCTCCTGAAGAAGCCACTCCCGGCGTGCATCCACCCCGGCATATGAGGCTGGAAGTAGTCAGGAAGACAACGAGTGCCCAAGGAGACGACGCGACCCCTTCATATACTCCCAAATCAGAAGAACACGAGCTAACGAGGAAGAGCGGGAAGGGGACGAAGGCAGGTCCGAAAGAACACGACAACCTGTAATAATGGGTGCAACCCCATTCCACCATTCCGTCCTCGAGTCCGGCTGCCAAAGCATTTTGACAAGCCGACGGAAATGAGGTACGATGGGACGTAAGACCCCCTAGAACACCTGACGACCTTTCAGGCCAGGATGAACTTGGAGGGGGTAGGTGAAGAGGTCCGATGTCGCGCCTTCCTGGTCACCCTGGCAGGACCCGCGATCCGGTGGTTTAACGGCCTCCTCCAGGGGTCCATCTATAGGTTTTCGGACATCATCCGTGCCTTCTTAGCTCAATTCACAACCCAAATAGCAAAGGCAAAGCATCCGATCAACCTACTCGGGATAACCCAGAGGCCCGGAGAGACGACTAGGAAATACCTGGACCGGTTCAACGACAAGTGCTTGGAAATCGACGGCTTAACCGACTCGGTGGCCAGCCTTTGTCTGATGAACGGCCTCCTTAACGAGGACTTCAGAAAATACCTCACCACAAAATCGGTGTGGACTATGCACGAGATCCAAACCGTAGCTAAGGAGTACATAAACGACGAGGAAGTTAGGCGAGTTGTGGCTGCCAACAAACGGCAGCCCTCATATAATCAACCCAGGCAACACGGTAATGGAGAAAGGCAGAAGGAGCAAATCAGAGACGGGGGCCCGAGCAGGGCATCCAGATCGTTTCCCCGGGTAGGAAAATTCACCAACTACACCCCATTCACCCTCCCCATCATGGAAGTTTATCAGTAAATTACTGAAAATGGAATCTTATCAAAGCCCTGACCACTCAAGGACCGCACCAGGGGAAATAAGAGCCTCTATTGTGACTACCACAAGGGCTATGGACACCAAACACAGGACTGCTTTGACCTGAAGGACGCACTAGAACAGGCGATAAGGGATGGAAAACTGGCTGAATTTTCACACCTTATAAGAGAGCCGAGGAGGCGACACCGTGACCATGACGACGAGGGAAAGACCCGATCGGCGAAACAGTGACAAGAACCCGAGGACAATGATCACGGCCTCACCGTAATAAACGTAGTGACCGCCAAAAATTCAGCGCCAAAGTCGAGATCAGCACACAAGAAAGACTCTAGAGTCCTGGCAGTCTCCTCCTCATCGACACGATGCTCCAAGTGGTCCCCAATCATTTCCTTCGGTCCAGAAGATCAATGGTTCGACGACGCCCCCGAAAACCCACCCATGGTTATCATAGCCAGGGTGGGAACCGTTCTCGTCAAACGAATCCTCGTAGACACGGGGGCAGACTCGAACATTATATTCCGCAACATATTTGACGCACTGGGATTATGGGACGCCGACCTAGCGACCCACCAGCACGGGATCATAGGGTTAGGCGACCACTTCATCAAGCCAGACGGGGTAGTATCTCTGCCGATCTCCGTGGGACAGGAACAAGGACGAAGGTCGATAATAGCCGAGTTCGTGGTTCTACGGGATTCCACCGCCTACAACATCATCCTGGGGAGGAAAACGATTAACGATGTTGAGGTGGTAATCAACACGAAGCTGCTGGTTATGAAGTTCGTAACCGATGACGGATCTATAAGATCCATAAGAGGCGATCTAAAAACGGCAGTCGCTTGCAACAACGCCAGCCTCTCCTTAAGGAAGAAGTCTAAAGAAGCATCTGGGGTGTTTCTTGCCGACCTAGAGGCCAGAGTCGACGACAAGCCGAGACCAGAACCAGAGGGGGACTTGGAAAAGTTCAGGGTCGGTGACACGGAGGAGAAGTTCACGTTTGTTAATAGAAACCTCCCGCATGAGTTGAAAGAGCCTCTAGTAGAAATGATCAGGGCCAATGGAGATCTGTTTGCTTGGACACCGGCCGATATGCCGGGCATAGACCCCTAAGTCATGTCACATCACCTGACCGTCAAGCCGGACACCCACCCAGTGGCCCAAAGGAGAAGGAAGATGTCCCAAGAGAGAGCAGAAGAGGTGGCTAAGCAGACGGCCAGCCTCTTCGAAGCGAGGTTCATACGAGAACTAGACTACTCGACCTGGCTGTCAAATGTAGTTCTAGTAAAGAAGCACAATGGCAAATGGAGAATGTGCGTGGACTATTCCGACCTCAACAAGGCATGCCCCAAGGACTGTTTTCCCCTCCCCAACATAGATGCACTCGTCGACGCGACGGCAGGATACCGGTATCTGAGCTTTATGGACGCCTATTTTGGCTACAATCAAATATCGATACACCGACCCGACGAGGACAAGACAGCATTTATAACACCTGAGGGAACCTATTGCTACAAGGTAATGCCATTCGGCCTGAAAAACGCAGGGGTAACATATCAAAGGCTGATGAACAAAATATTTGGCAACCTCATAGGCAAGACGGTAGAAGTCTATGTGGACGACATCCTCGCAAAAACCACGCAGCCTGACGACCTCCTGAGCGACCTGGGAAGCGTATTTGCATCTCTCCGACAACACGGCATGAGGCTCAACCCCCTCAAATGCACGTTCGCCATGGAAGCCAGGAAGTTCCTAGGATTCATGATAACCCAGAGGGGAGTGGAGGCCAATCCCAAGAAGTGCCCAGCAATACTCCAAATGAAGAGCCCGGGCTATGTCAAGGATGTTCAGAGACTGGCAGGTCGCCTCACCTCGTTATCCCGATTCCTCGGAGCCTCGGCAGCAAGGGCCCTGCCCTTCTTCAATCTGATGAGGAAAGGGATAGCGTTTGAATGGACCCCCGCATGCGAGGAAGCGTTCAGACACTTCAAGGAAATCCTAGCAACTCCCCCTGTGCTCGGAAAGCCCAAAGCCGGAGAGCCGTTATACCTATACCTAGCCATAACGGGGGAAGCCCTGGCAGCGGTATTGGTACGAGAGGAAGGAAAGGCTCAATAACCAGTCTACTTCATGAGAAGAGCCCTACAAGGGGCGGAACTGAGATACAGCAAGCTAGAGAAGCTAGCTCTGGCGCTCCTGACCTCTTCTCGAAGATTAAAACAATACTTCCAAGGCCACCAGATCAAGGAATCCGACAAGTCCTCCAAAAACCCGACTTAGCGGGAAGGATGATGACTTGGTCCATTGAACTCTCCCAATACGACATACAGTACGAACCTCGGCATGCGATTAAGGCGCATGCAATGGCAGACTTTCTGGTAGAAGTGACGGGGGACCCAACCGAAGAGACGGGCACACGGTGGGAGCTCCATGTTGACGGGGCCTCCAACCAGATGTCCGGGGGCGCCGGGATCATCCTCGAGAGCCCGGCTGGAGTCATATATAAGCAGTCGATCAAGTTCGAGTTCCCCGTCTCGAATAACCAAGCAGAATACGAAGCCGTCATAGGAGGCTTAGCCCTGGCAAAGGAAGTCGGAGCGACAAGGCTGGAGGTATGCAGTGATTCACAGGTCGTTACCTTGCAAGTAAACGGAAGCTACCAAGCCAAAGACTCACTATTACAAAAGTATTTGGAAAAAGTCAAGGAATTGAGCAAGACGTTCGAGGAAGTCACGATTCGACACGTTCCGAGAGAAAGGAACACGCGGGCAGACCTCCTACCCAAGCTGGCCAGCACGAAACTGGGAGAAGGCAACCGATCTCTCATACAGGGCATGACGAAGGAGCCAGCGGTGACCCTACACCTGTCAAGGCTGAGCCCTTCCTGGCTAGACCCCATCACTAGTTTCTTGGAAAACGGCAAGCTCCCCAGCAACGAAAAAGGTGCTAAAGCATTGAGAAGGGAAGCGGCCAAGTACGCTATCATTCAGGGGCAGTTGTTCAAAACAGAGCTTAGCCAACCCCTGCTGAAGTGCCTACATCCCGATCAGACGGACTACGTACTCAGAGAAGTCCACGAGGGATGCTGCGGCCACCATATAGGGGGAAAGGCCCTAGCCAGGAAGCTAATCCGAGCAGGATACTACTAGCCATCGATGATGGCAGATTCTAAAGAATTTGTGAGAAAATGCGTTAAGTGTCAAGAAAACGCCAACTTCCACAAAGCACCAGCTTCGGAACTTAGTCTGTTAACGACCTCTCGACCTTTCTCGCAATGGGGAGTCGACCTCTTGGGGCCCTTTGACAAACCCCATTTTGAGGGTTTATCTTGTGCTGATTTCAGGGGTTTTATCGATGATTCCACACACTTTCTGTATGAAAATACAAGATTTTGCATTCCTTTCCTAGTTTTGCCCCATGAGTGAAAACATGCTTATTTTGCACTAAAATAGATACATTTCTAATCTTCCCTTGATGCCATTCGATGCCGTGACTTGTGTGTTAAGTGGTTTCAGGATATAGAGTAGGAAGGGACCGGAGGAGAGAAGGAAGACGGGTGCAAAGGAAGGAAGCATGAGAATTGAGCTTTGGAAATTTCCGCATGGGCGCGTGTGCGCACCTGGCGCGTCCGCGCGGATAGAGCAACGTGAAGCCGAGGCTAAGAGCCAAGCCACGAGCCGGCTTAAGTAGCGGCTAAGCCAGGATCTTCACGGACGCGCACGCGTACATCACGCCTCCGCGCACATTACAAGACGCCTCGATGGCGCGTGCGCGTACCTTGCGCGTGCGCGCCGATTCCCGAATATGATTTTTTTAGAAGTCACGTGACTTAGGCGTGGAGGTAGTTAAGAATCCCACTTTTGGGAAAATGCCTTGGCGGGAAAAGCTTAAGAAGACCAAAGGAGCAAGGGTTAAGGACACTTAGTTCATTTTCTAGAATTAGATATTTTTGGAGGGGAGTTAGTTACACTTTTGGGAGAAGAAGAGGGAGATTCCAAGCTTTTCACTAGGGTTCATCTTCATCCAATTTCTGAATTTTCAATCACTTTTTGGTGAGATCCATTACAATTCTCACTCCACTTTGTTCATGTCATAAATTTTCTTCTCCAATTTCAAGTAGTAGTTGTAATTGATCAATTCTCATAGATCTAGAATTCAACTTTGTAATTTTGGATTTCATCAATACCTTGAGGATTTGATTTTCATTGTTACTCTTTGAGACTTGTTGTTAGATCCTTGTGTTGCAATACTTTCAATCCTACTTTTCTTCTCATTTTACTATGGATTTCTTTCTTGCTTGTCACATGTTTGATGAAATGTCAACACTAGTTATGGAGTAGAAATTTCTCACTTGGCATAGGGTTTGGTCATTGGAAGAAGTTGAATAGTTGTATCAATGGTTGATTTGGAATTAGGGATTGCTAGTTGGCTTGGAGTGCACTAAAGCTAGATTCCCATGAGGTGAAGCTAGGACTTGTGACTCAAGTTGATTGTTTTCATTTGATCTTTCTCTATACTTAGGGGATAACTAAATGAAGCAAGGCCTTATTGTTGTCATCATTGAATGGACTATAAGGATAGAATTTCTAATGCCAACCCTAAGCCAAGTCTTTTGATAATTGATTGTTTGTTTCTCATTACTTTGCTAAAACCTTCAAAGAATTCCAACAAGGCTTACTAAATCAATAAGATGCACACTTTGACAATTCCAAGGGAGAACGACTCGGGAGACTAGTACTCTCGGATATAGATTGTAGATTTGTTTGATGATGAATTTTGCGTCGGTTTAGACTATACTACGATTGATCACTTGATAATTTCTACACCGGCAAAAATTCAATCGTCAAAATGGCGCCGTTGCCGGGGAATTGCAATGGTGTTGTGTTATTGGTTATTGTATATATGTGAATATTGTGAATATGTTTGCTTTTTGCCTCTTTGTTAGCTTTTAGTTTGTTCTTTTTATTTGTTCCTATTTTTTGTTTTTGCCCTCTCTTGCTATCATGAATTCTTACCTTGGCTTTGAGTTTGGTTATCAACATGTTGTAGAAAATGAGGACTATAATGAAGAGATGTATCAAGGATGGAATAACCAAAGGTGGGAGGAGCCATATGCAAATGATCAATCTTCTTGGCAACAACCTCCACCAATCTACTATGAAGAAGAACCATTCTATGATGCATACCAATCCAATGGCTATGGTGAATCTCCTTGTGACTTTCAAGAACCACCACCATATGCCTATGAATCATATCCTCAACATAGCCCTCAACCATACTCACAAGCCTCTTTTCACCAAATACCTCCATATGACCTTGATCCATATCCACCATACCAACCACCTTTTGAACCATATGAGCCATGTGAACCACATATAGAGCCACCACCATTCCACCATCAATGTTTTCAAGAGCCACCTCTTCCATATTATTACCAAGATGAACCACCTCCAATATACGAAAATTTTCAACCACAAGATGAATACTACTTTCCACCACAACCTCCCATGGAAGAATACTCATATCCATTAATCCAAGAGCCACATGATCCTAATCATATTATCCAAGAGGAACAAGAGTCAAAGGATCATCTCAAGGAAGCATTGGATCAATTTCAAGCAACCATGGAGTGTGTTGTGCAACAAGTGGAAGGAATGGAAAACATTGAACCACCACAATTCTACCAAGAAGAACCACCTTCCTACTATGAACCCTTTCCCCAAAATGATGAATCCTTCCACCCACCCCAATCTCTAATGGATGAAACCCTTGGTGTTCTTGTTCAAGGGCAAGAAGAGATGAAAAGGGATGTGCAAAATTTCATGGCCGCCTTGGATGCGGTAACAAATCAATTAGCCTCCCAATGCTTGAACACTCAAGGAACTCCCACGGCTACATGTGGAGAATCAAATGAAGAACATAGCATGAAGGAGAGATTGGAAACCCCGGTGGGAAATGAAGGAAGTTGCTTTGTATTGGAACAATTGGAGGAAGCTTTAATTGTTGAAGACAAGGAAGAAATGGTAGAAGACTTAGGAGATGCGGAGCCTCCATGGGAACATAGAGTTGAAGAAAACCCCTCCAAGATGATTGAAATTGATGCTAGGGAGGAAAGTGCACACCTTCCAAGGTATATTCCATATGAAGACTTGGATGGGATAGAGAAAGAATTGAGTTCCCTTGGTGATGAAGATCAAGCATCAAGTCTTAGTGGTGAAGAATCCTTTGAGCATGAAGAACCTTCTCCGGTGGGATTTGAAAGCGTTGAGGAGGTAAATTTTTCTCACCCTCCCTATTATGATTTGAGTAAAGGAAAAGGTTTAGATAAAATTGTTAAACAAAGGATTGAGATTAAGAGATCTTGTGAAGAGGTGGAAGTCCCTAGAAATGGAAGAACGAGGGTTGGCTATGCTTTGCCAAGATCTTTGGAAGCATCTTTGCCTAGGTTGCCATCCACACTTTCATTTGAGTGGGTGAAATTCATTTCTATTAGCTTTATTATCCCACTTGAATATGGGTTGCTTGAAACGGATGACCAACTTAGGGAATTTTGTGGGATGAAGCGTAAGCGGAAAAGGTTTTGTGGTGGGCGTTGCAAATCAAGGCTCATTATGGTTGAGGCATCAAACATGAGATATAAAGGATGGAGTAGTGCTCAAATAGATGGGTCTAGAAGGATTGTTGGGCACTTCATAGAGAATTCACCTTACTCACCACCCGGTTGGACTAATAATGATGATCAACCTCAAGACGGGTGTGAAAACAAAGTGTGGGACCCCGGATCACAAGAAGAGGATCAACTTTGGGAGCCCCAAGCTTGTGAAGAACTCCATCAAAACTTGGCTCAATCCTTGAAATGTCAAAAGTGATGTAAACACATGCAAATTTAGAAAAAGCACCCCTCTGCGCGTGCGCGCACCTGGCGCGTACGCGCCCTTAAGGCACTCGACGGTCATCTACGCGGACGCGCACCGTGCGTGGATGCGTGGATTGTGAATAACAGCCCTCCATACATTTATCCGAGAGTTGCGCCCACACCATGCCAGGACTATGCCTGAAGCACAGGAAGCTCGCGCGCGCGCGCACATGGCGCGTCCGCGCACCTGGGCGAGATCTGCCAATCGACGCGCAAGCGTATTGTGCGCGTTCGCGCCGATCGCCTTGTTGCACCCCTGGTACATCTTCCAGAGAGTTAAGCCACTCTTAGGCCTACACTAAGCCACCGGCCCAGCACCTCTGCCGCGTGCGCGCACCTGGCGCGCACGCGTCCATACAATGCGAGCACAAAATGCGCGCGCGCGCCTTAGCCGCGCACGCGCCCTTTGATTCTGCACTTCTCTATGAGCCACTTCACAGAGAGTTGAGCCCCCCCAAGGCCCTTCTCATGCCTGGGGCACAACCGCGTTGACGCGTGCGCGCACTGTGCGCGCGCGCGCCAAAAGCCCTGAAGCAATCTCTGGTACTGCGTCCAGAGAGTTATGCCACCCCTGTGCCTCTCCTGTGCTGCCAGCCCAAGTGCATGGACGCGCACGTGCAATGTGCGCGCGCGCGCCCCTATTCCACCTCACTTCCCTGCGCGAGCGCGCACCGTGCGCGCACGCGCAGGTGATTGACGCCAACTTTAGAAAGGGCACACTTACCCCTTCATTCTCATTCCACTTTTCCTCCTCCTTCTCACCCCTTCCACCACCCATTCACCCACCTCCACTTCCTCTTCTCAACCACCTTCTACCACATATCTCCGGTGGCCCCACATTAACTCTTCACTCTCCATCAACCCACACTACACCTTCTTCTTCCATATCCTTCTCCATCTCACAAGGTATTATACTAAGCTACCCTCTTAGTCCAATGATCTCTTGTGATTCTTAATCATTTAGTTCCACCATCTTTTAGGTAGCTTCTTTCTCTTTCTTCCTTCTTTCTCTAGCTACTTCTTTGGGATGTCTTTGTTCCTTTCTCTCTTCCAATCCAATTCTTCATGGGCATTTGGGTCTCAAACTCACTTGCATGAGTAGATAAGTGGTGTTGCTTAATTTTCTTGCAATCAATATGCACTGTAATCATTAATAATGGATTGTGGAATGTTACATTGCTCTCATTTTCACATAGTCACATACTAGTCCAAGGATGCACGCCAAGTGTTCGACGAAAGGCATACTTGAGTTTTGGGCTCATTGTGACTAACTTGCCTCTCAACCAATCACTTTTGGGTGCATCCCCACTTTCCCCAATCTATTCATTCACATTTTCTTAACTTGCTTTTCATTTGTGGTCCTTAAGGGTGTGTGCTTCTCATGCTTCTTCCTTGCATGCTTAAACTTCCCTTGCACCACATGAAAATGATTTGCCTTGCTCTTCACACATTATCCTAGATACATATTGCAGTTGTCATGTAACATAGATACCCATATTCTATGGCATAACTTTTCATTGCATAAAGCTCATGTACTTCCACTTCTTTGGGTTTGATGTTTTCCCTTTCTTGCTTCCACAGGATGGTCATCAAAAAGAACAAAGGGAAAGGCCCCACGAAGCCAGCTGCCAATAAAGTGCGCCAAGAACTAACGGCCAAGCCCCTCCTAAAGAAGACCAAGGGCCCCGTTGATGTTCTAGAGAAGGACAAACCTCCGAAGGATTCAAACAAGTTTCCCAACCGTTACTGCGAACTTGTTTACTCAAGAATGATTGAAAGGAATTATCATCCGGAACCCCTCCTAGTCTTACCGGCTCACCTCAGTTCGATTGTGATGCCACACATTGACCGGAGGCAATGGAGGTTCCTCTTGAGGCAACCAAAGGAGGCCAATCTCTCATGGGTGGTGGAATTCTACTCCAACTACCACTCACCCCTTCTCACATCAATATTTGTGTGCCGAAAGCAAGTGTCGGTCACAGTGGAAACCATCCGAGAAGTCCTTGGGATTGAACCGTCAACGGATGCATATGACACCTACCAAGAAGTCTTGGCTACATGCGATGACCGTGCGTTCGATTGGAGCGCGATCCTCTGCGTCATTGCTTTACCCGACGCATATTGGATTCGGGGGACCATAAAGCAAAGACCCAAGGGTTTAGATGTCCGCCACCTCACTCAAGAAGCCACGGCATGGGCCCAAATTCTAGCTCATTACGTGCTCCCAAGCACACATGGGTCATCCATCACCGCCGAGCTTGCCTTATTGATATGGTGCATCTTAACCGAGAAACCGGTCGACATTTCGCATGCCATCCGCCAATCCATGGGGCGCATTCATGCCAAGGGAAATCTACCATTCCCCGCTTTAGTGACGGCATTAGTTGCGAAAGCCGGCGTCAACCGAGAGGCTAAAGATAGGAGAACCTCAATTCCGGTCGATGGTGATGTTATTCCAACCAAGAGATGCCTCAAGCCTCCGGAAGTCACCAAGGACATTGGACTACCCACACCAACTCGCAACACTACCACTTCATCTGCATCACAAAAATCGGCCGCCCAACGCCTTGAGGACCTTCACAAAAAATTGGACCGTTATGAGAAGCGTAACCAACGCCGCTATGCTCATGTGAAGAGACTTCTAAGCATAGTCACCCCACCTATGGAGGAACCCGATATCTCCACATCCACTACAACTTCAAGCGGAGACAGCGATAACATTGGAGATGAGGGACACTCGGGGCTCAACCACCCATTGCGCCTAACCTATAGCACGGAGGACCATGCTAAGTTTTAAGTGTGGGGAGGTCGGCCGACCGATCTCCGTAGGTAACATCTGAATAAATCTGAATAATTTTTGTTCCTTGAACTTCCGTGTAATTAGGATAGGTTGCATGATTAGGTTTTAGTTGGCGCCATTCACATGATAAGTTTACTTGGTTGGAACAATGAAATTCTTTCTTAGGGAACCAATACTTTGGGGCAACCGTGGTATTGCAAATTTTAAATGCTTTGATGCCAAATTTGCATGAAGAATTATATTTTGGAACATGGGTTTGAGTTAAGAACACAAGCTAGTGAGTTTTGAGCCTAATTGCGTGGTTACATCTTATAACCACTTATTCTCCTTCTTGTGTGCATTATTCTCTTTCTATGATTGTAATCCTTGATTTGTTTGATTCTTTATGTCCATTATTTTGTGCATACATGCATTTATATGATTGAGGCCATCATTTCATTAGCTCACTTACCCAAATAGCCTTACCTTTGATCTTCCATTGTTAGCCAATTTGAACCTACGCTTAACCCACTTGTTCTTTAATTTAGCACATTACAAGCCTTAAAGCGAAAAAAAAAACGATAAATGTCCTTATTTGGATCTTTGATTAGCTTAGGCTAGAGTGTGTGAGTATCGTTCAAGTGTGGGAACTTTGGGACATTGGGTGAATAAAAGAGTAATTTTGTATTGTTATTGAAAATATTGGGAATTGGGTACATACTCATGTGTTGATCAAATGTAAAACCTTATGCATTGATGCTCTTGTATATAGAAAAAAAATGAATGAGAACAACAAAAGAAAAAAAAGGGGAAAAGAAAAAAATTGATATGAAAAAAAAAGAGAAAGAAGAAAAAGAAAGAATAAAAGAAAAAGGGGACAAAATGCCCCAAAACAAAGTATAGCTCAATAAAATCAATGCACAAGTGTTGTGAAATGAAAAAAAAAATGCATGAGTATGTGAAAAAAGTGAGAAATGGGTAGTTAGGTTAGCCTTGAATTTATATAGGATGTCATAGGTTAGGTGGGAAGTTTAAGCTAATCAAGGATTCAAATCGTAAAGCCCACTTGACTAAATATGCCTCCTACCTTATCCCTAGCCCCATTACAACCCAAGGAAAAGACCTCATGATAATTGTATACATGCATTGAATAATTGTCGATTGTTAGAAGAAAAACAAATCTTGGAAAAGCACGATTAGGGGAGAATTGAGTGAGTCAACCCCAAGCACCGAGCGACTAGAGTGCAAACACTTCCGGTGAGGGTTCGATGCTCAATCCTTTGATTCCCGGCTCTCACGAGCATTCCTCGTGAAAAGTTGCATATATTGCATTTGATGCTTAGAAATTGGCAAGTCCTATGCTTTGACCACCATCGTGTCTGGTGCGCGAAATTGTGATCACTACACAACTTTGCACAACTAACCAGCAAGTGCACTGGGTCGTCCAAGTAATAAACCTTACGCGAGTAAGGGTCGATCCCACGGAGATTGTTGGTATGAAGCAAGCTATGGTCACCTTGTAAATCTTAGTCAGGCAGACTCAAATGGGTATAGATGATATATGACTAAAACATAAAGATAAAGATAGAGGTACTTATGTATATCATTGGTGAGAGCTTCAGATAAGCGCATGAAGATGCTTTCCCTTCCATCTCTCTGCTTTCTTACTGTCTTCATCCAATCCTTCTTACTCCTTTCCATGGCAAGCTTATGCAAGGGTTTCACCGTTGTCAGTGGCTACCTCCCATCCTCTCAGTGAAAATGTTCCTATGCTCTGTCACAGCATATGGCTAATCAGCTGTCGGTTCTCGGTCAGGCCGGAATAGAATCCAGTGATTCTTTTGCGTCTGTCACTAACGCCCCGCCTGCTAGGAGTTTGAAGCACGTCACAGTCATTCAATCATTGAATCCTACTCAGAATACCACAGACAAGGTTAGACCTTCCGGATTCTCTTGAATGCCGCCATCAGTTCTCGCCTATACCACGAAGGCTCTGATCTCACGGAATGGCTGGCTCGTTTGTCAGGCGAGCACTCGGTTGTCAGGCGATCAACCATGCATCGTGTATCAGGAATCCAAGAGATAAACACTAGAGCCTTGATTGCTTGTAGAACAGAAGTGGTTGTCAGTCACCTTGTTCATGAGTGAGAATGATGATGAGTGTCACGGATCATCACATTCATCAAGTTGAAGAACAAGTGATATCTTGGACAAAGAACAAGCGGAATTGAATAGAAGAACAATAGTAATTGCATTAATACTCGAGGTACAGCAGAGCTCCACACCTTAATCTATGGTGTGTAGAAACTCCACCGTTGAAAATACATAAGAACAAGGTCTAGGCATGGCCGAATGGCCAGCCTCCCAAAGAGGGTTCAATCATAAAAACATGATCAAAAGATTTCTCAGATTGAAAGATTCAAATACAATAGTAAAAGGTCCTACTTATAGAAAACTAGTAGCCTAAGGATGAGTAAATGACATAAAAATCCACTTCCGGGCCCACTTGGTGTGTGCTTGGGCTGAGCAATGAAGCATTTTTCGTGTAGAGACTCTTCTTGGAGTTAAACGCCAGCTTTGGTGCCAGTTTGGGCGTTTAACTCCCATTTTGGTGCCAGTTCCGGCGTTTAACGCTGGAAATTCTGTAGGTGACTTTGAACGCCAGTTTGGGCCATCAAATCTTGGGCAAAGTATGGACTATCATATATTGCTGGAAAGCCCAGGATGTCTACTTTCCAACGCCGTTGAGAGCGCGCCAATTGGGCTTCTGTAGCTCCAGAAAATCCACTTCGAGTGCAGGGAGGTCAGAATCCAACAGCATCTGCAGTCATTTTCAGTCTCTGAATCAGATTTTTGCTCAGGTCCCTCAATTTCAGCCAGAAAATACCTGAAATCACAGAAAAACACACAAACTCATAGTAAAGTCCAGAAAAGTGAATTTTAACTAAAAACTAATAAAAATATAATAAAAACTAACTAAATGATACTAAAAACATACTAAAAATAATGCCAAAAAGGGTACAAATTATCCGCTCATCACAACACCAAACTTAAATTGTTGCTTGTCCCCAAGCAACTGAAGATCAAATAGGATAAAAAGAAGAGAATATGCAATGAACTCCAAAAACATCTATGAAGATCAGTATTAATTAGATGAGCGGGGCTTTTAGCTTTTTGCCTCTGAATAGTTTTGGCATCTCACTTTATCCTTTGGAATTCAGAATGATTGGCTTCTTTAGGAACTCAGAATCCAGATAGTGTTATTGATTCTCCTAGTTAAGTATGATGATTCTTGAACACAGCTACTTATTGAGTATTGGCTGTGGCCCAAAGCACTCTGTCTTCCAGTATTACCACCGGATACATACATGCCACAGACACATAATTGGGTGAACCTTTTCAGATTGTGACTCAGCTTTGCTAAAGTCCCCAATTAGAGGTGTCCAGGGTTCTTAAGCACACTCTTATTGCCTTGGATCACAACTTTATTTCTTTCTTTTTCTTTCTTTTTCGTTTTTTTTTCGCCTCCCTTTTTTTTCGTTTTTCTCTTTTCTTCTTTTTTTTTTGTATTCACTGCTTTTTCTTGCTTCAAGAATCATTTTTATGATTTTTCAGATCCTCAGTAACATGTCTCCTTTTTCATCATTCTTTCAAGAGCCAACATTCATGAACCACAAATTCAAAAGATATATGCACTGTTCAAGCATACATTCATAGAACAAAAGTGTTGCCACCACATCAAAATAATTAAACTGTTATAAAATTCAAAATTCATGCAATTCTTTTCTTTTTCAATTAAGAACAATTTTTTTTAAGAAAGGTGATGGATTCATAGGACATTCATAACTTTAAGGCATAGACACTAAGACACTAATGATCACAAGACACAAACATAGAAAAGCATAAGCACTAAAATTCGAAAAACAGAAAATTAAAGAACAAGGAGATTAAAGAACGGGTCCACCTTAGTGATGGCGGCTTGTTCTTCCTCTTGAAGGTCTTATGGAGTGCTTGAGCTCCTCAATGTCTCTTCCTTGTCTTTGTTGCTCTTCTCTCATGATTCTTTGATCTTCTCTAATTTCATGGAGGAGGATGGAATGCTCTTGGTGCTCCACCCTTAGTTGTCCCATGTTGGAACTTAATTCTCCTAGGGAGGTGTTTAGTTGCTCCCAATAGTCTTGTGGAGGAAAGTGCATCCCTTGAGGCATCTCAGGGACCTCATGATGAGAGGGGTCTCTTGTTTGCTCCATCCTTTTCTTGGTGATGGGCTTGTCCTCATCAATGGGGATGTCTCCCTCTATGTCAACTCCCACTGAATAACAGAGGTGACAAATGAGGTGAGAAAAGGCTAACCTTGCTAAGGTAGAGGACTTGTCTGCCACCTTGTAGAGTTCTTGGGCTATGACCTCATGAACTTCCACTTCTTCTCCAATCATGATGTTATGGATCATGATGGCCCGGTCTAGAGTAACTTCGGACCGGTTGCTAGTGGGAATGATTGAGCGTTGGATAAACTCCAACCATCCTCTAGCCACGGGCTTGAGGTCATGCCTTCTCAATTGAACCGGCTTCCCTCTTGAATCTCTCTTCCATTGTGCGCCCTCTTCACATATGACTGTGAGGACTTGGTCCAACCTTTGATCAAAGTTGACCCTTCTAGTGTAAGGATGTTCATCTCCTTGCATCATAGGCAAGTTGAATGCTAACCTTACCTTTTCCGGACTAAAATCCAAGTATTTCCCCCGAACCATTGTAAGCCAATTCTTTGGATCCGGGTTCACACTTTGATCATGGTTCTTGGTGATCCATGCATTGGCATAGAACTCTTGAACCATCAAGATTCCGACTTGTTGAATGGGGTTGGTAAGCACTTCCCAACCTCTTCTTCAGATCTCATGTCGGATCTCCGGATATTCACTCTTTTTGAGTGAAAAAGGGACCTCGGGGATCACCTTCTTCAAGGTCACAATTTCATAGAAGTGGTCTTGATGCACCCTTGAGATGAATCTCTCCATCTCCCATGACTCGGCGGTGGAAGTTTTTGCCTTCCCTTTCCTCTTTCTAGAGGTTTCTCCGGCCTTGGATGCCATAAATGGTTATGGAAAAACAAAAAACAATGCTTTTACCACACCAAACTTAAAAGGTTTGCTCGTCCTCGAGCAAAAGAAGAAAGAAGAGAGTAGAAGAAGAAGAAATGAGGAAGAAGGGAGTGACTTAGTGTTCGGCCAAAGAGGGGGAGAAGTGGTGTTTAGGTTGTGTGAAAATGAAGGGGTGAAGAAGGGTTTATATAGGAGAGGGGGGTTCATGGTTCGGTCATGTATGGGTGGGTTTGGGAGGGAAAGTGGTTTGAATTTGAAGGGTGAGGTAGGTGGGGTTTTATGAAGGATGGATGTGAGTGGTGAAGAGAAAGATGGGATTTGATAGGTGAAGGGTTTTTGGGGAAGAGGTGTTGAGGTGATTGGTGAATGGGTGAAGAAGAGAGAGGGTGGTGGGGTTGGTGGGGATCTTGTGGGGTCCACAGATCCTATGGTGTCAAGGAAAAGTCATCCCTGCACCAAATGGCATGCAAAATCACGTTTTGAGCTATTTCTGGCGTTAAACGCCGGGCTGGTGCCCATTTCTGGCGTTTAACGCCGGGTTCTTGCCCTTTTCTGGCGTTTAATGCCAGTCTGGTGCCCCTTTCTGGCGTTAAACACCCAGAATGGTGCCAGACTGGGCGTTAAACGCCCACCTGCTAGCCTTACTGGCGTTTAAACGCCAGTAAGTTCTTCCTCCAGGGTGTGCTGTTTTTCTTCCTGTTTTTCATTCTGTTTTTGCTTTTTCACTTGATTTTGTGACTTCTCATGATCATCAACCTACAAAAAAAACATAAAATAACAAAAGAAAATAGATAAAATATAACATTGGGTTGCCTCCCAACAAGCGTTTCTTTAATGTCAGTAGCTTGACAGAGGGCTCTCATGGAGCCTCACAGATACTCAGAGCAATGTTGGAACCTCCCAACACCAAACTTAGAGTTTGAATGTGGGGGTTCAACACCAAACTTAGAGTTTGGTTGTGGCCTCCCAACACCAAACTTAGAGTTTGACTGTGGGGGCTTTGTTTGACTCTGAATTGAGAGAAGCTCTTCATGCTTCCTCTCCATGGTGATAGAGGGATATCCTTGAGCCTTAAACACAAAGGATTCTTCATTCACTTGAATGATCAGTTCACCTCCATCAACATCAATCACAACCTTTGCTGTGGCTAGGAAGGGTCTGCCAAGGATGATAGATTCTTCCATGCACTTCCCAGTCTCTAGGACTATGAAATCAGTAGGGATGTAATGGTCTTCAACCTTTACCAGAACATCCTCTAGAAGTCCATGAGCTTGTTTCTTTGAATTGTCTACCATCTCTAGTGAGATCCTTGCAGCTTGTACCTCAAAGATCCCTAGCTTCTCCATTACAGAGAGAGGCATGAGGTTTACACTTGACCCTAAGTCACACAGAGCCTTCTTGAAGGTCATGGTGCCTATGGTACAAGGTATTGAAAACTTCCCAGGATCTTGTTTCTTTTGAGGTAATTTCTGCCTAGACAAGTCATCCAGTTCTTTGGTGAGCAAAGGGGGTTCATCCTCCCAAGTCTCATTTCCAAATAACTTGTCATTTAGCTTCATGATTGCTCCAAGATATTTAGCAACTTGCTCTTCAGTGACATACTCATCCTCTTCAGAGGAAGAATACTCATCAGAGCTCATGAAAGGCAGAAGTAAGTCCAATGGAATCTCTATGGTCTCATTTTGAGCCTCAGATTCCCATGGTTCCTCATTAGGAAACTCTGTGGAGGTCAGTGCACGCCCATTGAGGCCTTCCTCAGTGGCGTTCACTTCCTCTCTTTCCTCTCCAGATTCGGCCATGGTTATGGCTTTGCACTCTCCTTTTGGATTTTCTTCTGTATTACTTGGGAGAGTACTAGGAGGGAGTTCAGTAACTTTCTTGCTCAGCTGTCCCACTTGTGCCTCCAAATTTCTAATGGAGGACCTTGTTTCAGTCATGAAACTTTGAGTGGTTTTGATTAGATCAGAGACCATGGTTGCTAAGTCAGAGGGGTTCTGCTTAGAATTCTCTGTCTGTTGCTGAGAAGATGATGGAAAAGGCTTGCCATTGCTAAACCTGTTTCTTCCACCATTATTGTTGTTGAAACCTTGTTGAGGTCTCTCTTGATTCTTCCATGAAAAATTTGGGTGATTTCTCCATGAAGAATTATAGGTGTTTCCATAGGGTTCTCCTAGGTAATTCACCTCTTCCATTGAAGGGTTCTCAGGATCATAAGCTTCTTCTTCAGATGAAGCATCCTTAGTACTGCTTGGTGCATTTTGCATTCCAGACAGACTTTGAGAAATCAAATTGACTTGTTGAGTCAATATCTTGTTCTGAGCCAGAATGGCATTCAGAGTATCAATCTCAAGAACTCCTTTCTTCTGATTGGTCCCATTGTTCACAGGATTCCTTTCAGAAGTGTACATGAATTGGTTATTTGCAACCATTTCAATGAGCTCTTGAGCTTCTGTAGGCGTCTTCTTCAGATGAAGAGATCCTCCAGCAGAGCTATCCAAGGACATCTTGGATAGTTCAGAGAGACGATCATAGAAAATACCTATGATGCTCCATTCAGAAAGCATGTCAGAAGGACATTTTCTGATTAATTGTTTGTATCTTTCCCAAGCTTCATAGAGGGATTCTCCATCCTTCTGTCTGAAGGTTTGGACTTCCACTCTAAGCTTACTCAATTTTTGAGGTGGAAAGAACTTTGCCAAGAAGGCATTGACTAGCTTTTCCCAAGAGTCCAAGCTTTCTTTAGGTTGAGAGTCCAACCATATTCTAGCTCTGTCTCTTACAGCAAAAGGGAATAGCATCAGTCTGTAGACCTCAGGGTCAACCTCATTAGTCTTGACTGTGTCACAGATTTGCAAGAACTCAGCTAAAAACTGATGAGGATCTTCCAATGGAAGTCCATGGAACTTGCAATTCTGTTGCATTAGAGAAACTAACTGAGGCTTAAGCTCAAAGTTGTTTGCTCCAATGGCAGGGATAGAGATGCTTCTCCCATAGAAGTCGGGAGTAGGTGCAGTAAAGTCACACAGCACCTTCCTTGCGTTGTTGGCATTGTTGTTGTTTTCGGCTGCCATAGGTTCTTCTTCTTTGAAGAATTCGGTCAGGTCCTCAACAGAGAGTTGTGCCTTAGCTTCTCTTAGCTTTCGCTTCAAGGTCCTTTCAGGTTCAGGGTCAGCTTCAACAAGAATGCCTTTGTCTCTGCTCCTGCTCATATGAAAGAGAAGAGAACAAGAAAATGTGGAATCCTCTATGTCACAGTATAGAGATTCCTTGATGTGTCAGAGGAAAAGAAAAATAGAAGAAAGAAGAAGGAGAATTCGAACTTGATCAGATAGAGTTCGAATTGTGCATTAAGAAGGAGTGATACTCCATAAATAGAAGGATGTGAGAAGAGGGGAAGGAAATTTTCGAAAATTAAGTGAAAAAGTTTGAAAAAAATTTTGAAAGACTTTAATTGATTTTCGAAAACCAAGAGTGAAAGGAGAAAATCAAGTAATTTTTGAAAAGATTTTGAAATTAGAAATTAAAAATATTTGATTGAAAACTTATTTTGAAAAAGATGTGGTTAAGAAGATATGATTGGTTTTTGAAAAGATGTGATTGAGAAGATATGATTTTGAAAAATATTTTAAAAAAGATTTGATTTTAAAAATTAATGACTTGCCTAACAAGAAAAGATATGATTCAAACATTAAACCTTTCTTAACAGAAAAGGTAACAAACTTGAGATGTTCAATCAAATCATTAATTGTTAGTAAGTATCTTTGAAAAAGGAAAGAAATTGATTTTGAAAACATTTGATTGAAAAGATATGATTTGAAAAAGATTTGATTTTGAAAAACTTTGAAAACTTGAAAAAAAATTGATTTGAAAAACAAAATCTTCCCCCTTGTGCCATCCTGGCGTTAAACGCCCAGAATGGTATCCATTCTGGCGTTTAACGCCCAAAATGCTACCTTTTTGGGCGTTAAACGCCCAACCAGGTACCCTGGCTGGCGTTTAAACGCCAGTCTGTCCTTCTTCACTGGGCGTTTTGAACGCCCAGCTTTTTCTGTGTAATTCCTCTGCTGCATGTTCTGAATCTTCAGTCCCCTGTACTATTGACTTGAAAATAGAACCAAGATCAAATAAACAAGGCATGCAAGACACCAAACTTAAGATTAGACACTAGACTCAAACAAGAAACATAAAATATTTTTGGTTTTTATGATTTTGAAAATTTTTTTTGGATTTTTCGAAAATTAGG
Source organism: Arachis stenosperma (assembly GCF_014773155.1). Lineage (NCBI taxonomy): Eukaryota > Viridiplantae > Streptophyta > Magnoliopsida > Fabales > Fabaceae > Arachis > Arachis stenosperma. The sequence continues at coordinate 60,229,014 of NC_080377.1, read as the reverse complement.
TGAAAAGGAAAATAAAGGTATCAAAATTCTTAATGAGAATTCCAGGAATCATGCAATGTTAGTCTAAAGCTTCAGTCTAAAGGAATTAGACATGGCTAGCCAAGCTTCAGCAAGACATTGCATTCAAGAGCTAAATTGATGAGGATCAATCAGCTTTGGTGATGATAAGAATATCACCTTGAAACACTAGAATTCATTCTTAAGAACTCTGAAAAAAAAATACCTAATCTAAGCAACAAGATGAACCGTCAGTTGTCCATACACAAAACAATCCCCGGCAACGGCGCCAAAAACTTGGTGCGCGAAATTGTGATCACTACACAACTTTGCACAACTAACCAGCAAGTGCACTGGGTCGTCCAAGTAATAAACCTTACGCGAGTAAGGGTCGATCCCACGGAGATTGTTGGTATGAAGCAAGCTATGGTCACCTTGTAAATCTTAGTCAGGCAGACTCAAATGGGTATAGATGATATATGACTAAAACATAAAGATAAAGATAGAGGTACTTATGTATATCATTGGTGAGAGCTTCAGATAAGCGCATGAAGATGCTTTCCCTTCCGTCTCTCTGCTTTCTTACTGTCTTCATCCAATCCTTCTTACTCCTTTCCATGGCAAGCTTATGCAAGGGTTTCACCGTTGTCAGTGGCTACCTCCCATCCTCTCAGTGAAAATGTTCCTATGCTCTGTCACAGCATATGGCTAATCAGCTGTCGGTTCTCGGTCAGGCCGGAATAGAATCCAGTGATTCTTTTGCGTCTGTCACTAACGCCCCGCCTGCTAGGAGTTTGAAGCACGTCACAGTCATTCAATCATTGAATCCTACTCAGAATACCACAGACAAGGTTAGACCTTCCGGATTCTCTTGAATGCCGCCATCAGTTCTCGCCTATACCACGAAGACTCTGATCTCACGGAATGGCTGGCTCGTTTGTCAGGCGAGCACTCGGTTGTCAGGCGATCAACCATGCATCGTGTATCAGGAATCCAAGAGATAAACACTAGAGCCTTGATTGCTTGTAGAACAGAAGTGGTTGTCAGTCACCTTGTTCATGAGTGAGAATGATGATGAGTGTCACGGATCATCACATTCATCAAGTTGAAGAACAAGTGATATCTTGGACAAAGAACAAGCTGAATTGAATAGAAGAACAATAGTAATTGCATTAATACTCGAGGTACAGCAGAGCTCCACACCTTAATCTATGGTGTGTAGAAACTCCACCGTTGAAAATACATAAGAACAAGGTCTAGGCATGGCCGAATGGCCAGCCTCCCAAAGAGGGTTCAATCATAAAAACATGATCAAAAGATTTCTCAGATTGAAAGATTCAAATACAATAGTAAAAGGTCCTACTTATAGAAAACTAGTAGCCTAAGGATGAGTAAATGACATAAAAATCCACTTCCGGGCCCACTTGGTGTGTGCTTGGGCTGAGCAATGAAGCATTTTTTGTGTAGAGACTCTTCTTGGAGTTAAACGCCGGCTAAAATTGGATATTCTCGGAAAATAAACAGCAATCAAATAGTTCATATGAATTAAAATTAAAGCTTGCAATTACATATAAGAAATATTAGCATGAAAATTCAGTGTAAAGAGCAGCATGAAATAAGAATTTGCAGCATATGAACTAACATCAGAGCAGCAGCAGGATTGCAAAAACAGAAAGAAATAAACACGAACGGTGCAAGTAAACAGACCTAAATTCACTAACCACAGCCTAAGCTACCTAACAACCTAAAAATCCACTACAGCATGCATATCTATCTATCCTAATGATGAACAAAAATAGAAAAATAAGAACGAACTACGAATGGATAGAATGGGACGTGATGCGGAACCTGGTAGGCGAATTAAGGCGAGTGGGGCAGAAAGGTGACCGGGGGTGGCGGTGGTGGCGTCCGGCGCGGCGGCGGTGGCAGTGGGTTAGGGGGCAGGGTCTTCGAAACAGGTAGGGATAGGGGGTAGGGACGGGGGTAAGGGTGGTGGTTGTTGGAGGTGGCGCGGCTGCTGTGGCGGCGCGGTGGCGGTGATGATTGGATTTTTGACGGTTTAGAATTTCACTAATGTAATCTCGTTGTAAAGTATAGTTTTTAAATCAAACAATAATCCTTTCATACAAAAATTTGTTTGTCACTAGTACAAACCCCTATGATGAGCGGATAATTTGTACGCTTTTTGGCATTGTTTTTAGTATGTTTTTAGTATCTTTTAGTTAGTTTTTATTATATTTTTATTAGTTTTTAGTTAAAATTCACTTTTCTGGACTTTACTATGAGTTTGTGTGTTTTTCTGTGATTTCAGGTATTTTCTGGCTGAAATTGAGGGATCTGAGCAAAAATCTGATCCAGAGACTCAAAAGGACTGCAGATGCTGTTGGATTCTGACCTCCCTGCACTCGAAGTGGATTTTCTGGAGCTACAGAAGCCCAATTGGCGCGCTCTCAACGGCCTTGGAAAGTAGACATTCTGGGCTTTCCAGCAATATATGATAGTCCATACTTTGCCCAAGATTTGATGGCCCAAACCGGCGTTCAAAGTAACCTCAAGAAATTCCAGCGTTAAACGCCGGAACTGGCACCTAATTGGGAGTTAAACGCCCAAACTGGCATAAAAGCTGGCGTTTAACTCCAAGAAGAGTCTCTACACGAAAATGCTTCATTGCTCAGCCCAAGCACACACCAAGTGGGCCCGGAAGTGGATTTTTATGTCATTTACTCATCTTTGTAAACCTTAGGCTACTAGTTTTCTATAAGTAGGACCTTTTACTATTGTATTTTGATCTTTTGATCATGTTTTGATGATTGAACCCTCTTTGGGAGGCTGGCAATTCGGCCATACCTAGACCTTGTTCTTATGTATTTTCAACGGTGGAGTTTCTACACACCATAGATTAAGGTGTGGAGCTCTGCTGTACCTCGAGTATTAATGCAATTACTATTGTTCTTCTATTCAATTCCACTTGTTCTTTGTCCAAGATATCACTTGTTCTTCAACTTGATGAATGTGATGATCTGTGACACTCATCATCATTCTCACTCATGAACAAAGTGACTGACAACCACTCTTGTTCTACAAGCATACGAGGCTCTAGTGAATATCTCTTGGATTCTTTAACCGGAATCTTCGTGGTATAGGCGAGAACTGATGGCGGCATTCAAGAGAATCCGGAAGGTCTAACCTTGTCTGTGGTATTCTGAGTAGGATTCAATGATTGAATGACTGTGACATGCTTCAAACTCCTAGCAGGCGGGGCGTTAGTGACAGACGCAAAAGGATCAATGGATTTTATTCTGGCCTGACCGAGAACCGACAGCTGAATTCCGCTATGCTGTGACAGAGCATATGCTATCGTTTTCACTGAGAGGATGGGAGGTAGCCACTGACAACGGTGAAACCCTTGCATAAGCTTGCCATGGAAAGGAGTAAGAAGGATTGGATGAAGACTGTAGGAAAGCAGAGAGACGGAAGGGAAGGCATCTCCATTCGCTTATCTGAAGCTCTCACCAATGATATACATAAGTAGCTCTATCTTTATCTTTATGCTTTATTCATTTATCACTATACCCATTTGAGTTCACCTGACTGAGATTTACAAGGTGACCATAGCTTGCTTCATAGCAACAATCTCCGTGGGATCGACCCTTACTCACGTAAGGTATTACTTGGACGACCCAGTGCACTTGCTGGTTAGTTGTGCGAAGTTGTGTTATGCCATGGTATTGAGCACCAAGTTTTTGGGATTCATTACCGGGGATTGTTTTGTGTAAAAGTATTGATCACAATTTCGTGCACCAAGTTTTTGGCGCCGTTGCCGGGGAATTAAATGTCCTAACTACGGTTTCGCATTTGTTCCCTGCAATAACAGTGCCAAGTTTTGATCCGGCAACAGCACCAAGTTTTTGGCGCCGTTGCCGGGGATTATTTGTGTATGGACAACTGACGGTTCATCTTGTTGCTTAGATTAGGCATTTTTTTTCAGAGTTCTTAAGAATGAATTCTAGTGTTTCAAGGTGATGTTCTTATCATCACCAAAGCTGATTGATTCTCATCAATTTAGCTCTTGAATGCAATGTCCTGCTGAAGCTTGGCCGGCCATGTCTAATTTCTTTAGACTAAAGCTTTAGACTAACATTGCATGATTCCTGGAATTCTCATTAAGAATTTTGATATCTTTATTTTCCTTTTCACTTAATTTTCGAAAAATCCAAAAAAATTACAAAATCATAAAAACCAAAAATATTTCTTGTTTAAGTCTAGTGTCTCATTTTAAGTTTGGTGTCAATTGCATGTTTCTGTTCTTCTTGCATTTTTCGAATTTATGCATGTGTCTTAATTAATCTTCAAGTTGTTCTTGATGATTTCCTTGTTTTGATCTTTGAATTTTATTGACTTGAGTGTTTTGTTGTTTCTCATGTGCATTCTCATCTTGTTAGTGTCAGTAGTATACAAACTCCTAAGTTTGGTGTCTTGCATGCATTGTTATTTGATTTTAGTTGCATTTTGATTATTTCTTATTATTAAAAATCCAAAAATATTTTTAATTTGTGTCTTCTCAAGTCAATAATACAGAGAATTGAAGATTCAGAACATACTGCAGAGGAATCACACAGAAAAAGCTGGGCATTCAAAAATGCCCAGTGAAGAAGACAGACTGGCGTTTAAACGCCAGCCAGGGTGCCTGGCTGGGCGTTTAACGCCCAAAAGGGTAGTAGTTTGGGCGTTAAACGCCAGAATGTGCACCATTCTGGGCGTTTAACGCCAGAATGGCAAAGGGGGAAAATTTTGTTTTTCAAATCAATTTTTTTCAAGTTTTCAAAGTTTTTCAAAATCAAATCTTTTTCAAATCAAATCTTTTCAATCAAATGTTTTCAAAATTAATTTCTTTCCTTTTTCAAAGATACTTACTAACAATTAATGATTTGATTGAACATCTCAAGTATATTACCTTTTCTGTTGAGAAAGGTTTAATGTTTGAATCATATCTTTTCTTGGTAGGCAAGTCATTAATTTTTAAAATCATATCTTTTAAAATTGTTTTAAAATCATATCTTTTAAAATTGTTTTCAAATCATATCTTTTAAAATTGTTTTCAAATCATATCTTCTCAATCACATCTTTTTAAAACCAATTATATCTTCTTAACCACATCTTTTTCAAAATAATTTTCAATCAAATCTTTTTCTATTTCTAATTTCAAAATCTTTTTCAAAAATCACTTGATTTCTTTTCCACTCTTATTTTCGAAAATCAATTAAGTGTTTTTCAAAATGTTTTCAAAATTTTTTACTTAATTTTCGAAAATTACTTCCCTTCTTCTCACATCCTTCTATTTATTGACTAACACTATTCCTTGATGCAAAATTCGAACTCCATCTTCTTTGATAAGTTCGAATTTTCTACCTCTGTCTTCCATCTTTATTCCTCTGATACCTCAAGGAATCTCTATACTGTGACATAGAGGATTCCATATTTTCTTGTTCTCTTCTCTTTCATATGAGCAGGAACAAAGACAAAGGCATTCTTGTTGAAGCTGACCCTAAGAGAAGCTAAGGCACAACTCTTTATTGAGGACCTGACCGAATTCTTCAAAGAAGAAGAACCCATGGCAACCGAAAACAACAACAATGCCAACAATGCAAGGAAGGTGCTGGGTGACTTTACTACACCTACTCCCGACTTCTATGGGAGAAGCATCTCTATCCCTGCCATTGGAACAAACAACTTTGAGCTTAAGCCTCAGTTAGTTTCTCTAATGCAACAGAATTGCAAGTTCCATGGACTTCTAATGGAAGATCCTCATCAGTTTTTAGCTGAGTTCTTGCAAATCTGTGACACAGTCAAGACTAATGGGGTTGACCCTGAGGTCTACAGACTGATGCTATTCCCTTTTGCTGTAAGAGACAGAGCTAGAATATGGTTGGACTCTCAACCTAAAGAAAGCCTGGACTCTTGGGAAAAGCTAGTCAATGCCTTCTTGGCAAAGTTCTTTCCACCTCAAAAATTGAGTAAGCTTAGAGTGGAAGTCCAAACCTTCAGACAGAAGGATGGAGAATTCCTCTATGAAGCTTGGGAAAGATACAAACAATTAATCAGAAAATGTCCTTCAGACATGCTTTCTGAATGGAGCATCATAGGTATTTTCTATGATGGTCTCTCTGAACTATCCAAGATGTCTTTGGATAGCTCTGCTGGAGGATCTCTTCATTTGAAGAAGATGCCTACAGAAGCTCAAGAGCTAATTGAAATGGTTGCAAATAACCAATTCATGTACACTTCTGAAAGGAATCCTGTGAACAATGGGACAAGTCAGAAGAAAGGAGTTCTTGCGATTGATGCTCTGAATGCCATACTGGCTCAGAACAAGATATTGACTCAACAAGTCAATTTGATTTCTCAAAGTCTGTCTGGAATGCAAAATGCACCAAGCAGTACTAAGGATGCTTCATCTGAAGAAGAAGCTTATGATCCTGAGAACCCTTCAATGGAAGAGGTGAATTACCTAGGAGAACCCTATGGAAACACCTATAATTCTTCATGGAGAAATCACCCAAATTTCTCATGGAAGAATCAAGAGAAACCTCACCAAGGTTTCAACAACAACAATGATGGAAGAAACAGGTTTAGTAATGGCAAGCCTTTTCCATCATCTTCTCAGCAACAGACAGAGAATTCTAAGCAGAACCCCTCTGACTTAGCAACCATGGTCTCTGATCTAATCAAAACCACTCAAAGTTTCATGACTGAAACAAGGTCTTCCATTAGGAATTTGGAGGCACAAGTGGGACAGCTGAGTAAGAAAATTACTGAACTCCCTCCAAGTACTCTTCCAAGCAATACAGAAGAAAATCCAAAAGGAGAGTGCAAAGCCATAACCATGGCCGAATTTGGAGAGGAAAGAGAGGAGGTGGACGCCACTGAGGAAGACCTCAATGGGCGTGCACTAGCCTCCTCTGAGTTCCCTAATGAGGAACCATGGGAATCTGAGGCTCAAAATGAGACCATAGAGATTCCATTGGACTTACTTCTGCCATTCATGAGCTCTGATGAGTATTCTTCCTCTGAAGAGGATGAGTATGTCACTGAAGAGCAAGTTGCCAAATACCTTGGAGCAATCATGAAGCTAAATGACAGGTTATTTGGAAATGAGACTTGGGAGGATGAACCCCCTTTGCTCACCAAAGAACTGGATGACTTGTCTAGGCAGAAATTACCTCAAAAGAGACAAGATCCTGGGAAGTTTTCCATACCTTGTACCATAGGCACCATGACCTTCAAGAAGGCTCTGTGTGACTTAGGGTCAAGTGTAAACCTCATGCCTCTCTCTGTAATGGAGAAGCTAGGGATCTTTGAGGTACAAGCTGCAAGAATCTCACTAGAGATGGCAGACAACTCAAGAAAACAAGCTCATGGACTTGTAGAGGATGTTTCGGTGAAGATTGAAGACCATTACATCCCTACTGATCTCATAGTCCTAGAGATTGGGAAGTGCATGGATGAATCTATCATCCTTGGCAGACCCTTCCTAGCCACAGCAAAGGCTGTGATTGATGTTGATGGAGGTGAACTGATCATTCAAGTGAATGAAGAATCCTTTGTGTTTAAGGCTCAAGGATACCCCTCTGTCATCATGGAGAGGAAGCATGAAGAGCTTCTCTCAAATCAGAGACAAACAGAGCCCCCACAGTCAAACTCTAAGTTTGGTGTTGGGAGGCCACAACCAAACTCTAAGTTTGGTGTTGAACCCCCACATTCAAACTCTAAGTTTGGTGTTGGGAGGTTCCAACATTGCTCTGAGTACCTGTGAGGCTCCATGAGAGCCCTCTGTCAAGCTACTGACATTAAAGAAGCGCTTGTTGGGAGGCAACCCAATGATTATATTTTATATATTTTCTTTTGTTATTTTATGTCTTTTGTAGGTTGATGATCATGAGAAGTCACAAAATCCATTGAAAAAGCAAAAACAGAATGAAAAACAGGAAGAAAAATAGCACACCCTGGAGGAAGAACTCACTGGCGTTTAAACACCAGTGAGGCTAGCAGTTGGGCGTTTAACGCCCAGTCTGGCACCATTCTGGGCGTTTAACGCCAGAAAGGGGCATCAGACTGGCGTTAAACGCCAGGAAAGGGCTAGAACCTGGCGTTAAACGCCAGAAATGGGCACCAGCCCGGCGTTTAACGCCAGAATTGGCTCAAAACGTGATTTTGAATGCCATTTGGTGCAGGGATGACTTTTCCTTGACACCTAAGGATCTGTGGACCCCACAGGATCCCCACCAACCCCACCACTCTCTCTTTTCTTCACCCATTCACCACTCACCTCCATCCTTCATAAAACCTCACCATTCAAATTCAAACCTCTTCCCCAAAAACCCCCACCTATCAAATCCCACTATCATCATCACTCCTTCATTTTCACACACCCTAAACACTACTTCTTCCCCTGATGGCCGAAACACAAAGCCATTCCCTTCTTCCTCATTTCTTCTTCTTCTACTCTCTTCTTTCTTCTTTTGCTCGAGGACGAGCAAACCTTTTAAGTTTGGTGTGGTAAAAGCATTGCTTTTTGTTTTTCCATAACCATTTATGGCATCCAAAGCCGGTTCAACTGAGAAGGCATGACCTCAAGCCCATCACTAAGAAAAGGATGGAGCAAACAAGAGACCCCTCTCATCAAGAGATCCCTGAGATACCTCAAGGGATGCACTTTCCTCCACAAGACTATTGGGAGCAAATTAACACCTCCCTAGGAGAGTTGAGTTCCAATATGGGACAACTAAGGGTGGAGCATCAAGAACACTTCATCATCATTAGAGAAGATCAAAGAATCATGAGAGAGGAGCAACAAAGACAAGGAAGAGACATTGAGGAGCTCAAGAACTCCATAAGACCTTCAAGAGGAAGAACAAGCCGCCATCACTAAGGTGGACCCGTTCTTTAATCTCCTTGTTCTTTGTTTTTCTGTTTTTCGAAATTTTCATGCTTATGTTATCCATGTTTGTGTCTTATGATCATTAGTGTCTTAGTGTCTATGCCTTAAAGTTATGAATGTCCTATGAATCCATCACCTTTCTTAAAAGAAAACTGTTTTTAATCACAAAAGAACAAGAAGTACAGGATTTCAAATTCATCTTTAAAACTAGCTTAATTAGTTTGATGTGGTGACAATACTTTTTGTTTTCTGAATGTATGCTTAAACAGTGCATATGTCTTTTGAATTTGTTGTTCATGAATGTTAAAATTGTTGGCTCTTGAAAGAATGATGAAAAAGGAGACATGTTACTGAGGATCTGAAAAATCATAAAAATGATTCTTGAAGCAAGAAAAAGCAGTGAATACAAAAAAAAAAGAAAAAAAAAGAGAGAAAACAAAAAAAAAGGAAGAAAAAGAAAAAAAAGAAAGAAATAAAGTTGTGATCCAAGGCAAAAAGAGTGTGCTTAAGAACCCTGGACACCTCTAATTGGGGACTCTAGCAAAGCTGAGTCACAATCTGAAAAGGTTCACCCAATTATGTGTCTGTGGCATGTATGTATCCGGTGGTAATACTGGAAGACAGAGTGCTTTGGGCCACGGCCAAGACTCATAAAGTAGCTGTGTTCAAGAATCATCATACCTAACTAGGAGAATCAATAACACTATCTGGATTCTGAGTTCCTAAAGAAGCCAATCATTCTGAATTTCAAAGGATAAAGTGAGATGCCAAAACTGTTTGGAGGCAAAAAGCTACTAGTCCCGCTCATCTAATTTGGAGCTAAGTTTCATTGATAATTTGGAGTCTATAGTATATTCTCTTCTTTTTATCTTATTTGATTTTCAGTTGCTTGGGGACAAGCAACAATTTAAGTTTGGTGTTGTGATGAGCGGATAATTTGTACACTTTTTGGCATTGTTTTTAGTATGTTTTTAGTATCTTTTAGTTAGTTTTTATTATATTTTTATTAGTTTTTAGTTAAAATTCACTTTTCTGGACTTTACTATGAGTTTGTGTGTTTTTCTGTGATTTCAGGTATTTTCTGGCTGAAATTGAGGGATCTGAGCAAAAATCTGATCTACAGACTCAAAAGGACTGCAGATGCTGTTGGATTCTGACCTCCCTGCACTCGAAGTGGATTTTCTGGAGCTACAGAAGCCCAATTGGCGCGCTCTCAACGGCCTTGGAAAGTAGACATTCTGGGCTTTCCAGCAATATATGATAGTCCATACTTTGCCCAAGATTTGATGGCCCAAACCGGCGTTCAAAGTAACCTCAAGAAATTCCAGCGTTAAACGCCGGAACTGGCACCTAATTGGGAGTTAAACGCCCAAACTGGCATAAAAGCTGGCGTTTAACTCCAAGAAGAGTCTCTACACGAAAATGCTTCATTGCTCAGCCCAAGCACACACCAAGTGGGCCCGGAAGTGGATTTTTATGTCATTTACTCATCTTTGTAAACCTTAGGCTACTAGTTTTCTATAAGTAGGACCTTTTACTATTGTATTTTGATCTTTTGATCATGTTTTGATGATTGAACCCTCTTTGGGAGGCTGGCCATTCGGCCATGCCTAGACCTTGTTCTTGTGTATTTTCAACGGTGGAGTTTCTACACACCATAGATTAAGGTGTGGAGCTCTGCTGTACCTCGAGTATTAATGCAATTACTATTGTTCTTCTATTCAATTCCGCTTGTTCTTTGTCCAAGCTATCACTTGTTCTTCAACTTGATGAATGTGATGATCTGTGACACTCATCATCATTCTCACTCATGAACAAAGTGACTGACAACCACTCTTGTTCTACAAGCATACGAGGCTCTAGTGAATATCTCTTGGATTCTTTAACCGGAATCTTCGTGGTATAGGCGAGAACTGATGGCGGCATTCAAGAGAATCCGGAAGGTCTAACCTTGTCTGTGGTATTCTGAGTAGGATTCAATGATTGAATGACTGTGACGTGCTTCAAACTCCTAGCAGGTGGGGCGTTAGTGACAGACGCAAAAGGATCAATGGATTTTATTCCGGCCTGACCGAGAACCGACAGCTGAATTCCGCTATGCTGTGACAGAGCATATGCTATCGTTTTCACTGAGAGGATGGGAGGTAGCCACTGACAACGGTGAAACCCTTGCATAAGCTTGCCATGGAAAGGAGTAAGAAGGATTGGATGAAGACTGTAGGAAAGCAGAGAGACGGAAGGGAAGGCATCTCCATTCGCTTATCTGAAGCTCTCACCAATGATATACATAAGTATCTCTATCTTTATCTTTATGCTTTATTCGTTTATCACTATACCCATTTGAGTCTGCCTGACTGAGATTTACAAGGTGACCATAGCTTGCTTCATAGCAACAATCTCCGTGGGATCGACCCTTACTCACGTAAGGTATTACTTGGACGACCCAGTGCACTTGCTGGTTAGTTGTGCGAAGTTGTGTTATGCCATGGTATTGAGCACCAAGTTTTTGGGATTCATTACCGGGGATTGTTTTGTGTAAACCGAAGTATTGGACCTCGGGTCGTTCTCCCTAGGAATTACAATAAAGTGTCTTGTTATTGGTTGTGAGTTATATTTGGGGTTTTTAAGATTTTGGACAAGAAATACAAATGGCAAAGGAAATAAACTAACAACTAACAAAGCTCTTGGCAAGATATGAGAACTAGAAGTTCTATCCTAGTTATCATCCTCAATTGTGATGACAAATTGTCCATTGCTCCCACTTAGTTAACCTCTAACCATGGAGGAAAGTCAAGTGGATGAATCAATTTGATTCCTCAAGTCCTAATCAACTCCTAAAGGAAAGACTAGCTTTAGAGGCATTCAAATTAATTAGCAACTTCTAATTATCAATCAACAAAGGAATTAGATAACTCAAGAGTCACTAATTACTCTACCTAGGCCAAGAGGAACAAAACCTACACTAAAATCAAACCAAGCATTTCATCAAACACTTGGAAGGCATAAAAGGAAAGCATAGTAAATTGATAACAAGAATAGAATCTAACAACAATTATTGAAATGAATTAACAACAACAATCAAGGAAATCACAATTGTCATGAATTACCTCAAATTGCATTATTGAAAGAAAACAAAGGAACAACAATCTATCCAAAACAAAATGAAGAATTATAATTATTAAAGCACATAACTAGAAAGAGGAAGAGGAGAAGATTAAGACTTGATAAAAGAGAAGTGAATTAAAGCATGAATTAAACCTAGATCTAAGAAGAGAGATTAACCTAAACCTAATCCTAATTCTAGAGAGAACTGAGAGCTTCTCTCTCTAAAACTATTCTAAACTAAAGCTAATTATGCTATATGATAGATTGCTGTCTTGCCCCTCAATCCTTGATCCTTTTATTCCTTTCTATCAGCAATTGGCGCCAAAATGGGTTCAGAAACCCTTCCAAATCGCCAGGCACGTGTTGCTTTAATGAAGTCATGTGCGGACTGCGACGCGTGCGCGCACGGTACGCGTGCGCGTCCCTGGCCGATTCTGCAATGTGCGCGCGAGCGCCTTGTGCGCGTGCGCGTGCATGGCTAATTCCACTTCTTTGACTTTTTATGCTTCTCTCCACTTGTATGCTTCCTTCCTTGCTTCCTTTGATCCATGCCTAGCCTATTTCAATCCTGGAATCACTAGCAAACACATCAAGGCATCTTATGAAATTAAAGAGGAATTAGAATTCATTAAAATAAGGCCTAAAAAGCATGTTTTTACACTTACGCACAAATACGGGAGAGATTACAAAACCATGCTAATTCATAGGTTAAATGTGAGAAAAGGTCATCAAAATACTCTAAATTCAATACAAGATAAACCCTAAAAAGGGGTTTATCAACCTCCCCACACTTAAACCTTAGCATGTCCTCATGCTAAAATAAGAAGGAACTAAAGGTTATGACATTTATTGAATGCAACTAAACTATATGAATCCTATCTAAATGCAATTATCTAAGCAAATGGAAATGCTTAGTTCAAACAAGTCAATTCCCAAGAGAGCATGTGTAAGCACAAGAGATAGGTAATAGGAATTAAGTCCAAACCACAATTGTATTGAATTATCAAAAAGAGTTCAAGCTTGCAAGAATATAGATAATATGGGTGACCACATGTAATTGAACTTTTGAACCCTCACCGGATGTGTATCCGCTCTATTCACTCGAGTGTTTAAGGGTTAATTCACTCAATTCTCTTCTAATCATGCTTTCCAAAATTTGATCTTCTTCTAACAATCAACACTTATTCAATGCATGCATACATTCATCATGAGGTCTTTCATTTAGGTTGTAATGGGGTTAGGGTCAAGGTAGGATTATTTATGGTTAAGTGGACTAGAGTTTAGATCTTGGATTAACATAGACTTTCCCACCTAACCTATATAATGACCTATACAAATTCAAACTACTCTAACTACCCATTCTTCACTTTTTCTTACATATTCATGCATTCTATTCCTTGATTCATAACACTTATGCATTAATTCCCTTTTATTGAACTTCACTTTGGGGCATTTTGTCCCCTTTTATTATTTTTCTTCTCTTTTTTTTTCTATATTCCTTTTTTTTTCATTTTATTTCTCTCTTCTTTTTTTTTTCTTCTTTTTTTTGATACTTTGTACAAGGACATCAATTGCATAAGGTCTTATACATTCAATCAATACATGAATGTGTTCCCAATTCCTAAATATGAAAGTGTACTACCCTTTTTATCCCATCCAATGTTCCCAAGCCTCACCAACTTTGAATAATACACACTCTCACTAGCCTAGGCTAATCAAAGATCCAAGCAATGGACTTTCATTGGTTTTCCGCCTTGGGCTTGTAATGTGCTAAAATGAGAACAAGTTAGTTAAGCATAGGCTCAAAATTGGCTAACAATGGAGAGTAAAAGGTAGGCTATTTGGGTAAGTGGGCTAATGAAATAATGGCCTCAATCATACAAATGCATGAATACAAGAAATAAATGGACATATAGAATCAAGCAAATCAAGGATCACAATCATAGAAAGAGAATAATTGTACACAAGAATGGAAGATAAGTGGTTATAAAATGTAACCACATCAATAGGCTCAAGTCTAACAAGCTTGTGTTCTTAGTTCAATACATGCTTCACAAAGTATGAAATTCAAGCAAGTTACATAAAGATATAATTTCTTCAATCAATTGGGTTGGTGCCCTATAATTAAGTTTCTTGGAAAATTTCAATATTTGACTAAGCATTGTTGTGATTGAAAAATTCAAAAATTTTCCTTAGTTCACCCTTTCCTTTTTCACTTAAAACAATTTCTTATGCAAAAAGGGTGACTAAGTTTTTGCAATTCCAAACATGGTTTCTAATCACAACCACAAATTAAAAAGAAAGATATACAAAAGAAGATATGCAAAAATTTATAAAGAAAAATCCAACTAAAGGTATGGAATCTAGCATCTAAAGCATCTAAAATATCCAAAAGCATCCAAAACATCTAAAATCCAAAATAAGCAGTAAAGGTATCCAAAACGAACCAAAATGGTAAGAGTATCCAAAATAAACTCAAAATGCATCAAATATATACAAAAGATATGCAAAGTAAGATAACTAGGAAAGTGGCCAAAATGTTCACCAGTCCTCTAATGATGCTACCGGTGACCTCCCCACACTTAAGATCGAGCATCGTCCTCGATGCTAAACCGGAGGATCAGGGGAAGGTACAACGGTAGGTGCTGACTCTGTCTAAGGCTGTGGGACCGGCTCCTCATGGGGCTGCTGAAGGTCCAGCTGTCCCTACAACTGCTCTAGCCCTAGATCGGCATCTAGCCGGGGGCTTCTCGTGCACCCAACCACCCCAAGGAATAGTAACCTCCTTGTCATCGTCATCTGGTGGTGGTGGTGTCACATCATCATCCAACCAGGGAACCTCAGCTAGGGCGGCCATACTGGTAACCAAGGTAGGGAACGGAAGTAGGCCACGAATATATGCTCGCCACATACACTGCCGGATCAGTCGAGGAAAATAAACCTCCTTTCCTTCCATAACACAACCAATCAAAAGTAGCATCTCCATAGGGATCTCAGAAAAATGAGTGGTGGGTAAGACATAGTGGGCAAATATCATCTGCCAAGTCTTGGCCTCCCTAGTCAAATGAGCAAATAGCATCCCTTTAGGCTTGGTGTTGTTTGCATCCATGACCCAAGTGGCATCTGGTAAACCAATCACGCGCCTAAGCGCCTCATAGTCAAAGGTCATGCTGTGAATAGCTAACTCAGCCTGCTGATGAGCGCAGGTGCCATCAGTAAGATGTCGGCACTGCAATGCCTCCTCTATGGCTGACTCAGTGATCATGACCTCTCTACCCCTCAACTGAACTGAATCCAGAGTAGGAAGGAAGAAGTTGCAATAAAATTCCTTGACCCAAGAAATGTTGATATCTCCCAAATCCCTATCAACAAAATCCATACCCAACTCTAGGATGCGACTATTAATTGCTTGTCTCACATCATTGGGAAGGACAAGCTTCTTCTCAGTATTCAGTTTCGTCGTCCGATACTTGGAAAGGCGAAGCTCACAGTAAAGATTGGGAAACTTGGTTGGATCGGTAGAAGGTAGCAACTGATTTTCCTTTTCTTCATCGTTCAACGGATTCTTAGCATAATTCTTGTAAATGGAGGGAATAGAGGGTGTAGAATGCTTTCTTTTCTTGGAGGTAGTGGCTATAGCTTTCCCTTTATCCGACATCCTGAAAAATATGATAGAATATAAGCAATGAAGCACTTAGCACAAAGCAAAGAAAGCATGTTCAGGATATCAAATGGCTAATGAACAATCATGAGGTGAACAAGTAAGCATAAGTGAACAAGTAAACCAAGAATGCCATGTTCACTAAAGTCAACAACTCTTACTCATTAAGCAATAAAATCATCATACTTTTGAAAGAATGGTTAAAGAGGGTTAAATGTGAGTAGAAGTTAAATGGTTAAAGAAATTAGAGAGTTAGAAAAGTGGATTAGTGGCATGATGATATTTAGGCTCAAAGAAAAGAGGAGTTGTGGCTAGACATAAAAACCATGTTCACAATGATTGGTGCAAATCCCGGAAGTCAAAAGGAAACGAAAATTAGCCCAAATTTGCAACAGAGATTAAAATGAAAATAAATTTCTTGAAAATTGGGCAGCATCCTGGCTTAAAATTGGACGTTCCCGGATAGCAAAGTAGCACAAACAGCAAGAAGGCAACATCAATTAAGCACATCAGCAGTGGTACAGCATTCAGGTAATACAAATTGCATAAAAGAGCAATCCAAACTCAAAATACAACACCCAAGCAAACAAACAGAGAATATGCACAAACGGAGCACTTATTAGGCCTAGAATCCTCTATCCAGCCTTAGCTACCTAACCGCAATTATTTCTAACTAACCTAACATGCAAAGTTCCAATTCTAGCTAACTAACAGAAAACTAACAGAAATGAAAAATTAACAGAAAGCAGAGTTGGAGTAGGAACCTGGGAGCAGAGAAGAACTAAAAATGGGAAAGGAAATTGGGATTGGAACTGGAGCAACAGAATCAGAGAGTTGCGCCGCCGTGGATGGTGGCGGTTATGGCAGAGCGACGGCGGTGGTGCTCGGAAGAGTGAGAGACTGAGTGAAGGGAAGCTGGCGGTGGTAAGAGAAGGAGAGTAAGAGGAGAATGTGAATGGGGAAAGAGAGGGAGGGGCCGCTGAGTGCTTGTCGCCGGCGGTGATGGCGGAGGTGGTTCGGGCAGGGGTGAGCAGAGCGAGAGAATGAGAGGTTGGAAGTGAGAGGGAGAGACGACGGACAAAGGTTGGGTGGTGGTGACGGCGGCCGCTGTTAGCGGCGGAGGTTGCATAGAGGTTGGAGGAGGAAAGAGGAAGAAGATGATGGGGGAAGAAGAGATGTGCGCGACTGCGCAACACCCTCGCGCATTAGGGTTATCCCCTTATTTTGAATTGGCACGAGCGCGTACATCGCGCGTCCGCGTACATCGACGAGATTAGGGACCTGCGCGTGCGCGTACAACACGCTCAAGCGTGGATGGGGAAACTATATAGCGGCGCGTACGTGAATAGTGCGTGCACGCGTACATGGGGTTGGGCTGGAGGCTTAAAGTGGGCTCAGCACGCGCCCAACTCTCTGGACAAAGGCCTGGGATGACGGCATCAACTAGGGCGCGCATGCGGCAAGTGCGCGTCTGCGTACATTGGTGGTGTAACATAAAGCGCGCAAGCGCGATCCATGCACTCGCATCTTTTCCTCCTTTTGGCATATGGGCACGCACGCGGCAAGTGTGCGTCCGCGCGAGATGAGTTAGGCTGGGGGCTCAAAGTTGGCCCAGATCCAGCGCAACTCTCTGGAGATTAGCTCAGAAGTTGCAGCAGCAGATCGACGCAGACGCGACAGGTGCGCATCCGTGTGCACTTCCTTGTTCTCGTGATTGGCGCGCACGCACGTAGTGCGCGTCAGCATGGGTTGTGTTGGGCTCAGGGCATAGTGTTTGCCCAAGAGAGGCCCAACTCTCTGGGATTTGGGTGATGATGCAGCTACTCAGGGGCGCGGGCGCGTACATCGTGCGCGCGCGTCTAACCCCTTTTTTTTATTTTTATTTTTATTTTTTTTTCAAGCAGAAAAATTGTGCTCAGGTGCTCCCTATACTGCTCACAACTCTTTATTCAATCAACCATCATACAATTCATAAAAATGCAATTTGATATTATTCATCTACTACTAAACACAACATACATGTGACTATGATAACAATTAAGTTGTACAAACAAATTTATATGAAACATCTACCTACAATGGCAACTCAAATCACTTATTAAGCAAAATTGAAAGAGAGTGGAAAGAGTTTACCATGGTGGGGTGTCTCCCACCTAGCACTTTTATTTTAAGTCCTTAAGTTGGACATGCTGAGAGACTCATTGTCATGGTGGCTTGTGCTTGTACTCGTCTTGGAACTCCCACCAATGCTTGGTTCTCCATTGTGCCCCAAGATTTCTCATGGATTGAGCCAAGTGCTGATGGAGTTCTTCACAAGCTTAGGGCTCCCAAAGTTGATCCTCTTCTTGTGATCCGGGATCCCACACTTTATTTTCACACCCGTCTTGAGGTTGATCATCATTATTGGTCCATCCGGGCGGTGAACAAGATGAATTCTCTATGAAGTGCCCAACAAACCTCCTAGACCCATCTATTTGAGCACTATTCCCACCTTTGTATTCAACTCTTGAAGTATCAACCAAAATGAGCCTTGATTTGCAACACCAACCACGAAACATCTTTCGCTTACGCTTCATCCCACAGA
This sequence comes from Arachis stenosperma, assembly GCF_014773155.1. Lineage (NCBI taxonomy): Eukaryota > Viridiplantae > Streptophyta > Magnoliopsida > Fabales > Fabaceae > Arachis > Arachis stenosperma. The sequence continues at coordinate 60,210,729 of NC_080377.1, read as the reverse complement.
GCATCCTAAGTTGACCATCCGTTTCAAGCAAGCCATACTCAAGTGGGACAATAAAGCTAATAGAAATGAATTTCACCCACTTAAGTGAAAGAGTAGATGGCAACCTAGGCAAAGGTGCTTCAAAAGATCTTGACAAAGCGTATTCCACTCCCATCCTTCTATTTCTAAGGACTTCCACCTCTTCACAAGATTTCTCTAATTCGATCCTTTGTTCATTAATACTATCTAAGCCTTTTCCCTTAATCAAACTATAATTGGGAGGGTGAAAGAAGTTTACCTCCACAATATCTTCAAATGCACCGGGAGAAGGTTCTTCAAGTTCAAAGGATTCTCCACCACTAGGACTTGATGCTTGCTCTTTATTGCCATAGGAACTCAATTCTTGCTCTATCCCATTCAAGTCTTCATATGGAATAAGCCTTGGAGGTTGTGCACATTCCTCCCTAGCATCAATTTCAATCATCTTGGAGGGGTTTTCTTCAACTCTATGTTCCCATGGAGGCTCCACATCTCCTAAGTCTTCTACCACTTCTTCCGTGTCTTCAACAATTAAAGCTTCCTCCAATTGTTCCAATACAAAGCAACTTACCTCATTTCCCACCGGAGTTTCCAATCTCTTCTTCATGTTATGTTCCTCATTTGATTCTCCACATGTAGCCATGGGAGTTTCTTGAGTGTTCAAGCATTGGGAGGCTAATTGATTTGTTACCGCATCCAAGGCGGCCATGAAATTTTGCACATCCCTTTTCATCTCTTCTTGCCCTTGAACAAGAACACCAAGGGTTTCATCCATTAGAGATTGGGGTGGGTGGAAGGGTTCATCAAATTGGGGGGAGGGTTCATAATAGGAAGGTGGTTCTTCTTGGTAGAGTTGTGGTGGTTCAATGTTTTCCATTCTTTCCACTTGTTGCACAACACACTCCATGGTTGCTTGAAATTGATCCAATGCTTCCTTGAGATGATCCCTTGACTCTTGTTCCTCTTGGATAATATGATTAGGATCATGTGGCTCTTGGATCAATGGATATGAGTATACTTCCATGGGAGGTTGTGGTGGAAAGTAGTATTCATCTTGTGGTTGAAAATTTTCATATATTGGAGGTGGTTCTTGAAAGTGTTGATGTTGGAATGGTGGTGGCTCTATATGTGGCTCATATGGCTCATATGGTTATTGGTAGGATGGATATGGGTTAGGGTCATATGAAGGTGTTTGGTGGAGAGAGGCTTGTGAGTATGGTTGAGGGTTATATTGAGGATATGGTTCATAGGCATATGGTGGTGGTTCTTGAAAGTCACAAGGTGATTCACCATAGCCATTGGATTGATATGCATCATAGAATGGCTCTTCTTCATAGTGCGTTGGTGGAGGTTGTTTCCATGAAGATTGATCATATGCATATGGCTCCTCCCACCCTTGAGTGTCCCATCCTTGATACACATTCTCATTGAAGCTCTCATTTCCTACAACATAATTAGAACCAAACTCATAGCCAAAGTGAGAATTCATAATGGAAAAGCAAAATAAAACTAATGAAAACTAGAAAATAAAGCAAAAAGCAAGATATTCACACTATTCACATATATACAATAACCAATAACATAACACCATTGCAACTCCCCGGCAACGACGCCATTTTGATGATCAGATTTTTGACGGTTTAGAATTTCACTAATGTAATCTCGTTGTAAAGTATAGTTTCTAAACCAAACAATAATCCTTTCATACAAAAAGTTGTTTGTCACTAGTACAAACCCCTAAAATTTATAAACCGAAGTATTGGACCTCGGGTCGTTCTCCATAGGAATTACAATAAAGTGTCTTGTTATTGGTTGTGAGTTATATTTGGGGTTTTTAAGATTTTGGACAAGAAATACAAATGGCAAAGGAAGTAAACTAACAACTAACAAAGCTCTTGGCAAGATATGAGAACTAGAAGTTCTATCCTAGTTATCCTCCTCAATTGTGATGACAAATTGTCCATTGCTCCCACTTAGTTAACCTCTAACTATGAAGGAAAGTCAAGTGGATGAATCAATTTGATTCCTCAAGTCCTAATCAACTCCTAAAGGAAAGACTAGCTTTAGAGGCATTCAAATTAATTAGCAACTTCTAATTATCAATCAACAAAGGAATTAGATAACTCAAGAGTCACTAATTACTCTACCTAGGCCAAGAGGAACAAAACCTACACTAAAATCAAACCAAGCATTTAATCAAACACTTGGAAGGCATAAAAGGAAAGCATAGTAAATTGATAACAAGAATAGAATCTAACAACAATTATTGAAATGAATTAACAACAACAATCAAGGAAATCACAATTGTCAAGAATTACCTCAAATTGCATTATTGAAAGAAAACAAAGGAACAACAATCTATCCAAAACAAAATGAAGAATTACAATTATTAAAGCACATAACTAGAAAGAGGAAGAGGAGAAGATTAAGACTTGATAAAAGAGAAGTGAATTAAAGCATGAATTAAACCTAGATCTAAGAAGAGAGATTAACCTAAACCTAATCCTAATTCTAGAGAGAAGTGAGAGCTTCTCTCTCTAAAACTATTCTAAACTAAAGCTAATTATGCTATATGATAGATTGCTGTCTTGCCCCTCAATCCTTGATCCTTTTATTCCTTTCTATCAGCAATTGGCGCCAAAATGGGTTCAGAAACCCTTCCAAATCGCCAGGCACGTGTTGCTTTAATGAAGTCATGTGCGGACTGCGACGCGTGCGCGTACGGTACGCGTGCGCGTCCCTGACCGATTCTGCAATGTGCGCGCGAGCGCCTTGTGCGCGTGCGCGTGCATGGCTAATTCCACTTCTTTGACTTTTTATGCTTCTCTCCACTTGTATGCTTCCTTCCTTGCTTTCTTTAATCCATGCCTAGCCTATTTCAATCCTGGAATCACTAGCAAACACATCAAGGCATCTTATGGAATCAAAGAGGAATTAGAATTCATCAAAATAAGGCCTAAAAAGTATGTTTTTACACTTACGCACAAATACGGGAGAGATTACAAAACCATGCTAATTCATAGGTTAAATGTGAGAAAAGGTCATCAAAATACTCTAAATTCAATACAAGATAAACCCTAAAAATGGGGTTTATCAGGCGGCGATCGCGGAGGGGTGGGGGGGGGGGGCAGCGGCGGTGGTGGGAGAAGATGGAAAGAAGAAGAAGAAAGAGGGGGTACGAGGGAGGTGGGTGGTCTGGCGGCGGGTTCTGGGTAGTCGGCGGGTGCGGTGGTGGCTGGTGGTGGTGGGTGGGTGGTGGTTGTGTGGGTTGGGGAGAAGAGAGAGAGAGGAGAGGGTTTGGGGGGGTGGCGCGACTGATAGGGTTCGCATGACAGTGAAGGTTAAATTTTCAAATCCATGCGATTGCGTGGGGGACGCGGTCGTATGGTGGGGGTGAAAATGGGAATGACGCGATCGCATGGGAGGGGTAGAAGAGGGGATGACGCGATCACGTGGGTCGTGTGATCGCGTCGCTGGAATTTGTGCTAGACGCACGATTCCAGTGTCATTTCAGCGCAACTCTTTGTCTCCTTTTGGGATTTGTGCAATCCATGCGACACGATCGCGTTGTTCACGCGGTCGCGTGGGATTGGTTATGTGCATGTGACGCGAACTCATGGGGCATGCGATCGCGTGGGCCATTTTGTGCAAAACGCACAAGGGCCGCACGATTCCAGCCCAACTTTCTAGACGTTGGGTTTATACGCCGATCTCCAGGGCACGCGGCCGCGTGGGTGACGCGGTCGCATGCGTAGTGTTTTCCGCAATTTGACGCGATCGCATGGGGCTTGCGATTGCGTCGTGCACCATTTTTTTTATGCAGGAATGCAAAATGCAATGCTAATATGAATGCAGATGCAATGAATGTTATGTAAGTTTCCAGGTTCAATCAAAACTCAAGGAGAAACAAAATAGACAAAAGTGAAAACTGAAAAAGGGACGATCATACCATGGTGGGTTGTCTCCCACCTACCACTTTTAGTTAAAGTCCTTAAGTTGGACATTGGATGAGCTTCCTGCTATGGTGGCTTATGTTTGAATTCGTCCAGAAATCTCCACCAGTGTTTGGAATGCCAGCATCCTCCGGGGTCCCAAACAAAGTATGTAAAGCCCTTATGTGAGTTCAAACAGGCTTGTAGGCTCCTGGAGTATTGAATGTCAGAATAGACTCCGGGATCCCAAACTTTTCTTCTACACCCGTCTTTGTCTTGATCTACATTGGTCCAGTTGGGTGATGAGTAATCCGAATTCTCACTGCAGTGACCAAACGGCTTCCGAGATCCTTTAAATTGAGCTTGACACCAATTCTTGCACCTCAAGTTGAAGTGCGAACCCTTACTGAATCTTTCATACCAGCGCTGAGTGCGAGTCATATCCCTTTTCCTCTTAAAACCGTAGAGAGCTCTAAGCTGGTCATCTGTTTCAAGTAAACCATATTCAAGTGGAAAAGTAAAGATAAAAGGCAAAGGTGTTACCCACTTGTAGTTTGTGTTGGACGGTAATGGCCTTGGGATAGGTGTTTCCAGTGGTTCTATAAGTTTTACTCCCTTATAATCTTCTGTGAATTCTTCCACTTCAACCATATCTTGATCAGAGTCTTCAATTTCTCCCTCATCATCGCTCGAGTCATATATTGGAGGTTGAGAAAAATCTACCTCAGCATCATCTTCATGTTCACTCAGGGAAGATTCTTCTGTCTCAGAGAAATTACTTGCGGATGCAAGGTCGTCACTAAGAGAACAGGACTCGTGATCATCATCATCAAGGAAGCCTGTGTCCTGGGTTATTCCGTTCAATTCTTAATAAGATAGTTGCAGTGGAGGCGGTGCAAAATCCTCCTCAGCGTTAATTGTAACATCCTTGACGGAGTTCTCCACAACTCTGGATTCAAGTGGCGGTTCGGCATCTCCTGAATCTTCAACCAACTCTTCTTCTTCTGCAATGACAGCTTCCTCTACTTGTTCTAGTACGAAGTTATGCTCTATGCTATTCACTGGAGCTTCTAGCGTCTTCTTTGTACTGCGTTCTTCATTGGATTCTCCACATAAAGCCATGGGGGTCTGTTGAGGGGCTGAACGTCTGGAAGATAATTGCTATAACTCCTCCACTATTGCTTGCCCCATTTGATGAAGGGTTGTAGTAAATTGTTTCATTGATTCTTCAAGGCGAACCTGTGATTCTGGCTTTGATGGATATGGGTATGGTGTATGGGGGAGTGGTGATTCTTGGGAGTAATTGGATTGGTGTTGGTGCGGATAAGGATCGTATGGTGGCAAATGGTGAAAAGAAGCTTGTGAGTGTAGTGGTTCGAGGTTATATTGAGAGGATGGTCTATAGGCACGGGGTGGGGCTTGTTGGTAGTTACAAGGTTGTCCACCATATCTTTCAGCTGGGTATGCATTGTAGAATGGTTGTTGTCCATGATATCTTGGAGGGTGTTGTTGCCTAAAGGGTTGATTAGATCCTCTTGACTCCATCCATCCTTGATTGGTCTGACCTTGATGCATATTCCTGCTGTGGTTTCTATTTCCTTCAACAAAGTTAGAACTAAACTCAAAGCGAGAGGGGTGAGAATTCATAGTAGTTATCAGAAATAAAGGGGAAGAGAGAAAAACAAATAAACAAGTAAAAGAAAAAATATATATATTTTAAATAAATATTTACAATAACCAATAATAAGGCACACGTTTGCAATTTCCCGGCAACGGCGCCATTTTGACGTTGGGATTTTTGCTAGTAAAGAATTTTATAAAAATAGTTGCGTTGTAGATATAGATTCTAAACCAACAGAAATCCCTTCGTGCAAACGTTTTGGTTGTCACAAGTAACAAACCCCTTTGAAGTTGATAATTGAGTATTCAAACCTCGGGTCGTCTTCTCAAGGAATTGCAGGGAGGTATGTTCTTATTATTGCCTATGAAAAAGGTAAAATCGGGGTTTTGAGGATGAAGAATAAATATGGCAAATAATTTAAATAACAATTAAAATAAATAAATACTGTAAAGCAAACTTTTGGTAAGGTATGAGAGATTGGAAGTCCAGACTTTGTTATTCTTAACCAAGACCAAAAGGAAAGAAAATTATATCTACTGGAATAAAATGTCTTTAGATTGGGAATAATAAAAAGAAATAATCATAAACTTAAATACCTCAAATCACATTAAATAAAAATGTCAATTCTAACATGGACAATATCAACAGCCAATTGGACAACATCAATAAAACACAATAAAAGCTTCAGAGTAAACAAAAATCGAAGAGAAATTAAATATTAAAAGGAATATTGAACCTGGGATCGAGAGTTACTCCTAAAACTAAGAGAAGTCCTAAATCCTAAATCCTAAAGAGAGAGAGGAGAGAACCTCTCTCAAAACTAAACCTAAATCATGGAAAATGACTAAAAATTCTCCGACTCCCTGAATGGATGCATTCCTCCACTTCATAACCTCTGGTCTATGACTTCTGGACTTGGATTTGGGCCAAAAAGGCTTCAGAATCCGCTATGAGCATTTTCTGCAATTTCTGGTGCGTGGCCTCTGTCACGCGGTCGCATCATCTGGAGTTCTTCTTATCACGCGGTCGCGTCGGTCACGCGTCCACGTGGGTCACGCAGTCGCATCATCTGGAGTTCTTCTTATCACGCGGTCGCGTCGGTCACGCGTCCGCGTTGTATGCGATTCGCTCAAGTCGCATGGTCGCGTCAGCCATGCGGCCACGTCACTGCTTCTTCGCTCTTGGCACGCGATCGCGTCTTCCATGCGATCGTGTGGATGCCAGTTTCTTCAAAACTCCATTTTGTACTTTCCTTCCATTTTTGTACGTTTTCTTTTCCATCCTTTAAGTCATTCTACCTTAGAAGATCTGAAACTACTCAACACACTAATCATGGTATCGAATGGAAATAAAGGTAATTAAAATAATTAATTTTAAAGCATAGGAAATATGTTTTTCACATACATCACATAATAAGGAAGGGAAAGTAAAACCATACAATTAATATGAATAAGTGGGTGAAGGATTGAATAAATCACTCAGATTAAGCACAAAATATATCATAAAATATGGGTTTATCAATTATATCCTTGGGTTAAGCGTGGTGAGATTTCAAAGAGGAATGATGATCTTGTTGAATGTTGAGAGTGTGACAGGCACTATATCCTTCGGTTTAGGATGATGGTGTGCAGGGCACTATATCCCTGGGAAAAAATTACGATTGATAATCTTTTCTGCTGCAAGAGTGTGCCAGGCACTATATCCTTGAGTTACGCATGCAAGTGTGCCCGGCACTATATCCGTGGGTCAATAGAGTGTGCTCGACACTATATCCGTGGGCGTGGCAGAAAAGCTACATCCGAAAGGATGTGTCGGGTTGGAATTTACAAACCCACAAGTTATATCACGAGCCAATATGACAGGCATTCATCATATGCATCTTTTATGTGCTTGTTTGCTTTGATTACTTGAGTTTGCTTAATTGTATAATACGCCTACTTGCTTCTTGAATTAATTGTGATATATGATTATTACCTGTGTATTACTTGTTTGCTTTAATTGTGATTGTCTGGTACTGAGAAGGTTAGGTAGGTGGTGGCGATGGGATCGCACAGAGGTTAGGTTGGCGAAGGCTAGGGAATACAGCGGTGTGGTTAGTATTAGTTATAACTCCTCTAAGTTAGATAACCCGGTTTATGGTTTAAGTTTATTTATTTATTTATTTGTTTATTTTATTTCGTTAAGCTTGAATACCCGTATTTGATGTGAAGTTTCTAGGATTGCCTTTGTCGTCCCGGAGCATTACATCTTACATATTAGGCACTCTTACCATACTGAGAACCTCCAGTTCTCATACCATATGTTGTTATTTTTCAGACGCCGGTTACAAATCCACCTCGGTGAGATTGCAGATATGGTGACAGAGTGCAGTATGGTTCCTCCTTGGTTTATTTCTATTTTACTTTGTTATAGTTACTCACACATCTCTTTGTATATTTATCTTTATGGCCTTAGAGGCTTACTTGAGAGATAAGTTGTATATGTTGTTTTAACTCCAAAACTCTGTATTTTCTATATGTAACTGGTCGGCTTAAACTCCGCAAGCTGCGGCTAGTTCCCTATGATTATTATGCTCTTATATCTCTATATGTTATATTCTCTTGCATCTATATCTTGTGTCTTGTGCGTTAGCTTCGTGTGAACGATTCACGCTTTTGTAATTCTATTTTTGAGCTTAATCCTTCATTGGGCTTCTAGAATATATTATTTCCTTCTATATAAATATGTATAAGCCTTAGAATCGTCGTAACCCTTGATTAACCTTTGCTTTACAGCTAGAGGTAAGGCTTAGGGTAATTAGGGTGTTACATTTAGTGGTATTAGAGCGGTTCGTCCTCGTGAGCCTGAGGGATGGACCGATTATGCTTCATTGCACATTCTAGGTCATTTTTCTTTCATGCTATTTAGGTTATCTACTTGATATTGCATAGCATGCTTGTTTGTGAGTGCCTCTGGGGATAATTGAAGCACTGAGCCTGAGATATTAAGACTAATCACCTTGATATCGATTGTTTGGTGTGGAAAGAAAACCCAAATGACGACTCACGGATGAGGTCGATCACGTTAACGGAGAGGTAGTGAAGATGGCTATCCTATCCTATGCGTTTTGAGTTCAACATGTTCTGGAAAACCAGTTCGTGGAGTTGCGGCATATCAATTGACGGGTGAGGCTCAACACTGGTGGCAAGAGAAGTGTCGACTGTTTCTTTTGCGATTTTTACTTAAGATTTTCAATTTCTAAATGGTATGGCTTGGATTCTTGTTTAAAAGGTTTTAAAGCCTTAAACGATTTTGAAATTTAGTTTGAAACTTTTGGTTTAAATGTTTTGCTTTTGAAACTAAATCAAAAACTCTTGGTCTGAATAATATATTTTACAAAAAAAATGAGTTTTAAGATTTTCTTGATTTGTGATTTTGGTTTATAATTTATCTTATCAAGAAGGGATTCAACTTGAAATTATGATTTAAAGATTTTAAATGAATTTAAGAAAATTATGGTTCAAAGTAATTGATTTAAGAATAAATGATTTTTTAGTCCTTTGAAAAAGGTTTGATATTAAACTTGTTTGGAAGGTTTTGAAAAATATTACAAAATCGGTATTTGGATTAAAGGAAAAATTTTGGATTCTTAACGGCGATAATCAGAGTGACGTAGTGGAAGGCGAGAGGGGACATCAATACAGTAGAACGCTTTGAGGAGGATATATCGAGTAATTCGAATTTTCGAGGGCGAAAACTTTATTAGGAGGGGAGAATATAAGAACCGGAGTTTTTCACGTAAAATCGTTTTGATAAAATAATAAGTTTTTAGTGCCCGGAGTAGATTAAAAATTTAGAAGTTTTAATTTAAAAATATAAATGTGAAATTTGATTCCAGTGAATTTTTCTGAGTTGGAAAATTTACCTTCTTCGAAAAGTTTTTGTAAAAATGCATACTGGCGCTTAAGCTAGCCGTACCGGCTCTAGTCTGTCCAGTACCGTGTATTTTGAAAAATAAGATTTTTGAAAATTGATTTATTATTTTGAAAGGATAAAAATAATTTAGAATTGAAAATCAGACACTAATCTTAAAGGTTTTGGCCCAATGTAGGTCAAACGGGCTAAAACTGCTAACGGGTTGGACCGGGTCCAAACTGGGCCCAAAGTCCAACATATATATATATATATGTGTGTGTGTGTGTGTGTGTGTGTGTGTTTTAGTGAGTTTTAAACTCATTTTTAATGGAAGAGAGAGAGAGAGAGAGAGAGAGAGAGAGAGAGAGAGAGAGAGAAAGTGAGAACTCGGATAGGTGATGGTGGGGGGGGGGGGGGGGTAAAACCCCATTGTCACTATTCACCTCCACCTTCCGGGAGCCATAACTTGAGCTTCAGAGCTCTGATTGACGAGTCGTTTATTGCCACGCAAAGCTCTCATCGAGCTCTTTATTTTTATTTAAGAAAACCTGGTAAGAAATTATGTCTTAATCCCCAGTTTCCTGCCCTAACTTCTGCATTTTAGGGGGGTTTGATTTTTGACTAGATTTTATGGTTTTGCTTGTTTAGGTAATTTCTAGTAGCAAGTAATTATTGGATTTTACCCCTCATCTCGTTGGTTAAGGTAAGGTTTCACTAACCCCTTGTGTTTAGTTGTTTTTGTAAACCATGGGTTTGATGTTTGTATGTTATGTGATGTTAGATTGAGTTTTGGTGTTTGTTGGAGTTTGGTGGCTTCGTTTTGGTGTTTGGTGCGTTTGAGAATCGGCCAAAGTATGGTTTTAGTTTTCTTTATGTAATATGTAGTGTTTCTAAACACTTAGGCTAGTTGACCTTAAGATAGGATTGAATTAAATACATGGTGGATTGAATTATGTATGTGTCATGTGAATTGTGATGAAGATTTTATGAGTTGTGTATGTTAGAGTTTGATTATGATGTTGATGAGAAAATTGATGATTGGTGTTGTTGATGGGGATTGATTGATGTTGTAGTGGTGTTGTGTGGAAGAAATTAGAATAATGATAATGATTATATGATTTGATGATGATTGTTGGTAGTTTAATGATTATGAAGGTTGATGATGAATGTGAGACTTATTGTTGTTGATGAGGGTTTGTTGATATGGTTGATGATTGATGATTGGTGGACGAAATTGTGATCATCAATAATGGCTCTTTGGTATGTGCATTTGTTAACTCAGCACTTTTCTTCCACAACTTCGCTCAACTAACCAGCAAGTGTACTGGGTCGTCCAAGTAATAAACCTTACGTGAGTAAAGGTCGATCCCACAGAGATTATTGGTATGAAGCAAGCTATGGTCACCTTGTAAATCTCAGTCAAGCGGATAATAATTGATTATGGAATTTCGAAAATCAAATAATAATAAATAAACATAAAATAAAGATAAAGTTACTCATGTAATCCAATGGTGGAAATTTCGGATAGGTGTATGGAGGTGCTGTGTTCCTTCTGAATCTCTGCTTCCCTACTTCTTCCTTCTAGTTTTTCATCATTCCTTTCTATGGCAAGCTGTATGTAGGGCATCACCGTTGTCAATGGCTACATCCCATCCTCTCAGTGAAAATGGTCCAAATGCTTTGTCACAGCACGGCTAATCATCTGTCGGTTCTCAATCAGGTTGGAATAGAATCCAGTGATTCTTTTGCGTCTGTCACTAACGCCCAGCCTTCAGGAGTTTGAAGCTCGTCACAGTCATTCAATCCCGGAATCCTACTCGGAATACCACAGACAAGGTTAGACTTTCCAGATTCCCATGAATGCTGCCATCAATTCTAGCTTATACCACGAAGATTCTGATTAAGGAATCCAAGAGATATGCGCCCGGCCTAAGGTAGAACGGAAGTGGTTGACAATCACGCGCGTTCATAGGTGAGAATGATGATGAGTGTCATGGATCATCACATTCATCAAGTTGAAGTGCAACGAATATCTTAGAACAGGAATAAATCAAATTGGATAGAAGATAGTAGTAATTGCATTGAAACTTGAGGTACAGCAGAGCTCCACACCCTTAATCTTTGGTGTATAGAAACTCCACCATTGAAAATACATAAGTGATCAAGGTTCAGGCATGGCCAAATGGCCAGCCCCCAAAACAAAAACCAGGATGTCAAAATCCAAATATGGAACCAAGATATCTAATAGACTAGTAAAAAGTTCTATTTATACTAAACTAGCTACTAGGGTTTACACAGGTAAGTAATTGATGCATAAATCCACTTCCGGGGCCCACTTGGTGTGTGCTTGGACTGAGCTTGATCTATCCACGAGCTGAGGCTTCTCTTGGAGTTGAACGCCAAGTTGTAACGTATTTTGGGCATTCAACTCTGGTTCGTGACGTGTTTCTGACGTTTGACTCCAGAATGCAGCATGGAACTGGCGTTGAGCGCCAGTTTACGTCATCAAATTCCGAATAAAGTATGAACTATTATATATTTCTGGAAAGCTCTGGATGTCTACTTTCCAACGCCGTTGAGAGCGCTCCATCTGGAGTTCTGTAGCTCCAGAAAATCCATTTTGAGTGCAGGGAGGTCAGTTTCCAACAGCATCAGCAGTCCTTTGTCAGCCTCTTATAAGAGTTTTGCTCAGGTCCTTCAATTTCAGCCAGAAAATACCTGAAATCACAGAAAAACACACAAACTCATAGTAAAGTCCAGAAATGTGAATTTAGCATAAAAACTAATGAAAACATCCCTAAAAGTAACTAGATTATGCTAATAACAACCTAAAAACAATGCCAAAAAGCGTATAAATTATCCGCTCATCAATGATGAATATTAATGTTGTTGGTAATTGAAGATGAGTGTTTAAGGAGTTGATAAATTGAGATATTAAATGTTGAGATTTGTTATGGTTTTTGAAAGTTGTTGGTAGTATTGATGATTAATTAATGATGATTAATGAGAATGTTATTGGTGAATGAGTAGAGTTATGAGTCTTTATGATGATTTTGGTTGTGGTTGAATAAGGATTATGATGTGTGATGATATATGTTGATGATGATTTTGGTGTTTTGAATCTTGTGGTTGGTGTTGATATTAAATGGAGGTTGAAAAATTTGGATGTGGTTTTAGGTGGAATTTAGAGTGCGAATGAGGAGAGTATTAAATGGTTAATGACTGAGAATGTGTTGTGATTGATAAAATGGTTGGGTTGTTATTGGTATGAATGTTGGGTTGTTTTGGTATAGTTAAGAATGGGTTTGAGTTGGTCTTGATTTGAGAGTTGTAGAAAAGTTGAGGTTTTGAGGTTTTTGGTAAAAACAGATTTTTGGTAAACTTTGATGGATCCTAACTTGAGCCTCAGCTTTCAAAACTTGATGGAAATTACTTTAAATTAAAGTTCATGAAAACATATTTAAATTGATATAAATTTTGTAAAATTTGGATTTTTGTAGAGGAAGTTATGATCATTCAAAGTTTGGTGTCGAAATCTGAAATTTTGCAAAGTTGAAGAATTTTGTGATTTCTGGTATATGCGCACGCACAGCCTTGTGCGTGCCGATGAGCGGATAATTTATACGCTTTTTGGCATTGTTTTGAGGTAGTTTTTAGTATGATCTAGTTACTTTTAGGGATGTTTTCATTATTTTTTATGCTAAATTCACATTTCTGGACTTTACTATGATTTTGTGTGTTTTTCTGTGATTTCAGGTAATTTCTGGCTGAAATTGAGGGACCTGAGCAAAACTCTGATAAGAGGCTGACAAAGGACTGCTGATGCTGTTGGAATCTGAACTCCCTGTACTCAAAATGGATTTTCTGGAGTTACAAAACTCTAAATGGCGCGCTCTCAATGGCGTTGGAAAGTAGACATCCAGAGCTTTCTAGAAATATATAATAGTCCATACTTTATTCGTAATTAGATTACGTAAACTGGCGCTCAACGCCAGTTTCATGCTGCATTCTGGAGTCAAACGCCAGAAAAACGTCACGAACCAGAGTTGAACGCCCAAAACACGTTACAACTTGGCGTTCAACTCCAAGAGAAGCCTCAGCTCATGGATAGATCAAGCTCAGCCCAAGCACACACCAAGTGGGCCCTCAGAAGTAGATTTCTGCATCAATTACTTACTTCTGTAAACCTTAGTAGCTAGTCTAGTATAAATAGGACGTTTTACTATTGTATTAGACATCTTTGGTCTCAGTTTTATTTTATTATTCATCTTAGGAGACTATTGATAATGTTTTAGGGGCTGGCCATTCGGCCATGCCTGGACCTTCATCACTTATGTATTTTCAACGGTGGAGTTTCTACACACCATAGATTAAGGGTGTGGAGCTCTGCTGTACCTCGAGTTTTAATGCAAGTACTCCTATTTTCTATTCAATTCGACTTATTCTTATTCTAAGATATTCGCTGCACTTCAACATGATGATTGTGATTATCTGTGACACTCATCATCATTCTCACCTATGAACGCGTGACTGACAACCACTTCCGTTCCACCTTAGACCGGGCGCATATCTCTTGGATTCCTTAATCAGAATCTTCGTGGTATAAGCTAGAATTGATGGCGGTATTCATGGGAATCCGGAAAGTCTAACCTTGTCTGTGGTATTCCAAGTAGGATTCCGGGATTGAATGACTGTGACGAGCTTCAAACTCGCGATTGCTGGGCGTGATGACAAACGCAAAAGAATCAAGGGATTCTATTCCAACATGATCGAGAAACGACAGATGATTAGCCGTGCTGTGACAGAGCATTTGGACCATTTTCACTAAGAGGATGGGATGTAGCCATTGACAACGGTGATGCCCTACATACAGCTTGCCATGGAAAGGAGTAAGAAGGATTGAAGGAAAGCAGTAGGAAAGCAGAGATTCAGAAGGCACAAGCAGCTCCATGCGCTTGTCTGAAATTCCCGCCATTAATTTACATAAGTATCTCTATCCTATTTTATTCCTTTGCGTATACTATAATTTCTTAACACAGTTGAATCCGCCTGACTGGGATTTACAAGATGACCATAGCTTGCTTCATACCAACAATCTCTGTGGGATCGACCCTTACTCACGTAAGGTTTATTACTTGGACGACCCAGTACAGTTGCTAGTTAGTTGTGCGGAGTTGTGATAAAGTGTGATTTATGTTTGAGAGCACCAAGTCTTTGGAGCCATTGTTGATGATCACAATTCCATGCACCACGTACGCACACCCCTGTGATTCTTTTGAACCTGTGCGCACGCACACATTAGGGAGTGCACTCTGTTGAGGGCATTCGCACATCTTGTGCGGATGAACAGAGTTAAAATTTTTACTACCTGTGCATATGCACACCTCTAGGCGTACACACACATTTGAAAACTTTCTTGGGTGTGCGCACGCACAGCCTTGTGCGTATGCACATGCCCTGTTTTTCAAACTAAATTCTTGTTTTCAACTATTTCATCTTCCCAACAAGCTTGTACACTTCTGAGACACCATTTTAAGACTCTTTGGCATATTTTCGGGCATCAAAACATGGGAAAGGTCCTAGGAGATTTAATTTGGGTTTTACTTTGAAAAGTTAGGAGACAGAGGTTTAGGTTTCTGGTGTATTGAGAATGATTTTGGTTGAAAGAGAAGGAGGAGTAGTGAACTTGGTTATTACTGGTAACGAGTTGAGAAACTGATGAACTAATGAGTTCGAAATGAAATTAAGAACGGATTATGGGTATTATGAGTTGATGGATTTTGAAAGAAAGTGTGTCAGACACTATATCCTTGGAATGTTGAGAATTGATAATTGAAAGTGATTTGAGATAAAAAAAAATGGTGATGACTAGTGACGATTTGAGGTCGATGGACAGTGGTTGAGATGAGTCGAGGACTCGGAGTTGTAATGGTGAAATTATTGGATTATATGAGAGTGTGCAGGGCCTATATTCCTGGCGTAGCAGATTTCTCTGCTGCATGAGTATATGATGTTGAGAGTGTGCGAGGCACTATATCCTTGGGTTAAGTGTGGTGGGATTTCAAAGAGGAATGATGATCTTGTTAAATATTGAGAGTGTGCCAGGCACTATATCCTTGGGTTAAGCTTGATGTTGTCCAGGGCACTATATCCCTTGGAATGAATTACGATTGATAATCTTTTATGCTGCAAGAGTGTGTCAGGCACCATATCCTTGGGTTACGCATGCGAGTGTGCCTGACACTATATCTATGGGTCAATAGAGTGTGCCCGACACTATATCTGTGGGCGTGGCAGAAAAGATTCATCCGAAAGGATGTGTCGGGTTGGCATTTATGGACCGACAATTGATATAACGAGCCAATAGGACAGGAATTCATCATATGCATCATTTATGTGCATGTTTGCTTTGATTACTTGAGTTTGCCTAATTGTATAATATACCTACTTGCTTCTTGAATTAATTGTGATATATGATTATTACCTGTGTATTACTTGTTTGCATTAATTGTGATTGTCTGGTGCTGAGGAGGTTAGGTAGGCGGTGGCGATGGGATCGCATGGAAGTTAGGTTGGCGAAGGCTGTGGGATACAGCGGTGTGGTTAGTATTAGTTAGAACTCCCCTAAGTTAGATAACCCGGTTTATAAGTTTCTTTATTTATTTGTTTATTTTATTTCGTTAAGCTTGAATACCCGTATTTGATGTGAAGTTTCTAGGATTGCCTTTGGCATCCCAGAGCCTTACATCTTACATATTGGGCACTGTTACCATACTGAGAACCTCTGGTTCTCATACCATATGTTGTTCTTTTTTACAGATGCCGGTTACAAATGTTCCTCGGTGAGATTGCGGATATGGTGATAGAGCGGAGTATGGTTCCTCCTTGGTTTATTTCTATTTTACTTTGTTGTAGTTACTCTCACATCTCTTTATATATTTCTCTTTATGACCTTAGAGGCTTACTTGAGAGATAAATTGTATAAGCTGTTTTAACTCCAACACTTTGTATTTTCTCTATGTAACTAGTTGGCTTAAACTCCGCAAGCTGCGGCTAGTTCCCTATGATTATTATGCTCTTATATCTATATATGTTATATTCTCTTGCATCTATATCTTGTGTCTTGTGCGTTAGCTTTGCGTGAACAATTCACGCTTTTGTAATTCTGTTTTTGAGCTTAATCTTTCATCGGGCGTCTAGAATATGTTATTTCCTTCTATATAAATATGTTTATGCCTTAGAATTGTTGTAACCTTGATTAACCTTTGCTTTACGGCTAGAGGTAAGGCTTAGGGTAATTAGGGTGTTACATATCTCATCAAAGCTCAGCCCAAACACTCACCAAATGGGCTCCAGAAGTGGATTTTAGCACTAAACAGACTGTTTTACCCTTACTAGTCATCTGTTTAGTATTTTCGCCCATCATTCAGCATATTTTCGTTTTTCACTTTGTATTTCCTTTCAATATGAGTTTTTAAACCTTCTAGGTTAAAGGGAGCAGCCCTACTGAGTCCAATGAATTAATAAAAGTATTACTATTTTTCTTTGATCCGTGTTTGATAAATTCTAAGATGTATACTCATTCTTCAACATGGTGAATAGGATGATCAGTGACAATCGGCTCTGCTCATCATACTAAGACGAACGTACATGACAAATACCCGCGTCTACTTGGGTTCGTGTGAATTCTTCACTGGAAAGTGATGCAGGTGGAAATTGTCTCTCAACAAATTTCCTTCGGCAAGTGTACCGAATTTGTCGTCAAGTAAAAACTCACAATAGAGTGAGGTCGAATCCCACAGGGATTGATTGATCAAGCAACTTTAATTAGAAGATTGTTCTAGTTGAGCGAATTCAGAATTTGGGTTGAGAGTTGCAGAAAATAAAATGGCGGGAATGTAAATGACGGAAAAGTAAATGCTAGAATTAAAGAACTGGAAGTAAATGACTGAAATTAAATTGCATAATTGTAAATGGGAATGGGATGTTTGCTCATGAAAATAAACGCAGAAATTAAAGAGAATGGGTGAGATCAGAATTGGGGAGTTCATTAGGCACAGGAGATGTTGCAATTCTCCGGATCAAGTTCATTTTCATCTCTTCCTCAATCAATGCACTCATTGATCTCCTTGGCAATCTTAATTGATTGAATTACAATTTCTTGCAATTCAATCTCTCAAATCTTGATCAATAGCCAATTCCTTGGTCAATTGCTCATGAGAAGAGATGAAGTGTGGTCGCTGATTATACCACGTGCATTTCCCAAATCAAGTTTTGAGAGGATTATAGTCACATATCCATCCAAACCCAATTTGGTCCAGCATGAGAAAGCATTTCTAACTTGATCTCTTCATTCCTCTTTCAAGGTTCAGAAGGGATCCAAGTTTGAATAGTTTCATTTCCAAGATAACTACCCAATGGGATGAAGATCGAAAGCTTTCAAGTAAAATCAAGAGAAAAGATAGAAGAAGAATGAAGAAAACTAGTATTGATCCATCAAATTACAACAGAGCTCCCTACCTAATGAAATGGGTTTATTTGTTCATAGCTCTAAAAAATGAAAACAAAGATGGAGAATACATTCTGAACTAGAAGAGCAGAGAAAGTAAAAAATAGAGAGTAATGCTTCCCCCCCCCCCACTTTTCAGAACTCTCTCCCCACTTTTTTAATAATTCAAAGCTACTCCTATATATACTACTCTTCTATTCTTCTAGTTGATTCTTCAAGTCTTGGACCTTTGGATCTTCAGTTTGGAGCAGTTCTCTTCTTCACTTGGGCTTGGTTTTTCTTGCAGAGAGAAAGTGTGAAGTGGGCAGAGACTTTAGCTCAGGACGTTAGAGGTGTTAACATTCAGTGAGAAAATGGGTTTGAAAACGTTAGTGTCATTCAACTTTTTCACTAACGTTTCTTACCCAAGTAAAGGCCACGTTAACCTTAACGTTAGTGGCACAAACATTGCCACTAGCGTTGCCTCTTTGTCCTTCGCACACGTTATTGGGACTCAACTTTCCCAATAACGTTGAGAGCCTCCCCCTTTCCTACGTTAGAGTCCACGTTAACTTAGTTAACGTGGCTCTTTTAACGTAGGCGTGCCAATCTTCGAGAACGTTAGTGACACTCAACATTGTCACTAACGTTCCAACATGCCCCTATCTCACGTTAGAGTCCACGTTAACTAGGTTAACGTGGCTTCTAACGTGGCCTTGCAAACCATTTCCATCGTTAGTGACAATGTTGAGTGTCACTAACGTTGGCTCATCTTTCACTCATCGCCGTTAGCTTCCACGTTAACTAAGTTAACGTAGAAGTTAACGTGGCTCCTTGGGGTTTTGTGGTTGCTTCCAACGTTAGTGACAATGTTGGGTGTCACTAACGTTGTCGACCATTCTTGCTTCTCACGTTAGCTCCCACGTTAACCAAGTTAACGTGGAAGTTAATGTGGTACATTGCACCTTAGGCCAACGTTAGTGACAATGTTGAATGTCACTAACGTTGGCTTCCTTCCCCTTGTTAACGTTAGAGGCCACGTTAACCAAGTTAACGTGGACTCTAACGTGGCCACTTATGATCATTGGCCAACGTTAGTAATGATGTTAAGTGTCACTAACGTTGGCTCAAAGTCCTTTCTTCACGTTAGAGCTCACATTAACTTAGTTAACGTGACTCTTAACGTGGGCAATGATGGCTTTAAGAGCGTTATTGGCAATCACTTTTCTCATTAACTTTGCAAGTTACCTCCCATTCCACGTTAGTGGCCACGTTAATTAGATTAACGTGACTGCTAAGTGGTTCTTCCTTGCTTCCTTTGGTCCTGAAATCAAGCAATAGAGTGCATCAAAGTTCTAGTCCAAGTCATGGGTAATGCAACATACAATTTGTCACTAAATTCATGCAAAATCCTCATGAAGTCATGTAAAATGCACAATGTATGCTTGAATCAAGGTGTAAGTGAATATCTACCCAAAACTAGCTTATTTCCTAAGGAAATGCATGAAACTACCTTAAAAACAGTAAAGAAAAGGTCAGTGAAACTGGCCAAGATGCCCTGGCATTAGAAAGCACGCACCACCAACTATGTTTATACATCTCTCAGACGGCTAATCCACGATTTCGTTGGAAAATTCTCGAGACACCACTTCAGCTAATTTCGGGGAGATTAAGGTCTCTGTGGTAGAGGCTAGAATCCAAAGATGCAGTATTCTTTGATCTGGAAGATCCGACCTTGTCTGTGGCATTTTGAGTAGGATCATTAAGGATAATGGACTGTACGAGCTTCACCCTCAAGCAGAGATGGATCCACACTAACCCTGGGGTTCAGATCTGGAGGAGTATTGATGACCTCTCAATAAAGGCGTTAATCACTTACAGCCTGCCATTGAAGACATCATTTACAAGTAAAAGAAACAGTAATACCAGAGTTAATCCAAAAAAACAAAGCAACTCCAATCCCCAACTCTATTCCCATTACTGACTCTATTTGATATAAAAAGTAATTTATACAATATTAAAACATATCCAATCCTTCTGATTTTGCCTGACTAAGACCTGCAAGATAACCATAGCTTGCTTCAAATCACAATCCTCGTAGGATCGACCCTGACTCGCTCAGGTATTACTTGGACGACCCAGTGCACTTGCTGGTACAGTTGTACAAAGGTGTGGGGATTCATGCACCAAGTTTTTGGCGCCGTTGCCGGGGATTGTTCAAGTTTGGACAAACTGACGGATTGTCTTGCTTCTTAGATCAGGTAATTTATTTTATTTTCTTTATCATTTTTAATTGAGTCTTTTGATTTTAGTTGAGTCTTTTGTTTTCTTCTATTCTCTTTTTCGAAAAATAAAACTTTTTTTTAAAAAAATATTTGTCTTTTCTTTGTTTAATTCTTGTTCTTGGTTTGAGTCTTACATATTCCTATTTTTCAATTATAAAAATTTTAAAACTTTTCCAAAAACTCCTTTTCATACAGTTTATTTTCAAGCATCCTTAGCTTTCTGTTTGAGTCTTGTTTTAATCTTTAAATTTGGTGTCTTCTTTTGTTTTTCTTTATAGTTTTCGAATATTTGTGTTTAGTTTTCTAAAAATTTTAAGTTTGGTGTTTTTTGTGTGTTCTTGTGTTCTTTAATTTTCTTGAGTCTTGTTCTTTTCGTTCTTGTTAGTTTTCAAAGCGTTCTTGAGTTTTCTCTATGTTTTGATCTTAAAATTTTTAAGTTTGGTGTTCCTTTGTGTTTCCCTCCAAAATTTTTGAAAATAAGGAGCATTAGATCTAAAAATTTTAAGTTTTGTGTCTTTTACTTGTTTTTCTCTTTCCTCATTAAATTCAAAAATAAAAAATATCTTTTCTATTTTTATTTTCACTTAATTTTCGAAATTTTAAAATAAAAATTCAAATTTTAATTTCAAAATTTTATCTTATCATATCTTAGTCTTCAAGTTTTCAGAAATCAATCTTTTAAAAAAAAAATTATATCTTTTTCAAAAATTATATATTTTTCAAAATTTTATCTTATCTTTTTCAATTTTCAAAAATTAAGAATTCAAATTTCAATTTTAAAATTAAATCTTTTCAAAATCAAATTTTTCAAAAATCTTTTCTTTTTCAAAATCAAATTTCAAAATCTTTTCTTTTTCAAATCTCTTTGAAATCTTTTTAATTTCTCATCTTATCTTTTCTTATCTTAATTTTTAAAATTAAATATTTTTCAAATTTTTTTTAATTTCTTATCTTATCTTTTCTTATCTTTTTAATTTCAAATTCAAATATTCTCTTATCTTATTTTAAATTTAAATCTTTTCTTAATTACTTACTTCTCTTCTCTCTCATCTTTTTCAAAACTTCCTAACTAACTCTTCTCTCTCTTAATTTTCAAAAATTCCTCCTATTTCTCTCTTCTCTTTTTTCAAAAATACACTAACTAATTTTCAATTCTGTTTAATTTATTAACCTCATTTTTTAAAATTTATTAATAAATAAAATAAAAATAAAAATATTTTAATTCTTGTTTCTCTTCTCCTATCTTCATTCTTCTGCCTTCCACCTCTTTCTTCACATCTCACATGGAGTCCTCTATTCTTGAACATAGAGCTCCCATTCTCCTCTTACCTTGGTTTTGTTTTCTTGTTTATGACCAAGAACATGGATAAATAGCCTCTCTTTAATCTTGATCCTGAACTAGAGAGGACTTTAAGGAGGAGCTTCTTGCAACAAATTAAAGCACAACACTCCGAAAGAGACCTTTCAGAAAATTTTGAATAAGAAACTGAAGACATGGCCGAACCTAAAGGAAAGGCAAGAAAGGTGCTTGGTGACTACGATCCTGATTTCTATGTAGGAAGTATCAATGTACCTCCTATCAGAGCAAGAAGCTTTGAGATCAACCCACAACATATCACATTTGTGTTGCAGAAGTTCCAGTTTCACGGACACCCACAGGAAGACCCCAGTAGGTTCATCACTATTCCACAGGCTAAAACTATTCCCATTTGCTCTGAAAGATCAAGCAAAATATTGGTGGTATATGTTACCCAGAGGAAGTATGAACACCTTGGATCAGGTTGTTAACAAATTTCTAAAAAGGTTCTCTCCCTTGCAGAGATTGGCTAATTCAGCAACAGATGTTCAGACCCCAGTCAGGACAGAAGTTCTAGACAGGGAGACTATAGCCGCACCCTCTGCTGAGAGTTACAATGCTCCTAGTGCTATGAGTGGTGACCACCCTCAAGGAGACACTGTTACCCATGATCGGTGGACACCTGAGCAAGGTTATATTCCTCTTACTGAGTTGTTTGAGGAAGTGCATCCCTATAGGAACCTCACAAAAAGCCTGATGCTCTCTGGGAAGGAGACCTTAAAAGAAGGTGGGACAGTAGTCTTCACCAAGAAGGCCGAACCTCAGGAGCATGCTATCGAGGGACTGAAGGCAATCACAACAAGAAGGATCCTAAGACTGCCAATGAGCACGACCCCACAAAAGTGAAGAAGCCTCAAAATATACCTTTCCTACTAATTCCTAGGCGTGCAGAAAGAACCGGCAGATGAGCAGTTAGCTCATTTCCCAGTAGCTCTTAAGGAGCTGCAAGTCAATATCTCTATTACAAAGGTATTGGAAAATAAGACCCCCTATACAGCCTGTCTAAAAGACATTTCTTTTGAAAAGAAAGACCTAAGGGGAGAT
The DNA here is from genome assembly GCF_014773155.1 of Arachis stenosperma. Taxonomy (NCBI): domain Eukaryota; kingdom Viridiplantae; phylum Streptophyta; class Magnoliopsida; order Fabales; family Fabaceae; genus Arachis; species Arachis stenosperma. The sequence continues at coordinate 60,188,090 of NC_080377.1, read as the reverse complement.
GAAATAGAGGTACTTACTGAGAAGTACAGTATCCTAATTCAGAATGAGCTACCAAAGAAGATGCTAGATCTATGGAGCTTTCAGATCCTATGGACTACTGGAAAGATCATTTTTGACAAAGCCCTGTATGATCTTGGCTTAAGTTTAAATCTGATACCTTCTAATGAGGTAGAGGCCGAATTTGGAGAAGCTAAAAAGGCATTGAACGCCAGTGAGGAAGCTCTCACTGGCGTTCAATGCCCAAGATGGCAGAGAGCCTGGCGTTGAACGCCAGTGAGAGGTTAGTGAGGAACCCCTCACTGGGCGTTCAACGCCCATCCTGGCAGCAGGGCTGGCGTTGAACGCCAGCCGGAGAGCACTGGCTGGGCATTCAACGCCCAAATATCTAGGAACTCTGGCGCTGAACGCTAGTGAGGAACCCCTCACAGGGAGTTTAACGCCCAAACAGGCAGCCATCCTGGTGCTGAATGCCAGTGAGGAACCCCTCACTGGGCGTTCAACGCCCACACACCTAGGGAAGCTGACGTTGAATGCCAACAAGGATACCCCTACTGGGCGTTCAACGCACAAAATGCTAAAGGGACTGGCATTTAACGCCAATAAGGGGTGCACAGTATGGGCGTTCAATGCCCAATAAGCTAACAGAGCTGGCGTTGAATGCCAGTAAAAGCACACCTTCTGAGTGCTCAATCCCCACTCAAGAAACCCCTATCTCAGAACTAAAGAAAGCCAAGGCTCATATAAAGACCATAGAGGTTCCTTTGCATGCTCTCCTGTTGTGCCTAAGTTCTAATGAATACTGATCCTTTGATGAGGATGAAGATACTAGGGAAGAGCAAGTTGTTCGGTGCCTAGAAGCTCTTATGAAGCTGGATGCCAAGTTATTTGGTACAAAGCCTATGGAGGAAGAACCTCTATTTCTTTCCAAAGAACTCAATGCTTTGGTTCAGCAGAAGCTACCTCAAAAGCTTCCAGATCCTGGACGCTTCCTGATTTTTTGTACCATAGGCACCATGACCTTTGAGAAGACTCCGTGTCGCCTAGGGTCAAGAATAGACCTTATGCTACTCTCTGTAATGGAGAAGTTGGGAATCTAAGAGGCACAAGAAACAAGGAATACCTTGCATAAGGACTGGATGGTGTTCAAGGTTCTTGACCCTCTATTACCCCCTGACAAGGGAGGCACTTGCATACAGAATTCAGCATCCGAGCCTCCTCCTTTGGATGAAACCAATTCAATCCCTCCTAAGACCAACCGTAAGTTGGGTGTTGGATGTACACTATCCACAAAGGAGGAAGGCCCCAAAAGGAAGATACCTAGGAGCTGGAAAAACAAAAATATCCCTACTGAGGGCTTTTCACCATGGAAGATGGTGATATTCACTTATCTCATTATGGTATTCACCATGGAAGAGAGAAGTGACAAAAAGGGACACCAGCATATTGCTGCAAGCCCAACCCTGCCTCAGGCAGTGAACAAGATCCTGTCTCTTGAGAGCACAGGAAGGAAGCTCCCATTAAGGAGTAAGGATTTATTCCTCTATGACTATCTTCCTCCTTGAAAGTAGCTATCCATCAATCTAATGAAATTAAAGAAGCGCTTGTTAGGAGGCAATTGGTGGACGAAATTGTGATCATCAACAATGGCTCCAAAGACTTAGTGCTCTCAAACATAAATCACACTTTGTCACAACTCCGCACAACTAACCAGCAAGTGTACTGGGTCATCCAAGTAATACCTTACGTGAGTAAGGGTCGATCCCACAGAGATTGTTGGTATGAAGCAAGCTATGGTCATCTTGTAAATCCCAGTCAGGCGGATTTAACTAGATTAAGAGATTATTGGTTTAAATAAAGATAATAAAATAAACAAAAAATAAAGATAAAGTTACTCATGTAATTCAATGGTGGGAATTTCATATAGGTGTATGGAGGTGCTGTGTTCCTTCTGAATCTTTGCTTTCCTACTTCTTCCTTCTAGTTTTTCATCACTCCTTTCTATGGCAAGCTGTATGTAGGGAATCACCGTTGTCAATGGCTACATCCCATCCTCTCAGTGAAAATGGTCCAAATGCTCTGTCACAGCACGGCTAATCATCTGTCGCTTCTCAATCAGGTTGGAATAGAATCCAGTGATTCTTTTGCGTCTGTCACTAAAGCCCAGCCTTCAGGAGTTTGAAGCTCATCACAGTCATTCAATCCCAGAATCCTACTCGGAATACCATAGAGAAGGTTAGACTTTCCGGATTCCCATGAATGCCACCATCAATTCTAGCTTATACCACGAAGATTCTAATCAAGGAATCCAAGAGATATGCGCCCGGTCTAAGGTAGAACGGAAGTGGTTGTCAGTCACGCGCGTTCATAGGTGAGAATGATGATGAGTGTGACGGATCATCACATTCATCAAGTTGAAGTGCAACGAATATCTTAGAACATGAATAAATCGAATTGGATAGAAAATAGTAGTAATTGCAATAAAACTTGAGGTACAGCAGAGCTCCACACCCTTAATCTATGGTGTGTAAAAACTCAACCGTTGAAAATACATAAGTGAAAGGTCCAGGCATGGCCGAATGGCCAGCCCCCAGATCTAAGAACTAAATGTCCCAAAGATCGAATAATACAATCCAAGATATCTAATAAACTAGTAAAAAGTTTTATTTATACTAAACTAGCTACTAGGGTTTACAAAGGTAAGTAATTGATGCATAAATTCACTTCTGGGGCCCACTTGGTATATGTTTGGGCTGAGCTTAATATTTACACGAGCTAAGGCTTATCTTGGAGTTGAACGCCAAGTTGTAACGTGTTTTGGGTGTTCAACTCTGGTTCGTGACGTGTTTCTGGCGTTTGACTCCAGAATGCAGCATGGAACTGGCGTTGAGCGCCAGTTTACGTCATCAAATCTCGAATAAAGTATGAACTATTATATAATTTTGAAAAGCTCTGGATGTCTACTTTCCAAGGTCATTGAGAGCGCGTCATTTAGAGTTCTGTAGCTCCAGAAAATCCATTTTGAGTGCAAGGAGGTCAGATTCCAACAGCATCAGCAGTCCTTTGTCAGCCTCTTATCAGAGTTTTTCTCAGGTCCCTCAATTTCAGCCAGAAAATACCTGAAATCACAGAAAAACACAAAAACTCATAGTAAAGTCCAGAAATGTGAATTTAGCATAAAACTAATGAAAACATCCCTAAAAGTAACTAGATCATACTAAAAACTACCTAAAAACAATGCCAAAAAGCGTATAAATTACCCGCTCATCACAACACCAAACTTAAATTGTTGCTTGTCCCCAAGCAACTGAAAATCAATTAGGATAATAAGAAGAGAATATACTATAAATTCCAAAATATCAATGAATATTAATTCTGATTAGATGAGCGGGACTTGTAACTTTTTGCTTCTGAACAGTTTTGGCATCTCACTTTCTCCCTTGAAGTTTAGAATGATTGGCTCCTCTAGGAACTTAGAATTTCGGATAGTGTTATTGATTCTCCTAGTTAAGTATGTTGATTCTTGAACACAGCTACTTTTATGAGTCTTGGCCGTGGCCCTAAGCACTTTGTTTTCCAGTATTACCACCGGATACATAAATGCTACAGACACATGACTGGGTGAACCTTTTCAGATTGTGACTCAGCTTTGCTAGAGTCCCCAGTTAGAGGTGTCCAGAGCTCTTAAGCACACTCTTTTTGCTTTGGATCACGACTTTAACCACTCAGTCTCAAGCTTTTCACTTGGACCTGCATGTCACAAGCACATGGTTAGGGACAGCTTGATTTAGCCGCTTAGGCCTGGATTTTATTTTCTTGGGCCCTCCTATCCATTGATGCTCAAAGCCTTGGATCCTTTTTGCCCTTGCCTTTTGGTTTTAAGAGCTATTGGCTTTTTCTGCTTGCTTTTTCTTTTTCTTTCTAAATTGTTTTTTTCGCCAATATTTTTTTTTCGCAAGCTTTTGTTTTTCACTGCTTTTTCTTGCTTCAAGAATCAATTTCATGATTTTTCAGATTATCAATAGCATTTTTCTTTGTTCATCATTCTTTCAAGAGCCAACAATTTTAACATTCATAAACAACAAGATAAAAAATTATGCACTGTTCAAGCATTCATTCAGAAAACAGAAAGTATTGTCACCACATCAATATAATTAAACTAAATTCAAGGATAAATTCGAAATTCATGTACTTCTTGTTCTTTTGAATTAAAAACATTTTTCATTTAAGAGAGGTGAAGGATTTATGGAATTATTTATAGCCTTAAGACATAGTTACTACATACTAATGATCATGAAGTAGAGACACAAAACATAGATAAAAACGAAAAACAAAAAAAATAAGAACAAGGAATGAATCCACCTTAGTAGTGTCTTCTTCTTGAAGGACTAATGATGTCCTTAAGCTCTTCTATGTCCCTTCCTTGCCTTTGTTGCTCCTCCCTCATTGCTCTTTGATCTTCTCTTATTTCATGGAGAATGATGGAGTGCTCTTGATGTTCCACCCTTAATTGTTCCACATTGTAACTCAAATCTTCTAAGGAAGTGTTGAGTTGTTCCCAATAGTTGTTGGGAGAAAAGTGCATCCCTTGAGGCATCTCCGGGATTTCTTGGTGATGAGCTTCCTCATGCGTCTCTTGGGTTCCATGAGTGGGCTCTCTTGTTTGCTCCATCCTTTTCTTAGTGATGGGCTTGTCCTCCTCAATGAGGATGTCTCTTTCTATGATAACTCCAGCTGAGTAACATAGATGGCAAATAAGATGAGGAAAAGCTAGCCTTGCCAAAGTAGAGGACTTATCGGCTATTTTGTAGAATTCAATGGAGATGACTTCATGAATTTCTACTTCCTCTCCAATCATGTTGCTCTGGATCATGATGGCCCAATCCACAGTAACTTCAGATCAGTTGCTAGTGGGGATGAGGGAGCGTTGGATGAACTCCAACCATCCTCTAGCCACAGGCTTGAGGTCCAATCTTTTTAATTGAACCGGCTTGCCTTTGGAGTCTCTTTTCCATTGAGCTCCTTCAACACATATGTCCCTAAGGACTTGGTCCAACCTTTGATCAAAGTTGACCCTTCTTGTGTAGGGGTGTGCATCTCCTTGCATCATGGGCAAGTTGAATGCCAACCTCACATTTTCCGGACTAAAATCTAAGTATTTCCCTCAAACCATTGTAAGATAATTCTTTGGATTCGGGTTCACACTTTGATCATGGTTCCTAGTGATCCATGCATTGGCATATAACTCTTGAACCATTAAGATTCTGACTTCTTGAATGGGATTGGTTAGAACTTCCCAACCTCTTCTTTGGATCTCATGTCGGATCTCCGGATACTCATTTTTCTTGAGCTTGAAAGGGACCTCAGGGATCACCTTCTTCTTGGCCACAACATCATAGAAGTGGTCTTGATGGGCTTTGGAGATGAATCTTTCCATCTTCCATGACTCGGAGGTGGAAGCTTTTGTCTTCCGTTTCCCTTTTCTAAAGGTTTCTCCGGCCTTAGGTGCCATTAATGGTAATGAAAAAACAAAAATCTTATGCTTTTACCACACCAAACTTAAAATATTGCTCGCCCTCGAGCAATAGAAGAAAGAAAAGAAGAAGAAGAAGAGAAAACATGGAAGAGAATGGGGGGAGGTGTATTCGGCCAAGGTATAGAAGAGGGGGTTGTGTTGTGTGAAAATGAAGTAGAATGGAGGGGTTTATATAGGGAAGGGAGAGAGGGTAGGTTCGGCCATTTAGGGTGGGTTTGGGTGGGAAAGATTTTTGAATTTTGAAGGTAGGTGGGGTTTATGGGGAAGAGTGGATGGATGTGAGTGGTGAAGGGGGTAATTGGGAAGAGAGATTGGGGTGATTGGTGAAGGGTTTTTGGGAAAGTGTGTTATAGGATTAATTAGGAGGTAAGGTGGGAATATGTTAGGTGGGGATCCTGTGGGGTCCACAGATCCTAAGATGATCCTGTGGGGTCCACAGATCCTGAGGTGTCAAGGATTTACATCCCTGCACCAATTAGGCATGTAAAATGCCTTAGCATACCATTCTTGTGTTTAAAGGCCAAAGTGATGCATGTTCTGGGCATTCAACGCCCATGTGCAGCATGTTTCTGGCGTTGAACGCTAGTTCCATGCTTGTTACTGGCGTTCAGCGCCAGCTTTCCTCAGGGCATATTCCTGGCATTCAAACACCAGGATGTTGCTTATTTCTGGCGTTCAGCGCCAGATCCATGCTCTGTTCTGGCGTTGAACGCCAGCCAGATGCTCCTTACTGGCGTTTAAACGCCAGTAAGTCCTTCCTCCAAAGTGTGATTTTTCTTCTACTGTTTTTGATTCTGTTTTTAATTTTAATATTTTTTTCGTGACTCCACATGATCATGAACCTACTAAAACACAAAATAATAATAAAAATAAAATTAGATAAATTAGAATTGGGTTGCCTCCCAACAAGCGCTCTTTTAATGTCACTAGCTTGACAGTGGGCTTTCATGGAGCCTTAGAAAAGTTCAGACCACGATGAAGTCCTCCTAACACCAAACTTAGAGTTTGAATGTGGGGTCTTCTCAACACCAAACTTAGAGTCTGGTTGTGGCCTCCCAACACCAAACTTAGAGTTTGACTGTGGGGGCTTTGTCTGACTCTGTATTGAGAGAAGCCTTTCATGCTTTCTTTCCAGTGTTCAGAGGGATGGCCGTGTGCCTTAAACACAAGGTAGTCCCCATTCAATAGAAGGACTAATTCTCCTCTGTTAACATCAATCACAGCTCCTGCTGTGGCTAGGAAAGGTCTTCCAAGGATGATGCATTCATCCTCCTCCTTCCTAGTGTCTAAGATTATGAAATCAGCAGGGATGTAGAGGCCTTTAACCTTTACCAACACATCCTCTACTAATCCATAAGCTTGTCTTACTGACTTGTCTGCCAATTGTAATGAGAATAAGGCAGGCTGTACCTCAATGATCCCCAGCTTCTCCATTACAGAGAGTGGCATAAGATTTATGCCTGACCCTAGGTCACACAGAGCTTTTTCAAAGGTCATGGTGCCTATGGTACAGGGTATTAATAATTTGCCAGGATCTTGTTTCTTTTGAGGTAAAGTTTGCTGAACCCATGTATCTAGTTCACCAATGAGCAAGGGAGGTTCATCTTCCCAAGTCTCATTACCAAACAACTTGGCATTCAGCTTCATGATAGCTCCTAGATATTGAGCAGCTTGCTCTCCAGTTACATCTTCATCCTCTTCAGAGGAAGAATAATCTTCAGAGCTCATGAATGGCAGAAGGAGATTTAATGGAATCTCTATGGTCTCTATATAAGCCTCAGATTCCTTTGGATCCTCAATAGGGAACTCCTTCCTGCTTGAGAGACGTCCCAGGAGGTCTTCCTCATTAGGATTTTCGTCATTCTCCTCCCTTGTGCATTCGGCCATATTGATTACATCAATGGCCTTGCACGTTCCTTTAGGATTCTCTTTTGTATTGCTTGGGAGAATACTGGGAGGAGTTTCAATGACTTTCTTACTCAGCTAGCCCACTTGTGCCTCCAAATTTCTAATGGAGGATCTTGTCTCACTCATGAAGCTTAAAGTGGCCTTTGATAGATCAGAGACTAAGTTTTCTAAATTAGAAGGGCTCTGCTCAGAATTCTCTGTCTGTTGCTGAGAAGATGATGGAAAAGGCTTGTTATTGCTAAGCCTGTTTCTTCCACCATTATTAAAGCCTTGTTGAGGCTTTTGTTGATCCTTCCATGAGAAATTTGGATGATTTCTCCATGATGAATTATAGGTGTTTCCATAAGGTTCACCCATGTAATTAACCTCTGCCATTGTAGGGTTTTCAAGATCATAAGCTTCTTCAGAAGCTGCCTCTTTAGTACTGTTGGATGCATTTTGCCATCCATTCAGACTTTGAGAGATCATGTTGACTTGCTGAGTCAACACTTTGTTCTGAGCCAATATGGTGTTCAGAGCATCAATTTCAAGAACTCCCGTCCTCTGAGGCGTCCCATTATTTACAGAATTCCTCTCAGAAGTGTACATGAATTGGTTATTTGCAACTATGTCAATGAGTTCCTGAGCTTCTGCAGGCGTTTTCTTTAGGTGAATGGATCCACCTGTAGAGTGATCCAATGACATCTTGGAAAACTCAGATAGACCATAATAGAATATATCTAATATGGTCCACTCTGAAAACATGTCAGAAGGACACTTTTTGGTCATCTGCTTGTATCTTTCCCAAGCTTCATAAAGGGATTCACCATCTTTTTTGCTTGAAGGTCTGAACATCCACTTTAAGCTTACTCAGCTTTTGAGGAGGAAAGAATTTATCCAAGAAGGCCGTGACCAGATTATCCCAGGAGTCCAGGCTATCTTTAGGTTATGAGTCCAACCATGTTCTAGCTCTGTCTCTGACAGCAAAAGGGAAAAGCATGAGCCTGTAGATTTTAGGATCTACTCTATTTGTCTTAACAGTCTCACAAATCTGCAAGAACTCAGTTAAAAATTGATAAGGATCTTTAGATGGAAGTCCATGAAACTTGCAGTTCTGTTCCATCAAAGCAACTAATTGAGGTTTCAGCTCAAAATTGTTTGCTCCAATGGCAGGAATTGAGATGCTTCTTCCATCAAACTTGGACGTTGGTTTAGTGAAATCACCAAGCATCCTCCTTGCATTATTATTGTTGGGTTCGGCTGCCATCTCCTTCTCTTGTTTGAAAATTTCAGAAAGGTTGCCTCTGAATTGTTGTAATTTAGCTTCTCTTAGTTTCCTTTTCAGAGTCCTTTCAGGTTCTGGATCAGCTTCAACAAAGATGCCTTTTTCCTTATTCCTGCTCATATGAAAGAGAAGAGAAAAAGAAAAAGGAAGAGGAATCCTCTATATCTGGACAAAGAGGATCCTTATTATTAGTAGAAGAAGAAAGGAATAAGAGTGGAGAATCCAATCACAAGGGTGAGGATAGAGGCAGTGATTGGAGATGAAGAGAGGTGAAGAGAAGTGTTAGTAAATAAATAATTAAATAGAAGAAGAGAAGAGAGGGAGAATTCGAAAATAATTTTGAAAAAGTAGTTAATGATTTTCGAAAATTAAAGATAAGATATAATTAAAATTAAAATTTAAGATAATTAAAAAGAATTTTTGAAAAAGAGATGAGATATTTTCGAAAATTAAAGAGGGAAAAGTAGTTAGGTGGTTTTGAAAAAGATAAGAAACAAACAAAAAGTCAAATAGTTAGTTGAAAAAGATATTAAAATTAAATTTGAAAAGATAAGAAGTTAGATAAGATATTTTGAAATCAAATTTTTGAAAAAGATAAAATTTTGAAAAAGATATGATAAAAAGATAAGATAAGAAGATATGATAAAAAGATAGGATTGAAAAAGATTTCATTTTTTAAAATTAAAATTAATTACTTAACTAACAAGAAACTAAAAGATATGATTCTAGAATTTAAAGATTGAACCTTTCTTAACAAGAAAGTAACAAACTTCAAATTTTTGAATCAATCATATTAATTGTTAGCATAATTTCGAAAATTAAGATAAAATTAAGAAAAAGATTTTTTTGAAAAGCATTTTAAAGAATTTTCGAAAATTAATAAGAAAAATGAAAAAGATTTAATTTTTGAAAAAGTTTTAAAAAGATAAGATTTTTTTAAAATTGAAAATTTGACTTGACTTGTAAGAAACAACTAATTTTAAAAAATTTTTACCAAGTCAACTCAAATTTTCGAAAATTTGGAGAGAAATAAAGAAAAGATATTTTTTTAATTTTTAAATTTTTAATGATGAGAGAGAAAAACACAATTATGACCCAAAACATGAAAATTTTGGATCAAAACCAATTATGCATGCAAGAACACTATGAATGTTAAGATGAACACCAAGAACACTTTGAAGATCATGATGAACATCAAGAACATATTTTTGAAAAATTTTTTATGCAAAGAAAACATGCAAGATACCAAACTTAGAATTCTTTAATGCATGGACACTATGAATGCAAAAATGCATATGAAAAACAACATACAACACAAAACAAGAAAACATCAAGATCAAACAAGAAGACTTGTCAAGAACAACTTGAAGATCATGAAGAACACCATGAATGCATGAATTTTCGAAAAATGCAAGAAAAACTTTTTAAAGCATGCAATTGACACCAAACTTAAAAATTGACTCAAACAAGAAACACAAAATATTTTTGGTTTTTATGATTTTATGATTTTTTGTATTTTTATTATTTTTTCGAAAATTACATTTTTGAAAAACGAAAATAAAGAAAAAATTTTTGAAAGATTTTTAAAAAACTTTTTTTGAAAGGAAAATAAAAAGAAAATTACCTAATCTGAGCAACAAGATGAACCGTCAGTTGTCCATACTCGAACAATCCCCGGGAACGGCGCCAAAAACTTAGTGGATGAAATTGTGATCATCAACAATGGCTCCAAAGACTTGGTGCTCTCAAACATAAATCACACTTTGTCACAACTCCGCACAACTCACCAGCAAGTGTACTGGGTCGTCCAAGTAATACCTTACGTGAGTAAGGGTCGATCCCACAGAGATTGTTGGTATGAAGCAAGCTATGGTCATCTTGTAAATCCCAGTCAGGCGGATTTAACTAGATTAAGAGATTATTGGTTTAAATAAAGATAATAAAATAAACAGAAAATAAAGATAAAGTTACTCATGTAATTTAATGGTGGGAATTTCAGATAGGTGTATGGAGGTGCTGTGTCCCTTCTGAATCTCTGCTTTCCTACTTCTTCCTTCTAGTTTTTCATCACTCCTTTCTATGGCAAGCTGTATGTAGGGCATCACCGTTGTCAATGGCTACATCCCATCCTCTCAGTGAAAATGGTCCAAATTCTCTGTCACAGCACGGCTAATCATCTGTCGGTTCTTAATCAGGTTGGAATAGAATCCAGTGATTCTTTTGTGTCTGTCACTAAAGCCCAGCCTTCAGGAGTTTGAAGCTCGTCACAGTCATTCAATACCAGAATCCTACTCAGAATACCATTGACAAGGTTAAACTTTTCGGATTCCCATGAATGCCAGCATCAATTCTAGCTTATACCACGAAGATTCTGATCAAGGAATCCAAGAGATATGCGCCCGGTCTAAGGTAGAACGGAAGTGGTTGTCAGTCACGCGCGTTCATAGGTGAGAATGATGATGAGTGTCACGGATCATCACATTCATCAAGTTGAAGTGAAACGAATATCTTAGAACAAGAATAAATCGAATTGGATAGAAAATAGTAGTAATTGCATTAAAACTTGAGGTACAGCAGAGCTCCACACCCTTAATCTATGGTGTGTAGAAACTCCACCGTTGAAAATACATAAGTGAAAGGTCCAGGCATGGCCGAATGGCCAGCCCCCAGATCTAATAAGTAAACGTCCCAAAGATCGAATAATACAATCCAAGATATCTAATAAACTAGTAAAAAGTTCTATTTATACTAAACTAGCTACTAGGGTTTACAAAGGTAAGTAATTGATGTATAAATTCACTTCTGGGGCCCACTTGGTGTATGTTTGGGCTGAGCTTGATATTTACACGAGCTGAGGCTTATCTTGGAGTTGAACGCCAAGTTGTAACGTGTTTTGGGCGTTCAACTCTGGTTCATGACGTGTTTCTGGCATTTGACTCCAGAATGCAGCATGGAACTGGAATTGAGCGCCAGTTGACATCGTCAAATCTCGAATAAAGTATGGACTATTATATATTGCTGGAAAGATCTGGATGTCTACTTTCCAACGCCGTTAAGAGCGCACCATTTGGAGTTCTATAGCTCTAGAAAATCCATTTTGAGTGCAGAGAGGTCAGATTCCAACAACATCAGCAGTCCTTTGTCAACCTCTTATCAGAGTTTTGCTCAGGTCCCTCAATTTCAGCCAGAAAATACCTAAAATCACAGAAAAACACACAAACTCATAGTAAAGTCCAGAAATGTGAATTTATCATAAAAACTAATGAAAACATCCCTAAAAGTAACTAGATCATACTAAAAACTACCTAAAAACAATGCTAAAAAGCGTATAAATTATCCGCTCATCAGCAACCCAACCCTAATTAGTTATTTTTATTTCTTTTAAGTTATTTCTTTAAGTTCATAATCATGTGTAGCAGTCAGAACAAAGATAGAATTCTTTAGCAGTGAAAACAGAACACTCTAGATGGAGTGTTGTTGAAGTTGAACGCCAGCCAGGGAGCTCTAGTTGGGCGTCCAACGCCCCAAATGGGTAGCATTGCTGGCGTTGAACGCCAGCCAGGGAGCATACCCTGGGCGTTCAAATGCCAGTGTAAATAAGAAGGGATTCTGAATTTCCTAGCCTCTCAGGACCAGTAGGTCCCACAGAAGCTCTACCTACCCCACCTTCTTCTACCCTACTCTTCCCCATTGTTCATATTTGCTCGAGGACGAGAAAAACTCTTAAATTTGGTGTTGCAAAAGCTTTGCTTTTTTACTTCTACCACTCCTAAGTATGGCACCAAAGACTGGTGAAACCTCAAGGAATAGGAAGGGAAAGTCATTTTCCCCCACAAGAAGAGGATGGAGCAAACTAGAGAGCATGCACATGAGCCTGTGCAACCGCCTCAACAAAGACAAAGGAGTGACATTGAAGAGATTAAGCATCACATTAGATCCTCAAGGAGGAGCACTAGCTGCCACCGTTAAAGGTGGATTCGTTCTCTTTTACCTCCTTTCATATTTTATTTTTCTATTTTCTGTTATGTTTTGTCTGTTCTTTTATTCTAGTTGCATGATCATTTGCATTGATGTCTTAAAGTTGTAAAATGTTCCATATATCTCTCACCTTGCTTAAAAGAAAATTTTATTTGAAAAGAATTGAGAGATGCATGAATTTCAAGTTTAAAATAAGAATAGTTTAATTATGTTGATGTGGTGGCACTGCTTTTGTTTTCTGAATGTAAGAATAAACAGTGCATATTTGAAGTTGGAATTTTAGAATGTTGGCTCTTGAAAGAATAAGGAAAAAGGAAAAATATTATTGATAATTTAAAAAATCTAAAATTGATTCTTGAAGCAAGAAAAAAGCTTGCATGCAAAAAAAAATGGAAAAAGCAAGTAGAAAAAGCCAAAAGCTCTTTAAACCAAAAGGCAAGAGCAAAAAGCCAATAACCCTTTAAACCAAAAGGCAAGGGTAAAAGGGCCCAAGACTTTGAGCATGAGTGGTTAGGATGGCCTACAAGGAATAAAATCCTGGTCTAAGCGGCTCAAACAAAGCTGTCCCTAACCATGTGCTTGTAGCGTGAAGGTGTCAAGTGAAAAGCTTGAGACTGAACATTTAAAGTCGTGGTCCAACGCAAAAAGAGTGTGCTTAAGAACTTTGGACACCTCTATCTGGGGACTCTAGCAAAATTGAGTCACAATCTGAAAAGGTTCACCCAGTTAAAGTGTTTGTGGCATGAATGTATCCAGTGGTAATACTGGAAAATAGAGTGCTTAGGCTCACGGCCAAGACTCTGAAAGATGTGTTCATGAATGAAAAAGAACTTAACTAGGAGAGTCAATAATATCATCTGGATTCTAAGTTCCTAAAGATGCCAACCATTCTGAGTTTCAATGGATAGTGAGATGCCAAAACTATTCAGAAGAAAAAAGCTACTAAGTCCCGCTCATCTAATTGAAACTGAGCTTCATTGAGAACTTTGAAATTTATTGTATCTTACTTTTCTTTTTTTATCCTATTATGTTTTTAGTTGCTTGGGGACAAGTGATAAACCCCATTTTTAGGGTTTATCCTATGCTTAATCTAGTGGATTTTATCCATTATTCTCACACTTATTCATACAATTCGCATGTTTTACGTTTTCCTTCCTGATTTTGTGCTATGATTGAAAACATGCTTCTTTGGCCTTATATTTGCTAATATTAATCCTCTCCTATTACCATTCGATGCCGTGATATGTGCGTTAAGTGATTTCAGGGATTACAGGGCAGGAATGGCTTAGAGGATGGAGAGAAAGCATGCAAAAGTGGAAGGAATACAAGAAATTGAAGGAATTGCTAAAGCTGTCAACCTGACCTCTTCGCACTCAAACGGTCATAACTTGAGCTACAGATATCCAAATGAAGCGATTCTGATTGCATTGGAAAGCTAACATCTGGGGCTTCGAAATGATATATAATTTGCAATAGTGGTTGTACAGCTAAACAACGCGCACGCGTCGTTTCATGCGCACGCGTGAATCTGCAGAAAAACCAGCGAATTGTACGACCCAGAAATCACTGGGGGCGATTTCTGGGCTGTTTCTGGCCCATTTTTCAGCCCAAAAAATACAGACAGAGTGGAGGAATCAGGAGGAAGACTTCTCATTATTCACTTTTCATAATTTAGATGTAGTTTTTAGAGAGAGAGGCTCTCTCCTCTCTCTAGAATTTAGGATTCCTAGTTTTATGCTGTTGAATTGGATATTACAGAGTCACTACATCCATTGAAGTCTTTATAATTTTAGTTTGCTTCCTATTTCTTTACTCTTTTATTTCCCATTTATTCAGAGTTACAATTGGAATATTAATATTATAGTATTGTTCTATTTAATCCATTCCAATTATCATGTCTTCTTTCTACTCCCTTTTCATGAATGAGGAATTGGCATCCATGTCAATGGAGTAGGCATTTAACTTGACTTTGGAGTTGATTAATATTTGAGACCCTTGAGTTGGAATACTCAAGAGTTAATTGGTAATTAGAAGTTGTTGGCCAGCTCTCTAGTTACTAACGATAATCCTTCCCAAGGGAGAGGATTAGGACTTGTGAATAGAAATTGGCTTCCAACTTACTTGACTTTCTTTTACTCAGTAAAGGATAACTAAGTAGAACAACAACCTATTACTAATTAATCTTGGGAAATCTAACAAGGATAGAACTTCAGATTAGTCTTCTCCTAGTCAAGGCCTTTTATTGTTATTATTTATTTTCTCTGCAATTTTCTCTTCTAATTTCTCATCCCCAAAACCCCAATTTATACAACTCATAACCAATAATAAGAACACTTCCCTGCAATTTCTTGAGAGATGACCCGAGGTTTAAATACTTCGGTTATCAATTTTACTAGGGGTTTGTTACTTGTGACAACCAAAACTTTTGCACGAAAGGATTTCTTGTCGGTCTAGAAGCTATACTTGCAACGAGAACTTAATTGTGAAAATTCTAGACCGCGCGAGAATTTTGTTCATCAAAATGGCGCCGTTGCCGGGGAATTGCAAACTTGTGCCTTATTATTGGTTATTGTAAATATTTATTTTTGCTTATTTATTTGTTTTTGTTTTTATTTTTTATTAGCTACTATGAATTCTCACCCCTGTCGCTATGAGTTTGGTTCCAATGTTGTTTTAGGGAATGGAAGCTATAATGAGAACATGCATCAAGGTTGGGACAACCAAAGATGGGAGGAGCCATAAGGATTTAATCAACCCTTTTGGCAACAACCTCCACCAACATACTATGACCAAGAGCCCTTCCAAGAGGCATACCAAGACAATGACTATGGTGAACACCCTCTTGATTATCAACAACCACTACCATATGCCTATGGACCCCCTCCTCAACATTGCTCTCAACCCTAATCACAAGCCCCTTTTCACCATTCACCTTCATATGACCCTAACCCTTATCCACCATACCAACCACCATATGAACCACACTTAGAACCACTACCTCGATATACACAATCTCCTTATCCTTATCAAGAAGAACTACCTTCCTATCATGAACCATTCTTCCCAACAAATAAACCCTCCTATCTACCCCAACCTCCATTGGATAACAACACACTCATCTCTAATATCATTGGTCTCACCTCTACACTCCAAAATCTTATATCCTGCATGAACCAACCCTCTACCTCCAATATTCAACCCTTAAACTTTAGTGCATCACCACCCTCCATAGAAGAGCACCCACATCCATCAACCCAAGAGCAACACGATCCCAATTATGCTAGTGACATGGAATAAGAGAGAAGGGATCGCCTTAGGGTTGTAATGGATCGGTTACACACAGTCTTATTTCCAGAGGAGTAAGAGGAGGCCCAAAATGTAGAAGTAGGAGAGACACTTGAAGATGAAGTAGTAGTTGAAGGGAGCTATCATAGAAAGAAAATCATCAAGGAGGAGTACGATTTTATACTAAAATAACTGGACGAAGCTGCAATAGTTAAAGAGGAAGAAGTGGTTGAAGACTTAGGAGATGCGGAACCTCCATGGGAAACTCAAGTCATAGAGCCTCTTTCCAAGATGTTTGAATTTGATGTTCATGAAGGTTTACAACCTTCAAAGCATATCATGGTTGAAGACTTGGAGGTGGTTGATCATGAGATGGATTCAATCATTGATGAATTCTTACCTACAATTGAATCTTCTTCCACTATACTGGACATGGAGATTAAAGGAGAAGAAGCACAACCTCCCATGCCCTTAGTAGGTAATGAAGAAGAGACTGAATTGGAAGAAAGCTACCAAGAGAAAGAGGTTGAAATTGAAAAAGCTCGCAAAGAGGTGGAAGTTGCCAAGGGAGAGCACAAGGGAATGGAGCTTGAAATCACCTTGCCAAAGCTATTAGAGACCTCTCCTCCAAAGCCATTACCATCCAACACAACATTCAAGTGGGTAAAACTCCTATCCTTGACCTTTACTTTCCACTTGAATATGGTTTACTTGAGACAGATGGTCAGCTTAGAGCTCTTTGTGGCTTTAAGAGTAAGCAGGAGATGGTTAGTGGTTGGCAACACAATCCTAGGTTCGTTGTGGTTAGGAGCTCAAAATCTAAATGCAAGGGTTGGTGTAGAGCTCGAATGAATGGGTCTAGGAAGTTGTTTTGATGCCTTAGTGAGAATTTGGATTGCTTACCACACGGATGGAATCATCATGATCCACTTGGAGACGGGTGTAGAAACAAGATTTGGGATCCCGACATACAAGAGGATCAACTTTGGGAGCTCAAAGCTTGTAGAGGACTTCATAAAGGCTTGGTGAATTTATCTGGAGATGTTAAAGCTTACTGGAAGTCCAAGCACTGGTGGAAGTTTCAAGACGAGTTCAAGCACAAGCCACCATGACAAGGAGCTCACCAAATGTCCAACTTAAGGACTTTAACTAAAAGTGCTGGGTGAGAGACAACCCACCATGGTATAATTGTCCCTTTTTATCCTTAGTTTTATTTTATTCTATTTTTATTAGTATCTAGTCATAATGTCTGCATCAGCATCTGCGTTTTGCATAAAAAAAGTGCCACTGACGCGTAAGCGTTAATGACGCGCACGTGTCATAGGTAGGTTCGCGCTATTGAAAAATGAATAGAAAGTTGCGCTGAAACTGCGCGGGAAGGGTGCCTAGCGCACATCCCACACCACTCGTACATGTCACATGCACTTTTGACAATCCACGCGTAAGCGTCAGCGACGCGTATGCATGGGATTAAAAATCGGCGTAATTGGCGATTTGCACAGAGAGTTGGGCGGGAATCAAGCTGGAGTCATGCGTCTAGCATGACGAGTGGTCACGCGTACGCATGACCGACGCTTATGCGTCATTTGTGATTCTGCTCACCCACGCGTACGCGTGAGCGACGCGTACGCGTCACGTCCCGTTTTCCATCTTACCCCTTTCTTTTCTCCTTTCTTATTCTTTACTCCCTCCTTTCTTCTTCCTTTTCTTCTCCCTTTCTTTTCTATACTTTTTGTTTTCACATTGGTGTTAAAATTCTCTTACTCAACTGTTGCATATTTTTTGCATTATTTTGGGTGCGCCTTGACTTGTTTTCTATTTAGTTGATGGTGGACGAAATTGTGATCATCACTAATGGCTCTTTGGTATGTGCATCTATTAACTCAGCACTTCCTATCCACAACTCCGTTCAACTAACCAGCAAGTGTACTGGGTCGTCCAAGTAATAAACCTTACGTGAGTAAGGGTCGATCACACAGAGATTGTTGGTATGAAGCAAGCTATGGTCATCTTGTAGATCTCAGTCAGGCTGATTCAAATGTGATTGGATTAGATAATTAAAAGATAAATAAAATAGGATAGAAATAAAGATAAAGTTACTCATGTAATCCAATGGTGGGAATTTCAGATAGGTGCATGGAGGTGTTGTGTTCCTTCCGAGTCTCTACTTTCTTATTACATTCATCCAATCCTTCTTACTCCTTTCCATGGCAAGCTGTATGTAGGGCATCACCATTGTCAATGGCTACATCCCATCCTCTCAGTGAAAAAGGTCCAAATGCTCTATCACAGCACGGGTAATCATCTGTCGGTTCTCAATCAGGTTGGAATAGAATCCAGTGATTCTTTTGCGTCTGTCACTAACGCCCAGCCTTCAGGAGTTTGAAGCTTGTCACAGTCATTCAATCCCGGAATCCTACTCGGAATACCACAGACAAGGTTAGACTTTCCGGATTCCCATGAATGCCGCCATCAATTCTAGCTTATACCACGAAGATTCTAATTAAGGAATCCAAGAGATATGCGCCCGGTCTAAGGTAGAACAGAAGTGGTTGTCAATCACGCGCGTTCATAGGTGAGAATGATGATGAGTGTCACAGATCACCACATTCATCAAGTTGAAGTGCAACGAATATCTTAGAACAGGAATAAATCGAATTGGATAGAAAATAATAGTAATTACATTGAAACTTGAGGTACAGTAGAGCTCCACACCCTTAATCTATGGTGTGTAGAAACTCCACCATTAAAAATACATAAGTGAAAGGTCCAGGCATGGCCGAATGGCCAGCCCCCATGATCTGAGAACTAAACGTCCCAAGATGTCTAATACAATAGTATACTATCCTATTTATACTAGACTAGCTACTAGGGTTTACAGGAGTAAGTAATTGATGCATAAATCCACTTCCAGGGCCCACTTGGTGTATGTTTGGGCTGAGCTTGATCTATCCATGAGCTGAGGCTTCTTTTGGAGTTGAACACCAAGTTGTAACGTGTTTTGGGCATTCAACTCCGGTTTGTGACGTGTTTCGGGCGTTTGACTCCAGACAGCAACTTGGAACTGGCGTTGAGCGCCAGTTTACGTCATCTAATCACGAATAAAGTATGGACTATTATATATTTCTGGAAAGCTCTGGATGTCTACTTCCAACGCCGTTGAGAGCGCGTGACGAATGGATTTTTGACGGTTTAGAATTTCACTAATAAAATCTCGTTGTAAAGTATAGTTTCTAAACCAACAATAATCCTTTCATACAAAAGATTGTTTGTCACAAGTAACAAACTCCTAATTTTATAAACCGAAGTATTCAAACCTCGGGTCGTTCTCCCTAGGAATTACAATAAAGTGTCTTGTTATTGGTTATGAGTTATTTTGGGGTTTTGGATAAGAAGCATGAAAGATAAATGACAAGAACGTAAACTAAGGCCTAAAAAGATCTTGGAAAGGGTTGGTGGTCAAGGATCTCTATCCTAATCACTAACCACAATATGAGAATTGGCAAGGATTAATCTCATTAAATCATCCTCTAATTAGTAGTAAAGGAAAGTCAAATGAGCTATATCAATCCTAGTCCATAAGTCCTAACTCTCCACTAATTCAATTAGTGAGAACTAGAGTCAATGGATCCCAATCTTCAATTACTTGGACATTAGTAACTCAAGAGTTCCTAGGTTACCTTTCCAAGCCAAGAACATAAAACTCTACTCTAAAATCCAACCAAGCATTTCATCAAACACTTGGAAGGCATAAGAGGAAAACATAGTAAATCAACAACAAGAACAAGATCTAACAACAATTATTGCAAGGAATTAATAACAACAAATCAAAAGGAACACAATTATTATGATTTACCTTGAATTGAATTGAAAGAGAAAGGAAGGAACAAAAGTAGATCTACAACAAAACATAAGAACAATATAAAGGAAACTACAACAAAAGAATGGAAGAAGAATGGATGTAACAACAAAGAATTGAAAGGTAGAAGTAGAAGAAAGCAAAGATTAAAACCTAGATCTAAGAACTAAACCTAATCCTAATCCTAGAGAGAAGTGAGAGCTTCTCTCTCTAGAAACTACTTCTAAACTAAGCTAATGGTAACTAACTTCTGAAGTATGTGAAGTATGTTGATTCCCCTTCAATCCTTGGCTTAAATAGCATCAGAAATGAGTTGGATTGGGCCCACAAGGCTTCTAAAATCGCTGGCCACATGTTGCTTTAAGTGAACTAGGTGGCAGCAACGGCGCGTGCGCGCCACCATACGTGTAGCAACTATGGCAAATCTTATATCGTTTCGAAGCCCCGGATGTTAGCTTTCTAACCCAACTGGAACCGCATCATTTGGACCTATGTAGCTCAAGTTATGGTCGTTTAAGTGCGAAGAGGTCGGCTTGACAGCTTTCCGGTTCTTTCATTTCTTCATGAATTCTCCAACTTTTCATGCTTCTTTCTTCATTCCCTTGATCCAATCTTTGCCTTCTAAATCTGAAATCACTTAGCAAACATATCAAGGCATCTAATAGAATCAAGGAGAATTAAATTTAGCTATTTTAAGTCCTAAAAAGCATGTTTTCACTCTTAAGCACAATTAAAGGAGAATATACAAAACCATGCTATTTCATTGAATAAATGTGGGTAAAAGGTGATAAAATCCCCTAGATTCAATACAAGATAAACCGTCAAATTGGGGTTTGTCAACCTCCCCACACTTAAACCAAGCATGTCCTCATGCTTAAGCCAAGAGAAAGCAAAGGGCATCAACATTTATTCAATGTAACCTATCTATATGCATCCTATCTACATGAATGCAACTAGATGCAAAATGGTTGTACCTACTTGGTTAAAAATAAATCAATCCTCCAAGTCATACATGCACAAGTAGGGTCAAGATCATATAACAATTCATGAATCCTACCAATTCAAATATAAAAATTGAAGTTCAAATAGACTTGCAAGAAGAACGCTCGTGAAAGCCGGGAATCAAGGAATTGAGCATCGAACCCTCACCGGAAGTGTTTGCACTCTAGTCACTCGGTGTTTGGGGTTGATTCACTCAATTCTCCCCTAATCATGTTTTCTAAGATTTGTTTTTCTTCTAACAACCAACAATTATTCAATGCACGCATACAATTATCATGAGGTCTTTTCCTTAGGTTGTAATGGGGCTAGGGTTAAGGTAGGGTCACATTTGGCTAGTGGACTTAGGATTTGAATCTTTGATTAACTGAAACTTTCCCACCTAACCTATATAATGACCTATGCAATTAAGTACTAATCTAACTACCCATTCCTCACTTTTTCACATACTCATGCATTTTCTTTTCATTTCACAACACTTATGCATTGATTTTATTGAGCTATACTTTGCTTTGGGGCATTTTGTCCCCTTTTTATTCTTTCTTTTCCTTCTTTTTCTTTCTTTTTCTATTTATTTTTTTCTTTTCTTTTCTTTTTTTCTTTTTCACTTTTATTCCTTTTTCTTTCAAACTATACACAAGAACATCAATGCATAAGGTCTATACATTTAATCAATACATGGGTATGTACCAATTCCCCCAATATAAAAATACAAAACACAAACACCCTTTTATCCCAACCAATGTCCCAAAGTTTTCCCACTCTTGGATGACACTCACACTCACTAGCCTAAGCCAATCAAAGATCCAAATAAAGGACATTCATTGTTTTCCGCTTTAAGGCTTGTAATGTGCTAAAATAAGAATAAGTGGGTTAAGCGTAGGCTCAAAGTTGGCTAACAAAGGAAGATAAAAGGTAAGGCCATTTGGGTAAGCGAGCTAATGGAATGATGGCCTCAATCATATAAATGCATGAATACACAAAATAATGGACATAAAGAATCAAACAAATCAAAGATTACAATCATAGAAAGAGAATCATGCACATAAGAAGGAAAAATAAGTGGTTATAAGATGTAACCACATCATTAGGCTCAAATCTCACAAGCTTGTGTTCTTAGCTCAAAAACCATGTTCCAAAATAAATTCTTTCAAGCAAGTTTCACAAATTTTCTTTTTCAAATTGGTAGGGTGCCCTAAAACAGTTTCTTGGAAAAGAAATTATCACCATAACCAAGTGGTCCTAATAAGAAAGAGAAGTGGTAAAATATGTACAAATTCTAACTAACATGCAACCTATCATGCAATGCAATAACTAATCTAACAAAGAAAACTAAGAATTGGTGTTGAAAATGAAATTGTTACCCATGGAGATCGGTCGAACGACCTCCCCACACTTGAAGATTGCACCGTCCTCGGTGCATGCAAAGAAGAGCACGGTGGATGGGTTGCGACAATTGATGAGCTCCTCAAATGGTAGTGCGGATGACTTGTTTGTTGCCCCATTTAAAAGCTTTTCCTTTCCCCCTTCTTGGTGGCCAACCTAAAAGGAAAGAAAAAGAAAGAAAGTTAAGCCTATAACAAAGATATCAAAGCAAATAGAATATAGGCGGGGGCTAATGCCAAATAAAAGTATGGTTCTCACACTACATGGTAGCTACAACATGTAGAGGAGGAAACAATAAGAGAAAATGGCATATCAATGATACTTGATGCAAGAGTAAGGTCAAAGCATGAAGAGCATGATGAGCATCAAGTTCGAACAAGAGAGAGTGGGCCATGAAAGACAATAGAGATCATATCAATGCACAAAGACATAAGAGTCATACAAGATGAAGCATTGATTTAAAAGTTTCATCACCCAACAATATCAAACAAGTCAAGAAGCACCAAAATAATGCAAGAATTTCTCAACAATTGAGTGTAAGAATCCAACACCATTATTGAAATGACACTTAGAAAAAAAACTGAAAACATGCTATAGAAACAAAATGAAAATGGAAAGAGTAGAAGTATGCGAATGTGATAAGCAAAAGAAAATGGAAGGGGAGAAAAAAAACTCTTTTTTTTTTATTTTTTTTTTACCGACGCGTACGCGTCATGCGTGCTTACGCGTTGATGTGCATATTGGTTAAAGGACGCGTACGCGCCAAGTGCGCGCACGCGTGCATCGAGTTAGGCCGGAGGCATAATGTCGGCCCAAGTCTGGCACAACTCTCGGGTAAAAGTACCGAGAGTGCAGATTGTGCAATCGACGCGCGCGCGCACAGTGTGCGTGCGCGTGCATTGCCAATTTAAGATCATGTGCGCGTACGCGCCAGGTGCGCGCACGCGTGCATAGACTTGTGCCCTAGGCCCAATGTTCGCACAGTGTAGGCCTAACTCTCGGGTTTTTGGCTGGGGTAGAATTTTTGCATCCACGCGTACGCGTACAGTGCGCGTCCGCGTGGATGGTCGAAAAATGCTCAGGTGCGCGTACGCGTTAGGTGCGCGCACGCGTGGATGGTGTTCTGTTTTTCAAAAAATATTTTTCTAAGTTCTTACACCAATCCAAGCCTTTCAATCCTCCAAACAGCTACCAAAACGCCCTAGAACCTTATTCAACATACTATACTACTAACTAAACTTGATAAAACAATAAAAACAAGAAATTAAACTAATTCTACCAATATTTACAAAAAATGAAAATGAGAATCTACCTATAATGGCAACTCAATTCACTTATTAACAAACTAAAAGAGTATGGAAAGAGTTTACCATGGTGGGGTGTCTCCCACCTAGCACTTTTATTTATTGTCCTTAAGTTGGACTTATGGGGAGCTCCTCATCAAGGTGGCTTGTGCTTGTATTCATCTTGGAACTCCCACCAATGCTTGGTTCTCCATTGTGCCCCTAGATTTCTTATGGATTGAGCCAAGTCTTGATGGAGTTCTTCACAAGCTTGGGGCTCCCAAAGTTGGTCCTCTTTTTGTAATCCGGGATCCCACACTTTGTTTTCACACCCGTCTTGAGGTTGATCATCATTATTAGTCCATCCGGGTGGTGAATAAGGTGAATTCTCTATAAAGTGCCCAACAATCCTTCTAGACCCATCTATTTGAGCACTACCCCATCCTTTATATCTCATGTTTGATGCATCAACCATAATGAGCCTTGATTTGCAACGCCCACCACAAAACTTTTTCCGCTTACGCTTCATCCCACAAACTTCCCTAAGTTGGCCATCCGTTTCAAGCAAACCATATTCAAGTGGGATAATAAAACTAATAGAAATGAATTTCACCCACTCAAATGAAGGTGTAGATGGCAACCTAGGCAAAGATGCTTCCAAAGATCTTGACAAAGCATAACCAACCCTCGTTCTTCCATTTCTAGGGACTTCCACCTCTTCACAAGATCTCTTAATCTCAATCCTTTGTTTAACAATTTTATCTAAACCTTTTCCTTTACTCAAATCATAATAGGGAGGATGAGAAAAATTTACCTCCTCAACGCTTTCAAATCCAACGGAAGAAGGTTCTTCATGCTCAAAGGATTCTTCACCACTAAGACTTGATGCTTGATCTTCATCACCAAGGGAACTCAATTCTTTCTCTATCCCATCCAAGTCTTCATATGGAATATGCCTTGGAAGGTGTGCACTTTCCTCCCTAGCATCAATTTCAATCATCTTGGAGGGGTTTTCTTCAACTCTATGTTCCCATGGAGGCTCCGCATCTCCTAAGTCTTCTACCACTTCTTCCTTGTCTTCAACAATTAAAGCTTCCTCCAATTGTTCCAATACAAAGCAACTTCCTTCATTTCCCACCGGAGTTTTCAATCTCTCCTTCATGTTATGTTCTTCATTCGATTCTCCACATGTAGCCATGGGAGTTCCTTGAGTGTTCAAGCATTGGGAGGCTAATTGATTTGTTACCGCATCCAAGGCGGCCATGAAATTTTGCACATCCCTTTTTATCTCTTCTTGCCCTTGAACAAGAACGCCAAGGGTTTCATCCATTAGAGATTGAGGTGGTTGGAAGGATTCATCATTTTGGGGGAAGGGTTCATAGTAGGAAGGTGGTTCTTCTTGGTTGAGTTGTGGTGGTTCAATGTTTTCCATTCTTTCTACTTGTTGCACAACACACTCCATGGTTGCTTGAAATTGATCCAATGCTTCCTTGAGATGATCCCTTGACTCTTGTTCCTCTTGGATAATATGATTAGGATCATGTGGCTCTTGGATCAATGGATATGAGTATTCTTCCATGGGAGGTTGTGGTGGAAAGTAGTATTCATCTTGTGGTTGAAAATTTTCATATATTGGAGGTGGTTCATCTCGGTAATAATGTGGAAGGGGTGGCTCTTGAAAGTGGTGATGTTGGGATGGTGGTGGCTCTATATGTGGTTCATATGGCTCATATGGTTGTTGGTAGGATGGATATGGATTAGGGTCATATGAAGGTGGTTGGTGAAAAGAGGCTTGTGAGTATGGTTGAGAGTTATGTTGAGGATATGGTTCATAGGCATATGGTGGTGGTTCTTGAAAGTCACAAGGTGATTCACCATAGCCATTGGATTGATATGCATCATAGAATGGCTCTTCTTCATAGTGCATTGGTGGAGGTTGTTGCCATGAAGATTGATCATATGCATATGGTTCCTCCCACCTTTGGTTGTCCCATCCTTGATGCATCTCTTCATTGAAGTTCTCATCACCTACAACATAGTTGTAATCACACTCATAGCCAAAGTGAGAATTCATGATAGTAAGAGAGGGCAAAAACAAAAAAAATAGGAACAAATAAAGAGAACAAACTAAAAACTAACAAAGAGGCAAAAAGCAAACATATTCACAATATTCACATATATACAATAACCAATAACACAACACCATTGCAAGTCCCCGGCAACGGCGCCATTTTGACGAATGGATTTTTGACGGTTTAGAATTTCACTAATAAAATCTCGTTGTAAAGTATAGTTTCTAAACCAACAATAATCCTTTCATACAAAAGATTGTTTGTCACAAGTAACAAACCCCTAATTTTATAAACCGAAGTATTCAAACCTCGGGTCGTTCTCCCTAGGAATTACAATAAAGTGTCTTGTTATTGGTTATGAGTTATTTTGGGGTTTTGGATAAGAAGCATGAAAGATAAATGACAAGAACGTAAACTAAGGCCTAAAAAGATCTTGGCAAGGGTTGGTGGTCAAGGATCTCTATCCTAATCACTAACCACAATATGAGAATTGGCAAGGATTAATCTCATTAAATCATCCTCTAACTAGTAGTAAAGGAAAGTCAAATGAGCTATATCAATCCTAGTCCATAAGTCCTAACTCTCCACTAATTCAATTAGTGAGAACTAGAGTCAATGGATCCCAATCTTCAATTACTTGGACATTAGTAACTCAAGAGTTCCTAGGTTACCTTTCCAAGCCAAGAACATAAAACTCTACTCTAAAATCCAACCAAGCATTTCATCAAACACTTGGAAGGCATAAGAGGAAAACATAGTAAATCAACAACAAGAACAAGATCTAACAACAATTATTGCAAGGAATTAATAACAACAAATCAAAAGGAACACAATTATTATGATTTACCTTGAATTGAATTGAAAGAGAAAGGAAGGAACAAAAGTAGATCTACAATAAAACATAAGAACAATATAAAGGAAACTACAACAAAAGAATGGAAGAAGAATGGATGTAACAACAAATAATTGAAAGGTAAAAGTAGAAGAAAGCAAAGATTAAAACCTAGATCTAAGAACTAAACCTAATCCTAATCCTAGAGAGAAGTGAGAGCTTCTCTCTCTCTAGAAACTACTTCTAAACTAAGCTAATGGTAACTAACTTCTGAAGTATGTGAAGTATGTTGATTTCCCTTCAATCCTTGGCTTAAATAGCATCAGAAATGAGTTGGATTGGGCCCACAAGGCTTCTAAAATCGCTGGCCACATGTTGCTTTAAGTGAACTAGGTGGCAGCAACGGCGCGTGCGCGTACTTTGCGCGTGCGCGCCACCATACGTGTAGTAACTATGGCAAATCTTATATCGTTTCGAAGCCCCGGATGTTAGCTTTCTAACCCAACTCGAACCGCATCATTTGGACCTATGTAGCTCAAGTTATGGTCGTTTAAGTGCGAAGAGGTCGGCTTGACAGCTTTCCGGTTCTTTCATTTCTTCATGAATTCTCCAACTTTTCATGCTTCTTTCTTCATTCCCTTGATCCAATCTTTGCCTTCTAAATCTGAAATCACTTAGCAAACATATCAAGGCATCTAATAGAATCAAGGAGAATTAAATTTAGCTATTTTAAGTCCTAAAAAGCATGTTTTCACTCTTAAGCACAATTAAAGGAGAATATACAAAACCATGCTATTTCATTGAATAAATGTGGGTAAAAGGTGATAAAATCCCCTAGATTCAATACAAGATAAACCGTCAAATTGGGGTTTGTCAGCGCGCCATTTGGAGTTCTGTAGCTCCAGAAAATCCATTTCGAGTGCAGGGAGGTCAAATTCCAACAGCATCAGCAGTCCTTTGTCAGCCTCCTATCAGAGTTTTGCTCAGGTCTCTCAATTTCAGCCAGAAAATACCTGAAATCACAGAAAAACACACAAACTCATAGTAAAGTCCAAAAATGTGAATTTAGCATAAAAACTAATGAAAACATCCCTAAAAGTAACTAGATCATACTAAAAACTACCTAAAAACAATGTCAAAAAGCATATAAATTATCCGCTCATCAGTTGACATGCCCTGTGCTTCTATTATTTTCTCACTTACATGTTGTCGCGATCATGTAGTTGAGAACCTTGTTATTTGGCACCAGACCACATATATTTTATTTCTTTTCATATATTTGCTTGTGGGTTCTTTCCTTTCCTTTCTCCCTTTTTCAGGATGGCCACCAAGAGCGAAGAGGAAAAGTTTCTAACTGGAACAGTAAACAAGTCTGTCGCACGATCTTTGGAGAAAAAGCATCAGTTGGAGCCACCCGTCCACTTGCACATCTCTGCATGCACCGAGGACGGTGCAATCTTTAAGTGTGGGGAGGTTGATACCGACTTTCGTAGGTTAGTTACTTCCTTTCACCAACACCAATGTTTAAATTTTCTTTGTTAAATTAGTTGTTGCATTTGCATATCTGATTGCATGTTTGTTTGATTTTGTGCATATTTTACCAACTACTTGATTGAAGTGATATTTTCTAAACCAACAAATTTTTTAGAGTATTTCACTAATTTGAATTAAAACTTTTGTTAAACTTGTTTGAGGAAATTTTATTTTAGAACATGGTTTAGAGCTCGAACACACAAAACCAGTGAAATTTTGAGCCTATTTGATTGGTTGCATTTTATCAACCAATATTTTATCATTTTTGGTGTGTGTTGCTCTCTCTAAAATTGTGATCTACATCTTGCTTAATTCTATATTTTCATGGTTTAATGTATGCATATACTTATATGATTGAGGCCTTGTTTCACTCAGCTTACATACCCATATGGCCTTACCCTTTCATTATCCTTTGCAAACTAATTTGAGCCTATTTTATTCCATTTGTTCTTTATTTTACCACATCACTAACTCTAAGTGGAAAATAATAATGTCCTTAATTTGAATCCTTGGTTAGCTTAGACTAGTGAGAGTGCTCATGAATTAAGTCTGGGGAAAGTGGGTTTGGAAACGTTTGGTTTGGAAATTGAGTATGTTAGACTCTTTGTAAAAATGTGAAAAATATTGAGGACATGTTTATGCATTCAATACCTTAATCATATGCATTGTGAAAAATAAAATAATAATAATAATAATAATAATAAATACAAGAAAAAGAAAAGAAAAAAAAGCAAATAATAGAAGGGGGACAAAATGCCCCAAGATAAGTAATAATATCAATGCATATGAGTTGTACTTAAATTTGGGATGCATGAATGTGTGGTAAACATAGTTAATGGGTAGTTAGGCTTTATATTATGATTACATAGATTGTCTAAGTTAGGTGAGAAGTTTAGGCTAATTAAGGATTCAGATTTTAGTCTACTTGACCAAATACAATCCTACCTTGACCCTAACCCCATTACAACCCTTAAAAGACCTCTTGATATGTGTATCTTTGCATTAATTCTTTGTGGATTGGTATAAGAAGAGCAAGCCTTAGAAAGCAAGATTAGTAGAGAATTGAAAATATTGAACCTTAAACACTTGAGTGATTAAAGGGTATACACTTCTAGTGAGGGTTCGATGCTCGATTCTTTGTTCCTGTCTTTCATGAGCTATTTTCTTCTTACAAGTTTACTTGTACTTTATTTTATGATTTGAATTAGTGAAATCTAGTTCATGTCTATTCTTGAAAGATTTATTTACTTTGACCAAGTAGGTAGAAACATTTTGCATGTAGTTGTATTCACATAGATAGGTTGCATTTCATACTCTCTACTACTCATCTTCACTCATTTAGTTCTCTTGAGCTTAGCATGAGGACATGCTAATGTTTAAGTGTGAGGAGGTTGATAAACCCCATTTTTAGGGTTTATCCTGTGATTAATCTAGTGGATTTTATCCATTATTCTCACACTTATTTATACAATTCGCATGTTTTATGTTTTCCTTCCTGATTTTGTGCTATGATTGAAAACATGCTTCTTTAGCCTTATATTTGCTAATATTAATCCTCTCCTATTACCATTCGATGCCGTGATATGTGCGTTAAGTGATTTCAGGGATTACAAGGTAGGAATGGCTTAAAGGATGGAGAGAAAGCCTGCAAAAGTGGAAGGAATACAAGAAATTGAAGGAATTGCTAAAGCTGTCAACCTGACCTCTTCGCACTCAAACAGTCATAACTTGAGCTAAAGCGATCCAAATGAGGCAGTTCTAGTTGCGTTAGAAAGCTAACATCCGGGGCTTCGAAATGACATATAATTTGCTATAGTGGCCGTACAGCTAAATGACGTGCACGCATCATTTTACGCGCATGCGTGAATCTGCAGAAAAACCAGCGAATTGTACGACCCCGGCGATTTCTGGGCTATTTCTGACCCAGTTTTCGGCCCATAAAATATATATTAGAGGCTGCAGAGTAGAGAAATCAGGAGGAACACTTCTCATTATTCAGTTTTCATAATTTAGATGTAGTTTTTAGAGAGAGAGGCTCTCTCCTCTCTCTAGGATTTAGGATTCCTAGTTTTATGCTGTTGAATTGGATATTACAGAGTCACTACCTCCATTGAAGTCTTTATCATTCTAGTTTGCTTTCTATTACTTTACTCTTTTATTTCTCATTTATTTAGAGTTACCATTGGAATATTAATATTATAGTATTGTTCTATTTAATCCATTCCAATTATCATGTCTTCTTTCTACTCCCTTTTCATGAATGCGGAATTGGCATCCATGTCAATGGAGTAGGCTTTTAACTTGACTTTGGAGTTGATTAATATTTGAGACCCTTGAGTTGGAATACTCAAGAGTTAATTGGTAATTGGAAGTTGTTGGTCAGCTCTCTAGTTACTAATGCTAATCCTTCCCAAGGGAGAGGATTAGGACTTCTGAATAGAAATTGGCTTCCAACTTACTTGACTTTCTTTTACTCAGTAAAGGATAACTAAGTAGAACAACAACCTATTACTAATTAATTTTGAAAATCCAACAAGGATAGAACTTCAGATTAATCTTCTCCTAGTCAAGGCTTTTTATTGTTATTATTTATTTTCTCTGCAATTTTCTCTTCTTATTTCTCATCCCCAAAACCCCAATTTATACAACTCATAACCAATAATAAGAACACTTTCCTGCAATTCCTTGAGAGATGACCCGAGGTTTAAATACTTCGGTTATCAATTTTATTTGGGGTTTGTTACTTGTGACAACCAAAACTTTTGCACGAAAGGATTTCTTGTCGGTCTAGAAGCTATACTTGCAACGAGAACTTAATTGTGAAAATTCTAGACCGCGCGAGAATCCCGTTTGTCAACAAGCAACAGTTTAAGTTTGGTGTTGTGATGAGCGGATATTTTATACGCTTTTTGACATAATTTTCATATAGTTTTTAGTGTGTTCTATTTAGTTTTTATTAAGTTTTTATAGGTTTTAGTGTTAAATTCACATTTTTGGATTCTACTATGAGTTTTTGTGATTTTGTACAATTTCAGGTAATTTCTGGCCAAAATTGAGGAGTTGGAGCAAAAGTCTGATTCAGAGACAGAGAAAGCACTGTAGATGGTGTCCGGATCTGACCTCCTTACACTTAGAAGAGCTTTTTCTGGAGCTACAGAAGTCCAAATTGAGTGTTCTCAAAAACTATGAAATGCTGACTCTAGAGCTTTCCAGAAATGTATAATAGTTCATACTTTGCTTCAGATTAGAATGTCCAAAGCTGGCATCCAACGCCAGCTTCCTGCCCCCTTCCACACGTCCAGCGCCCAAAGAGCAGAGCCTAGCATCCAAACACCCAGAGAGGATCCCCTAGCCAGAGTTTCGCACCCTAGGAGCCTCATAGCATGTGGATCTCATCAAATCTCAGCACAAACACTCACCAAGTGGGCCTCAGAAGTTGATTTTATCACTAAATAGACTATTTTACCCTTACTAGTCATCTGTTTACTATCTAAGACTTATTTTACATCTCTCATAGGAGGGACACGCACTTTACATCTTCGCCCATCATTTAGCATATTTTCATTTTTCTTGTATTTCCTTTCAATATGAGTTTCTAAACCTCCTAGGTTGAAGGGAGGAGCCCTATTGAGACCTATGAATTAATAAAAGTATTTCTATTTTTCTTCAATCTGTGTTTGATTAATTCTAAGATGTATACTCGTTCTTCAACAAGGTGAATAGGATGATCAGTGACAATCAACTCTGTTCATTATAATAAGACGAACGTGCATGACAAACACCCGCGTCTACTTGGGTTCGTGTGAATACTTCAGTGGAAAGCATGCACCACCAGCTATGTTTATACATCTCTCATACAGCTAATCCTCGACTTTGTTGGAGACTTCTCGAGACACCAGTTCAGCCGATTTCAGGGAGATTAGGGTCTTTGTGGTTAAGGCTAGAATCCAAAGATGCAGCATTCTCTGATCCAGAAGATCCGACCTTGTCTGTGGTGTTTTGAGTAGGATCATTAAGGAGAATGGACTGTACGAGCTTCACCCTCAAGCAGAGATGGATCCACACTAACCCTGTGGTTTAGATCTGGAAGAATATTGATAACCTCTCAATAAAGGCGTTAATCACTTACAGCCTGCCATTGAAGACATCATTCACAAGCAAAGGAAACAGTAATACCAGAGTTAATCCAGAATGGAAAACCAACTCCAATCCTCAACTCTATTCCCATTACTGACTCTATTTGATATAAACTAATTTATACAATATTAAAACATATCCAATCCTTTTGATTTCGCCTGACTCAGACCTGCAAGATAACCATAGCTCGTTTCAAATCATAATCCTCGTGGGATCGACCCTGACTCGCTCAGCTATTACTTAGACAACCCAGTGCACTTGCTGGTACAGTTGTATGAAGGTGTGGGGATTCATGCACTATCCATATAAAATTAGATTTGAGAATAAAATTGTTTAAATTTATAGTGAATGACAAATGTTCATGTTTTTTATGTTTGTTGTAATTTGTTTTTATTTATAAACTCAGCTAACAAACATTTATAATTTGTTTAGTGTACCAAGAATTTGTACTTTATGTTATGTAAGTTTGTTTTAAAATCAAATCAAATGAATATTGTGCTTCTTTGATATTATCAGTGTAGGAACACCATGAGAATGTGATATACTTGGTGGTACTTGTTCATATTGATTATTGCTTTGATTATCAAGTTTGTGCACTTTGCTTTTTTATACTTCTTTGTTTGTCATTCGTCATTCCACTTCACAAACACTCGATTATCATTCATGAATGCCTTTATGCTTCTTGTTGACTTCTTTGTTTGGTTTAACTTGCGAATACTCTTTGTTTGCCTTTATATTATTTTTGTGACCTATGTGTTTATTTTCTAGTTCTTTGTAGACATGACGACAAGCAGAGGTATCACGAATCAGCCTCGTGGTTGGGATAGAAGGAGAGTGTCTACTGGTACCTCTAAAACTTCTCGGTCGTCGTCTTCTACTCTGACTACCCCTAGAACGTCATGGGCAATGGGAGAACAAGATTAGCCGTTTATCATGGTCCCTAACCTTAACAACGTGGCTCCTTCTACTGCACTACTCTCGCCACCAGAAAGTCATCTGGCTGCTTCACCAGAGGCCACT
Organism: Arachis stenosperma; assembly: GCF_014773155.1. Classification (NCBI taxonomy): domain Eukaryota; kingdom Viridiplantae; phylum Streptophyta; class Magnoliopsida; order Fabales; family Fabaceae; genus Arachis; species Arachis stenosperma. The sequence goes on along the minus strand of NC_080377.1, from coordinate 60,155,001 downwards.
CTTCCACCACCTCCATCTGCTCAATATCCCACAACTTCAGCGATAATGACACCTCCAGCGACAGACACCACGATGCCAAATTTGTCTCACGGATCTAGCCAGAGGCCCTTTCACTACCGCCCGTCGTATGGATGACGATTTGTCTTGATGGATTGGTGATGTGAGTACAATTTCAATGTCTTTTAAATGCAATGTAGTTAGTTTACTTTAGTTAGATTCAATCTTCTGGTGTGTTAGTGGATTTAAGTATTTAAAATAGGTTTGATTTGGGTTAGTAAGTTTCAACTACGGAAAGTGTTTGAGAATTTCTGAATGTTGATGGATGTTGCTGCTGATTTTGTTGTATATTTCCATAAGAGTTTGTTTGTGAATTATTTAAGTGAATTATTAATGGATAAAGTTTTAGATTCCTTCTAATTATATACAAAACTTTGTTGAAATTTCTAACAATTCTAAATATAATTGAAGTTCAAATTTGACTCAAACTACTAATATTAAGTTTTTCATTGATAGGTTTGCAATAAATAACAATGCATGTACACAGGAGAGTACCAATGTCATTAAGTTGATGTACGACCAACAACGGCCAAGCTACAAAAAGATTCCTGCTGAGACCAGAGAGCGATGGTTTCAGAAGTGGGCCGTAAAAACTCAACATATTCAAATCTTAGCTAGTTTATATCTTCTATTTTGTTTAATACGAGATTAACTAGTGCTAAATGCTTCTTTAAACAGGAGAAATTTATATGGGAGAAGACTTACGATGCCATGATTAGGAAGATGTTCGACCATCGGATTGCTAGGCGACTTCAGTAGATGATGGAAGGCGTATGTTAGAGGCACGACCACCTCACTATTTGGCTACGCCAGGATATTAATAAGAACATGTATGTCCATTGGGAGACTGATGAGGAGTTCAAGCATTTTCATCTCAGAAACAAAGCTAACAGGGCATCGGTCAGGTCATCAAAGTATACCGATGGGTTAGCGACTTTCATGAAGATAAAGGATAGGCTGGTGTGTTCCTTGTTTCATTTTGTTATTAAGTTTGTTTTGCTTTGAAATATAATGTCATTATTACTTGATTTAACATATTGTTTCCAAATGTGTAGTCTAAGTCGTTGGATATATAGTGATGCAACGATGGTGAGGATCTTCAAGTATGATCACACCTTGAAGGAGAACAAGGAAAGATTTGCTTATCAACGGTCTGCAGATCATTAGGCGAGTAAACATCATATGATCTAAAGTTTTGTATTAATTACAGCCCTAATCATAACATGTGTTACACAAAGGTCCTACACGCTGAGATTAGAGGTTGTAACCCAGCAATCTCAGCATATTAAAGACGACAGCAACAACATCGTTGTATCAGTCGTCGATTCTGACATGGTTTGTCGCGATACCGCATCTGAGCCATACAAGAATCACGACTACGGGCTGGGATCATTCTTTACCGACAACCTCTGCACCTCCACGATGAGACCTTCATCGCCCTCTGCCACTAGCCGGCCTGTCAATCCCGAGGATGGCATCAATTTGAGGAAGCAAGTGCTGGAGCTCACCTGGAGTCTTCACCAACAGGCTCAGCAGTTGCAACAGTCTGAATCAGGAAATCCTCATATGTGTGTCAGACATAGATTCCCTCAAGCTGGAATGGAGGCGGGAGCCGGAACGGCTTCAATGGTGTTCCAAGATCAGATGCGTGCCAATGGCAACAGCACTGCTGGTGGTAGTGGCACTGCTAGAGGGGCTCCGACATCACACTTAGTCCACAGCCTCAATAGTACCAGAAGGATGACGACGTCGACTATCAGGATCTTTAGTGATTAGAGTTTTGTTCTAGACTGTTTCATTGTATTTTATTTATTTGGTGTCTATTATTTAGAATTCGACTACTAATTGTGCAAAAAATAAATTTAAATAAAAATAATAAAAAGATAAAAATTTGACCACTAATTGTGTTCAATTTTTTTTAAAAAAATTGAATATACCATTTGATTTACCAAGGGAAAAGAGTTTTTAGGCAAAGAATTCATTGCAGAATCTACTAGTAGTTACCGTTAGATTGAAAAATCTAACGGTAATTAGTTACCGACGAGGATATCATCGTCAGATTGGTTTCGACAAAAAATCTACTGGTAAATATAATATAGGCAAATTATTTTCGTTATTCTGCTGGTAAATCTGACGGTACTCAACATTTTTATTGTAGTGTTAACAGCCATCATAATTTATTATTTTTTTGGCATTATTTAGTTATCAATTCAATTTTTTTAGTCTAGTAATCCAACAAATAACTAAAATAATGATTAACTGATAGCCAAAATAATAAATTTTAATAGTCTTCTAGTATTTCTCGTTTGTAATTAAACAAAGATGTTGCCATTGTCTATATATATATATATATATGTATGTATGTATTTTTTTAATAAATATATTATATCAAACTCTTCTAAAGTATGAATATTGGTAAAGTGAAAAAATAAGAGATTAATTATTTTTAAATTAAGATAGCAAAATTCACATGTGATGAGAGTTATAAATTTAATGGTAATTAACCATTCATTTTATTATAAAAGCCTTTAAAACTTTCACTTTTTCATACAATTTTTAATATTAAACATTTTAATAAAACAATTAAATCATAAAAAATAGCTCATATTTTCAAAATTAAGAAGTTATTACTTTCACAAAATCAACACATAAGTGCATCGATAATAGCTATATGTACAAGCATTTTTAGAACTAAGTCTAACTAAGTTGGCATAAGCCGAACGAAAGAAACGTGTACATGCATTAACGTTTCTCTTTTTCCGCACTTCTTCAGCATAGAAATTTTCATTGGAGAGCACAGAAACTTATTGAAATAAGACAAAAAAATTTTGCACATAGTACAACAATTTTTGCTTATAGTACAAACTTATCAATATAGCATAGAAAATTTATACATAGCAGATGAATATTTGTGCATAGCACATAATTTTTTGCGCATAGCAGATTAGTTTTTCTACGAATATATTTTGTTGGTTGGGTGAGTCAATATTCTGGACATGTGGTCTTTTAAAATTTTCTATGTTGTTTAACAAAATTTATGTACTATGCACCAAAATTTGTGATGTACAACAAAATTTATGTATTGTGCGTATTTTGTTGGTTAGGTGTTAATATTTTGGGCATGTGGTCCTTCAAATTTTTTTGTTGGCCACCAAAATCTCTATTTTGTGCACCAAAATTGACGTGATGTTCCTAGCTCTCATGTTACAATCCTCTTGTTGCAGAGCTCGCTTCTCCTTGGTTCACAAAACAGAGACAAAACGTAGAACAGGTACCAACAGTTCATCCCAAAAAAAAAAAGCACGGAGCCAAAATCACTAACTAATACTAATCTAATACTAAACTAATACTACACTAATACTGATTTGTTACTAAACTAATACTAATAGAATAGAAATAGATCTGTCTTTTCTAGTATACTTTCCTCGATTTTATTGCTATCATGTTCTTTACACAATTGATCAGATCATGTAGATATCTGGTGCACGAAATTGTGATCATCAATGGCGCCATCAACATGGTACGCTCATTGCAATCTCAACTCTCTATCACAACTCCGCACAACTAACCAGCAAGTGCACTGGGTCGTCCAAGTAATAAACCTTACGCGAGTAAGGGTCGATCCCACGGAGATTGTTGGTATGAAGCAAGCTATGGTCACCTTGTAAATCTTAGTCAGGCAAACTCAGATGGTTATAGATGAAATATGAATAAAACATAAAGATAAAGATAGAGATACTTATGTATATCATTGGTGAGAGCTTCAGATAAGCGTATGAAGATGCTTTGTCCCTTCCGTCTCTCTGCTTTCCTACTGTCTTCATCCAATCCTTCTTACTCCTTTCCATGGCAAGCTTATGCAAGGGTTTCACCGTTGTCAGTGGCTACCTCCCATCCTCTCAGTGGAAATGTTCAACGCACCCTGTCACGGCACGGCTATCCAGCTGTCGGTTCTCGATCATGTCGGAATAAAATCCAGTGATTCTTTTGCGTCTATCACTAACACCCCACAATCGCGAGTTTGAAGCACGTCACAGTCATTCAATCATTGAATCCTACTCAGAATACCACAGACAAGGTTAGACCTTCCGGATTCTCTTGAATGCCGCCATCAGTTCTTGCCTATACCACGAAGACTCTGATCTCACGGAATGGCTGGCTCGTTTGTCAGGCGAGTGCTCGGTTGTCAGGCGATCAACCATGCGTCGTGTATCAGGAATCCAAGAGATATTCACCCAATCTAAGGTAGAACGGAGGTGGTTGTCAGTCACACGTTCATAGGTGAGAATGATGATGAGTGTCACGGATCATCACATTCATCAAGTTGAAGAACAAGTGATATCTTGGAACAAGAACAAGCTGAATTGAATAGAAGAACAATAGTAATTGCATTAATACTCGAGGTACAGCAGAGCTCCACACCTTAATCTATGGTGTGTAGAAACTCCACCGTTGAAAATACATAAGAACAAGGTCTAGGCATAGCCGTGAGGCCAGCCTCCCAAAGAGGGTTCAATCATAAAAACATGATCAAAAGATTCTAAGATTGAAAGATGAAAATACAATAGTAAAAGGTCCTATTTATAGAGAACTAGTAGCTTAAGAATTACAAAGGTGAGTAAATGACATAAAAATCCACTTCCGGGCCCACTTGGTGTGTGCTTGGGCTGAGCATTGAAGCATTTTCGTGTAGAGACTCTTCTTGGAGTTAAACGCCAGCTTTTGTGCCAGTTTGGGCGTTTAACTCCCATTTTGGTGCTAGTTCCGGCGTTTAACGCTGGGAAATCTGAGGGTGACTTTGAATGCCAGTTTGGGCCATCAAATCTTGGGCAAAGTATGGACTATCATATATTGCTGGAAAGCCCAGGATGTCTACTTTTCAACGCCGTTGAGAGCGCGCCAATTGGGCTTCTGTAGCTCCAGAAAATCCACTTCGAGTGCAGGGAGGTCAGAATCCAAAGCATCTGCAGTCCTTTTCAGTCTCTGAATCAGATTTTTGCTCAGGTCCCTCAATTTCAGCCAGAAAATACCTAAAATCACAGAAAAACACACAAACTCATAGTAAAGTCCAGAAAAGTGAATTTTAACTAAAAACTAATAAAAATATACTAAAAACTAACTAAATCATACTAAAAACAATGCCAAAAAGCGTACAAATTATCCGCTCATCACAACACCAAACTTAAATTGTTGCTTGTCCCCAAGCAACTGAAAATCAAATAAGATAAAAAGAAGAGAATATACTATAGACTCCAAATTATCAATGAAACTTAGCTCCAAATTAGATGAGCGGGACTAGCAGCTTTTTGCCTCCGAACAGTTTTGGCATCTCACTTTATCCTTTGAAATTCAGAATGATTGGCTTCGTTAGGAACTCAGAATCCAGATAGTGTTATTGATTCTCCTAGTTAAGTAGGATGATTCTTGAACACAGCTACTTATTGAGTCTTGGCCGTGGCCCAAAGCACTCTGTCTTCCAGTATTACCACCGGATACATACATGCCACAGACACATAATTGGGTGAACCTTTTCAGATTGTGACTCAGCTTTGCTAGAGTCCCCAATTAGAGGTGTCCAGGGTTCTTAAGCACACTCTTTTTGCCTTGGATCATAACTTTATTTCTTTCTTTTTCTTTCTTTTTCTCTTTCTCCTTTTTTTTTGTTTTTCTCCTTTTTTTTGTATTCACTGCTTTTTCTTGCTTCAAGAATCATTTTTATGATTTTTCAAATCCTCAGTAACATGTCTCCTTTTTCATCATTCTTTCAAGAGCCAACAATTTTAACATTCATGAACAACAAATTCAAAAGACATATGCACTGTTTAAGCATACATTCAGAAAACAAAAAGTATTGTCACCACATCAAACTAATTAAGCTAGTTTTAGAGATGAATTCGAAATCCTGTACTTCTTGTTCTTTTGTGATAAAAACAGTTTTCATTTAAGAAAGGTGATGGATTCATAGGACATTCATAACTTTAAGGCATAGACACTAAGACACTAATGATCATAAGACACAAACATAGATAAACACAAGCATGAAAATTCGAAAAACAAGAAAATAAAGAACAAGGAGATTAAAGAACGGGTCCACCTCAGTGATGGCGGCTTGTTCTTCCTCTTGAAGGTCTTATGGAGTGCTTGAGCTCCTCAATGTTTCTTCCTTGTCTTTGTTGCTCCTCTCTCATGATTCTTTGATCTTCTCTAATTTCATGGAGGAGGATGGAATGTTCTTGGTGCTCCACCCTTAGTTGTCCCATGTTGGAACTTAATTCTCCTAGGGAGGTGTTGATTTGCTCCCAATAGTTTTGTGGAGGAAAGTGCATCCCTTGAGGCATCTCAGGGATTTCATGATGAGAGGGGTCTCTTGTTTGCTCCATCCTTTTCTTAGTGATGGGCTTGTCCTCATCAATGAGGATGTCTCCTTCTATGTCAACTCCTACTGAATAACAGAGGTGACAAATAAGATGAGGAAAGGCTAACCTTGCTAAGGTAGAGGACTTGTCTGCCACCTTATAGAGTTCTTGGGCTATAACCTCATGAACTTCCACTTCTTCTCCAATCATGATGCTATGAATCATGATGGCCCGGTCTAGAGTAACTTCGGACCGGTTGCTAGTGGGAATGATTGAGCGTTGGATAAACTCCAACCATCCCCTAGCTACGGGCTTGAGGTCATGCCTTCTCAATTGAACCGGCTTCCCTCTTGAATCTCTCTTCCATTGGGCGCCCTTTTCACAAATGTCAGTGAGGACTTGGTCCAACCTTTGATCAAAGTTGACCCTTCTTGTGTAAGGATGTTCATCTCCTTGCATCATGGGCAAGTTGAATGCTAACCTCACATTTTCCGGACTAAAATCTAAGTATTTCCCCCGAACCATTGTAAGCCAATTCTTTGGGTTCGGGTTCACACTTTGATCATGGCTCTTGGTGATCCATGCATTGGCATAGAACTCTTAAACCATTAAGATTCCGACTTGTTGAATGGGGTTGGTGAGATCTTCCCAACCTCTTCTTTGAATCTCATGTCGGATCTCCGGATATTCACTCTTTTTGAGTTTGAAAGGGACCTCGGGGATCACCTTCTTCAAGGCCACAACTTCATAGAAGTGGTCTTGATGCACCCTTGAGATGAATCTCTCCATCTCCCATGACTCGGAGGTGGAAGCTTTTTCCTTCCCTTTCCTCTTTCTAGAGGTTTCTCCGGCCTTGGATGCCCTAAATGGTTATGGAAAACCGAAAAGCAACGCTTTTACCACACCAAACTTAAAAGGTTTGCTCGTCCTCGAGCAAAAGAAGAAAGAATAGAGGAGAAGAAGAAGAAAATTGAGTAGATGGAGGAGGTTGTGTGGTTCGGCCAAAAGGGGGAAGAAGTAGTGTTTAGGGTGTGTGCAAATGAAGGAGTGAAGATGGGTTTATATAGGGGTGAAGGGAGGGGTAGGGTTCGACCATTATGGGTGGGTTTCGGAGGGAAAGTGGTTTGAATTTGAATGGTGAGGTAGGTGGGGTTTTATGAAGGATGGATGTGAGTGGTGAAGAGAAAGATGGGATTTGATAGGTGAAGGGTTTTTGGGGAAGAGGTGTTGAAGTGATTGGTGAATGGGTGAAGAAGAAGAGAGAGGGTGGTGGGGTAGGTGGGGATCCTGTGGGGTCCACAGATCCTGAGGTGTCAAGGAAAAGTCATCCCTGCACCAAATGGCATGCAAAAATGCGTTTTAAGCCAATTCTGGCATTAAACGCCGGGCTGGTGCCCATTTCTGGCGTTTAACGCCAAGTGCTTGCCCATATCTGGCGTTTAACGCCAGTCTGGTGCCCCTTTCTAGCGTTAAACGCCCAGAATGGTGCCAGACTGGGCGTTAAACGCCCATTTGCTAGCCTTACTGGCGTTTAAACGCCAGTAGGTTCTTCCTCCAGTGTGTGCTATTTTTCTTCCTGTTTTTGCTTTTTCAATTGATTTTGTGACTTCTCATGATCATCAACCTACAGAAAACATAAAATAACAAAGGAAAATAGATAAAATATAACATTGGGTTGCCTCCCAACAAGCGCTTCTTTAATGCCAGTAGCTTGACAGAGGGCTCTCATGGAGCCTCACAAATGCCCAGAGCAATGTTGGAACCTCCCAACACCAAACTTAGAGTTTGAATGTGGGGGTTCAACACCAAACTTAGAGTTTGGTTGTGGCCTCCCAACACCAAACTTAGAGTTTGACTGTAGGGGCTCTGTTTGACTCTGTTTTGAGAGAAGCTCTTCATGCTTCCTCTCCATGGTGACAGAGGGATATCCTTGAGCCTTAAACACAAAGGATTCTTCATTCACTTGAATGATCAATTCTCCTCTGTCCACATCAATCACAGCCTTTGCTGTGGCTAGGAAGGGTCTGCCAAGGATGATGGATTCGTCCATGCACTTCCCAGTCTCTAGGACTATGAAATCAGCAGGGATGTAATGGTCTTCAATTTTCACCAGAACATCTTCTACAAGTCCATGAGCTTATTTTCTTGAGTTGTCTGCCATCTCTAGTGAGATTCTTGCAGCTTGCACCTCAAAGATCCCTAGCTTCTCCATTACAGAGAGAGGCATGAGGTTTACACTTGACCCTAAGTCACACAGAGCCTTCTTGAAGGTCATGGTGCCTATGGTACAAGGTATTGAAAACTTCCCAGGATCTTGTCTCTTTTGAGGTAATTTCTGCCTGGACAAGTCATCCAGTTCTTTGGTGAGCAAAGGAGGTTCATTCTCCCAAGTCTCATTACCAAATAACTTGTCATTTAGCTTCATGATTGCTCCAAGGTATTTAGCAACCTGCTCTTCAGTGACATACTCATCCTCTTCAGAGGAAGAATACTCATCAGAGCTCATGAAAGGCAGAAATAAGTCTAATGGAATCTCTATGGTCTCATTTTGAGCCTCAGATTCCCATGGTTCCTCATTGGGGAACTCAGTGGAGGCCAGTGCACGCCCATTGAGGTCTTCCTCAGTGGCTGGTGCACGAAATTGTGAACACTACTTTGTCCATATTCGAATAATCCCCGGTAATGGCTCCAAAGACTTGGTGCTCAATACCATGGCATAAACACAACTTCGCACAACTAACCAGCAAGTGCACTGGGTCATCCAAGTAATACCTTACGTGAGTAAGGGTCGATCCCACGGAGATTGTTGCTATGAAGCAAGCTATGGTCACCTTGTAAATCTCAGTCAGGCAGACTCAATTGGGTATAGATGATGAATAAATCATAAAGATAAAGATAGAGATACTTATGTATATCATTGGTGAGAGCTTCAGATAAGCGTATGAAGATGCCTTCCCTTCCGTCTCTCTGCTTTCCTACTGTCTTCATCCAATCCTTCTTACTCCTTTCCATGGCAAGCTCGTGTAGGGTTTCACCGTTGTCAATGGCTACCTCCCATCCTCTCAGTGAAAGCGATTGCATATGCCCTGTCACGGCATAGCGGAATTCAGCTGTCGGTTCTCGGTCAGGCCGGAATAAAATCCATTGATTCTTTTGCGTCTGTCACTAACGCCCCGCCTGCTAGGAGTTTGAAGCACGTCACAGTCATTCAATCATTGAATCCTACTCAGAATACCACAGACAAGGTTAGACCTTCCGGATTCTCTTGAATGCCACCATCAGTTCTTGCCTATACCACGAAGACTCCGGTTAAAGAATCCAAGAGATATTCACTAAGCCTCATATGCTTGTAGAACAAGAATGGTTGTCAGTCACTTTGTTCATGAGTGAGAATGATGATGAGTGTCACGGATCATCACATCCATCAAGTTGAAGAACAAGTGATATCTTGGACAAAGAACAAGCGGAATTGAATAGAAGAACAATAGTAATTGCATTAATACTCGAGGTACAGCAGAGCTCCACACCTTAATCTATGGTGTGTAGAAACTCCACCGTTGAAAATACATGAGAACAAGGTCTAGGCATGGCCGAATGGCCAGCCTCCCAAAGTGAGTTCAATCATAAAAACATGATCAAAAGGCTCTCCAATACAATAGTAAAAGGTCCTATATATAGAGAACTAGTAGCCTAAGGTGTACAAAGATGGGTAAATGACATAAAAATCTACTTCTGGGCCCACTTGGTGTGTGCTTGGGCTGAGCAATGAAGCATTTTCGTGTAGAGACTCTCCTTGGAGTTAAACGCCAGCTTTTATGCCAGTTTGGGCGTTTAACTCCCAATTAGGTGCCAGTTCCGGCGTTTAACGCTGGAAATTCTGTAGGTGACTTTGAACGCCGGTTTGGGCCATCAAATCTTGGGCAAAGTATGGACTATCATATATTGCTGGAAAGCCCAGGATGTCTACTTTCCAACTCCGTTGAGAGCGCGCCAATTGGGCTTCTGTAGGTCCAGAAAATCCACTTCGAGTGCAGGGAGGTCAGAATCCAACAGCATCTGCAGTCCTTTTGAGTCTCTGGATCAGATTTTTGCTCAGGTCCCTCAATTTCAGCCAGAAAATACCTGAAATCACAGAAAAACACACAAACTCATAGTAAAGTCCAGAAAAGTGAATTTTAATTAAAAACTAATAAAAATATACTAAAAACTAACTAGATCATACTAAAAACAATGCCAAAAAGCATACAAATTATCCGCTCATCACAACACCAAACTTAAATTGTTGCTTGTCCCCAAGCAACTGAAGATCAAATAGGATAAAAAAAGAAGAGAATATGCAATGAAATCCAAAAACATCTATGAAGATCAGTATTAATTAGATGAGCAGGGCTTTTAGCTTTTTGCCTCTGAATAGTTTTGGCATCTCACTTTTTCCTTTGGAACTCAGAATGATTGGCTTCTTTAGGAACTCAGAGTCCAGATAGTGTTATTGATTCTCCTAGTTAAGTATGATGATTCTTGAACACAGCTACTTTATGAGTCTTGGCCGTGGCCCAAAGCACTCTATCTTCCAGTATTACCACCGGATACATACATGCCACAGACACATAATTGGGTGAACCTTTTCAGATTGTGACTCAGCTTTGCTAAAGTCCCCAATTAGAGGTGTCCAGGGTTCTTAAGCACACTCTTTTTGCCTTGGATCACAACTTCATTTCTTTCTTTTTCTTTCTTTCTTTTCGGTTTTTTTTTCTTTTCTTTTTTCGCTTGCTTCTTCTTTCTCTTTTTTTTTTTGTATTCACTGCTTTTTCTTGCTTCAAGAATCATTTTTATGATTTTTCAGATCCTCAGTAACATGTCTCCTTTTTCATCATTCTTTCAAGAGCCAACATTCATGAACCACAAATTCAAAAGACATATGCACTGTTCAAGCATACATTCAGAACAAAAGTGTTGCCACCACATCAAAATAATTAAACTGTTAAAATTCAAATTCATGCAATTCTTCTCTTTTTCAATTAAGCACATTTGTTTATTTAAGAAAGGTGATGGATTCATAGGAAATTCATAACTTTAAGGCATAGACACTAAGACACTAATAATCATAAGACACAAACATAGATAAACATAAAGCACAATTTCGAAAAACAAGAAAATAAAGAACAAGGAGATTAAAGAACGGGTCCACCTTAGTGATGGCGGCTTGTTCTTCCTCTTGAGGTCTTATGGAGTGCTTGAGCTCCTCAATGTCTCTTCCTTGTCTTTGTTGCTCCTCTCTCATGATTCTTTGATCTTCTCTAATTTCATGGAGGAGAATGGAGTGTTCTGATGCTCCACCTTAGTTGTCCCATGTTGGAACTCAATTCTCCTAGGGAGGTGTTTAGTTGCTCCCAATAGTCTTGTGGAGGAAAGTGCATCCCTTGAGGTATCTCAGGGATCTCATGATGAGAGGGGTCTCTTGTGTGCTCCATCCTTTTCTTGGTGATGGGCTTGTCCTCATCAATGGGTGTATCTCCTTCTATGTCAACTCCAACTGAATAACAGAGGTGACAAATGAGATGAGGAAAGGCTAGCCTTGCCAAGGTGGAAGACTTGTCCGCCACTTTATAGAGTTCTTGGGCTATAACCTCATGAACTTCCACTTCTTCTCCAATCATGATGCTATGAACCATGATGGCCCGGTCTAGAGTAACTTCGGACCGGTTGCTAGTGGGAATGATTGAGCGTTGGATAAACTCCAACCATCCTCTAGCCATGGGCTTGAGGTCATGCCTTCTCAGTTGAACCGGCTTGCCTCTTGAATCTCTCTTCCATTGTGCGCCCTCTTCACATATGACTGTGAGGACTTGGTCTAACCTTTGATCAAAGTTGACCCTTCTAGTGTAAGGATGTTCATCTCCTTGCATCATGGGCAAGTTGAATGCTAACCTTACATTTTCCGGACTAAAATCCAAGTATTTCCCCCGAACCATAGTAAGATAAATCTTTGGATCCGGGTTCACACTTTGATCATGGTTCTTGGTGATCCATGCATTGGCATAGAACTCTTGAACCATCAGGATTCCGACTTGTTGAATGGGGTTGGTAAGCACTTCCCAACCTCTTCTTCGGATCTCATGGCGGATCTCCGGATATCACCTTTTTGAGTGAAAAGGGGACCTCGGGGATCACCTTCTTCAAGGCCACAACTTCATAGAAGTGGTCTTGATGCACCCTTGAGATGAATCTATCCATCTCCCATGACTCGGAGGTGGAAGCTTTTGCCTTCCCCTTCCTCTTTCTAGAGGTTTCTCCGACCTTGGATGCCATAAATGGTTATGGAAAAACGAAAAAGCAACGCTTTTACCACACCAAACTTAAAAGGTTTGCTCGTCCTCGAGCAAAAGAAGAAAGAAGAGAGTAGAAGAAGAAGAAATGAGGAAGAAGGAGATGGCTTATGTATTCGGCCAAGGAGGGGGAAAGTGGTGTTTAGGTTGTGTGAAAATGAAGGTGTGAAGAAGGGTATTTATAGGAGAGAAGGGAGATGGGGTTCGGCCCTTATGGGTGGGTTTGGGAGGGAAAGTGGTTTGAATTTGAAGGGTGAGGTTGGTGGGGTTTTATAAAGGATGGATGTGAGTGGTGAAGAGAAAGATGGGATTTGATAGGTGAAGGGGTTTTGGGGAAGAGGTATTGAGGTGATTGGTGAATGGGGGAAGAAGAGAGAGAGTGGTGGTGGGGTTGGTGGGGATCCTGTGGGGTCCACAGATCCTGAGGTGTCAAGGAAAAGTCATCCCTGCACCAATTGGCATCAAAATCACGTTTTGAGCCATTTCTGGCGTTAAACGCCGGGCTGGTGCCCATTCCTGGCATTTAACGCCAGGTTCTTGCCCTTTTCTGGCGTTTAACGCCAGTCTGGTGCCCCTTTCTGGCGTTAAACGCCCAGAATGGTGCCAGACTGGGCGTTAAACGCCCAACTGCTAGGTTTACTGGCGTTTGAACGCCAGCAACATCTTCCTCCAGGGTGTGCTGTTTTTCTTCCTGTTTTTCATTTTGTTTTTGCTTTTTCAATGGATTTTGTGACTTTTTATGATCATCAACCTACAAAAAACATAAAATAACAAAAGAAACTATATATAAAATATAATCATTGGGTTGCCTCCCAACAAGCGCTTCTTTAATGTCAGTAGCTTGACAGAGGGCTCTCATGGAGCCTCACAGATACTCAGAGCAATGTTGGAACCTCCCAACACCAAACTTAGAGTTTGAATGTGGGGGTTCAACACCAAACTTAGAGTTTGGTTGTGGCCTCCCAACACCAAACTTAGAGTTTGACTGTGGGGCTCTGTTTGTCTCTGATTTGAGAGAAGCTCTTCATGCTTCCTCTCCATGGTGATAGAGGGATATCCTTGAGCCTTAAACACATAGGATTTTTCATTCACTTGAATGATCAGTTCACCTCCATCAACATCAATCACAGCCTTTGCTGTGGCTAGGAAGGGTCTGCCAAGGATGATGGATTCATCCATGCACTTCCCAGTCTCTAGGACTATGAAATCAGTAGGGATGTAATGGTCTTCAACTTTTACCAAAACATTCTCTACAAGTCCATGAGCTTGTTTTCTTGAGTTGTCTGCCATCTCTAATGAGATTCTTGCAGCTTGTACCTCAAAGATCCCTAGCTTCTCCATTACAGAGAGAGGCATGAGGTTCACACTTGACCCTAAGTCACACAGAGCCTTCTTGAAGGTCATGGTGCCTATGGTACAAGGTATTGAAAACTTCCCAGGGTCTTGTCTCTTTTGAGGTAATTTCTGCCTAGACAAGTCATCCAGTTCTTTGGTGAGCAAAGGAGGTTCATCCTCCCAAGTCTCATTTCCAAATAACTTGTCATTTAGCTTCATGATTGCTCCAAGGTATTTAGCAACTTGCTCTTTAGTGACATACTCATCCTCTTCAGAGGAGGAATACTCATCAGAGCTCATGAAAGGCAGAAGTAAGTCCAATGGAATCTCTATGGTCTCATTTTGAGCCTCAGATTCCCATAGTTCCTCATTGGGGAACGCAGAGGAGGTCAGTGCACGCCCATTGAGGTCTTCCTCAGTGGCGTCCACCTCCTCTCTTTCCTCTCCAAATTCGGCCATGGTTATGGCTTTGCACTCTCCTTTTGGATTTTCTTCTGTATTGCTTGGAAGAGTACTTGGAGGGAGTTCAGTAATTTTCTTGCTCAGCTGTCCCACTTGTGCCTCCAAATTTCTAATGGAGGACCTTGTTTCAGTCATGAAACTTTGAGTTGTCTTGATTAGATCAGACACCATGGTTGCTAAGTCAGAGGGGTTCTGCTTAGAATTCTCTGTCTGTTGCTGAGAAGATGATGGAAAAGGTTTGTTATTGCTAATCCTGTTTCTTCCACCATTGTTGTTAGTGAAACCTTGTTGAGGTCTCTCTTGATTCTTCCATGAGAAATTTGGGTGATTTCTCCATGAAGAATTATAGGTGTTTCCATAGGGTTCTCCTAGGTAATTCACCTCTTCCATTGAAGGGTTCTCAGGATCATAGGCTTCTTCCTCAGATGAAGCATCCTTAGTACTGCCAGGTGCATTTTGCATTCCAGACAGACTTTGAGAGATCAAATTGACTTGTTGAGTCAATATCTTGTTCTGAGCCAGTATGGCATTCAGAACATCAATCTCAAGAACTCCTTTCTTCTGACTTGTCCCATTGTTCACAGGATTCCTTTCAGAAGTGTACATGAATTGGTTATTTGCAACCATTTCAATGAGCTCTTGAGCTTCTGTAGGCGTCTTCTTCAGATGAAGAGATCCTCCAGCAGAGCTATCTAAAGACATCTTGGATAGTTCAGAGAGACTATCATAGAAAATTCCTATGATGCTCCATTCAGAAAGCATGTCAGATGGACATTTTCTGATTAATTGTTTGTATCTTTCCCAAGCTTCATAGAGGGATTCTCCATCCTTCTGTCTGAAGGTTTGGACTTCCACTCTAAGCTTACTCTATTTTTGGGGTGGAAAGAACTTTGCCAAGAAGGCATTGACTAGCTTTTCCCAAGAGTCCAGGCTATCTTTAGGTTGTGAGTCCAACCATATTCTAGCTCTGTCTCTTATAGCAAAAGGGAATAGCATCAGTCTGTAGACCTCAGGGTCAACCCCATTAGTCTTGACTGTGTCACAGATTTGCAAGAACTCAGCTAAAAACTGATGAGGATCTTCCATTGGAAGTCCATGGAACTTGCAATTCTGTTGCATTAGAGAAACTAATTGAGGCTTAAGCTCAAAGTTGTTTGCTCCAATGGCAGGGATAGAGATGCTTCTCCCATAGAAGTCAGGAGTAGGTGCAGTAAAGTCACCTAGCACCTTCCTTGCATTGTTGGCATTGTTGTTGTTTTCGGCTGCCATGGGTTCTTCTTCTGTGAAGAATTCGGTTAGGTCCTTTACAGAGAGTTGTGCCTTAGCTTCTCTTAGTTTTCGCTTCAAGGTCCTTTCAGGTTCAGGGTCAGCTTCAACAAGAATACCTTTGTCTTTGTTCCTGCTCATATGAAAGAGAAGAGAACAAGAAAATGTGGAATCCTCTATGTCACAGTTATAGAGATTCCTTGAGGTGTCAGAGGAAAAGAAAAATAGAAGAAGGAGGTAGAAGAATTTGAACTTGATTAGATAGAGTTCGAATTGTGCATTAAGAAGGAGTAGTACTCCATAAATAAAAGGATGTGGGAGGAAGGAAGAGAATTTTCGAAAATTAATTAGAAAGATGTCAAAAACATTTTGAAAATTGATTGATAGTTTTCGAAAATTCAAAGTGGAAAAGAAATCAAGTGATTTTTGAAGAAGATTTTGAAATTAGAAGTTAAAAAGATTTGATTGAAAACTTATTTTGAAAAAGATGTGATTAAAAAGATATGATTGAAAAGATTTGATTTGAAAACAATTTTTAAAAGATATGTTTTTGAAAATTAATGACTTGCCTAACAAGAAAAGATATGATTCAAACATTAAACCTTTCTCAGCAGAAAAGGTAACAAACTTGAGATGTTCAATCAAATCATTAATTGTTAGTAAGTATCTAAAAAAAAGGAAAGAAATTAATTTTGAAAACATTTGATTGAAAAGATATGATTTGAAAAAGATTTGATTTTGAAAAACTTTGAAAACCTGAAAAAATTTGATTTGAAAAACAAAATCTTCCCCCTAGCACCATCCTGGCGTTAAACGCCCAGAATGGTATACATTCTGGCATTTAACGCCCAAAATGCTACCTTTTTGGGCGTTAAACGCCCAACCAGGTACCCTGGCTGGCGTTTAAACGCCAGTCTGTCTTCTTCACTGGGCATTTTTGAATGCTCAGCTTTTTCTGTATAATTCCTCTGCAGTATGTTCTGAATCTTCAATTCTTTGTATTATTGACTTGAAAAGACACAAATTAAAAATATTTTTGAATTTTTAATAATCAAAATGCAACAAGAATCAAATAACAATGCATGCAAGACACCAAACTTAGCAGTTTGTATACTACTGACACTATATGAGACACATAAACACTCAAGTCAAAAGAATTCAAAGATCGGAGTAAGAAATCATCAAGAAGTACTTGAAGACCCTTAAGACACATGAATGAATGCATGCAATTGACACCAAACTTATGATGAGACACTAGACTCAAGCAAGAAACATCAAATATTTTTGGTTTTTATGATTTTGTGAATTTTTTTGTGATTTTCGAAAATTAAGTGGAAAAAGATATCAAAATTCTTAATGAGAATTTCAGGAATCAGTGCAATGCTAGTCTAAGACTCCGGTCCAGGAATTAGACATGGCTTCACAGCCAGCCAAGCTTTCAAAGAAAGCTTCGGTCCAAAACACTAGACATGGCCAAAGGCCAGCCAAGCCTTAGCAGATCACTGCTCCAAAAGCAAGATTGATAAAAATCAACAAGCTTCTGTGATGATTAGTTGAAACCTCGGTCCAATGAGATTAGACATGGCTTCTCAGCCAGCCAGATTTCAACAAATCATCATGAAACTCTAGAATTCATCTTCAAGAATTTTGAAAAAAATAAAATAAAATAAATACCTAATCTAAGCAACAAGATGAACCGTCAGTTGTCCATACACGAACAATCCCCGGCAACGGCGCCAAAAACTTGGTGCACGAAATTGTGAACACTACTTTGTCCATATTCGAATAATCCCCGGTAATGGCTCCAAAGACTTGGTGCTCAATACCATGGCATAAACACAACTTCGCACAACTAACCAGCAAGTGCACTGGGTCATCCAAGTAATACCTTACGTGAGTAAGGGTCGATCCCATGGAGATTGTTGCTATGAAGCAAGCTATGGTCACCTTGTAAATCTCAGTCAGGCAGACTCAATTGGGTATAGATGATGAATAAAGCATAAAGATAAAGATAGAGATACTTATGTATATCATTGGTGAGAGCTTCAGATAAGCGTATGAAGATGCCTTCCCTTCCGTCTCTCTGCTTTCCTACTGTCTTCATCCAATCCTTCTTACTCCTTTCCATGGCAAGCTCGTGTAGGGTTTCACCGTTGTCAATGGCTACCTCCCATCCTCTCAGTGAAAGCGATTGCATATGCCCTGTCACGGCATAGCGGAATTCAGCTGTCGGTTCTCGGTCAGGCCGGAATAAAATCTATTGATTCTTTTGCGTCTATCACTAACGCCCCGCCTGCTAGGAGTTTGAAGCACGTCACAGTCATTCAATCATTGAATCCTACTCAGAATACCACAGACAAGGTTAGACCTTCCGGATTCTCTTGAATGCCGCCATCAGTTCTTGCCTATACCACGAAGACTCCGGTTAAAGAATCCAAGAGATATTCACTAAGCCTCATATGCTTGTAGAACAAGAATGGTTGTCAGTCACTTTGTTCATGAGTGAGAATGATGATGAGTGTCACGGATCATCACATCCATCAAGTTGAAGAACAAGTTATATCTTGGACAAAGAACAAGTGGAATTGAATAGAAGAACAATAGTAATTGCATTAATACTCGAGGTACAGCAGAGCTCCACACCTTAATCTATGGTGTGTAGAAACTCCACCGTTGAAAATACATAAGAACAAGGTCTAGGCATGGCCGAATGGCCAGCCTCCCAAAGTGAGTTCAATCATAAAAACATGATCAAAAGGCTCTCCAATACAATAGTAAAAGGTCCTATATATAGAGAACTAGTAGCCTAAGGTGTACAAAGATGGGTAAATGACATAAAAATCTACTTCCGGGCCCACTTGGTGTGTGCTTGGGCTGAGCAATGAAGCATTTTCGTGTAGAGACTCTCCTTGGAGTTAAACGCCAGCTTTTATGCCAGTTGGGCGTTTAACTCCCAATTAGGTGCCAGTTCCGGCGTTTAACGCTGGAAATTCTGTAGGTGACATTGAACGCCGGTTTGGGCCATCAAATCTTGGGCAAAGTATGGACTATCATATATTGCTGGAAAGCCCAGGATGTCTACTTTCCAACGCCGTTGAGAGCGCGCCAATTGGGCTTCTGTAGCTCCAGAAAATCCACTTAGAATGCAGGGAGGTCAGAATCCAACAGCATCTGCAGTCCTTTTGAGTCTCTGGATCAGATTTTTGCTCAGGTCCCTCAATTTCAGCCAGAAAATACCTGAAATCACAGAAAAACACACAAACTCATAGTAAAGTCCAGAAAAGTGAATTTTAATTAAAAACTAATAAAAATATACTAAAAACTAACTAGATCATACTAAAAACATACTAAAAACAATGCCAAAAAGCATACAAATTATCCGCTCATCAGTGGCGTTCACTGCCTCTTCATCCTCTTCAAGTTCGGCCATGTTGATGGCCTTGCACTCTCCTTTTGGATTTTCTTCTTTATTGCTTGGAAGAGTACTAGGAGGGAGTTCAGTAATTTTCTTGCTCAGCTGTCCCACTTGTGCCTCCAAATTCCTAATGGAGGACCTTGTTTCAGTCATGAAACTTTGAGTAGTTTTGATTAGATCAGAGACCATAGTTGCTAAGTCAGAGTGGTTCTGCTTAGAATTCTCTGTCTGTTGCTGAGAAGATGATGGAAAAGGCTTGCTATTGCTAAACCTGTTTCTTCCACCATTATTGTTGTTGAAACCTTGTTGAGGTCTCTGTTGATCCTTCCATGAGAAATTTGGATGATTTCTCCATGAAGAATTATAGGTGTTTCCATAGGGTTCTCCCATGTAATTCACCTCTTCCATTGAAGTGTTCTCAGGATCATAAGCTTCTTCTTCAGATGAAGCATCCTTAGTACTGCCTGGTGCATTTTGCATTCCAGACAGACTTTGAGAAATCAAGTTGACTTGCTGAGTCAATATTTTATTCTGAGCCAGTATGGCATTCAGAGTATCAATCTCAAGAACTCCTTTCTTCTGATTTGTCCCATTGTTCACAGGATTCCTTTCAGAAGTGTACATGAATTGGTTATTTGCAACCATTTCAATGAGCTCTTGAGCTTCTGCAGGCGTCTTCTTCAGATGAAGAGATCCTCCAGCAGAGCTATCCAATGACATCTTGGATAGTTCAGAGAGACCATCATAGAAAATACCTATGATGCTCCATTCAGAAAGCATGTCAGAGGGACATTTTCTGATCAATTGTTTGTATCTTTCCCAAGCTTCATAGAGGGATTCTCCTTCCTTCTGTCTGAAGGTTTGGACTTCCACTCTAAGCTTACTCAATTTTTGAGGTGGAAAGAATTTTGCCAAGAAGGCATTGACTAGCTTCTCCCAAGAGTTCAGGCTTTCTTTGGGTTGTGAGTCCAACCATGTCCTAGCTCTGTCTCTTACAGCAAAAGGGAATAGCATAAGTCTGTAGACCTCAGGGTCAACCCCATTAGTCTTGACAGTGTCACAGATTTGCAAGAATTCAGCTAAGAACTGATGAGGATCTTCCAATGGAAGTCCATGGAACTTGCAATTCTGTTGCATTAGAGAAACTAATTGAGGCTTAAGCTCAAAGTTGTTTGCTCCAATGGCAGGGATAGAGATGCTTCTCCCATAGAAGTCGGGAGTAGGTGCAGTAAAGTCACCCAGCACCTTCCTTGCATTGTTGTTGTTTTCGGCTGCCATGGGTTCTTCTTCTTTGAAGATTTCCTTAGGTTCTACAGGTTGGTTCCTTAGGGTCAGCTTCAACAAGAATGCCTTTGTCTTTGTTCCTGCTCATATAAAAGAGAAGAGAACAAGAAAATATGGAATCCTCTATGTCATAGTATAGAGATTCCTTGAGGTGTCAGAGGAACAGAAAAATAGAAGAAAGAGGTAGAAGAATTCGAACTTAGTTGGATAGAGTTCGAATTGTGCATTGAGGAGGAGTGGTACTCCATAAATAGAAGGATGTAAGAAGAGGGGAAGAAATTTCAAAAATTAAATTAAAAAGATTTTAAAAACATTTTGAAAAACTTTAATTGATTTTCGAAAATCAAGAGTGGGAAAGAAATCAAGTGATTTTTGAAAAAGATTTTGAAAAAGATATAATTGAAAACTATTTTTGAAAAAGATGTGATTAAAAAGATATGATTGAAAAGTTATGTTTTAAAAAGATATGATTAAAAAGATATGATTTGAAAAACAAATTAAAAAGATTTGATTTTTAAAAATTAATGACTTGCCTAACAAGAAAAGATATGATTCAAACATTAAACCTCTCTCAACAGAAAAGGCAACATACTTGAAATGTTGAATCAAATCATTAATTGATAGCAAGTATTTATGAAAAAGGAAAGAAATTGATTTTGAAAAATATTTGATTGAAAAGATATGATTTGAAAAAGATTTGATTTTGAAAAACTTTGAAAACTTGAAAAAAAATCTGCATTAAAACAAAATCTTCCCTCTTGTGCCATCCTGGCGTTAAACGCCCAGAATGGTGCACATTCTGGCGTTTAACGCCCAAAGCTCTACCCTTTTGGGCGTTAAACGCCCAACCAGGTGCCCTGGCTGGCGTTTAAACGCCAGTTTGCCTTCCTCACTGGGCGTTTTGAACGCCCAGCTTTTTCTGTGTAATTCCTCTGCTGAATGTTCTGAATCTTCAATTCCCTGTATTATTGACTTGAAAAGACACAAATTAAAAATATTTTTGGATTTTTAATAATGAGGAATAATCAAAATGCAACTAAAATCAAATAACAATGCATGCAAGACACCAAACTTAGCAGTTTGTATACTACTGACACTAACAACATGAGAATGCACATGAGAAACAACAAAACACTCAAGTCAAGAGAATTTAAAGATCAGAGCAAGGAAATCATCAAGAACATCTTAAAGATCACTTAAGACACATGAATGAATGCAAGAAGAACAGAAACATGCAATTGACACCAAACTTAAAATGAGACTCTATACTCAAACAAGAAATATTTTTGGTTTTTTTATGATTTTGTAATTTTTTTTTTGGATTTTTTTCGAAAATTAAGTGGAAGAAGAAAATAAAGATATCAAAATTCTTAATGAGAATTCCAGGAATCATGCAATGTTAGTCTAAAGCTTCAGTCTAAAGAAATTAGACATGGCTAGCCAAGCTTCAGCAGGACATTGCATTCAAGAGCTAAATTGATGAGGATCAATCAGCTTTGGTGATGATAAGAACATCACCTTGAAACACTAGAATTCATTCTTAAGAACTCTGAAGATAAATACCTAATCTAAGCAACAAGATGAACCGTCAGTTGTCCAAACTCAACAATCCCTGGCAATGGCGCCAAAAACATGGTGCACGAAATTGTGATCATCAATGGCGCCATCAACATGGTACGCTCATTGCAATCTCAACTCTCTATCACAACTCCGCACAACTAACCAGCAAGTGCACTGGGTCGTCCAAGTAATAAACCTCACGCGAATAAGGGTCGATCCCACGGAGATTGTTGGTATGAAGCAAGCTATGGTCACCTTGTAAATCTTAGTCAGGCAAACTCAGATGGTTATAGATGAAATATGAATAAAACATAAAGATAAAGATAGAGATACTTATGTATATCATTGGTGAGAGCTTCAGATAAGCGTATGAAGATGCTTTGTCCCTTCCGTCTCTCTGCTTTCCTACTGTCTTCATCCAATCCTTCTTACTCCTTTCCATGGCAAGCTTATGCAAGGGTTTCACCGTTGTCAGTGGCTACCTCCCATCCTCTCAGTGGAAATGTTCAACGCACCCTGTCACGGCACGGCTATCCAGCTGTCGGTTCTCGATCATGTCGGAATAGAATCTAGTGATTCTTTTGCGTCTGTCACTAACGCCCCACAATCGCGAGTTTGAAGCACGTCACAGTCATTCAATCATTGAATCCTACTCATAATACCACAGACAAGGTTAGACCTTCCGGATTCTCTTGAATGCTGCCATCAGTTCTTGCCTATACCACGAAGACTCTGATCTCACGGAATGGCTGGCTCGTTTGTCAGGCGAGCGCTCGGTTGTCAGGCGATCAACCATGCGTCGTGTATCAGGAATCCAAGAGATATTCACCCAATCTCTAAGGTAGAACGGAGGTGGTTGTCAGTCACACGTTCATAGGTGAGAATGATGATGAGTGTCACGGATCATCACATTCATCAAGTTGAAGAACAAGTGATATCTTGGAACAAGAACAAGCTGAATTGAATAGAAGAACAATAGTAATTGCATTAATACTCGAGGTACAGCAGAGCTCCACACCTTAATCTATGGTGTGTAGAAACTCCACCGTTGAAAATACATAAGAACAAGGTCTAGGCATAGCCGTGAGGCCAGCCTCCCAAAGAGGGTTCAATCATAAAAACATGATCAAAAGATTCTAAGATTGAAAGATGAAAATACAATAGTAAAAGGTCCTATTTATAGAGAACTAGTAGCTTAAGAATTACAAAGGTGAGTAAATGACATAAAAATCCACTTCCGGGCCCACTTGGTGTGTGCTTGGGCTGAGCATTGAAGCATTTTCGTGTAGAGACTCTTCTTGGAGTTAAACGCCAGCTTTTGTGCCAGTTTGGGCGTTTAACTCCCATTTTGGTGCCAGTTCCGGCGTTTAACGCTGGGAAATCTGAGGGTGACTTTGAACGCCGATTTGGGCCATCAAATCTTGGGCAAAGTATGAACTATCATATATTGCTGGAAAGCCCAGGATGTCTACTTTCCAACGCCGTTGAGAGCGCGCCAATTGGGCTTCTGTAGCTCCAGAAAATCCACTTCGAGTGCAGGGAGGTCAGAATCCAACAGCATCTGCAGTCCTTTTCAGTCTCTGAATCAGATTTTTGCTCAGGTCTCTCAATTTCAGCCAGAAAATACCTGAAATCACAGAAAAACACACAAACTCATAGTAAAGTCCAGAAAAGTGAATTTTAACTAAAAACTAATAAAAATATACTAAAAACTAACTAAATCATACTAAAAACATACTAAAAACAATGCCAAAAAGCGTACAAATTATCCGCTCATGAATATCCCTTCAACACAACGTAGATCCTCAAAAGGGTCTAAAAGACTCACCAAAGCAAGAAAATTGGGATCTTTCAGAAAAATGGATAATTTTTGTACTATGTATATTTTGTTGGTTAAATGTAAATATTCTTGGTATATGGTCATTCAAAACGTCTTGTGCTGTGTAGTAAAATTTATGTACTGTGCACCAAAATTTTTGTGTTATGCATCAAATTTTATGTGCTATAGTTTCTGAATATATATAGGAGAAGAAAAAGTAGATGAAGAAGACGAGGTCGATGATGATAATGATAATGATAATGAAGTCGGATGAGGAAAAAAGAAGGAGGAGAAGAAATTAAACAAGAGAAGAAGAAGGGCGACAGCAGAGGCAACGACGGCAACAATGACCATAAAACCCCGTTAAAAGATAAATTAATAATCAGTTAATAAATTAATGTGAGTAAAAAGGATTAAGAAATTAATAATTTATAAATTTGAGACTTGCCGGTGGGAATTTAAATTAGAAAATAAAATTTGAGTGCAAAATATAACTAATTGTGAAAAAGCACATACCGACAATAAAAGTAACTGTACTGGTTTAGATTTGCCCAATACTGCAAGTGAGAAAATTAATTATAAGTGAATAAGGTTAAGAATTTAGAATTTGTAATTTGGAGAAGTAAAAATATTTAATATACAAATTAAAACACTTACTTAAAGGTTTTGGCACAAAGTCGGGCCAAACGCACCAAAAATGGACTTGGGCCACACTTGGACCCAAGGCCTACTCATTTATACCCTCAAAACAACTACACTTCAGCACACTCTCCCTTCCTTTACACACATTCATATTCAAAGAGAGATGGAAGAGAAGAGAGAGCCCTAACCCCTTTTCCACTATTCATCTTCATCTTTATTCGACCATAACTTGCAATCCGGAGATCTGATTGATGAGCCATTTATGACCATGGGTTTGTCTCCGAATCCTCTTTAATTGCATTAGAACAAAGTAGTAAGAAAATTGAAGTTCTTTTCCCAATTCCCTATTCCTTTTGAAAATTGCATTTTTGGTTAAGTGGGTTTTGAAATCTTGTGATTTTGGTTCTTTAAGGGTGTTCTAGCTTGGATTCTAAGTGAATTCCATCCCAATATTTAGTGGACAAAGGTAAGAATACTTTTTTTCATGTGTTTATAAAAATTTTATGAAGCCCTTGTGATTGAATATTGTGTATACTATGTGAAATGGTGTAGATTGAGTATTAGAGGCATTAAATTGATCATTGGTGGTGCTTGAGCTTGGTGGAGGTGAACTTGGAGCTTAGACTTGGTGGAATTCAAGAGCTGAGGTTTAATTTTGTCTTCCTAAAGGTACAGTTTAAATTTCATTTAAATAAGATGTAATGTGACATGAAGTCCCAGGCTAAATGCCCCTAGGAATAAGATTGAATTGTGCAATTGGATAGAAATTGAAATGTGGTCATTGATGAATTTTTGAATTTGCTTTTGGTTGGTGATTGTTTATTTATGATTTATGAGTTGAATCGATTACTTTGGGCTAGAGACCGTGGATTTTGGGCTGGAGACCGTGAAAGGTAAGCTTGGTAAGTCTGATGGATTAGAATGTGAGAATTTGATGTGATGTGTCATTGGGTTGGTAATTATTGAAATTGGTATTGAATTGTGAATTGGTTGTTGACATAATGAGAATTTGGTGATTTTATGAATGGAAATTGTTAGGTGAATTGATAAATTAGAAGTTAAGTTGTTAGGTGATGAATGGTTAGAAGGGTAGAGAATGAATGAATGTATGTTGAGACTATTTAGGGATAAATTTTGTATGGCTGTGGTTTGATTTGATTGTGAAATTAGTGAGTTTGAGTAATGGTATGAAATTGGTAAAAAGTAAAATTTTAACCAACTTCGACGGGTCATAACTTGGTTGTCGAACCCTCAAATTTGAAAATTGGGTCCAAGTAGTTTATGACGTTCGAAGAACGAACGAAAAAAATATTTAACGAAAAAGTTATGGGCGATTGAAGTTTTGATAAAAAAAACTGAACTTTCTGCAGCATATCAGCTTTTTCAAAATCTTACACTCGTGTGTACGCAAAAGTGGCACGCGATGCGAGTAAATGGTTCAGCCCTGTTCTCTTGCATACGTGAGAGTCGTTCGTGTATGCGACAACGTCAATTTTGAACTCACGCATATGCGGTAGTGTCGCACGATGCGAGCAAATGTTTCTGACAATATTCTTGCATATGCAAAGATGGTCCGTGTACGCGACATTCCCAAATTTTGAAATTTATGCTTACGTGGAAGGCTTGCGCATGCAACCACCCTATTTTGCTGGAAATAAATTTTTTGAGTTTTCAACCATTCTTCTAGCTTTCTAATACTATGTAAATCCTGTTATGAGTCTATAGCTGGTAGAATATAGGGTAGAGAGGTTAGGAATGATACCTAATGAGTCGAGACAGTAAATTGTAGAAAGATGGATTAAATATAATGAGGATGATTATGATATTGAGATGATGGTGATTGATTATTATTAAGATCTAATGAGGATGATTATGATATTAAGATATGAGGATGATTGATTATGACTACGACTATGAATGAAGTGAAATAAGATTGAGAATGAATTTGATAATGGAAATGAGTGTGATTGAAATGTGTCTGCCTGGGTAAATGCAGTAGCATTGTTCCTGTGAGAACCATAAATAATTAACCAATTAATTACCATAAAATAATAAGAAAATAATTGCCTAGAATAGGTCAAAAATTTAGAAGTCTTAATTTTAAAATTTAGAGGTAAGATTTGAATTCAGTAGAATTTTCCGAGCTAGAAAATGTAATTTTCTGCGAAAAATTGTGTACAAACGCGTACCGATAAATTAGCTGGTAGTACTAGCTTAAGTGTGTCTGGTACTGCGTGAGAGTAATAAAAACAGCAGAAAAACTTAGGAAAATATTTAGAATTGAAAATCAGGTACTAATTCTAAAGGTTTGGCCCAAAATTGGGTCAAACGAACCAAAAACGCTAACAGATTGGACTGGGCCCAAGTTGGCCCCAAGTTCAATATATAAAAGCACATTAATGAACCCCACTCAGCTACTATAAACCTTAGAGAGTGAGAGTTGTAGCTGAGATTAAGAGTGGTAAGGGAGAAGAGAAAATACTATTTATCTTCACATTCTTTCACTCATAACTCGAGCTACAGTGCTCCGAGTCGTGTCCCATTTGTGGCTACGTGAAACTCTCACCGAGCTCATCAATTCTAACTAAATTTTGCTGGTAAGAATTTGAATTTTTTCTCTCCATTATTCATCCCTAGGAATTTTGAAAATATAGGTTTTTGATATTGAATAGAGTTTGTGATTTTGATTGTTTAGGGGTGTTTTAGCATTGAAGTATTTTTGGGTTTTGCTCCCAAAACTGTTGGGTAAGATAAGAATGCCTTAAACCCTTATGGATTTATGATTTTGGTAAACTCTAAGTATTAATTATGATGAATTAATTGTGTATAGCTTGGAATTTATGATTGTTGGAGCTTTTGGATTGTGTGTGGTGGCTTGCTGAACTTGGAAACTTGTGAAAGCTTGATTGAGATCAAATTTTGGTGTTTAGTGCATATTGGGAATCGGCCAAAGTATGGTTTGGTTATTTCTATGTAATATATAATGTTTCGTGAACCTTAGGCTAGTAGACATTAGGATAGGATTGAATTAGTTGTTGATAATTGTTGAATTGATGGTGTATGATGATAATTTTGATGGTTGTGATGATTTCGATGAATTCATGATGTTAATTGTTTAATTTTGAGATATGATTATGGTAGAGAGTTAATATGTTGATGTTAGATGATAAATAATGAATTTATGTATGGAGTATTATTGATGTATGATGTTGTTGAAATTTGATTGAGGGATTGGTGGATTGAATGATGATTAGGTGTGATAATGATAGAGGAATTGAATTGGTAAGTGATGGAACATATGGAGGTGATTGTGGGTGCTAGTTGGTGAATTTTGATGTGAGTTAGAATATATATAAATTGGTTTGGTTTTGGAAGTTTTGGAAACTAGAGAATGTTGTATGGTTTTATAAAACATTGTTTTTAATAAACTTTGGCATATCATAACTTGAGCCTCAAACTTTGAAATTGAGTGATTTTTCTTTTAAATTAAAGATAATTTTAAGAGCTTTAAAATAATATAAAGTTTGAGGAAAATAGAGTTTTGTAGAGGAAGTTATGAGCATCTGAAGTTCGGCATGAAAATCTGATTTCTGCAACATTAAAATTTTTCTAAGTCTAATAAGGCTTGCGTACGCAACATTGTGCACACGACGCGAGAATTCTCCACTGCCTGAGGGTCTCGCGTACGTGGGCACTAGTTTGCTTACGCGAGCATGCATTTTCAAGGCTTGCGTATGCGAGTTTTTAACACGCGACACGAGCAGGGTGCCCCATATGTAGACGATCTGAATTTCAAGCATGCGTATACGGGACAGAGGTTTGCATATGTGGTGCACGAAATTGTGATCTCTGACAACGGAACCAAAGATTTGGTACACGTGATCGTAATCTCAACACTTTCCTCACAATTCTACACAACTAACCAGTAAGAGCACTGGGTTGTCCAGGTAATACCTTACGTGAGTAAGGGTCGATCCCACGGAGATTGTCGGCTTGAAGTAAGCTATGGTCATCTTGTAAATCTCAGTCAGGCGGATTCAAATGGTTATGGGATTTTGATAATTAAAAGATAAATAAACATAAAATAAAGATAGAGATACTTATGTAATTCATTGGTGGAAATTTCAGATAAGCGTATGGAGATGCATTATTCCTTCTGAATCTCTGCTTTCCTACTGTCTTCATTCAGTCATTCATACTCCTTTTCATGGCAAGCTGTATGTTCGGGCATCATCGTTGTCAATGGCTACCTCCCGTCCTCTCAGTGAAAATGGTCCAACTACAGGTTACGTAGGGCTAATCATCTGTCGGTTCTCACTTGTGTTGGAATAGGATCCAGTAATCCTTTTGCGTCTGTCACTACGCCCAACAGTCATGAGTTTGAAACTCGTCACAGTCATCCCATCCCAGATCCTACTTGGAATACCACAGACAAGGTTTAGACTTTCCGAATCTCAAGAATGGTGCCAATTGATTCTAGTTTATACCACGAAGACTCTGATCTCACGAAATGGAAGGCTCTGTTGTCAAGAGAGGCAACCATGCGTCATGAACCAGGAATCCAAGAGATATCCATTCAAGCTTGTTTTCAGGTAGAATGGAAGTGGTTGTCAGGCACGCGTTCATAAATTGAGAATGGTGATGAGTGTCACATAATCATCACATTCATCATGTTCTTATGTGCGAATGAATATCTTAGAACAAGAATAAGCTTGAATTGAATAGAAGAACAATAGTACTTTGCATTAATACTCGAGGAACAGCAGAGCTCCACACTTTAATCTATGAGGTGTAGAAACTCCACCGTTGAAAATACATAAGTGATGAATGTCCAGGCATGGCCGAATGGCCAGCCCCCAAGTCTAAGGAAAAGCGTTTCAAAGATGATCTAAGGATAATCCAAAGATGTCTAATATAATAGTAAAAGGTCATATTTATACTAGACTAGTTACTAGGGTTTACAGAAATAAGCAAATGATTACACTTCCAGACCCACTTGGTGTGTGCTTGGGCTGAGCATTGAAGCTTTCATGTATAGATAATTTTCTTGAAGTTAAACACCAGCTTTTATTCTTGTTTGGGCGTTTAACTCCAGCTTGTATCCTGTTTCTGGCGTTTAACGCCAGAATAGGGTAGGGAGTTGGCGTTTGAACGCCAGTTTGCGTTGTCAAAACTCGGACGAAGTATGAACTATTATATATTGCTGGAAAGTTCAAGATGTCTACTTTCCAACGCAATTGAGAGCGCTCCAATTGGACTTCTGTAACTCCAGAAAATCTATTTCGAGTGCAGGGAAGTCAGAATCCAACAGCATATGTAGTCTTTTTTCAGCCTCTGAATCAGATTTTTGCTCAGGTCCCTCAATTCCAGCCAGAAAATTCCTGAAATCACAAAAAAACACACAAACTCATAGTAAAGTCCAGAGATATGAATTTTGCTTAAAAACTACTAAAAATATACTAAAAAGTAGCTAGAGCCTACTAAAAACGACCTAAAAACAATGCTAAAAAGCGCATAAATTATCCGCTCATCACAACAACAAACTTAAATTGTTGCTTGTCCCCAAGCAACTGAAAATAAAATAGGATAAAAAGAAGAGAATATACAATGAATCTCACAATATCAATGAAACTTAGTCCCAATTAGATGAGCGGGGCTAGTAGCTTTTTGCTTCTGAATAGTTTTGGCATCTCACTTTATCCTTTGAAATTCAGAATGATTGGCATCTATAGGAACTCAGAATTTTAGATAGTGTTATTGATTCTCCTAGTTTAGTATGTTGATTCTTGAACACAGCTACTTTATGAGTCTTGGCCGTGGCCCTAAGCATTTTGTTTTCCAGTATTACCACTGGATACATAAATACCACAGACACATGACTAGGTGAACCTTTTCAGATTGTGACTAAGCTTTGCTAAAGTCCCCAGTTAGAGGTGTCCAGAGTTCTTAAGCACACTCTTTTGCTTTGGAACATGACTTTAACTACTCAGTCTCAAGCTTTTCACTTGGACCTTCATAACACAAGCACATGGTTAGGGACAGCTTGATTTAGCCGCTTAGGCCTGGATTTTATTTTCTTGGGCCCTCCTATCCATTAATGCTCAAAGCCTTGGATTCTCTTTACCCTTGCCTTTTGGTTTAAAGGGCTATTAAATTTTTCTGCTTGTTTTTTCTTTTTCTTTCTTTTTCTTTTAATTTTCGCCACTTTTTTTTCGCAAGCTTTCTTATTCACTGCTTTTTCTTGCTTCAAGAATCAATTTTATGATTTTTCAGATTATCAATAACATTTCTCTTTGTCCATCATTATTTCAAGAGCCAACAATTTTAACATTCATAAACTTCATTATCAAAAATATGCACTGTTCAAGCATTCATTTAGAAAATAAAAAGTATTTCCACCACATCAAAATAATTAAACTAATTTCAAGATAGAATTCGAATTCCAAGTACTTCTTGTTCTTTTGTAATTAAAACATTTTTCATTTAAGAAAGATAATGGATTCATAGGACATTCATAGCTTTAAGGCATAGACACTTAGACACTAATGATCATGTAATAAGACACAAACATCAACAAAACATAAAGCATAATTTTCGAAAAACAGAAAAAAATAAGATAAGGAGATTAAAGAATGGGTCCACCTTAGTGATGGCGGCTAGTTCTTCCTCTTGAAGATCCAATGGAACGCCTGAACTCCTCTATGTCTCTTCGTTGCCTTTGTTGCTCCTTTCTCATAGCTCTTTGATCTTCTCTAATCTCATGGAGAATGATGAAGTACTCTTGGTGCTCCACCCTTAGTTGGTCCATGTTGTAACTTAAGCCTTCCAAAGAGGTGTTAAGTTGCTCCCAATAGTTGTGTAGAGAAAAATGCATCCCTTGAGGCATCTCAGCGATTTCTTGATGAGGAACTTCCTCATGCTCTTGTTGAGGTCCATGAGTGGGCTCTCTTATTTGCTCCATCCTCTTTTTAGTGATGGGCTTGTCCTCTTCAATAAGGATGTCTTCCTCTATGACAATTCCAACTAAACTGCATAGGTGACAAATGAGATTAGAAAAGGCTAACCTTGCCAAAGTGGAGGCCTTGTCAGCCATCTTTAGAGTTCTAGAGGCATGATCTCATGAACTTCCACTTCATTTCCAATCATGATACTATGAATCATGATGGCTCGATCCACAGTTACTTTGGATCGGTTGCTAGTAGGAATGATGGAGCGTTGGATGAACTCCAACCATCCTCTAGCCACAGGCTTAAGGTCCGGTCTTCTTAATTGAACCAGCTTGCCTCTTGAGTCTCTTTTCCATTGAGCTCCTTCCACACATATGTCCATGACGACTTGGTCCAACCTTTGATCAAATTTGACCCTTCTAGTGTAGGGACGTGCGTTTTCTTGCATCATTGGCAAGTTGAACGCCAACCTTACATTTTTCAGACTGAAATCTAAGTATTTTCCCCGAACCATTGTAAGCCAATTCTTTGGATTCGGGTTCATACTTTGATCATGGTTCTTAGTGATCCATGCATTTGCATAGAACTCTTGAACCATTAAGATTCCGACTTGTTGAATGGGATTGGTGAGAACTTCCCAACCTCTTCTTCGGATCTCATGTTGGATCTCTGGATACTCATTCCTTTTGAGCATGAAAGGGACCTCAGGGATCACCTTCTTCTTAGCCACAACTTCATAGAAGTGGTCTTGATGGACCTTTGAGATGAATCTCTCCATCTTCCATGACTCAAAGGTGGAATCTTTTGCCTTCCCTTTCCTCTTTCTAGAGGTTTCTCCGACCTTAGGTGCCATAAATGATTATGGAAAAATAAAAAGTAATGCTTTTACCACACCAAACTTAAAAGGTTTGCTCGTCCTCGAGCAAAAGAAGAAAGAAAGAAGGGGAAGAAGAAGAAAATGAAGGAGATGGAGGGAGAGATAGGTTTGGCCAAGGGGGTAGGAGAGTGTTTGTGATGTGTGAAAATAAAGGAGTGAAGAGGGGTATTTATAGGAAAAGAGAGGGAGAGTGGCCGAATGGAATTGGGTGGGTTTGGGAGGGAAAAATGTTTGAATTTGAAAAGTGAGGTAGGTAGGGTTTTTAGGGAAGAGGGATGGAGGTGATTGGTGAAGAGAATATAGGGAAGATGATAGGATTTGATAGGTACATTGTGTTTTGGGTAGAATGTTATAGAGATGTGTGAGGGGGAGAGAGAGAGAGAGGTGGGATAGGTGGGGATCCTGTGGGGTCCATAGATCCTGAGGTGTCAAGAATTTCACATCACTGCACCATTTAGGCGTGTAAACGCCCTCTGTATGCAATACTGGCATTTAACGCCAGACTGCTACCTGTTTCTGGCGTTGAACGCCAGCTTTTATACCTTTCCTTGCGTTTAACGCCAAGCTGTTGCTTGTTTCTGGCATTTAACGCCAACTTGGTGGTCTGTTCTGGCGTTAAACGCCAGTTTGGTGCCCATTTTTGGCGTTAAACGCCCAGAATGGTGCCAAACTAGGCGTTTAACACCCATTCTGCTACTCTTACTGGCGTTTAAGTTCCTCCTCCAGGGTGTGCTATTTTTGAATTTACTTTGATTTTTGCAGTTGTTTTTATGACTCCACATGATCATCAACCTAAAAAACATAAAATAACATAGATAAAATTGGGTTGCCTCCCAAAAAGTGCTTCTTTAATGTCAATAGCTTGACAGTGGGCTCTCATGGAGCTTCTTAGATAATCAGAGCATGGTTGTGGCTTCTCAACACCAAACTTAGAGTTTGGTTGTGGCCTCTCAACACCAAACTTAGAGTTTGATTGTGGCCTCCCAACACCAAACTTAGAGTTTAAATGTGGGGGATTTTTTGACTCTGTATTAAGATAAGCTTTTCATGCTTCTTCTCCATGTGTTCAGAAGGAGAACTTTGAGTCTTGAATACAAGGTAGTCCCCATTCAATTGAAGGACCAACTCTCCTCTGTCAACATCAATCATAACTTTTGCTGTGGCTAGGAAAGGTCTGCCAAGGATGATGGATTCATCCTCATCCTTCCCAGTGTCTAAGATTATGAAATCAGCAGGGATGTAAAGGCCTTCAACCTTCACTAGCACATCCTCTACTAGTCCAAAAGCCTGTTTTATTGATTTGTCTGCCATCTCTAGTGAGATTCTTGTAGCTTGTACCTCAAAGATTCCTAGTTTCTCCATTACAGAGAGTGGTATGAGGTTAATACCTGACCCTAGATCACACAGAGCCTTCTCAAAGGTCATGGTGTCTATGGTACAGGGTATTAAGAATTTGTCAGGATTCTGTTTCTTTTGAGGTAAAGTTTGCTGAACCCAGGTATTCAGTTCATTAATGAGCAATGGATGTTCATCCTCCCAAGTCTCATTACCAAATAGCTTAGCATTCAATTTCATGATTGCTCCTAAATACTGGGCAACTTGCCCTTCAGCAATGTCTTCATCTCTTTCAGAAGATGAATAGTCATCAGAGCTCATGAATGGTAAAAAGAAGTTCAAAGGAATCTCTATGGTCTCTATATGAGTCTCAGATTTCTTTGGTTCCTCATTGGGGTACTCCTTAATGGCTAGTGGATGTTTCCTGAGGTCTTCCTCACTGAGAATCACTGCCTTTTTACTCTCTCCAGGTTCGGCCACACTAAGTAAGGTTATGGCCTTGCACTCTCTCTTTGGATTTTCTTCTGTATTGCTTGGGAGAGTGCTAGGAGGAGTTTCAGTAACCCTTTTACTCAGCTGACCCACTTGTGCCTCCAAGTTTCTAATGGAGGACCTTGTTTCTTTCATGAAACTAAGAGTGGCCTTAGATAGATCAGAGGCTATGTTTGCTAAGCTAGATGAGTTCTGCTCAGAATTCTCTGTCTGTTATTGATAGGATGATGGAAAAGGCTTGCCATTGCTAAACCTATTTCTTCCACCATTATTATTTTTAAAGCCTTATTGAAGCTTTTGTTGATCCTTCCATGAGAAATTTGGATGATTTCTCCATGAGGGATTATAGGTGTTTTCCTAAGCTTTACCCATATAATTTACCTCTACCATTACAGGGTTCTCAGGATCATAAGCTTCTTCTTCAGAAGATGATTCTTTAGTACTGTTGGATGCATTTTGTAATCCATTCAGACTCTGGGAAATCATGTTGACTTGCTGAGTCAACATTTTGTTCTGAGCCAATATGGCATTCAGAGCATCAATTTCAAGAACTCCCTTCATTTGAGGCATCTCATTACTCACAGGATTCCTTTCAGAGGTGTACATGAACTGGTTATTTGCAACCATCTCAATGAGTTCCTGAGCTTCTGCAGGCATTTTCTTCAGGTGAATAGATCCACCTGCAGAGTGGTCCAATGACATCTTAGACAATTCAGACAGACTATCATAGAATATATCCAAGATGGTCCATTCTGAGAGCATGTCAGAAGGACACTTTTTGGTCAGTTGCTTGTATATTTCCCAAGCTTCATAGAGGGATTCACCTTCTTTCTGCCTGAAGATTTGAACATCCACTCTAAGCTTGCTCAGCTTTTGAGGAGGAAACAATTTGGCTAAGAAAATCGTGACCAGCTTATCCTAAGAGTTCAGGCTATCTCTAGGTTGAGAGTCCAACCATATTCTAGCTCTGTCTCTTACAGCAAAAGGGAAAAGTATAAGCTTGTAGACCGAGGATCAACTCCATTGGTCTTAACAGTATCACAGATCTGCAAGAATTCAGTTAAGAACTGAAAAGGATATTCTAATGGAAGTCTGTAAAACTTATAATTCTGTTGCATCAGAGAAACTAATTGAGGCTTAAGCTCAAAATTGTTTGCTCCAATGGTAGGGATTGAGATGCTTCTTCCATGGAAGTTGGAATTTAGTGCAGTAAAGTTACCAAGCATCTTCCTTGCATTGTTATTGTTGTTGGGTTCGGCCATTACTTCTTTTTTGAGATTCTCTATAAGATTTTCTCTGGATTGTTGTGCTTTAGTTTCTCTTAGCTTCTTCTTCAGAGTCCTTTTAGGTTCAGGATCTGCTTCAACAAGAATGTCCTTGTCCTTGCTCCTGTTCATATGAAAAAGAAAAAAACAGAAAAGAAGAGGAATCCTCTATGTCACAGTATAGAGATTTCTTTATGTGAGTAGAAGAGAAGAAGAATAGAAGGATGAGAAGAGAGAAGAAGAAAAATTCGAACACAGAGAGAAGAGAAGGATCGAATTATGAGTAAAAGAGAAGTGTTAATAGATAAATAAAATAAATAGAACGAGATGAGAGGGAGAGAATTTCGATAATTATTTTTGAAAAATGGTTTGTGATTTTCAAAATTTAGAGGTGGAAAAGTGGTTAGGTGATTTTGAAAAAGATTTTGAAATTAATTTTGAAAAGATAAGAAGTTAGAAAAAGATATTTTGAAATTAAAGTTTGAAAAAGATATGATTCAAAAAAGATATTATTGAAATTTATTTTGAAAAAAAATTGAAAAGGAAATTAAAAAAATTTTATTTTTAAAATTAAAGTTGATTACTTGACTAACAAGAAACTAAAAGATATGATTTTAGAATTTTAAAGATTGAGCCTTTCTTAATAGGCAAGTCACAAACTTGAAATTTTTGAATCAAAACATTAATGTTAGTAAAGATTTTCGAAAATTTGAAGTAAAAATAAGAAAAAGATTTTGAAAAGTTTTGAAAAAGATTTTTGAAAATTTTCGAAAAACAAAGGAAAAAAATGAAAAAGATTTTATTTTGAAAAAGTTTTTGAAAAGATAAATTTTTGAAATTGAAATCTTGACTTGACTAACAAGAAGCAACTTATTTTAAAAATTTTTTACTAAGTCAACCCAAAGATTTCGAAATTTATGAGAGAAATAAGGAAAAGATATTTTTTATTTTTGAATTTTTAATGAAGAGAGAGAAAAACACAAAAATGACTCAAAACATGAAAAATTTAAGATCAAAACAAAGAAAATATGCAAGAACACTTTGAATGTCAAGATGAACACCAAGAACACTTTGAAGATCATGATGAGCATCAAGAACTTATTTTTGAAAAATTTTTAAGGAAAGAAACACATGCAAGACACCAAACTTAGAAATTTTTAATGCTTAGACACTAACAAACTAAAAATGTATATGAAAAACAAGAAAAGACACAAAACAAGAAAATTCAAAGATCAAACAAGGAGACTTACCAAGAACAACTTGAAGATCATAAAGAACACCATGCATGAGTTTTCGAAAAAAAAATTTAGAAAAATTAAAACATGCAATTGACACCAAACTTAAAAATTGACACTAGACTCAAACAAGAAACACCAAATATTTTTTGATTTTATGATTTTATAATTTTTTTGTATTTTTTTCGAAAATTATTTTGAAAAAGAAAACAAGGAACTCAAAATTTTTAATAAGAATTCCAGGAATCATGCAATGTTAGTCTAAAGCTTCAGTCTAAAAAGATTAGACATGGCTAGCCAAGCTTCAGCAGATATTACATACAACAGCTAAATTGATGGGAATCAACTAGCTCCTGTAATGATAAAAGCATCATCTGAAACTCTAGAATTCGTTCTTAAAAATTCAGAAGAACAAAATAAAAGTAAAAATAAAAGTAAAAAGAAAATTACCTAATTTAAGCAACAAGATGAACCGTCAGTTGTCCAAACTTGAACAATCCCCGGCAACGGTGCCAAAAACTTCATGCACGAAATTGTGATCTCTGACAACGGAACCAAAGATTTGGCACACGCAATCGTAATCTCAACACTTTCCTCACAATTCCACACAACTAACCAGCAAGTGCACTGGGTCGTCCAAGTAATACCTTACGTGAGTAAGGGTCGATCCCACGAAGATTGTTGGCTTGAAGCAAGCTACGGTCATCATGTAAATCTCAGTCAGGCAGATTAAAATGGTTTTGGGATTTTGATAATTAAAAGATAAATAAACATAAAATAAAGATAGAGATACCTATGTAATTTATTGGTGGGAATTTCAGATAAGTGTATGGAGATGCGTTTTTCCTTCTGAATCTTTGCTTTCCTACTGTCTTCATTCAATCATTCATACTCCTTTCCATGGCAAGCTTTATGTTCGGACATCACTGTTGTCAATGGCTACCTCCCATTCTCTTAGTGAAAATGGTCCAACTACGGGTTACGTAGGGCTAATCATCTGTCGGTTCTCACTTGTGTTGGAATAGGATCCAGTAATACTTTTGCGTCTGTCATTACGCCCAACAGTCATGAGTTTGAAGCTCGTCACAGTCATCCCATCCCAGATCCTACTCGGAATACCACAGACAAGGTTTAGACTTTCTGGATCTCAAGAATGCTGCCAATTATTCTAGCTTATACCACAAAGACTCTGATCTCACGGAATGGAAGGCTCTGTTGTCAGGAGAGGCAACCATGCATCGTGAACCAGGAATCCAAGAGATATCCATTCAAGCTTGTTTTCAAGTAGAATAGAACTGGTTGTCAGGCACGCGTTCATAAATTGAGAATGGTGATGAGTGTCACATAATCATCACATTCATCATGTTCTTGTGTGCAAATGAATATCTTAGAACAAGAATAAGCTTGAATTGAATAGAATAACAATAGTACTTTGCATTAATACTCGAGGAATAGCAGAGCTCCACACCTTAATTTATGAGGTGTAGATACTCCACCGTTGAAAATATACAAGTGATGAAGGTCCAGGCATGGCCGAATGGCCACCCCCAAGTCTAAGGAAAAGCATTCCAAAGATGATCTAATATAATAGTGA
This sequence comes from Arachis stenosperma, assembly GCF_014773155.1. Taxonomy (NCBI): domain Eukaryota; kingdom Viridiplantae; phylum Streptophyta; class Magnoliopsida; order Fabales; family Fabaceae; genus Arachis; species Arachis stenosperma. The sequence goes on along the minus strand of NC_080377.1, from coordinate 60,116,734 downwards.
AAGGTCCTATTTATACTAGACTAGTTACTAGGGTTTACAGAAATAAGTAAATGATGAGTAAATCCACTTCCGGCCCACTTGGTGTGTGCTTGGACTGAGCGTTGAAGCTTTCATGTGTAGAGACTTTTTTTGGAGTTAAACGCCAGCTTTTATGCCAGTTTGGGCGTTTAACTCTAGCTTGTATCCTGTTTCTGCGTTTCATGCCAGAATAGGGTAGGGAGTTGGCGTTTGAACGCCAGCTTGCGTCATCAAAACTCGGGCAAAGTATGAACTATTATATATTTCTGGAAAGTCCAGGATGTCTACTTTCCAACACAATTGAGAGCACACCAATTGAGCTTCTGTAGCTCCAGAAAATCTATTTCGAGTGCAGGGAGGTCAGAATCCAACAGCATATGCAGTCTTTTTTCAGCCTCTGAATCAGATTTTTGCTCAGGTCCCTCAATTCCAGCCAGAAAATACCTGAAATCATAGAAAAATACACAAACTCGTAGTAAAGTCCAAAAATATGAATTTTGCTTAAAAACTACCAAAAATATACTAAAAAGTAGCTAGATCCTACTAAAAACTACCTAAAAACAATGCCAAAAAGCGTATAAATTATCCGCTCATCGGTATGCGAGACCCCTGTCTTGCTGAAAAATGGTTTTTTTTTTTCACTTTTCAATGGTTCTCTAGCTTTCCAAACTTCTTTAACTGCTATTTAAGGCTTTATGTAAGAATTATTGTTGGTCTAGAATTTCTCAATAGAAAAAGAATTTCTTCGTTGTAAGCATAGTTCCAAACCAACTATTAACTCTCCATCAAAGTTTTTATTTTGTTTGTCACAAGTACAAACCCCAATAAAAATAAACCGAAGTATTCAAACCTTGGGTCGTCTCACAAGGAATTGCAATGAAGTGCTCAATTATTGGCTATGAAGAAACAAGGGGGTTTGATTTGATGATTGACAAGAAAAGTAAATAACAAGAAAGTAAATGACAATTAACTAAGAAAGAAAGAGAAAAGAACTCTTGGCTAAGGCATGGAAATTGAGATCACCATCCTTGTCTAACAACTATATATTGACAATTATGAGGTACCAACCCATCAAGTCTATTTTTATGCTTGAAATAAGTCAAATAGGCTAGTGTTAATGGGTATCAAATTAACAACTAAGGGTTCTCAAATCACCAATTCAATTAGACCCAATGACTCAAGATCACCCAATTTCCTTAGCCTAGGCCAAGAGTAAAGAAAACTACTCTATAACTAGTGAAAACATTTCATCAAACACCTAGAGTGCAATAAAAGTAAACATCACAAAATACAAGAATTAATAAAAAGCTATAACTAACATAAGCAAGAAATCAACAATAGCAACTAAGATAAACATAAAAAGACATGGGAACATAAATTTACATTAATGAAAATAAAATTCCAACAATGGTTCATAAACATAAAAGAGAGCAAATAAGAAATTAACAAGAAAAACTAAGAAAATTAAGACAATAGAACAATAAAATATAAAGAGACTTGAACTAAAAACAAGAATTAAAAGTTGGATCTAAAAAAATTTGACCTAAACTACCCTAAATTCTAGAGAAAATGGAGAGCTTCTCTCTCTAGAATTATATCCTAAAACATGATGAAAAATTAAACTATGACTACTCCCCACCTCCCATTCCCTTGCAATTCTTGGGTTCAAAAGCATCAGAAATCAGTTGGCTTTGGGCCTCCTTGAGCTCAGAAATCACCCCCAGCGTATTACCTTTAATGAAGTCACGTGTCGCTTGTCACGCATATGCATGGGTCACGCGTACGCGTCACTAGCAACTTTCTTTATCACGCGTACGCGTGGGCCACGTACACGCGTCGCTGGCATATTTTCTTCCCACGCACACGCGTGGGCCAAGTACACGCGTCATTGGCAGATTACCAAAATCCCATTTCTTCATGAATTTTCCATTTTTGCATGTTTTTTCTTCATTTCTTCAACCCAATCTTTGCCTTTTAAACCTGAAATCACTTAATAAACATATCAAGGCATCGAATGGAATTAAAGTGAATTAAATTTATCAAATTTAAGGCCTAAAAAGCATGTTTTCACTCTTAAGCACAAATTAGGAGAAATTCATAAAACCATGTTATTTCGTTGAATAAATGTGAGATAAGTTGATAAAATCCCCTGAATTTAACACAAGATAACCACAAAATTGGGGTTTATCAAATCTCCCCACAGTTAAACTGTATTTTCCTAATATCTTGGTGAGCTCTTCTTTTGATATGTGATGAAGTTCCCTTCATATAGCACTCCAAAATGGCTTCATCACTTCTAAAATTGAGCCAACAGTGCCCCCAATTCATGAGCCATGTGTTTCATTAATGAAATCAAGTGCTGGGACTTGTGCGTACGTACACTTGCTGATTTTTTCACTTTTGCGAACGCACATAAAAGATAATTAGGTTACAAAGAAGGTTTTTATGGAGTAAAGAAAATGGGAATAACTGTGTACCACTTGTGAAATGGGAGATAGTGCAAGCTCCGAAAAAGTTAGGTGGATTTGGGGGTAGGCGATGCATTAATCAGAAATGTGTCGCTTCTGGTCAAATGGTGGTGGCACTTTTCGAAGGAAGATTGCTTGTTGTTGAATAAGGTTGTGTTCTTGTAATCATTTTAATCCAACTATAATGTTGTCAAAACAGTCATTACCGTCAAGAGGTGACCCATGGAAAGATATTTGCTAGCTTAATATTAAAGAGGAATAGGTAAGAGATATGATGATCAGTGGTTTGCCTATGGAGGTGAGAAATGGAAGACGTATTCAATTCTGGGAGGATGATTAGTTACAAAGTGGCTCTTTGAAAGATAGTTTTTCGAGACTCTTCTCTATTTCAAATCAACAAGGATCTGTCATAGGGGACTGTCGGTTCTGGGATGGGTTAGAGTGGGTATGGAACTTTCAGTGGAGGAGAGGATTATTCCAATGGGAGCTAGAGTTGCTCAATCAACTTCATGACCGATTACGGCTAGTAAAACTATCGTTCGATAGAGAGGATACAGTTATATGAAAATTTGACAGAACATGTGTTTTTTCTACTAATTCATTTGTGCATGTGTTGCAGAAAGAGACTCTCTCGGAGGACATCACAAGCTATAGCTTCACTAGTACCATATGGAGATGATTGGTTCCTCCAAGAGTTGAACTATTTGCATGGTTTGTCTTAGTAGGTAGGGTCAACACTAAAGAGAGATTGAGTAGGCTAGGAATTATACATCACAGTGATAAGATTTGTGTTTTGTGTAGAAAGAAAATAGCATTTGTGCATCATTTGTTTCTTTGCTGTGAGTTTACGTGGCAGGTGTGTTGCGCTTGTTTGACGTGTGCTGATAGAGCTTGTGCTATTTCATCGACTGTCAAAAGAGCTTTTTGAGAGTTAGATTGAAGTGTCTGGTCATAGCTCTAAGCAAAAGAAGTAGTTGATAAGATTTTTTGCGGTTATCTGAAACATTTGGTTGCAACGGAATAGTAAAATAATCCAGAATTTTGAAACAAGTGTTGATAGAATCAAGAATAAGCCATTTTTAAATTATAGAAAATGGTGTGGTGTTAATTCATTTGGTTGTTAATAACAATGCCATAAATGACAACGAATTATACCCTATTATACTGTTTATTTTTTTAGTTCCTACCAGTGTTAGCAGAACCGGATCGGACCGGCCGATTCAACCCAAAAATCAGTGAACTGGATCCTTTACCGGTTCGGTCCGTTGTTTGGACCGTATAAGTAAATTTTGAAAAAGAGGCAGACATGGCAGCCAAACCTGAGAACAATAGTGGAGATGCGAGGAAGATGCTTGGTGACTTTACTACACTAACTTTCAACTTCTATGGAAGAAGCATCTTAATTCCTACCATTGGAGCAAACAACTTTGAGCTTAAGCCTCAATTAGTTTCTCTAGTGCAACAGAATTGCAAGTTTCATGGACTTCCATTGGAAGATCCTCATCAGTTTTTAGCTGAATTCTTGTAAATCCTCAAACGCTTATATGAAATTCCCACCAATGAATTACATAAGTATCTTTATTTTATTTTATGTTTTATCTATCTTTTAACTATCAAAACCTCATAATCATTTGAATCTGCCTAACTAAGATTTACAAGATGACCATAGCTTGCTTCAAGCCGGCAATCTCCGTGGGATCGACCCTTACTCACGTAAGGTTTTATTACTTGGACGACCCAGTGCACTTGGTGGTTAGTTGTGCGGAGTTGCAAAAGTGTGATTGCAATTTCGTGCACCAAGTTTTTGGCGCCGTTGCCGGGGATTGTTCGAGTTTGGACAACTGAAAGTTTATCTTGTTGCTTAGATTAGGTAACCTCTTTTCTTGTTTTAACCTTTATTTTCTTTTCAAAAAGTTTTTCTGAAAAAAAAAAGTTTTCGAAAAAAAAATAAAAAACAAAAAAATTTTGTGTTTCTTGTTTGAGTCTAGTGTCAAATTTTAAGTTTGATGTCTTGCATGTCTTTCTTTTCTAAAAAAATTTTCAAAAATATGTTCTTGATGTTCATCTTGATCTTCAAAGTGTTCTTGGTGTTCATCTTGATATTCAAAGTGTTCTTGCATGCATTATTTGTTTTGATTTTGAATTTTTATGTTTTGTTTTATTTTGTTGTTTTTCTCTCTCTTCATTAAAAATTCAAAAGTAAAAAAAAAATATTTTCCTTATTCTTCTCATAATTTTCAAAATTTTGAGTTGACTTGGTCAAAAATTTTAAAAATTTAGTTGTTTCTTGTTAGTCAAGTCAAAATTTCAATTTAAAAACTTTATCTTTTCAAATCTTTTTCAAAAATCAATTCTTTTTATTTTTTTATGATTTTTGAGTTTCATTCTTAAAATTTTTCAAAATCTTTTTCATTTTTTCTTTTAATATTTTGGAAAATTTTAAAACTAATTTTTCAAAAATCTTTTTCTTAAATTTCATATTTTCAAAAATCCTTGCTAACAATTAATGTTTTGATTCAAAAATTTCAAGTTTGTTACTCTCTTGTTAAGAAATGTTCAATCTTTGAATTCTAGAATCATATCTTTTAGTTTCTTGTTAGTCAAGTCATCAACATTAATTTTAAAAATCAAATCTTTTTAATTTCTTTTTCAATTCTTTTTCAAAATAAATTTCAATCATATCTTTTTAAAATTTTAATTTCAAAATCTTTTTCAACTAACTACTTGACTTGTGTGTTTTAATTTTTAAAAAAGTTTGCTACTTCTTATCTTTTTCAAAACCACCTAACTACTTTTCCACTTCTAATTTTCGAAAATCACTAACCACTTTTTCAAAAAAAAAACTTTTTAATTAACTAATTGTTTTAAATTTTAATTTAATTTTATTTCTTTTTCAAATTTTCGAAACTAACTTAATTAATTAAATAAAAATAAAAAATATTTTTCTCTTCCCTCTTTTAAAATTCGAATAGTCTCTCTCTCATCTCTTTCTATTTATTTTATTTAAGTACTAACACTTCTCATCTAATAATTCGAACCCTCTCTCCCCCTCTGTGTTCGAATTCTTCTTTCTCTACCTCATGCTTCTATTCTTCTCTTTCTTCTGACACATAAAGGAATCTCTATACTGTAACATAGAGGATTCCACTACTCCTTTTGTTCTCTTCTTTTTCATATGAGTAGGAACAAGGATAAGGACATTCTTGTTGAAGCTGATCCTAAACCTGAAAGGACTCTGAAGAGGAAGCTAAGAGAAGATAAAACACAACACTCCGGAGAGGACCTTACAGTAAATTTTGAAAAAGAGGCAGACATGGCAGCCAAACCTGAGAACAATAGTGGAGATGCGAGGAAGATGCTTGGTGACTTTACTACACTAACTTTCAACTTCTATGGAAGAAGCATCTTAATTCCTACCATTGGAGCAAACAACTTTGAGCTTAAGCCTCAATTAGTTTCTCTAGTGCAACAGAATTGCAAGTTTCATGGACTTCCATTGGAAGATCCTCATCAGTTTTTAGCTGAATTCTTGTAAATCTGTGACACTGTTAAGACCAATGGGGTTGATCCTGAGGTCTATAGACTTATACTTTTCCCCTTTGCTGAAAGAGACAAAAATAGGATATGGTTGGACTCACAACCTAAGGAAAGCCTAAACTCTTGGAAAAAGTTGGTCAATGCTTTCTTGGCCAAATTATTTCCCCCTCAAAAGATGAGCAAGCTTAGAGTGGAAGTCCAAACCTTCAGACAAAAGGAAGGTGAATTCCTCTATGAAGCTTGGGAAAGATACAAGCAATTAATCAGAAGGTGTCCTTCTGACATGCTTCCAGAATGGAGCATCTTAGTTATATTCTATAATGGTCTGTTTGAATTGTCCAAGATGTCATTGGACCATTCTGCTGGTGGATCCCTTCATATGAAAACACCTATAGAAGCCCAGAAACTCATTGAGATGGTTGCAAATAACCAGTTCATGTACACTTTTGAAAGAAATCCTGTGAATAATGGGATGACTCAGAAGAAAGGAGTTTTTGAGATTGATACTCTAAATACCATATTGGCTCAGAATAAAATATTAACTCAGCAAGTCAATATGATTTCTCAGAATCTGACTGGTTTACAAGCTGCATCCAGCAGTACTAAAGAAGCCTCCTCTGAAGGAGAAGCTTATAACCTTGAGAATCTTGCAATAGAAGAGGTGAATTACATGGGAGAACCTTATGGAAACACCTATAATCCTTCATGGAGAAATCATCCAAATTTCTCATGGAAGGATCAACAAAAGCCTCAACAAGGCTTCAATAATAATAATGGTTGGAGAAATATGTTTGGCAATAGCAAGCCTTTTCCATCATCTTCTCAGCAACAGATAGAGAATTCTGAGCAGAGCCTTCCTGTCTTAGCAACCATAGTTTCTGATCTATCTAAGGCCATTCTCAATTTCATGACTGAAACAAGGTCCTCCATCAGAAATTTGGAAGCACAAGTGGGTCAGCTGAGTAAAAGAGTTACTGAAACTCCTCCTAGTACTCTCCCAAGCAATACAGAAGAGAATCCAAAGAGAGAATGCAAGGCCATCAATATAACCAAAATGGCCGAACATATAGAGGAGAAAGAGGCAGTAATTTCCAGTAAGGAAGACCTCAATGGACGCCCACTAGCCAATAAGGAAGTCCTTAATGAGGAACCAAAGGAATCTGAGGCTCATACAGAGACCATAGAGATTCCACTGAACTTACTATTACTGTTCATGAGCTTTGATGAGTATTCTTCCTCCGAAGAAGATGAAGATATTGTTGAAGAGCAAGTTGCTCGGTATCTAGGAGCAATCATGAAGCTGAATGGCAAGTTATTTGGTAATGAGACGTGGGAGGATGAACCTCCATTGCTCATCAATGAACTGAATGCCTTGGCTCAGCAAACATTACCTCAGAAGAAACCAGATCCCTAAAGGTTCTTAATACCTTGTACCATAGGCACCATGACCTTTGAGAAGGCTCTGTGTGACCTGGGATTATGTATAAATCTCATGCCACTCTCTATAATGAAAAAAATGAATCTTTGAGGTACAAGCTGCAAGAATCTCACTAGATATGGCAGACAAATCAATGAAACAGGCTTATGGGTTTGTAGAGGATGTTTTAGTTGAGGTTGAAGGCCTTTACATCCCTGCTGACTTCATAATCCTAAACACTGGGAGGAATGGGGATGAATGATGATTCCTACATACTCCCGTTTAATGTGTTACGCTCTCTTTATTCCAAACAAAAACATTTATAAATTAATTTCTGTCCATTGATTTATTGAAAGCAACTTTAGCTTCAAAAGAAAAATAAAACTCACGCGAGAAATACTCGTCTACCGTGATCCCGTGTGAAACAGCTCACGCTCACCTTCCATGACCATTATGCAAAGACGAAAAATTAAAAAGGAAAATTTCAGTAATCAGTAATTCCACTTTCAAACTATCCAATCTATTATGGTATTGTATTATTGTATTATTGTATACTCTGAATTTTAATGCGATTCCCTAATCAAACACATATAATCTCACGCACTTATAAACTAAACTTAATCTTTGCTAGTCAGAGATATGCCAGCATTAACCTCATGGATCAGAATGAATCACTCAAACCCATGTGCGTGTTTTTGAAGCACACGTGAGATATAAATAAAAACACACACCCCCCAGCTTCTAATCGCAGCAAAGAGAAATTTAGGGGGAAAAAAGAAAAAATTGAAACAGAAAAATAAACCCTTAACCTACACTCTCTAAACCCTTCTCCTCCTCCTTCTTCTTCCTCTTTTTTCTCTGCTGCCGCACTGAATGAAAGTGTGCAATTGAGGTGTTTGTAAAAATGTCGCAATTAAATTTGATGGATCACGCGCCCTCCACGCCGGGGAAGCAAAAACCAGAGAAATCGCCGTACATTAACCACCGAATGAGGCTTCATTCCTCACTCTCCAAGCTCACTATCTTCTCCACCTTCGTCGTGGCCTTCCTCATCTTCCTCTTCCTTTTGTCCCCTCCCTCAGCCACTACCCCTGCCCCGCGCCGCCGTACTCTTGGCGGCAACTCTTTCAATTCCTCCGCCACCTCCTGGGGTGGCTCCGACTGGGAGAAGCGCGTGAGCAGGTCGGCGCGCCGTGCCTCCCCTTCCAGTCTCGCCGTCCTCATCACCGGCGCAGCGGGATTCGTCGGAGCGCACGTTTCTCTTGCACTCAAGCGCCGCGGTGACGGCGTCCTCGGCCTCGACAACTTCAACCGCTATTACGACCCGAACCTGAAGCGCGCCCGGCAGCGCCTCCTGGAACGCGCCGGCGTGTTCGTCGTCGAAGGCGACATCAACGACGCCGCACTCCTCCGAAAGCTCTTCGACGTCGTGCCGTTCACACACGTGGCTCACCTGGCTGCTCAGGCTGGAGTCCGCTACGCAATGCAGAACCCTTCCTCCTACGTCCACAGCAACGTCGCTGGGTTCGTGAACCTTCTAGAAGCATGCAAGACAGCGAACCCTCAGCCCGCTGTGGTTTGGGCCTCGTCGAGTTCTGTGTACGGGCTCAACTCCAAGGTTCCTTTCTCCGAGAAGGACCGTACGGACCAGCCCGCGAGCCTCTACGCGGCAACGAAGAAAGCAGGGGAGGAAATAGCCCATAGCTATAATCACATCTACGGGCTTTCAATCACGGGCCTGAGGTTCTTCACGGTTTACGGGCCTTGGGGAAGGCCCGACATGGCGTATTTTTTCTTCACGAAGGATATACTGAAGGGGAAGCAGATCACTGTGTTTGAGGCGCCGGATGGTGGAATGGTTGCTAGAGATTTTACTTACATTGATGATGTTGTGAAGGGGTTCTTGGGGGCTCTGGATACAGCGAAGAAGAGTACCGGTAGTGGGGGAAAGAAGAAGGAACCGGCGCAGTTGAGGGTTTTTAATTTGGGGAATACATCCCCGGTTCCGGTGTCGGACCTGGTGGCGATTCTTGAGAGATTGCTGAAGGTGAAGGCGAAGAAGAAAGTAGTGGCGATGCCGAGAAATGGGGATGTGAGGTTCACTCATGCTAATATTAGCTTGGCGAGTAAGGAGCTTGGGTATAGACCCACTACTGATTTGGGGACAGGGCTAAGGAAGTTTGTTAAGTGGTACCTTGAGTTTTATCCTGGCTCCAAGAAGAAGAGTGCTTGGTAATGGTGATTCTTCTTTTAAAGTGGTGTTCTAGTTTTTTCTGGTTGATGAATGAGTCATTGTTTTATTTGTTGACACTCACCGATTGTGTACTTTTTTATTATGCCTTCTGTTTTTTACGAAGAAGATTTGGATCTGGTTCTGCAGGCTGCAGAGGCTTTGATTGATGTTGAAAGAGTTCATACAACTGCATTAGGAGCCAAGAAGAACTAGTGTCATGATGATCTATCTTTTTTTTTTTCTGGTTTTAAATCATGTTGTAATTTTGCTTCATTTTCATCTTCAATTGTATTCCTTTTAGTTTAGGCATTGTACAGTCTTTGACTAGAGACATCAAATTGGGGTTTGTTAATTGTGCATTCTTTTCTTGTATGTTTTTGAATTCAAAGCATTTGCACGATAAGAATGTTCTACACTGTTCCATTGTCTATTAATCTGAAGGTGTGTGCTTAATTATGAACTCATGTTGCCAACTTGCCATGGTTTTGGTTTAAACTGAGTTAAACTTGTGTTATGGTGATGACTTGCTTACAAGTACTGCTGCTACGATGATTTCTGTTCGAGGCTCCAATCTTGTTAAATCGGAATTCTTCTGGGCATGGATGTGTTAGCACCGCACACCAAATGTTAAAGCTTGGAAATTTTCAAGTGCCAACCTACATTATAGACTCTTGAGCCAGGGCACAGAGCCAACGGTGACATTAGGTGAAGTTTTCGTCATTCGGAATGCTGTTTCGTTTTAAAGTGTCGCATGTTTTAGCTGACTATATGATGTTTATGCCATTTGGTTGCAGCAATTTTTGGTTCAATACCGAGTATTTGACCAGATCTAAAATGATAAATATTCATGCATCAGGTCATTCATGGCACTATTGTCTGGGCTTGTTCTGAAATGTCAAGAATGGTTCAAACCATGAATGCTATAAGATCAAAGTTCAAAGACGTTTTTTTTTTTGGTTTGGGGCTTTGGTGTTGTTGGTATTAAGCACTTTTCAGTGTTAAATAGATATAGCCGTGCAGCTTGTTCATTTTGCAAATTCCTACAGATTGATCAGTGATAAGGCTATCTTTCTGCAACTCTTGGGTTGTTGCCAGAAAGCGATTGAAGAAACTTCATATCAGCTGAAAGTTGGATTGTCTACTTCATTTCCTATCAGCCCTGGGCCTTGAGCAACGGACTCGGTGTTCATAATATGAAACAGACTTATTTCCTACACCTATAAGCTATAAATGCAGTTTGACTAGTGTAAGTTACTAACGCTAGCTTTGCAATATTTTGTTTTATCAATAATGCTCTACATCCATGTAAAGAATGCATTCAAATTATCCAAACAATATTGGCCAGATGCCCTTCTCTCCCTCTCTCACTCGTTTGTCATACACGTGCTACATATAACGTGCTACAACCTAAGGTTTTGCTCAACGTAAACCTTCTGCTGCAACGTAAACATTCTTCTTCTCTGCTCGCGTTCTTTTCTTCCTTATTGATCTGCATTGCCTTTGGCGTTCTCCTCTGATCACGTTCATCTTCTCGTTTTCTTCTTTCGATCCGGTTACGTTGCATTTATCTTCTTCCTATTTTTTTGTTTTCTTCTTCGAGCTGTACTTCTGAATTGAAATGATGAATGACTCAATTTCAAATCAATTGAATGAGAGCGATTTGGATTCTTCTTCTGAAACGAATTAAACTGACGAAGTTTGGATTATTCAATGTTGAATCAAATGGAATGGAATGTAATTGCTAATTTAAATTGAACTGAATTGACGGAGGTGTACTGCAAATAAATTGATAATCTATAAATTGTAGGCTGAGCTGTTTGAATTTGATTTTATATAATGGATTATGTTTCGTTCACTCAATACTATACAATTGTTTCACTATAATAACATATTCGGTTCATTTTTGTTCTGCACAATTCAAAACTCTTCCTCCTCACCTTCTACTGCTTTTTCACCAGAGAGAGAAGGAGGAAAAGACAAAAAAAATATAACAGCAACAACAAAAAAATAATGACGATAAAGAGAAAACACGTGAAGAAGAAAAAACGCGAAAAAGTAGGAGGAGGATAAGGAAGGCGAAGAAGAAGAAGCTTCGTACGTAAACCAACGTGAGAAGAAGAAGCGTTGAGCAAGAGCGGTTTTGAATGTATTGGGTGTGTGTATTTCACATTTCATTTAATGGTATTAGATTTTTTTAGTGTTGGGTCAACTTGGATAAACTTGGATACAAAATTATATGGATGTGTAGCATGATTGTTTGTTTATTTGCATTTCCATTATTTTGGGTTTACACCTTTTGCCACTTCACCTGTAGTAGGTCCAATCGAAATTAAACTAGCAAATGTTCAAATGGAACTTTTAAATTTTAGGTGTGACTTAATCTTTTGAATTTGAAAAAATATAAGGGATCAATTAGTAGTGTAGCTAATTAAAAAAGTCCAAAAGAGTTAACTCTAATTTTTTGCACTCACTTTATTGACAATATGGTTCTAAAAATCAAACTGATCATCCAACTATTTTAGTTATTGGTTCACTTATTTACTGAATCAATCGATTATACCGTAATTGGAAAAAACTGTTTTATAATAAAATAATAAATAAATATTCTAAAATATAATTATAGTCTAATATAAATTTTAAAATATCTTCCAAATTTAAAACATTACAGCAATCAAAGTCTAATATAACCTTTGCCCTCATCAATTATTAACAATTTATCATTCTTTAGTCATTATATTATTATTAAACTCATTAAGATAGTCACAAAAACAAAACAAAAAATCATTAACTTAACCAAACCAATAACAAATGTTCAATCATTTACTCATTTAATTAATTAAGTTAATTATTCAATTCATCTATTCCTTCATTGAATTAAAAACAATGAGCACAAAACACAATAATGTAGTGAAATTCACAGTGCTAGCAGTAAGCATAAACGAACACAACAACAGTGAACAGAGCTAATTAATAATCATTCAAAAGTGGTTTCTGAACAAAATATTCATCGAGCAAATTCATCTAGTGGAAATTTAGTCTTTGATAAGATATAGCAGTAAACTCACATAACATACTCAAAATGAAGTTCCTTTCAATATCAACTTAACTTCTATTAGAAAAATAGCTAATTTTACAACATGAAAATCACAACCACACAGTATCTAGTTCCTTTCGCACTTTGGATCAGCCATAACAAAATGATAAGCTATCACCAGTACAAAGTTGAAGACCCCAAGAAAGCTGGCAAAGAAACCCATATCTTATCATCAATCATCTGTAGCAAGACGCAAAAATAAATTCATGTCATTATCATGGTTTTGGACATTAAAATAGGTTTTTCGCTTTTTTCCAACTGATGGCACGTACAATTTGAACTGTGAATCTCATATACTGAATTAAAGAATAATTTAATCAATATTGATTCCTAAGACATGATCATATGGAACAACATCCATACATCATAATTCAAAAATTAGAATCTTCTAAATTAACAAATCAGAATAAATTATAACAAAATCAGAAAACAAGTTGTTGCTTAGAAGTTTAAATAAAAATTTAGCAAATTAATAACTCAAAGCTTAGCAAAATCATCAAATGCATCATAAGGGGAGGAGAAGAGCAGCAGCGAGTCAGAGACCAGAGAGGCAGAGATGCAGCCACGTTGTCCAGCCACCACCACCAGCGGCAGCAAGTGTAAACCCCGCTAAAATAAGTAAATAATTAGTCAATAAATTGAATTTTAATTAGAAAAATTTAAAATATGAATCCAATATCAAAATAGAATAGAGCTCTTCAAAACGAGAATTTTGATACCAATTTCAAAAATTTTGGTCCAAAATTGGACTGGATAGACCGAACCGGTTGAACCGAGCCTAAAACCGGATCCGTGGGTCCAACCAGACCCATAATTTAGGGACAGAATTATCTTCTTCCCTGTTCAGCATCAAAAATGCTAAACAGCGTTGGGGATGAAGAGAGCTTCCCTAACCCTCATCAATTCTTCCTTCCACCATAACTTTTTCGTTTGAGCTCCGATCGCCGCACCGTTCGCGGCCACGCGTCCAGCGCGTCGAGCTTTACATTTTTGTCGGATCAATTTTACTGGTAAGCATCAATTTTATTTCAGAATCTCTATCCCTTTTCTAATTGTGAAATTAAACCTTTATGATGAAATCTTGCCCAATTTGGTGTTTTAGTTTCGATTTAGCTTGCGGAGCTTATTGGGCTTGAGTTGCTATGCATGTGGGTACGGTAAGGACACTCTAAACCTAGCCAAATCTTGAATTTATTGTGTAAAATCTGAATTTGGAATATATATGTGTATTAAGTGTGAATTAAGTTTATATATATGCATTGGAATTGAAAAGTAAGCATTTGGAGGCTTGGTGGTTATTGGAGCTAAGATTTTGGTTAACTTCTCAAGCTTGAGGGACTGTGTTTCTGACTAGTGTGGCTGCCTTGGACTAAATATAGCGATCGGCCAAGGTATGGTTTAGGTTTCGCATGTTTAATATATAAGGTTTTGTGAAAACTTAGGCTAGAGAATTATAGGATAAGTTGAAATGGTTTTATGCACTAAACAATTAGTTTTGTGACGTTGATGGTAAAATGATGATTAGGCTTGTGTTGGAATTAATGGATGTAAGATGATTGGCGATAATGAGAATGAGTTATTGGTGTTAATGAATATGTGTTATTAAAATTAATAATGGTGAGTTGATAATGGTGTTGGTATATGTTAATGAGATTTTGTGGTTATGGTTTGTTGATTAGTTAATGATGATTTTTGGGTGGTTATTAATGAATTGAGGAAATAAGATAATGAATTTTAAAATGGTAGCTTGTGGTTGGAAGGGTGGATTTTTGAATAATATATGAGATTTATGAATTGGAGTGAGTATTAATGTGTTAGTAGATAGTATTAATGAAATGGGGCTTGATATGTTGTAAATGTACAGGTTTTGTGGGTAAGAAATGTGAATTTGGTAAAAAGTAGGGTTTGGTGTAATTTGGTAAAAAAGTGATTTTTAATGAACTTTGGAAGTCCATAACTTACTCCTCAAATTTTGGATGCAAATGGGTTTGTTTTAAATTAAAGAATGTTTGATAAGCTTGAGATTGATATAAAGTTTGCGGAAAACCGAATTTTGTAGAGGAAGTTATGGACGCCGAAAAATCGGTGCGAAAAACTGAAATTTTGAATGTTACAGTAGAACCAGGTTTTCTGGTGTGTGCCCACGCACATTGTTGTACGCACGCACCCAACAGAAGAAGAAATTTACCTGCACGTACGGACGCCTTTGTGCGCACGCACACGTGGTGTTTTTCAGGAACTGTGCGTACGCATGCTTCTGTGCGCACGCACACACCAGGATATGCTTTCTGTTGGTGGCGCTCGCAGGGACTGATGCGCACGCACACCAAGTGATTCCTGGCTGGTGTGGGCACGCACACATTCGTGCGCACGTACACATTCTGCTTTCTTTTTGAGCTGTGGGCACGCACACATATGTGCATACGCACACACCCTGTTTTTCAGCACTGATAAACGAAATTTTTGTATGTCGATATAGAATTTAGTAGTGAATACAATCGTGAGTATAGTCTAATCGACACTCAAATCTCGCATCAAACAATTCTACAATCTACAATCGAGAGTATTAATCCCGAGTCGTCCTCCCTTGGACTTGCATTAGAGTGCTCATTATTGCTTAGGAAGTCAAAGTCTTTTGTGATTTTTGAGAGTTGGTATGGGAGTGCAAGCTAACAAAGTTTAAACAACAAACAAACAATATTAAAAAACTTGGCCAAGGATGAGCATTGGAAGTTCCATCACCAAAGCTTAAAAAAGGCGTATTTGTAACAAAAAATATTGTTACAAAACGTCGATATTTTGACACAAAAGTTTTTTGTAACAAAAAAAGGGTCCATTGCAGTAAGTCCCGCTACAAAAAGTTTTTGTAACGAAAAATGGAACTGTTACAATTCAATACCATATTTTGTAACAATTTTTTCTGATACAAAAAACCGGACGCCGTTACAAAACTGGTAACAAATTTTGATCTTGAAGGTATTTTTCGTGACAGTAAATTTTTTTCCTATCAAAAAAATTTGTTACAAAATGTAACATGAGTTGGTAACATTTTTTTTCTTCAATTACGAAATCAAATAAGTTATTTTGTAACAACTTTATTTTTATTACAAATTACATGCATAATTTAGTGAATTAGTTTTTAAATTAACTAATATAATAACGCTTTTAATAAGCTAGTTTACATCTATTTAATATGCAAAAACATACATAAGTCAAACAAGATCCTTTTAGCTGAAATTGTCTTGAAACAAAATAACATTAGCTAGTGAGTATATGGATTAGTTCAACCAAAACATAAAAGTTTAACATAAAAGTTCAACCAAAACATAAAAGTTCTAACATAGATTAGTGTCTCTATGCATCAAAACATTCTTGAGCCCTCAAGGTTGCATATGGTCACCCTTTCAGCACTCCTGTAAATAAGAAAAACCGAAACAAAAAAGTTAGAAACAAGATATAACACTATCTATAATTTTTCCACTAAGTTTTAGCCAAACTGTTTAGAAAAAATTCGGCAGAACTCCCCTAAAAATTGGATATTTCCACCGTTCACGGTTCCAACAAACACAACCAATATACAACTTATGTCTTAGCCATACCCAACCAAATTTATTAAACCAAATAATAGGACATTTGTCATTTTTCAACCATGACACAAGTAAAATGTGATAAAGAGATCCATATACAAATTAAAGTATACTAATATAAAATGGGAATCATCTACAAAAATGTATTAAAACCATAAGCAACTTTAGGAGTACCTTTAGGGTCTAGTTTGATTCATTGTCAAAGCGCGCTATGAGAGAGTTGACAACAGCTTGTTGAGCTTCCAATTGAGCTTTCATTTGAGCTAATTCTTCCTCTTGCCGTGTTCGTTGCTCTTCAAGTTTTTCTTTGAGCACATCTATTTCCTTTGTTAGCTCCTCACGGTGTTGCATTGCCTCTTGAAGTTGTGCTTGAATCCTTAACTTAGACTTTGAAGCCTTTATGCCATAATTTGCACCACTTTTCTCACCTCTCACAATTAGAAAAGCTTCATTTGGAGTGAGAGGATTTTCCAAATCATAGAAATCATCGAGCATAGTGCTAATATCATCCTACACAATCCAATTTGTAATTTGAAAATGGAGATAATATTTAACTTCCATGCAACAAAAAGAGGAAAAGGTTAAGAATGTTACATCAATTTGTTTTGCTTTTTCATTCACCCATTCTCCATTACTCTTTTGATGAGTAATTTGCCATAATTCTTGAATGTCAGGATCGACACCGGTTCTAAGATGGCGCTGCAAATTTTTTGAAAGTGTAAAATATAGCATGTAGTTAAGTGCAAACATGACATAGCAAAAAATAGAAGACCAAATTAAAACTTTAAGACTATTTACCCGATCACGTCTAACAACTTAAAATGTCCTTCGACCAACAATATGTGGTACAACATGATGCTTTCTATTATCTTTGTTTCTTAAACTTTTTTCCTATAGAAGACCAAACTCACAAAAGACAAAAGAAGGTCAGATATAATAATTTGCATTGACCTAAAATAGCAAAACAACATAAAAAAACCTCAATGGTTGTCACAATGAAAATTTCAAACCTGAAAAGAAGGACTTCTAAAGTAGGACACCAAATTCTCCCATGTCTCCGGTAGAACATTGTTTGGTGGATTTTGAAGGCGCTCCTCATCAGTTTGATACAACTCATAGTGCTCACGCAATCTTGAGCGCCAACTTCGATAACATATGTTAGCCTTAGCTAAAATCATGTTGCGCATTACTTGCATATCAGCTATATCAAACTTTTCCTACAAATGATTTGTCAAAGTTAGTTAGCAGAAATAACTTCTATAATAAATTGAATAACAAAAAATATAAATATCTATTACCAAAACAATGTCGCATATTTTTTGCTTGACATCATCTCCAACTTGGCTCCATTTCTCTATATCCAAAGGAGCATTTTGTCTTGTAACAATACCCACTTCAGATGCAAACAGATCAGCATGGATGCCATTAGGAGCTAAGTTCTCCAAAGAGATCGACAATTTCAATTTTCCATTTGTCTTTGTTTTGATAACCCTATTTGCTGCAATCCCATGCGAAGGTCCCCTTTTACCAATACGCCTATCAACAGCGGCAGTGGGTGGTGCTGAAGTAGGGTCTGCCGGGGCTGAAACAGGTGCTGCTGGGGCTGGGGCTGGGGCTGCATGGGCTGCCAGGGCTGGGACAGGGGCTGCAGTGGCTGTAGGGGCTGCCGGGACTGGGACAGGGGCTACAGGGGCTGCAGGGGCTGGGATAGGTGCTGCAGGGGCTGGGGTGGGGCCACGTGCTGCAAGGGCTGTGGCAGGTGCTCGTGGTGTATAACCAGATGCAGCAGCCCTTGTCAATCTCCGTGTAGCCATTATGTTATGCAATCTACAATAAAGTTAACAGAGATAAAATTAGAAAAATGAAATAATAAAATAGCAACATCGTTTAATATACAATTACACAAAGGAAAGCACATCAATAAAAGTTGGTACTTGATTCAAAATATATTATAGTTTTCAAAAAAGTTAAACAAGTGGAATAAAGAGTGAAGAACTTAGCAAATGCAAATATGATGTGAATTCGTAAAGTTTAACTACTTTAAAGGCAATCACCATTCCTATACAAAAAGTGGATAAAGTATATTCACAATCCTATACAAAAAATGGATAATTTAGCAATTGCAAATATCTTGTATTCCCCAAAATAAAAATACTAAGAAGTCAATCATTATCATTTGAATCTTCTTCTTCTTCTTCTTCTTCTTCTTCTTCTTCTTCTTCTTCTTCTTCTTCTTCTTCTTCTTCTTCCAAACACTTAGGCACGTCCACACTTGATCCCTCTATGTCACCTTTACCCAATTCCATCAACAAATTGATATCACCCGAAGATGGTACTTGATTAAAGCTTCCCATTTCATCTTGTTGGTATGCCTCTTCTTGCATGATATCTTGCTCAGGCACATCATATATATTGCGAGGCTTTACTTGGACCACAGTACACCAATTAGGCATTTTAATTGCCTTTACATAGTATACTTGCTCAGCTTGACATGCTGAAATGAAAGGCTCATCCTTATATCTAACATATGTGACATCCACATTTATGAATCCATACTCATCTTTACAATATCCCCTACTTTGATTTCATCCTATTGGAGGAACATCAAACTACTCACACTTAAATAAGATCACTTTATGTTTTCCGATATAATCTAACTCAATAATATCAGTCAACACGCCATAATAATCCACACCCCCAGTCAATTCATCTCCCTTCACAACTACTCCACTATTTTGAGTCTTCAAAAATGCTTCATGGGTTTCGCCACGAAATGTAAAACCGTTGACAGCACATGTGTTGTAGAAATGTGCACGTCGATCAGGACCTCTTGCTAGAGAAAGCAGTTGATTATTCACCTGTGCACTCCCTACTTTGTGTAGATCTGAAATCTACATTAATGAATTGCAATTAAAACTAAATACTACCAAGATACTCTTCAATTCTACAACTATCAAAGTTTACTCATTTACCTTTGATGAGCGGATAATTTATACGCTTTTTGGCATTGTTTTTAGTATGTTTTAGTTAGTTTTTATTATATTTTTATTAGTTTTTAGTTAAAATTCACTTTTCTGGACTTTACTATGAGTTTGTGTGTTTTTCTGTGATTTTAGGTATTTTCTGGCTGAAATTAAGGGACCTGAGCAAAAATCTGATTCAGAGGCTGAAAAGGACTGCAGATGCTGTTGGATTCTGACCTCCCTATACTCGAAGTGGATTTTCTGGAGCTACAAAAACCCAATTGGCGCGCTTTCAATTGCGTTGGAAAGTAGACATCCTGGGCTTTCCAGCAATATATAATAGTTCATACTTTGCTCGAGATTTGATGGCCCAAACAGGCGTTCCAAGTCAGCTCAAGAATTCTGGCGTTAAACGCCGGAACTGGCACAAGAATGGGAGTTAAACGCCCAAACTGGCACAAAAGCTGGCGTTTAACTCCAAGAAAAGTCTCTACACATGAAAGCTTCAATGCTCAGCCTAAGCACACACCAAGTGGGCCCGGAAGTGGATTTTTATGTCATTTACTCATCTTTGTAAACCCTAAGCTACTAGTTATCTACAAATAGGACCTTTCACTATTGTATTATCATTTTTGGACGTCTAGTTCTTAGATCATGAATGGCCAGCCTAGACCTTGTTCTTATGTATTTTCAATGGTGGAGTTTCTACACACCATAGATTAAGGTGTGGAGCTCTGCTGTACCTCGAGTATCAATGCAATTACTATTGTTCTTCTATTCAATTCGGCTTATTCTTGTTCTAAGATATCACTTGTTCCTCAACTTGATGAATGTGATGATCCGTGACACTCATCATCATTCTCACCTATAAACGTGTGTCTGACAACCACCTCTGTTCTACCTGAGATTGAGTGGATATCTCTTGGATCCCTTAATCAGAATCTTCGTGGTATAAGCTAGAATTGATGGCGGCATTCAAGAGAATCCGGAAGGTCTAAACCTTGTCTGTGGTATTCTGAGTAGGATTCAAGGATTGAATGACTGTGACGAGCTTCAAACTTGCGATTGTGGGGCGTTAGTGACAGACGCAAAAGAATCACTGGATTCTATTCCGACATGATCGAGAACTGACAGATGAATAGTCGTGCTGTGACAGAGCGCGTTGAACATTTTCACTGAGAGGACGGTACTGTAGCCATTGACAACGGTGATGCCCAACATACAGCTTGCCATGGAAAGGAGTAAGAAGGATTGGATGAAGACAGTAGAAAAGCAGAGAGACGGAAGGGACAAAGCATCTCCAAACGCTTATCTAAAATTCTCACCAATGAATTGCATAAGTATCACTATCTTTATTTTGTGTTTTATTTATCTTTTAATTATTAATCCTCCATAACCATTTGAATCCGCCTGACTGAGATTTACAAGATGACCATAGCTTGCTTCATACCAACAATCTCTGTGGGATCGACCCTTACTCGCGTAAGGTTTATTACTTGGACGACCCAGTACACTTGCTGGTTAGTTGTGCGAAGTTGTGATAAAGAGTTGAGATTGCAGTTGAGCGTACCAGGTTGATGGCGCCATTGATGATCACAATTTCATGCACCAACCTTCTTTTCAAACCATTTCACAAATTGAAGCTTGTGCCTTTTCTGCAGATTTCTTGGATTTTCTCTTGTTAAAACTGCCATATGTTCATCAACCCATGGTTGAACTTCTTCACAATTCTTCAGCACATAGAATTAAGCTTCTCTATGCTCTAAGATACTAAGTTCCTTGTATGCCCCTTTACAACTAAACTGGCCAAGTTCTTTGAACACAGCTATGCCTCGCATAGGTTCATTCTCGCCAGGGTCAGAAATCTTAGAATTTTCATCCAAATATCTCCCCACAAGGGTCATTGCTTCTTCAGAGATATAACCCTCAGATATTGACCCCTCAGGACGTGCTTTGTTTCCCACATAACTCTTTAGGGTGCGCAAATATCTAAAATTGAATTTTTAAGGGATGTTAGAAACCTACATATAGAATACTATAAGGCAGATTCTACGTTATTGTCAATTCTAAAGGGCTAACCTCTCAACAGAGTACATCCAGCGATATTGAACTGGTTCGGCTAACTTAGCTTCATGGGCAAGATGAACGGTTAGGTGAACCATCACATCAAAAAAAGCCGGAGAAAAAACCGTCTCTAATTTACAAAGTGTTATTGCAATCTGGGTTTCAAGTTTGTCTAGGACGTCCACCTTCAACTTTTTGGAACAAAGCTCTCCAAAGAAAATACTTAGATGAATCAACGGTTCACAAACTTCTTTGGGTAAAAGCTCACGAATGGCAAGTGGTAGCAGCTGTTCTATTAGGACATGGCAATCATGGCTCTTCAAGCCATAAATTTTGCAATCTTCAACTTGCACACACCTTCCAATATTTGATGAATACGAATCAGGCAACTTGAGTTTTTTCAAGAACTGACAAAGAAGTTGCCTTTCATTCTCCTTCCTAGTCTTTGACAAAGTATATTTGGCAATCGGCATCACAAACTTGTTGCCCACTCTACGAGGATGAAGGTCTCTCTTGATACCCATAAGTTGAAGATCAAGTCGTGCATTAAGATTGTCCTTTGTCTTTCCATCTATATTTAACAGTGTACCAGTATATTATCGAAGACGTTCTTCTCTATATACATTACTTCTAAATTATGACGTAACAATAATGTCTTCCAATAAGGCAACTCAAAAAAAATGCTTTTCTTTTTCCAATTTCCAGCCGCCTTGTCATGCTCAGACTTCTTTCTCTTTTTACTATTATTCCCAAACTCTGTTTGTTCAAAAGTCTTGAATTCTTCTATGACATCATAACCAGAAAGTGGCTTAGGTGCTTCGCTAAGTTCCCTGGTATTGTCGAAAGAACTCTTATTTCTTCGCCATGGATGATCATGCGGTAAATAGTGGCGATGACCCATATAGCAATGCTTGTGTCCATGTTTCAGCCTCTTAGAACTAGTTTCCCTGTGGCAAAATGCACACTCAAGTGCACCTTTAGTGCTCCAACCTGATAACATGGCATAGGTTGGATAATCATTTATTGTCCATAAAACTGCAGCAGACAACTTAAAGTTCCATTTCTGAACCACATCAAATGTTTCAACACCCCCTTCCCACAATTCTTTCAACTCTTCAATTAACGGTTCTAAGTATACATCAATAGAATTGCCAGGGGTTTTAGGGCCTGGAATAAGTAGAGATAACATCCAATTTGAATGTTTCAAAACCATCCAAGGAGGATAGTTATATGGAATGAGAACAACTGGCCAAGTACTATAGGAAATGTTCATATTGCCGAACGGATTGAATCCATCACTAGCAACTCCAAGCCTGATATTTCTAGCATCACGTGCAAACCATTCGTGCTCCTCATCAAATGTCTTCCACGCCATCGAATTTGATGAGTGTTTTAGGACTCCATCATCAAGTCATTTCTCTTTGTGCCACCTTATTGCTAGCGCTGTTTCTTCACACATGAAGATCCTTTGAAACCTAGGTTTTAACGGAAAGTATCTTAGTATCTTCTGGGGTACCTTCTTCCGTAGGTTATCCTTTTCATTCCCCTTCCCCTTCACCCATCTAGATTGCTTACACTTTGGACATTCATCAAGACCAGGGTATGCTTGCCCTCGAAACAAAATGCAATCATTCACACAAGCATCTATCTTCTCGTAATCTAATCCCAAATCTCGAATCACTTTTCGAGTATCATAAAATGAAGTTGGACAAGAATTTTCCTTTGGAAATATACTTTTTAGAAAGAGCAACAAAGCATCAACTGAATTGTTGCTCCATCCATAGCGACATTTCATTTGAAACAACTTGACAATGAAAGATAACCTTGATATCCCACTGTCCGAATACAGGCTTTGCTCATAATCCCTCATTAGCCTCTGGAACTTCTTTGCCCCCTGATGAGGTTCTTCTTCTATATTTTCATCTACGTTGGTAGCGAAATCTCTCGGCGTCTCCCCTAGTGTTTCTCCTCTAAAGATGTTATACAACATCTCATAAGTAGCAGAATCATTCTCCCTTTCACAATCAATTTCATTTAGATCAGACACATCTATAGTGGATGTATCTTGAAGTATCTCACCATGATGCACCCATGTTTTATAAGAGGTCACTATCCCCCATTGGCGCACATGATGATGAACTTCATTTCTAAATTTGAACATAAAATTGTTGCATTTGGGACAAGGACAACGTATTTGATTTTTCACACCGGGTTGAGAGAAGGAAATATCCAAAAATAATTCATCGAGGCACTTCCTAAACTCAGGAGTACACCTATCAAAATTAACCCAATATTTCTGGTAATTGACCATTGGACTAATTTTTGCAGGAGATGAGAATGGATAGAAGGATGTAAAGAGTGAAAACAAAAAGCGAGGCATGACATAACATAGCATCACAGCGGCTATCACTTTCAAAATCACCAAAAAAAGTGCAAAAAATAGAATCAAAATAATAAAACCAGAAACAAAAAATAGAACAAACATATCAACTCTCCAAATAACCTAAAAATCAGATAATCAACCATGTTACACACCAATACTTTCAACCACAACAACATCAGCATAATCAACTAACAATATTTTCAACCACAATAACAGCAGAATCAAGGTTCAATATTTCAGCTAAGATTATCAACTAACAGCATATTTAACAATACTCAAATAAACTGAAGTTACCTTTAGCAGAAACGTAATCGGACCAGACCAGACCAACAGGAGAAGAAGGACAGCCGAATCAGACCAGCAGAGGCAAAGGACAACGCCGGATGAGCAGAGCAGCATAAACTATCCTAAATTAATGCAATGTAAAATACACAAAATTATTAACAGAATTTAAACAATATCTCTATGTTACTAAGGATCAAATAGTTACCTACTTTACTCAATTCACAAACACAAAAGTATAAAAAAAATATTGGAACAGAGTAAAAAGAAAGCATAAGCTAATAACACTAATATAGTCAAACAGATATAAAACTAATATTTTCAGTCACAACATCAGCAGAATCAAGGTTCAATACTACTTTTAACTGGACTTACCTTCAGCAGAGGAGACGAGCAGAGCAGACCGCCAGCAGACCAACGAAACACGGCAGAACCAGAAGAAATTAAAGACTATAACACAACACCAGAAAAAGACCCTTTTTTAAATCTTCATCATTTCACTATCAAGCTAGGAGACAACCTTTTTAGTGCTAATAAAAGTTTTTTCTGCTTTATTATGTAACTCAGGTTTTCCAACTTTAGTATACAACCCTTAAGAAAGAAAAAAGAACAAACAGAACAACATATTAAATCATTTAGTTTTACATAATTAGCATCAATTTTTCTCTTCTAAACCTACAATAAAACAGCAAGAATTAAGTCCACAAAATTAATTTACAACAACTACATATTAGAAAAAATCATCACCTCTAGATTGAAGAATGTCAGAAGCAGATCCAAACTCAGTTTTCAGCGACGGATTGGGGGCGTTCCACCGTCGAAGACGCAGGCCACCGGCGAGGAAATGTGACCGCACAATCAGAGCCTCGGCACGAGCAGAGCTTCGGCATGAACAGGGCATAGCCAGCAGAGGGCTCACCCACCAAGATGACCACATATACGGTGGTAGCAGAAACAGAAGAGGCTAGACGCAGAGGCAGAGAAGGCAGAAGGCAGCGGAGCCAAGACGGCCACGCCGACACAGACGGAGGTGAGCAGTGGCATCCACGAACCAAATTCAACCAGCGACTTGAGGACCACGATGCAGCCGGAGACGTCTCCGAGGGGCTACGCCGGTGACTCTTCCTCCGGCAAGCAGCTCCCTTTTCCCTCGCAGATAGGGTTTGTTGACGGCGCCTGATGAGCGGATAATTTATACGCTTTTTGGCATTGTTTTTAGTATGTTTTTAGTATGATTTAGTTAGTTTTTAGTATATTTTTATTAGTTTTTAATTAAAATTCACTTTTCTGGACTTTACTATGAGTTTGTGTGTTTTTTGTGATTTCAGGTATTTTCTGGCTGAAATTGAGGGACCTGAGCAAAAATCTGATTCAGAGACGGAAAAGGACTGCAGATGCTATTGGATTCTGACCTCCCTGCACTCGAAGTGGATTTTCTGGAGCTACATAAGCCCAATTGGCGCGCTCTTAACGGCGTTGGAAAGTAGACATCCTGGGCTTTCCAGCAATGTATAATAGTTCATACTTTGCCCGAGATTTGATGGCCCAAACCGGCGATGCAAATCAGCTTCAGAATTCCCATCGTTTAACAGTGGAACTGGCATAAAAATTGGAGTTAAACGCCCTAACTGGCATAAAAGCTGGCGTTTAACTCCAGGAAGAGTCTCTACACGAAAATACTTTAATGCTCAGCCCAAGCACACACCAAGTAGGCCCGGAAGTGGATTTTTCTGTCATTTACTCATTTCTGTAAACCCTAGGTTACTAGTTCACTATTAATAGGATCTTTTGACATTGTATCTGTACCACATGACACTTTACACGTTTCTTATTGTATCTTCTACAGCATGAGTCTCTAAACCCCATGGTTGGGGGTGAGGAGCTCTGCTGTGTCTTGATGGATTAATGCAATTACTACTGTTTCTCATTCAATCATGCTTGCTTCCGTTCTAAGATATCACTTGTTCTTAACCCGGATGAATGTGATGATCCGTGACACTCATCATCATTCTCAACTATGAACGCGTGCCTGACAACCACCTCCGTTCTACCCTAGATTGAGTATATATCTCTTGGATTCCTTAATCAGAATCTTCGTGGTATAAGCTAGAATTGATGGCGGCATTCAAGAGAATCCGGAAGGTCTAAACCTTGTCTGTGGTATTCTGAGTAGGATTCAATGATTGAATGACTGTGATGAGCTTCAAACTCGCGATTGTGGGGCGTTAGTGACAGACACAAAAGAATCACTGGATTCTATTCCGACATGATCGAGAACCGACAGCTGAATAGCCGTGCCGTGACAGGGTGCGTTGAACATTTTCACTGAGAGGATGGGAGGTAGCCATTGACAACGGTGAAACCCTACATACAGCTTGCCATGGAAGGAGCCTTGCGTGTTTGAAGAAGAAGACAGTAGGAAAGCAGAGGTTCAGAAGACAGAGCATCTCCAAAACCTCAACCTATTCTCCATCACTGCAATTCAAGTACCTGTTTTATGTTCTTTTGCTTTTTACAATCAATCCTGCTAATCTTTGATATCCTGACTAAGAGTTACAAGGTAACCATAGCTTGCTTCAAGCCACAATCTCCGTGGGATCGACCATTACTCACGTAAGGTATTACTTGGACGACCCAGTGCACTTGCTGGTTAGTTGTGCGGGATTGCAAAGTGTGATTGCAATTTCATGCACCAAGTTTTTGGCGCCATTGCCGGGGATTGTTCGAGTTTAGACAACTGACGGCTTATCTTGTTGCTTAGATTAGGACCGTTTTGTTTTTGTTGGTTTAGAGTCTTTTATTTAAGTATAATTTCATATTTTAAGTTTGGTGTCAATTGTATGCTTTTGTTTTTCTTTTAATTTTCGAATTTGCATGTCCTTAGTCCCTTTTTGATCTTTAAAAATTATAAGTTTGGTGTCTTCTTTGTGTTTTTCTTTAAAATTTCGAAAATTCATGTTTGATTTTCTGAAAAATTTTAAGTTTGGTGTCTCTTTGTTGTTTTTATCTTTCCTCTTTTCAAAAAAATATATATACATATATATCTTGATTACTATTCACATCAATTCCCTTTTCTCCAATATGGACGTAAATGGGAATGAACAGTCCAAAAGGACTCTGGGGTCATATGCCAACCCCATTACAGCTGCATATGGGAGTAGCATCTGTATACCTCCCATCAAAGCAAGCAGCTTTGAGCTAAACCCTCAACTCATTATCATGGTGCAGCAAAATTGCCAGTATTTCGGTCTTCCACAGGAAGAACCTACTGAGTTTCTGACACAGTTCTTACAAATTGCTGACACAGTACGTGATAAAGAGGTGGATCAGGATGTCTACAGATTATTACTGTTTCCATTTGCTGTAAGAGACCAAGCTAAGAAGTGGTTGAATAATCAACCTACAGCAAGCATAAAGACATGGAAACAATTATCAGACAAATTCCTGAATCACTTTTACCCTCCAAAAAGGATGACACAGCTAAGGCTGGACATCCAAGGCTTTAAACAAGAGGATAATGAATCCCTTTACAATGCCTGGGAGAGGTATAGAGGTATGCTGAAAAAATGCCCCTCTGAAATGTTTTCAGAGTGGGTGCAGTTGGACATCTTTTACTATGGGCTTACAAAAAAAGCTCAGATGTCTCAAGACCACTCAGCTGGTGGATCTATACATATGAAGAAGACTATTGAAGAGGCTCAAGAGCTTATAGATACTGTTGCTAGAAATCAACATTTGTACTCTAGCCATGAGTCCTCCACAAAAGAAGAAGTTATGGCATTAGCCACTGATCCTAATCTTTAAGAACAGATGGTTGAGCTTACTCAACAATTACACCTGATGACAAAACAGTTAGCAGAATTTAAAGAGATGCTCCAAGAGACTAAAATTGCTAACAAGAACATGGAATCACAGCTGAATCAGGCAAAATAGCAGCTATCTAAACAGATAACAGAAGAATGCCAAGCAGTTCAATTGAGGAGTGGGAAGACACTAAATAACACTGCTCAAAGTAGCAAAAAGTCAGTAAAGGAACAATTGACAGAGGATAGCCAAACCACTATCCAAAATCCCCCTGAGGACAGTAAGAGACCAGAGAGGAATACTATTGGCGTTCAAATGCCAGAAAAGGAGGGAAAGCTGGCGTTAAACGCCCATTCCCTGCCCAGTTCTGGCGTTCAAACGCCAGAAAAGGGGAAAAAGTTGGCGTTAAACGCCCATTTTCCACCCAATCCTGGCGTTCAAACGCAAAAGGGGAACCAGACACCTGAGAGTGCTGATAGTAACCCCTCTAAAAAGACTTCTCCAACCACCTCTGTAAGGAATAAACCTGCAGCAACTAAGGTTGAAGAGTTTAAAGCCAAGATGCCTTATCCACAGAAACTCCGTCAAGCGGAACAGGATAAGCAATTTGCCCGCTTTGCAGACTATCTGAGGACTCTTGAAATAAAGATTCCGTTTGCAGAGGCACTTGAGCAAATACCATCTTATGCTAAGTTCATGAAAGAGATCTTAAGCCATAAGAAGGATTGGAGAGAAACTGAAAAAGTGTTTCTCACTGAAGAATGCAGTGCAGTCATTCTGAAAAGCTTACCGGAAAAGCTTCAAGATCCAGGAAGCTTTATGATACCATGTACATTAGAAGGTGCTTGCACCAAGATAGCCCTGTATGACCTTGGAGCAAGTATCAATCTAATACCTGCATCCACTATCAGAAAGCTTGGGTTGACTGAAGAAGTCAAACCAACCCGGATATGCCTCCAACTTGCTGATGGCTCCATTAAATATCCATCAAGCATAATTGAGGACATGATTGTCAAGGTTGGGCCATTTTCCTTTCCAACTGACTTTGTAGTGCTAGAAATGGAGGAGCACAAGAGTGCAACTCTCATTCTAGGAAGACCTTTCCTAGCAACTGGATGAACTCTCATTGATGTACAAAAAGGGGAAGTAACCCTAAGAGTCAATGAGGATGAGTTCAAGTTGAATGCTGTAAAAGCTATGCAGCATCCAGACACACCAAATGACTGCATGGGCGCTGACATTATTGACTCTTTGGTGGAAGAGATCAATATTACTGAAAGTCTAGAATCAGAGCTTGAGGACATCTTCAAGGATGCTCAGCCTGATCAGGAAGAACCAGAGGAAACAAAAGAATTTTTGAAAATTCCTCAGGAGGAGGATAAGCCTCCCAAACCTGAACTCAAACCACTACCACCATCCCTGAAGTATGCATTCCTGGGAGAGGGTGGCACTTTTCCAGTGATTATAAGCTCTGCTTTAAATCCACAGGAAGAGGAAGCACTGATTCAAGTGCTAAGGACACACAAGACAGCTCTTGGGTGGTCCATAAGTGACCTTAAGGGCATTAGCCCAGCAAGATGCATGCACAAGATCCTATTGGAGGATAATGCCAAACCAGTGGTCCAACCACAAAGGCGGCTAAATCTAGTCATGAAGGAGGTGGTGCAGAAGGAGGTCACCAAATTACTAGAGGCTGGGATTATTTATCCTATTTCTGATAGCCCCTGGGTGAGCCCTGTCCAAGTTGTCCCCAAAAAGGGAGGCATGACAGTAGTTCATAATGAAAAAAATGAACTGGTTCCTACAAGAACAGTCACAGGGTGGCGCATGTGTATTGACTACAGAAGGCTCAATACAGCCACCAGAAAGGATCATTTTCCTTTGCCATTCATAGACCAAATGCTAGAAAGACTAGCTGGGCATGATTATTATTGCTTTTTGGATGGCTATTCAGGCTACAACCAAATTGCAGTAGATCCTCAGGACCAAGAGAAAACAGCATTCACTTGCCCTTCTGGCGTGTTTGCCTACAGGAGGATGCCTTTTGGTCTGTGTAATGCTCCTGCCACCTTTCAGAGATGAATGCTATCCATCTTCTCTGATATGGTAGAGAAATTCATGAAAGTCTTCATGGATGACTTCTCAGTATATGGAGATTCATTCAGCTCCTGTCTTAACCACCTAGCACTTGTCCTGAAAAGGTGCCAAGAGACTAACCTGGTTTTAAACTAGGAGAAATGTCACTTTATGGTGACTGAAGGAATTGTCTTTGGGCACAAAATTTCAAGCAGGGGAATAGAGGTGGATAAGGCAAAGGTAGAAGTAATTGAAAAATTACCACCACCTGCCAATATTAAGGCAATCAGAAGCTTTCTGGGGCATGCAGGATTCTACAGAAGGTTTATAAAGAATTTTTTGAAAATTGCAAAACCTCTGAGCAATCTGCTAGCTGCTGACACACCATTTGTGTTTGACACATAGTGTCTGCAGGCATTTGAGACCTTGAAAGCTAAGCTGGTCACAGCACCAGTCATCTCTGCACCAGACTGGGCATTACCATTCGAATTAATGTGTGACGCCAGTGACCATGCCATTGGTGCAGTGTTGGGACAGAGGCATAACAAGCTTCTGCATGTCATTTATTATGCTAGCCGTGTTTTAAATGACGCACAGAAGAACTACACAACCACAGAAAAAGAGTTACTTGCAGTGGTCTATGCCATTGACAAATTTAGATCCTATTTAGTAGGATCAAAGGTGATTGTGTACACTGACCATGCTGCTCTTAAGTACTTACTCACAAAGCAGGATTCAAAACCCAGGCTCATAAGGTAGGTATTGCTTCTGCAAGAGTTTGATATAGAGATAAGAGACAGAAAAGGGACAGAGAACCAAGTAGCTGATCATCTGTCCCGACTAGAACCAGTAGCTGGGGCGTCCCTCCCTTCTACTAAGATCTCTGAGACCTTCCCAGATGAGCAACTCTTTGCCATTCAGGAAGCTCCATGGTTTGCAGATATTGCAAATTATAAAGCTGTGAGGTTCATACCCCAAGAGTACAGCAGAGTGCAAAGAAAGAAATTGATTTCTGATGCCAAGTACTACCTATGGGATGAGCCTTATCTCTTTAAGAGATGTGCAGACGGAACAATCCGCAGATGTGTACCCAGAAAGAAAGCACAAAGAATCCTGTGGCATTGCCATGGATCACAATATGGAGGACACTTTGGAGGTGAGCGAACAGCAACCAAGGTCCTCCAATGCATATTCTACTGGCCTACTCTCTATAGAGATGCCCGAGAGTTTGTGCGTAACTGTGACAGTTGCCAAAGAGCTGGTAACTTGCCTCATGGTTACGCCATGCCTCAGCAAGGGATCTTAGAGATTGAATTGTTTGATGTATGGGGAATTGACTTCATGGGCCCCTTCCCACTATCATACTCAAACACTTATATTCTAGTGGCAGTAGACTATGTATCTAAATGGGTGGAAGCAATTGCCACACCCAATAATGATACTAAGACCGTGCTGAAATTCCTCCAGAAATACATCTTTCAGCAGGTTTGGTGTTCCCAGAGTTCTGATCAGTGATGGGGGCACTCATTTCTGTAATAAACAGCTGTACTCTGCTATGGTTAGATATGGAATTAGCCACAAAGTAGCAACTCCGTATCACCCACAGACAAATGGACAAGCTGAGGTCTCCAACAGAGAGCTCAAAAGAATCCTGGAACGGACTGTTATTGCCCGTAGAAAGGATTGGGCAAAGAGCTTGGATGATGCTCTGTGGGCATACAGAACAGCATACAAGACTCCTATAGGAACCTCTCCATACCAACTGGTGTATGGGAAGGCCTGTCATCTGCCCGTGGAACTGGAACATAAAGCCTACTGGGCAACCAGATTCCTAAACATGGATGCTAAGTTAGCTGGTGAAAAAAGATTGCTCCAGCTAAATGAGCTAGAGGAATTCAGACTCAATGCCTTTGAAAATGCAAAAATCTATAAGGAAAAGGCAAAGAAATGGCATGACAAGAAATTGTCATCCAGAGTTTTTGAGCCAGGACAAAAGGTCCTGCTCTTCAACTCTAGGCTCAGTTCCAGGAAAGCTTAAGTCCCGCTGGAGGGGTCCATATGTGATTACAGGAGTATTACCATATGGATATGTTGAGCTTCAGGATAATGATTCTGACAAGAAGTTCATTGTCAATGGACAGAGGATCAAGCATTATCTTGAAAGCAATTTTGAGCAAGAATGCTCAAAACTGAGACTTGAGTGATTTTCAGCGAAGGTCCAGCTAAAGACGGTAAAGAAGCGCTTACTGGGAGGCAACCCAGTGATTAGAAGGGCATCAGTTTTGTCTAATCAAGGTTTGATACATATTCCTAAAAGGCAATTATTAAAATTGAAGGAATTCACAGAGTTACAGAAGGATTCAGTGCAAAAAGTAGAGAAAAATAACTTACTGGCGAAAAAATGCCAGTAAGGGGCATTCTGGGCATTAAACGCCAAAATGGGCACCATTCTGGGCGTTTAACGCCAGGTGTGTAGCATCCTGGGCGTTTAGCAAAACGCCCAGTGATAAAGGGATTTCTGGCGTTTAACGCCAGCCAGGATACCTGGCTGGGCGTTAAACGCCCAAATAGGCCACCAAGTGGGCGTTTAACGCCAGAAAGGCAGGGGGAGGAGATTTTGTTTCCCACTTTAATTTTTTTCAAAATTTCTTGTTTTGATCCATATCTTTCTCCATAAACACATTACAAATTTTCATTATTCACCCCCCAATCTCAAAAATTAGAATCTTCTTCAAATCTATTTCAAATTCTTTCCTAGACTCTTTCAAAAAACTCAATTATCTCCTCAAATTTTTTCCATATCTTCTCAAATCTCCTTCAAATTTTCGAATATTTCTCCTCCTCTCCTATTTAAACACATTCGGCCACCCTCCTTCCCCACACCATTCGAATCTGCTCTCCTTCTCTCTCCCCTCTTTGCCTTCTTTTGCTTGAGGACAAGCAAACCTCTAAGTTTGGTGAGCTTTTCGTGATCACTAGGCCAAGATTTATCAAGATCATGGCTCCTAGAGGAAAACAAACTAATTCAAGAAGCAAGAAAGAGAATAATCCAAAGGATGTTTGGAGTCAAGAGAAGTTCTTAACCAAAGAACATGCAGACCATTACCACAAAATAATGGGTCTGAGGTCAGTGATCCCGGAAGTCAAATTCAATCTGAAAGAAGATGAATATCCGGAGATCCAAGAGCAAATTCGAAACAGAGGATGGGAAGTTCTAACCAACCCTGAGACAAAGGTTGGAAGGAACATGGTTCAGGAATTCTACTCAAATCTATGGCTGACAGATAAGCAGAGAATGACTGGAACTGCTTTTCATACCTACAGAACCATGGTCAGAGAGAGAATTATTTACTTCCATCTGGACAAAATAAGAGAGGTCTTCAAATTACCTCAACTGCATGATGATCCTGAATCCTTTAATAGGAGGATGGTGAGAGCAGATAAAGGGTTGGATCAAGTTCTAGAGGACATATGCCTCCCTGGAACTAAATGGATAACCAATTCAAAAGGTGTCCCAAACCAACTCAAGAGGGGAGACCTCAAACCAATTGTAAGAGGTTGGCTAGACTTTATTGGGCGTTCCATATTACCCACTAGCAACCGTTCTGAGGTTACCATCAAGAGAGCAGTGATGATTCATTGCATTATGCTTGGAAAAGAAGTGGAGGTTCATCATCTGATTGCTTGTGAAATCTACACAATTGCAAACAAGAATTCCACTGAAGCCAAACTGGCGTACCCAAGCTTGATCTCTTTGCTCTGTAAAGAGGCTGGGGTCAAGATGGGAGTAGATGAATTCATACCCATTGAACATCCAATCACCAAGAAGTCAATGGAAGGACAAATGCAAGACAACTCTATCAAAAAGAGGGCGCAGGAGTTCCTCCCTGAATTTCCTGAAATTGACTACTGGACCAGCCTAGAAGCATCTATCACCAAGTTGCAATAAACTATGGAGCAACTTAAGGAAGAACAGCAGAATCAGAACTGCATGCTCTGCAAATTGCTGAAGGAACAAGAGAAGCAGGGGCGTGAACTTCAAGAGATGAAATGCCAAAAGCTCTCCCCTCAAGTTGAGGGAGCATCCACTTCTCAAAATCAAGGTTGTTGAGTCCTAACTCTGTGATAACCTCTATCATTAGGAGCCTATTTAAATTTTTTGTTTTATATTACTATTAGTCTTATCTTATATCTATTTCTGAGTTTTGTTCTTAATTCATGATTAATAAAATTTAAAATTCATGTCTTAAAGCTATGAATGTCCTATGAATCCATCACCTCTCTTAAATGAAAAATGCTTTAATCACAAAAGAACAAGAAGTACAGGATTTCGAATTTATCTCTGAAACTAGTTGAATTAGTTTGATGTGGTGACAATACTTTTTGTTTTCTGAATGAATGCTTGAACAGTGCATATGTCTTTTGAATTTGTTGTTTTAAGAATGTTAAAATTGTTGGCTCTTGAAAGAATGATGGAAAAGGAGAACTGTTATTGAGGATCTGAAAAATCATCAATTGATTCTTGAAGCAAGAAAAAGCAGTGATTCAAAAAAAACGAAAAAATAGAAGAGAAAAAGAAAAAGCAAGCAGAAAAAGCCAATAGCCCTTTAAACCAAAAGGCAAGGGTAGAAATAAAGTTGTGATCCAAGGCAAAAGAGTGTGCTTAAGAACCCTGGACACCTCTAATTGGGGACTCTAGCAAAGCTGAGTCACAATCTGAAAAGGTTCACCCAATCATGTGTTTGTGGCATGTATGTATCCGGTGGTAATACTGGAAGACAGAGTGCTTTGGGCCACGGCCAAGACTCATAAAGTAGCTGTGTTCAAGAATCATCATACCTAACTAGGAGAATCAATAACACTATCTGAATTCTGAGTTCCTATAGATGCCAATCATTCTGAACCTCAAAGGATAAAGCGAGATGCAAAAACTGTTCGAAAGCAAAAAGCTACTAGTCCCGCTCATCTAATTGGAACTAAGTTTCTTTGATATTTTGGAGTCTATAGTATATTCTCCTCTTTTTATTCTATTTTGATTTTCAGTTGCTTGGGGACAAGCAACAATTTAAGCATGGTGTTGTGATGAGCGGATAATTTATACGCTTTTTGGCATTATTTTTAGTATATTTTTAGTATGATTTAGTTAGTTTTTTGTATATTTTTATTAGTTTTTAATTAAAATTCACTTTTCTGGACTTTACTATGAGTTTGTGTGTTTTTCTGTGATTTCAGGTATTTTCTGGCTGAAATTGAGGGACCTGAGCAAAAATCTGATTCAGAGACGGAAAAGGACTGCAGATGCTGTTGGATTCTGACCTCCCTGCACTCGAAGTGGATTTTCTGGAGCTACAGAGGCCCAATTGGCACGCTCTTAATGGCGTTGGAAAGTAGACATCCTGGGCTTTCCAGCAATGTATAATAGTCCATACTTTGCCCGAGATTTGATGGCCCAAACTGGCGATGCAAATCAGCTTCAGAATTCCCAGCGTTTAACGCTGGAACTGGCATAAAAATTGGAGTTAAACGCCCAAACTGGCATAAAAGCTGGCGCTTAACTCCAGGAAGAGTCTCTACACGAAAATACTTCAATGCTCAGCCCAAGCACACACCAAGTAGGCCCGGAAGTGGATTTTTCTGTCATTTACTCATTTCTGTAAACCCTAAGTTACTAGTTCACTATTAATAGGATCTTTTGACATTGTATCTGTACCTCATGACACTTTACACGTTTCTCATTGTATCTTCTACAGCATGAGTCTCTAAACCCCATGGTTGGGGGTGAGGAGCTCTGCTGTGTCTTGATGGATTAATGCAATTACTACTGTTTCTCATTCAATCATGCTTGCTTCCGTTCTAAGATATCACTTGTTCTTAACCCGGATAAATGTGATGATCCGTGACACTCATCATCATTCTCAACTATGAACGCGTGCCTGACAACCACCTCCGTTCTACCCTAGATTGAGTAGATATCTCTTGGATTCCTTAATCAGAATCTTCGTGGTATAAGCTAGAATTGATGGCGGCATTCAAGAGAATCCGGAAGGTCTAAACCTTGTCTGTGGTATTCTGAGTAGGATTCAATGATTGAATGACTGTGACGAGCTTCAAACTCGCGATTGTGGGGCGTTAGTGACAGACGCAAAAGAATCACTGGATTCTATTCCGACATGATCGAGAACTGACAGCTGAATAGCCGTGCCGTGACAGGGTGCGTTGAACATTTTCACTGAGTGGATGGGAGGTAGCCATTGACAACGGTGAAACCCTACATACAGCTTGCCATGGAAGGAGCCTTGCGTGTTTGAAGAAGAAGACAGTAGGAAAGTAGAGGTTCAGAAGACAGAGCATCTCCAAAACCTCAACCTATTCTCCATCACTGCAATTCAAGTACTTGTTTTATGTTCTTTTGCTTTTTACAATCAATCCTGATAATCTTTGATATCCTGACTAAGAGTTACAAGGTAACCATAGCTTGCTTCAAGCCGACAATCTCCGTAGGATCAACCCTTACTCACGTATGGTATTACTTGGACGACCCAGTGCACTTGCTGGTTAGTTGTGCGGGATTGCAAAGTGTGATTGCAATTTCGTGCACCAGCGCCATGGGTTGAGAGTTAGTGAGTGTGAGGCTTCGAGTATGGTGGGGGAATGGGGGAACCTTAGGTTTTTTTACCATTTTACATTCACTAGCTATTAGCCCTTGGTTTTTTTAACATTGCATTTAGTTTTTTACATTTTTTTTGGAATATTTTTAACTCTTTGTTATTTATATTTATAAATTAATAAAAAAATTTTAAATTTCACAAATTAGTTTTAAGTTATCTTAAAATTTTGATTGTTAAAAATTATATACTAATTTTCTAAAGGCATATAAATTAATATTTACATCATTTAAAAATTAATGAATATGTAATAAATAATCTATAAAATATATTTTAAAAGAATTATATAAACAATTTTTTTTATTTCTGAAACAAAATAAAATTATTTTAAAAAAATATAAAGACAATTTTTTTAATTCTTAAAGTTTTTAACATTTTGAAAAAAAATGTATAAATTATACATATATTTTGTGACACAAAATAAAATTTGTTACAAACAATGTTAAATTTGGTGACAAATTAATTTTTTGTTACATATTAATTTGAGTTTTTTAGACAAAAAAAATATTTTGTTACAAAACATTTGGATTTTTTGAAACAAAAAAACTATTTTGTTACAAAATACTACGAATTTTTGCAACTACTTTATTTTTTGTTACAAAACATTACAATATTTTGTAACAACACACCGGCGCGTTACAAAAACTACTATCACTTGTAACAAAATAAAATGTATTGTTACAAAATATCTGGATGTTTTGTAACAACTTGTAATGTTGTTACAAAATATACTTTTTTTGTAACAATCAGCAACTATTAATACAAAAAATGGTTTTTTGTAACAATTTTTAATTTGATACAAAATTTTTGTTACAAATGTTCCAATTTCTTATAGTGTTCAATTATGATAACAATTGAGTCTTTCTTCACTTAGTTGACCCCTAATTATAGAGGAGATTCAAGTGAAAGTAACTAGCTTGGTCACAAGTCCTAGCTTCATCCTAGGTGATGCTAGCTTTAGTGCACTCCAAGTCAATTAGCAAATTTTTAATTCTCAATCAACAATTGACATCCACTATTCAAGTATCTCCAATAGTTCAATCCTTAAGCCAGGTGAAAGAATTTTACTCCATGGCTAGTGTTATCATTTTATCAAACATTTGGTGAGTATTCATAAGAGACATTATGAAATTGAGATGAAGAGTTGAAATCAAGAGATCTAAATCACACAATCATCAACAATTGAACAATTGCAAGTAAATGGATATGAAAATACCTCAATTCACTAGTCCAAATCCAAGGAACAAAGTCAAAGCTAGATCCAAAGTGAGAGGATCAAAAGAACACAAATTGAGAATAGGAGAAGAGTAGATCTACTAATTGTATCAAAGTAAAAGTGAATTACAATGGATCTCAATAAGAGAATCAAAGGAGAATTGCAATGAAGAATGAAATTCTAGAGAGAGGTTGGAGGTTCTCTCTCTACCCAAAATATAACCAACTCTAGGAAAATATCTAAGAAAAAGTAAAAATGAGTGAATCCCCTAACCCCTTCAATCCTTGGCCTTCTTAAGTTTTTTCCGCCAAAGCTCTACTCCAAAACAGGGTCTCTAACTGCCTCCACGCTCTGGTCACGTGCTTTCTTAAAAAATCATGTGCGACCATCGGCGCGTACACGCACAGTACGCGCACGCGCCCCTGTGGTAATCGCAATCCGCGCGCAGGCGTAACGCGTACGGGCGCGTCCATGAGGATCATAGTCCAGCCGCTAAACGCGCCAACTCGTAACTTGTCTTCTAGCTTTGGCTCCTGGCGGCTCGAATCTGCACGGACGCGCCATGTGCGTGCGCGCGCCTCTGCTAAAATTCTCAAAGCTAATTTTTCCATGCTCCTTTCCTTTATGCGTGCTCCCATTCTCCCTTCCAAGTCATCCTTGCCCTATAAACTCTGAAACCACTTAACACACGGATCACAGCATCGAATGATACTAAAAGAGGATTAAAAATATATCTAATTTAGTGCAAAGGAAGCATGTTTTCATCCATGAGGCAAAATTGGGAAAGGAACACAAAATCATGCATTTTCATATGAATAAGTGCGTAGGATCATTGATAAAACCCTCAAAATCTATACAAGATAAATCCTAAAATGGGGTTTATCAAGCACCTGTGTTTTTATATTCTAAACATGATTTTGAACTCCTAAACCTCCATTTTTGCCATGTTAACCCTAGATTTTACTAGTGAGCTTAGTAATTAGTGGAAGGTAGGAATTTGGGGTAACTTGGGAATGAAGAAAGAGGTAAAATATGATGAATTCTAAGGAACAAATGTGAATGTATGTGAAGTTATGATGCCATGACTTTGATGAATGATTAACTAATGATTATGAACATGAAATGGCTTATGAATGATGTTATCTGATATACGAGTTTCCCTGGGTAACAGAATCGTGGCTTGCCACCACGTGTTCCAGGTTGAATCTCGATACTCTGTTGACCCTACGTCGTAAGGGTGACCGGGCACATATGAATTCTCGAGTATGGATATCCCCCATTGAGTGATTAAATGATGAATGAATGTGAAATCTATGCATAGACTCATGGGGATGCGCGACGAGGGACAGTCTAATGTTTTCGGACTTGTCGGGTTGGTGGGATAACCGATAGATGAGCCTCATCAGCCATAGGACAGGCATGCATCATGTGCATTTGTTTGTTTTGTCTGCTATGTATTATTTGGGATTGCCTAACTGAAAATATACCCTGCTGACTACTATATTTACTATTTGCACCATCTATTTCCTACTTGTGCGTGAAACTATTTGTTTGTTTGTCTCTGCTGATTCATGGATGATGGATGATTGGAGGAAGGGTGGAATGGTTTGGTGTTTATGTTAGGTTTAAAAGTGAGTAAGTTTAGGGTAATTAGATCACCTACCCCCTTTTATGGCTTCTACTTAGAAATTAAGTTTTACAATCGTATGATGGAGTTCTAGGATTGCCTTTGGCATTCCCAGGACCTGATTTATTATACGCGTGGCACCTTTACCATGCTGAAAACATCCAGTTCTCACCCCATACTATGTTGTTGTTTTCAGATGCAGGTTGAGAGGACCTTCGCTAGGTGTCTGGATCTTTAAAGCGGAGTAGTACCTAGATTATTTTGCGTTTCCAATTTGTATATATGTGTATATGTACTTAGCTTGCTCTCCAAAAAACTTGCTTATTTTGTTACTCATAGAGGTTACAGAAGAGATAGGGTCCTATTTCTGTATTTTGGGTGTTTGGGATATATATATATATATATATATATATATATATATATATATATATATATATATATATATATATATATATATATATATTCTCCGGCAAGCCTTGGCAGGCTGAGTCAGGAGCTAGTTCCTCTGTATTATTGGCACTCTTGTGACTCTTTCGCTTATTCCTATCCTTAACTTTTAGGTTTCTTAGTATGCAAGTAATCTTATTTCTTGAGCGTTGCGCCTTTTCTTTTGCGATTTTGTTTTACCCATTTTTCAAGGCTCCTAGTATATTATCTCTTTCCACTATTATATGTAAATATTTTCTGTAAAGAGGTCTGTAACACCATACTACCCCTATTCTACGACTTAAGCGTAAAACTCTATGTAGTAGGGTGTTACAGCAAGCCTCACGATGATACTCCAAATTGACGATTTCGGTCGTGCGAAATTTAAATTTTAGAGGGATAGAGTTAGAGAGACTCAAAGATTATGACTTGAGAGAGATGAAAAGTTGAAAGTTTTTACATAGCAACAAAACAATAGCAAAGACCAAAAATCACATTCAACTAGGCCTGAAATTTGAACACAGAGGAGGGCGAGGGAGCACAAATGAAGGCCAGAACTTAAACTGAGATGAGGAAGAGGGAGCACGAGAGAACTGAGGAGGAAGACACAGGCGACGGAATTGGAACAAACGACCGCCGCGAAACAGAGACGACGCGGCTGAACAAAAATGATGCGACATGACGACGAAGACGCTGAACCAGTGGGGATGACAGCTAGACCAGATTCGACGGACGAGTGCCGGTAGTGGCTCGACGGACGCGAGGTGACAGCAGCTCGAGGGGAGGCTAGAGGTGGAGAAGGGGGAGTGATTCAGAGTTCTGCTTGGGTAACATGAGTGACAAGTGAAGTGAGAGGAATGGCTAGTGATTTAGAGTTCCAGATGCTCAGTAAACCAAAACAGCATCGTTTCCTTCAAACCGGCCAGTTCCTAGTCTAGTCTAATGGCCCAGTTCCCGGCCGGTTCAGTAGTCCCTTACCAATTTTTTAACTAGCGATTTTACATGACTAACCGGACCATTAATACTGCTAGTTTACGGTTAGACCGGTTCGACCAACCAATCCGG
Source organism: Arachis stenosperma (assembly GCF_014773155.1). Lineage (NCBI taxonomy): Eukaryota > Viridiplantae > Streptophyta > Magnoliopsida > Fabales > Fabaceae > Arachis > Arachis stenosperma. The sequence goes on along the minus strand of NC_080377.1, from coordinate 60,075,809 downwards.
TCTGGTTTTTAGAACCATGATTGACCGTACACAATGAAAGAAATAATAACACAAATCCTTATCCCTCTTTCTATAGTCACGTGCGCATCACTGTCACTATCGCCGACCACCGCTGTAGGCACGCAATGGCCTCCCTCTGCCGTCTACATGCATGTCGCGCCCTCCCGTTGCTAATGCAATGCCCTCTCACTACCGCACGCACAGACACAACGTCCCCTCCGTCGCCGCACGCACGTAGCACAGAACAGTGAGTGACACTGCCATTGCTCTGTGCTGCCAACCACCGACGCCCTTCCTCCTTCGGTGATTGGCCACCGTAATGCCTCCTTCACGAAGCCGCTGCGTCGCTCGTGTTTCAACAAAGAATAAGGCTGCAGATCACACCTCCTCTACGAAGAGCACAAAATAGCTGTGCTGCTCCTTTTCTTCCTTTGCTTGGTTTTGGATGATTCTTTTTACTAGTTTAATGTTTTCTTTTTTTATGTTTAGAATATGTTTCTTCTTTTTGGATTTTGGATAATATCTTTTAATAACTCAATATTTGTTGGATGTCTTATTTTGTTAAGTTTTGAAATTTTAAAAAGATTTTGGATATCTTGTTTTTGTTAGGTTTTTTATGTTTCTTTTTATTAAGTTTCAGATGTTTTTTATTAAAAAATTTTTTAAAGATTTTGAAAGTTTTAAAATGATTTTTGGAATTTTCAAATGAGCTTTTAAAATGTTTCACAATGTTTTTGGATGTTTGTTATTATTTGGTGTTATATGTTTTTTTTAGATCTTGAATGTTTTTTATTAAGTTTTGGATGTTTCTTTTTTCTAAGTTTTGGATATTTCTTTTTCTTATGTTTTGGATATTTTTTCTTTTTGGATTTTGTAATAGTTTTAGATGATTCTTTTTTTAGTTTTTTAGATGTTCTTTTTCCAATATTTTGTTAAATGTCTCGTTTTGTTAGGTTTAGAAATTTTAAAAAGATTTTGAATATGTCATTTTTTGTTAGAAATTTTTAAAATAATTTTTGAAGTTTTTAAAATAATTTTGAATGTTTGTTATTATTTAGAGTTAGATATTTTTTTAGATTTTGGACGTTTTTTTATTAGGTTTTGGATGTTTCTCATGATAATTTGAATTTACATTTCTTTAAAAAAATCAAAATAAAAAATGGTAAAACATACTTTTTGTCCTTGAAGTTTGGCGAAAAATTTCAAAAATATCCCTAAGTTTTATTTTGTTTCAATTTTGTCCCAGAAATTTTCGATTTGCATCAAATATTCCCCTAACCGCTCATTTTTCAAAAAATTTAGGACTAATTCAACTACAATTTCTTAAGAACAATTTTCAACACAAGTAAGTCAAATATAACTGTCATACATTGTTATTGAATTGGTCTTAAATTTTTTGAAAATTTAACTGTTAGCGGTATATTTTATGCAAATTGAAAACTTGTAAGATAAAATTGAAATAAAATAAAACTTAGAGGTATTTTTAAAATGTATGTCAAATTTTAGGGACAAAAAATATACTTTGGACCTGTTTTGACGCCATTTTTGAAAAAGATCTTTTTTTTAAATGATATTTTTTTAGAAGATCTTTTACAAAAGTAAAAGTGATTTTATATTTGGATATCTCATATAAAAAAATATTTTTATCTATCATCTTGTTTAGGTAAAATAAGATTTTAAGTACCTTTTTGTTCATAATAAATGTGAAAAATATCTTTTTTAAAAGAAAAAATATTTTTTAAAAAAAGATATAAATTGTAACTTTTCACAAAAGATATTTTTTTTATTTTTCTAGTATTTCTACTTTTATTATTAGAAAATTTTCAAATATGCTAAACAAAAGATTTTTTTATTTAAAAAATATCTTTTTTCTTTATCAATTTAATGGCGACCAAACAAACACTTTATCCTAAAAAAAATTACTAATTCGCTATAGTTAACATTGACTACACTCTTAATTGGTTACCTAACTTTGATTGTTCTAATTTTAGTTGAATCAACTTCATTCTTCAAATTAACTAATCTATATCAATATAGGTTTAATAGCAAATTTTTTTATCATCTTAAAGACTAATGTAAAACATATTACTTAATTTAAAAAATCAATTTGATTCAGTTTAAAGGATAAGGCCAACACATCTCTTGCCTAATTGTGACTATGGAGTTGAGAGATTTAAAAGTTAGCTCGCAAGACTAAGGTTAGTACTATTAATGATATGCTGTTGTCCTGTTGCTTTGTAGCATCATTCACATGGTTTTTGAAAGTAAGGATACAAATAACCTTGAACATATAACACTAATGATTAATGCATCATAACTTAGTAATTAGATGATACAATTCACTTCACAATTTTACTGCACAATTTCTCTAACAGAAATTTGTATAGCTTTTGTGGATCAAAAAGTTTTCACACGGTCAGTGTGAAAAAATGCGAATAATAAATTAAAAAATAAAATTAATTTTAAAATTAAAAAATCCATTAAAAAAAATATTATCCCAAGTAATCCTAATTTTACATTAAAAAACCTTCTTTTCTCTTTAGTCGCATTTTCCTTCTCTCACTAGCCATCGCCTAGTATCTTCCGTCGCGTCGCACGAATTTCTCCCTGCGTCTACTCCACCTCCGCCGCACCATCACAGCCTCCAGCATCTTCGGTCGCGCAGCACGATTCTTCCTTGCGCCGCCCCCACCCCGTCACGTCATCATAACTTCCCCCCACACACCACGACAACTACCAATCATGCAAGTGTAGTCGTCGTTCGTCCTCTTCTCCCCTGCGTTGCACCACGCGTTCCGGACGAAGATGAACCCACCCTTGTCGCACCATCACAACTTCCTCCCCTACGTACCGCAGCAACCATTGACCATGCAAGCGAAACTGTTGTTGGTCCTCTTCTTCCCTGCGTTGCACCACGCATTTTGATCAAAGATGCTACCGGTTCATTTCTGCATTAAAATAGTGAAATATTGCTATGATTTTGTCGTCTGTATGTGCGACTTCCAAATGATGAGTTGTGACCAAAATTTTGGTGCTGATATGAGCCATGATTGATGAACAGCGGTTCATCCAATGAAAATAATCAAAATATTATAATAAAATAGAGATATGGATGCACTAGAGTAAGTAATTTAATATGTTTGATAAAATTATGTTGGATATTTATTTTTACTAGATATGTGGATGGTTATTTTCATTTTAAAGTAGATGTTTATTTAATTTGGATTGGATTTAAGTAAATACAATAAGATTTGCTGGATGTTAAAAGGGTTAAGTAATTTTTTTGTCCTTAATGTCTTGGGTCAAAATCAAAATCGTCTCCGAACTTTTTTTGTTATTAAAATCTTCCTCAACGTTACAAAACGTTATAAAATCATCCTTCCTCTAATTTTTAGAAAAAATACCCTTTATCTTAAATCCATCATTTAAACCCTCATTTCTTCTTTTTCTTTCAACAACCACAGAGAGGATGGAGAGCAAGAAAACGAAGAAAAGAACAGAGGGAGGGTGGAGAATGAAGACGGAAAAGAAGAGAAGAAGAGGAAGAAGGCGTCGCCGACGAGAAAGGGAGCTGTTGCTGGCGTTCTCTTTCGGTGCCGACTCAATCCCGTTCTGACTCTCCTTTCGGCGCCGACTCCTTCAACGTCGCACTCTTTCTCTCGCAGCACCAGCCTGCGTTCTTCCTCTCCCGTAGCGCCGCGCCTCCGTTCTGCCTCCTGCAGTGTTGCGCCTCCGTTCTGCCTCTTTGCAGCGTCGTGCTTCCTTCCAGATCTATTCTACTTCCTGTTCTGCTTCTCTATTTCTCTGTTCTGCTTCCTGGAACTCACCTTGTTCCAGATCTATTCATGTAGTTATCTCTTTTCCTCTTCTGTGATTAAATTTGTGTCATTAATTATTTGAAATATTTTTGGTTTAGTTTTGAATTTTGGCATGAAGTTTTTATTTGTTACAGATGGTTCTATTGTTTCTGAATTTGTCTTGCTCCTTCATTTACTAATTTGCAATTCTATAATTTTTATTGTTGCTGATTTTGGATCTAAAATCATAATTGATGATTATTGAATTGTTTGATCTGAAATTTTTGATAATTTATTTTGTGGTTATTGCTTTTGGTGCACCTGTATTGGAAGGTAGTAAGTTTTTTAAGTATAAAAGAAGGGAGAAAGTTCAGGTAGAAAGGAAAGGGTTGGAGATAGTAGCTAGGGTAGTAGTGGTTTAGGATTATGAATTGGTAATATCTTCTCTGTATCGCATGGAAGTGAAGATGAAGAAGATGAAGAAGAAAATGATGATGAAGGAGATGAATGGTTGTTGTTGTGAATGAGAAGAAGAAGAAGATGAAGAAGAAAGAAGATATGAGAAGAAGGGTTGTTATGAGAAGAAAAAGATGAAGAAGAAGAAGATGAAGGGTTGTTTTTGTGAATGAGAAAGGAAGAAAAGAGGGATTTGCATTTGGTTACATGTTTATTTTTTTATTTTTTTAAGAGTAAAATTGTCCAAAAAGTATCGTTTATGGACAAAAGGATGATTTTATAACGTTTTGTAACGTTGAAAATGATTTTAATAAGAAAAAAAGGTCGGGGACGATTTTGATTGTGACCCAACACCTTAAGAACAAAAAAAGTACTTAACCATTTATTTTACTAGGTATATAGATGATTATTTTCATTATAAACCAACGACTTGATAGAGAAGAAGCTCGGCTGCACTGAAGCAGGCTGGTGAGAAAGGACCGACGGCACAATGAGAATTTAGGGAGGGGATATGCGACCATAAAAGAGTTAAAAAGTGAATGATTAAAGTGTGAAAAGTGAAAGTTGGATTTTTGAAAAGATATTTTTAAAAAGATAATTTGTGATAGACTACTTTTTTTTTTTATCTTTTGGAGATCGAAAATAGGCTAAAATTTTTATATATGAATAATTTTAATATAAAACACAAAAATATTTGATTATTTTAGTATTCTATAGGATTATGGTGATAATTGACGTTTTGTAATAAAAAAAATTTTAATTATAAAAGAACAAAACGTCACTACGTTTTGTAATAAAAAAATTATTTTAATTATTAAAACACAAAATATTGTTGCCGTTTTGTTAAAAAATATTATTTTAATTAAAGAAACACAAAATATGAAAATATCACTAACATTTCATACATGACTATAGTAGTGTTTAATACACAATTTGATTCATCACAAAAAATTTTACTGCTAATAAAACAATATTAAAAAAAAGAATTCTCGAAAATACAGCCCATTATTGGGTCTGTCCATAATAAGCTCAACTCTTTTGAGTTTTTCTAATGTGCACAAATAATAATTTATAAATATGCCTCATATGGGGGTTTAATAGTAATTATTATTTTTTTACATTTACCACATATTCCTTTCATTTTTGCTTCTCTTCGTACGCACTCCATTCAACCCTAAGTCCACATTTTTCTCCATCCTCTGCCATCGTGACTACGTGTTTCTTCACTGCCATCGCCACTTGAAGCTCTGCTCTGTTCAACTGGAGCTATAATTCAGGTTTCCTCTCTCAACATTGTGCTTCATTTCTAACTTGATTTTTCGATGTTATGAAAAGAAAAATCATATTTTTACTTGTCAATGTAGAGTTAATAGTGTGATTTGTGTTTGGAAGTTGATTTAGGGTTTGATCAATGAGTTCCTGGATTTGTCAATTGCATAGAATTTTTCAATTCAGAACTTAAAGCAATTAAAAAAATGGTGGAAAGAAGCTATGATATTTTTCTGTATCTCCTCAGCCCAGTACCTTATTGTCTCATTCATTATTCTCAATATCTCTCTTCTCTCTTCGCGTCATTCGTTTTCAGCCTCAGAGTGGTGGCGTGGGTCTCAGCGAGTCAGCATCGTCGTCAGCACTGTGGTGCTCTACTTCCAGAGTTTCAATGGAGCCTCAGACTTAGGTATATATGAATTTGCTTCATTGATTGATTTTATTTTTTTTGTTCCTTTTATGTTCTTGCTGTATGAATTTGTTCCATTGAATTCATTCAATTGTTTTTTTTATATTTATTTTTTTGTTAAGGTTTTTTGTATGACTTTATTTCATTCATTTCATTCAATTATTTGTTTTGTTCTGATTATTTGGTTATTTGAATTTTTTGGGTTCTGTTTATGAGGATTAAAAAATTTTGGTATTTGTTTTTATGATTTTGATTTTAATTTCTGTGTTTATGTTTCTGTTCATGATGTTCTAGTTCAATTTCTGTGTTTATGTCTCTTAAATCTCAAGGGCAAATGATGATGATGAGGCGGAGCAGAACCATCAACCATCCATTGCATCAATCAAAGAAGAGTTTAAATTCCTTTGTTTATGTTTCTTTAAAATTATGCCTGGTCCGTTTGTGATGTAACAGAATAATTTTGAACTGGCCTGACTCAATCTTGTGTTTGATTTATATAATAAAATATTCTTAATAATTTTTTTGTAGTTCAAAATTTGTTAGCAAAGTTAGCAGTGTACCAAAATGTGTAATTTGGAACTAGATTATTCTTATGGATTTCTTTCCATAATAGTCGGATCTCTGACAGGACAGAATATTTATAGGATAGGATAGAAACTCTGACATTTGAGGTTGTGTTCTCTGCCTAAGTGCCTAAGTTATCCAAATTTATTGAATTCAGCTATACACATAACATCATAAACAACCAATTCAATATAATAAAAAATAAAAAATGGAACAAAAAGAATCATCTAGGTTCACTAATAACAAAACTGAACTCTTTAGCTCAAATAAAATGAAATTATTCAATAAAATAACAATTGAGACATTCTTTCATCCATTTTCTTAGTACATCAGAAGATAGTGATAACTGATAACTACATTTCTTTTCAAGAATGACACAAGGATTATGTTCCCATTCACATATCATCATGTATGGCGGGTACATTACTCCCTCGATTGGATCCTCCTTGATCAGATCCAAAAGTAGTTCGCCTGCTCATGTTGGCTCGCTGCAGCAACCATACTAAGGCTTGAAGCACTTCTGATATTGGTGGTTGGAATTTAAGCTCTAGCTGTGCCAAAAATTTATTAGTAGAATGAAACAAAAATATGCTAAAAGGTTTTATGACCACCTGCTCCCAATCTCCATTGGTGAATGAAATTTCACTCTTGATTCTGATGCCTCTATTGTCATGGACTTAACTTAGACTCACCAAAATAGAAGTTTAATAGACCTAAACCACACAAAAATAAAAACAAGCCAATAAGTCAAAATGAGAGAATACTGAACCAAGCTTAATGCTCATGTATTTAGTTATTTTTCCTAGTTCTCTATATAGTAAGAAGCATTTGGGACATAATAGCCAGAGGGGATATATTTCAAGAATAGTGGACTTTCAAATTTTCATGGCAAGGCTCAAAGGAGTTGACGAGAATAGTTTTGCTGTCATATTTGACAGCAAAGATTTAACTATTGAAACAAGGCAGGTAAGTAACCATAGAAAATTATAATTTATTCTAACACAAAGGAGGAAAATCACAATAAAGTAATTAACGTCTTCTACAAACAATAGAATCATAATGAACAAATCAACAAAATTGCAACCCATGAAACCCCCTTTGATATCCATATAATCAGAAATAGAATGCAAGCACTATGTAAATTCTTATTTTAAACCTTCTTCCAGTAATATAGCATAAAATTTTTAGAATTAAATCTTTGCACACAAAAAATTGTTATCGTACAATCTGCAATTGTGATTTTGTTGAATTTACTTTTCATATTATAGTAATTACAATTTTGAGTGTAGTTTTACTGAGATCTAACAAGTGATTTCTCAGAAATTGGCATTGAAAAAATTCTTATGAGATTTGAGAAGGAGTTCGAAACCACCAACGGGGCGTCAATGACCACGGTAACACATGGTTATATCCCCATCCGTGTCTTCTTGTCACCTAAACCATGTAATCTTGCTCTTCCCCTTCACCGTTGTCCTCGGTAACATCGGTGTCATGGCCTTCTTGGCACTAACATTGGTAACGCCGGCATTCGGGATGATGTCGTCGGCATTCGTCCAAGAAAGCGTTTCCCAAATTAGCACACAGAGACAAAGTAGGGTTTCGTTTTAGTCTGTCTTATCCAAATTAGCAGACAGGCAGGGAGAGTTTTGTTTTACTCTAAGAAAGAGGAGGGGTCTTTTTAAAATTTTGAAACATATTATATCCTTTAATTTAATTTTTAAAAAATTTTAAATTAATATCATCTCAATCGTTGGATGTTTTTTAACATAATCCAATGATCTTAATTACATGGTGCATCAGATGTGCCCAAAATGTTTGGGTTGATTTTAGACCATTATTCATATTAACCAAATTTACAGTTTATTATTGGTTGCCTACCTAAAGAAATTGATTTTTTTTTTTTTTTTGGCATTGAAATAGTTAGTCACTTAGTCACACCGAACATTTTTGTTTCACTGAAAAGCTAATGAGGAATAATTATATCGTTTTGCCTAAATAGCACGTGCGATGTCCCTAATGACTAATGTTGATTAAGTATGCAATGGAATTATTCCACATGTACCCACTGTGAATGTAAATAATAATAATTGTACAGAGCGTGATTTGAGAGTGCATTTGGAGTCCATTCCAATCCCAATAATGCATTGGTTTTGTGTCTGCTAGTGTTTCTGGAGTTGTGAGAGTGCATCGCTGTAATTGAAGAACCAAAAAGAAACAGTTACGAGCAACAAAACAGGGGTACAAAGATCGGTTCCTTCAAAGAAGTTCAACGCCATTGAAGGAAAGTACCAACCTTGGATCGCTGATGCGGCGGGCAAGATTGGGTTGATAGGAACCTCTTCGGCGGCGGCGGCTCAAGAATTCAGCCATGAAAGGCGTCTTTTCGGCGCCCGGTGATTACATCCACTTCAAGTCTCAAGTCCCTCTTCACAAAATCCCCGTGCGTTCTTTTCTCCATTTTTTCGATTATCGTTCTGATTTGGTTCTAGGTTTTATTCCATAGCTTACTATTTTTTCTTTTTTGTTGGTAATTCGATGTTCTTTGATAGCATTAATAAATTGGCGCTTTGTAGTGGTAGAATTTAGATTACATGGATGCCTTTTGTTTGAAATGGATTGGTTCATGCCCTGAATCCTACAAGGTTTTCAGGATGATAATCATGTTGCAGCATTCTTAGTTAGATTCTGCTTGAGTAATTCATAGTTCATAGTTGATAGTTCATACCTAATTTGAGTGGGGACTTGCTCTTCTTGCAGATTGGCACGAAGCAATGGCGATATTATGATTTCGGTCCAAAAGCTGTGCCTCCACTTATTTGTCTCCCTGGAACAGCTGGAACAGCTGATGTATACTACAAACAGATCATGTCGTTGTCCATGAAGGTACTGAACATTGCAGCAGCCTAAATATTTGTCTTACTATGTTTATCCAGTGTGTATCGACATAAACTCATGCATAAATCTACAAGCTTGATGTAACCCTTTGACTTTATAAGCTACACAATGACCTGACTAACTACAAATAAATAAATAAAAGAAGCAGCTCGGCTAAACAAGAGAGAGAGCAATAGCCGAGACATCAGACAACTGCATGAAATGTAGTAAACGGTTAACTTGTGTTGATTAATTAACGGGTCTGCTAGCTATCACTTCATGTTTCAATCATAACAAATACTGATGCTAATGTGTTGGTTTATTAAAGGGTCTACTAACTATCTATTTACAGTGTTAATTTGTAACGAAAACTGATTCCAACTGTTATTAATTGGATTCTGTAGATGCATTAAAAAAGATATTTGTTGTGACTCATGATATATATCAACTTTTAGATTGTGAACCCCTTCTTTGTAAATCATCCACTCCACTCTCTAGTAAGGGAGTGATTGTGCATTTGCAAGACTATACATACAAAGTTCTTAATGAATAGAACTGCTTTGCAACAAAATATTATTGTCAAGTATTACCTTCTAATAGGAGTTTGATCAGTTTTAGTTTATTTCTTGGTTGTAAAGACCTTCAGTAGTTCTCATAAATTGCAAGTTTGGAAGGATGACCGAAGTCTTCACTTTTTGCAGGGTTACCGTGTCATATCTGTTGACATTCCTCGTGTATGGAATCATACAGAGTGGATTCAAGTATTTGAAAAGTTCTTGGATGCTATTGATGTACACCATGTATGATCTCAAATTTTCACTGCTTTCTACCTCTAACTTTTGTGTGTCAAATTGATTTTTACTTTTTGACATTTTGAGCTGCTTTACATCATAAAATTTTATGAAATGTCTCTATCTAAATGTTAAAATATATAAATTATTTACTTTTGAAGCCACCTTATGCTTATATGGGTATCAAACAATTCGATGCACTCAACAGAAGTCTCCCACAGCTCCCGTAGGACATTCCAGATTCCTTGGCTCTCAAAATATTGGGAAGACTCCTATTTATATGAACTATTGCAGTCGCATCAGTAACTAAGTCTGTTACAACATTAACTGGCTATTTGATAATAACTAACCCTGATCTTTCCCTTATTCTTTCAATTATTAACTCTTTCATTAGGGGGCTAATGCATTGTTGAGTATGAAATGTATTCTGCATCATACACATCATACATGTTTTCAATACCTTTTACAGCATATCTCTCCTCCTAGCATAAACATCTATTTCCAAACATTTGTCTATGACTTGTAATTTTTCGTTGATTCAGATAACTTGAGAAAAAAGTATTTAGTATTCTAATTTACCATCTATGTGATAGATACATCTATATGGAACATCACTTGGTGGGTTCCTGGCACAACTTTTTGCACTGCATCGTCCAAGAAGAGTTCGGTCTTTGGTTCTATCAAACACATTTTTGGAGACACGGAGTTTCTCTGCTGCAATGCCATGGGCTCCAATGTAATTTTCTTGTATTCTATTGCAGAGAGTAATTATAGTTTTGAAAACTAGCAAATACCTGTGATTGTCCTTTTAATTTTTGAATGATAAACTGCAATATATGCTGACCTAGTAAAATTCTAGCAACAAAGAGCATCCTTGTTCAGTTTTGTCTATACAAAATAGGACTGCAAGCACTGTGTCACATTGCCGTGTAACATTATGAGTTCATTTTTTGATGGAAGACAATTTATCCCAAATTTTCCCAGTAGATTTCCCATTTTCTACAAACACTAATTTAAGCACTTGCTGATCTTGGAACAATCCTCCTTTACCCTGACCTTCTTCAAAGTTTAAACATTAAACTGTAAATTAACTCTGCATTATCTGTTTGATATAGTGATTTCCTATAACTGATCTGGTTTTACTTTTGCTTTTACAGTGCGAGTTGGACCCCCTCTTTTTTGCTTAAGCGATACGTTTTAACAGGAATTCGTGATGGTCCCCATGAACCATTTATTGCGGATTCGGTTGACTTTGTTGTTTCTCAGGTAACCTTTATCTCGCATAGGATGCATTTGTCTAAGCTTTTCTATTTTCCAAGCAAAGGATAATTTGTTTTGTAAAATTGATTCTATGATGTGTGATGTAATTCAGGTGGAAACACTCTCAAGAGAAGACCTGGCCTCCAGACTGTCGTTGACAACAGCTGATGCTTCAGTTGGCCCCCTTCTTCTTTCAGATTCAGCTATCACCATAATGGATGTATGTCATCTCATTCTTAATTTGTTTACTTCATGCGCTTTTCTGAAAGGTTTTTCTTTTACTTTTTTCGGGCAATTTACTTAAATAAAATGTTTTTATCTCAATATTACCTAAATGTCCTAATTGCAAACAGGTTACACTTTTGTCCTTTTACGAATCTATATAATTCGGCCCAAGAACAAACTACGAAAAAACACTTAATTCGCTGGACGTAGAAATGAATGAGGATATTATACCACAAGCTAATTCGTTGGAGGCTGCAATGAATTACTTGAGGAAGCATGATTCGTGAGTAGTTTGTTGTTGGCAGTAGCGAATTACTTTGGGATCATAATTCGTGGCTCTCACCAGCGGATTATGAACAAAAGAGTGGTTCAAAGCGTTGAATGAATTAGTTTTTAATACTTGTATTTATACACGAATTTTTATTATATAGTACTATAAATTTTTTTAAATACAGTATAGCTGATGGGAGTACTGTTGAGAAGATACAATATTCCAAAATTGTATTTAATGACTTAATCCACTATACTGTATTTTAAAAATTTACGAGTATTATACTCTAAAAGTTCGTTTATACGTACATGTACTAAAAATTAATACGTTCAACACACTAATTCGTTGCTCCCTCAAACAAAACACCTTTTTGTTCATAATTCACTGCGGGGAGCCACGGATTATGATCCCAAAGTAATTTGCTGCTGCCAACAATGAACTACTCACGAATCATGCTTCACCAAGTAATTTGTTGCAGCCTCCAACGAAGTAGCTTGTGGCAGAGTAACCTCCTAATCCGTTTCTGCCTCCAGCGAATTATGTGTAACCTGTTTTCAACTAAGATATTTGGGTAATATTGGGATCAAAATATTTTATCGAAGTAAATTGCCCACTTTTTTCAGCATGCTGTTTTATTACCAGATCTGAGTTCTATAACAGCCCTACCCTCTAGTTGATCTGCGGAATTCTGCTAACAGTTATTATCATGTTCCACCAGAAAGTCTATACATATTACTTTTCACTTCATGAAGAAAAAAGCATAACTATATGTATGCATAAGCCCATCTAATTTCTGGTTTGCCTTTCAACTATGACACAAATAGTATGGTCTAAGATATTACATAACTAAAATTTCTTGTTTTCCCACATGGTCTTGCTCCATTCTTAAAGACCAATGATTACTGTGCAATTCCTCAACTACTTAAAGACCAATTGAGTGAAAGGTATCCGGAGGCTAGACGTGCATATTTGAAAACGGGTGGAGATTTTCCTTTCCTTTCACGGCCAGATGAGGTCAATTTACATCTTCAGGTATCTGTTCTATTCTCATTTTTACCTGGGATAGTCTTGTGCTCTTGGATTTACGTTTGAACTTTACCTGTATCATGGCAGTTGCACCTCAGGCGTGTCGGTGTGGAAGCTAGGCCAGACTTGGTTCATAATATTCCAAAAGATGGTCTTGGAGGAAGTTCCGGCAAAGAAAAAAATGGAGATGATACAGACAAGTCACGTAAGGATGGTGAGGGAACTTCAGGAAATCCATCCACTGCGCGTGAGATACCTCATAGCCCTGAAAGCACGGGATCCAATAATTTAGATAACCAGCCACTCGAAAGCGAAGAATGCTGTCATTTGAATCACCAAGTTGCGTTATATGTCTTTCCCAGTGGTTTCACAAAGGAAAAACACACTGTGCCTACAGAAACTTGTGTACATTTCATGTGGGAATATGCTGTTCTTTTTTATCTTCTTCGTTATATCAGTTCATTGTATATTATCGACAACTATTCTTTGGAATTTAGGCAAGTTATCTAAGGTGGGAAGTTATCTAAGATCGACCTCTTTTGTGAATTGGATTTCTGAGAACCTTTGGATAGTGCAGTGAGATATGTTCATCTGTAAGTTATTTGAAATTTAGATGTAAAACTGTGAGCCATCAAATTTGGTGGCTTCATGTTTGTACTTCATGGCTGTTATTGGGAGTTGTTCTGTACAATTTGTCTTCTTGTTGGAGCGTATTCTCGTTAAATTTCCTACTGCTTCTTTATCTTTGCAAATTATTCTTTATTACAATTGGAAATTGATCATACCATTATATTCTCTTAACCTGTGAACCAACCAAAGGGTTTAACACCCTAGCTAGCCTAAGAGAGGTGAATCCTGGAATGGTATTATACAATCAGTAACTATGAAATTTTAGTAACATTTAAAAAGTGTAAATAAAATTTTCACATTTTTATTATTATTAGACTACAACAACAAAGTCTTGCAGTAAGTAGAATTGGTTACATAAATAAAATAATATCATTATGCCTTTTGTGTAGTCTTTTTAAATTATTTTACATCTTTTGTTCATACTATTGTCTAAATAATTAAAGTCATGACCCAACATAAACTGATGACCCTCTTAAATATATCCAATGAAACCTAATTAGACTAAAGGAGAACAGTCCAGGAGTTACCCGGATTATCCTACCCAACCTATTTAGGGCACAAGTATTCTGATCTGAGTTTGACTCGACTTGGGAAGCAAGTCACTGCTCCTCTCACTACTTCAGTTATTATTCACAAAGGAATATTTACACAACGTGGTTAACTTCCATGTAATAAAAAGAAGAAATCACCCTTCTATAAATAAAAATTCAGGATCATCACTCTTCCCGATAAATACCCTATTAAAAGTATTTCTCAATCCCAATCTCATAAGCCTGCTTAAATTTTGACTGACTTAGACATCAAAATCTCTTTCAGGTACTCCCTAACTACCCATCTTGGAGCTGACGTGAAGGCACATTATGCCCTCACCATCACCTTTGACCTCATTCATAAAGTCCATTTATTCATAAGTCTGTTTCAAATATGCCTCGTAACACTTTTCATCTCTTGTTATTTTCCATATGAATCCACTAATCCATACTCCTAATAAGATGGTGTGTTGATCTTCTTTTCACATATCTAAACTATCTAAATAGAATTTTATATTTTTTCTACAATACACATTACATCAACTTTTACTTTTGTATATGGTGAATTTCAATAATGTTTATGGTGACTCCAATGGCTGGGAAGTGTTGTTAGAATTAAAGTCACATTTTTATTCATACAATGGTAATACTTTTTTTTAACAACACTTTTTTTAAAAAGCATTGTTAAATAATAAAGAAGTGTTACTTTAATTTTAACAACATTTTTTAATATACCATAGCCACTGTAACATAGACATATTATAGTGACCCTTTACATATTCATTTCTTGCTTTGTTCAATACTTATTTGATTGCGCATCCAAGCATCCTCATGGTTGCCATATTAAATTATGATCATACTCATTTTTTATTCTCTAACACTCCAATCCATATAATATAGATAGTACAATAGTAATGCGATAAAATTTCTCCCTAAATTGTAAAAATATTTTTTATTATATGATAATATTTTTAATTTGATCAAACTCTTTTTGGGTAAATGTCACTGTGGTCCGACGAAACTAACGAGTATAGTTCTTGAATTCTAAAGTCTAAATCTTAAATCGTAAACTCTAAACTTTAAACCATAGTTATCAGAACCAAATCGAATCGGTCAGTTTGATTGAAAAATTAGTGAATTGGTGGTTTGGCTGGTTCGGGTAACAACACGGACCGAACAAGCAATTGAACTGCTGAAAACAAGCCAGTTCGATAGAGACTCGCACGAAATCGGCCAATTCAACCCAAACCCGTGAATTGGGCCGGATCATTCCGTGAACCAGTGGTCTGAAGGTCCTCCATACTAGAGTGACCCTTTATATATTCGTTTCTTATTTTGTTCAATACTTATTTGATTGTGCATCCAAGCATCCTCATCGCTGCCATATTAACTTATGATCATACTCATTTTTTATTGTCTAACACACCAATCCATATAAGATAGATAGTAGTAGTACAATAGTAATGCGATAAAATTTCTTCCTAAATTGTAAAAATATTTTTTAGTATTTGATAATATTTTTAATTTGATCAAAATTTTTTTGGGTCAATGTCACTGTGTTCCGACAAAACTAACAAGTATAGTTCTTGAATTCTAAAGTCTAAATCTTAAATCCTCAACCCTAAATTTTAAACCATAGTTATCAGAACTGGATCAAATCGATCAGTTTGATTGGAAAATCAATGAACCTGTGGTTTGGCTAGTTCGGGTAGCAACACAAACCGAACAAGCAATCGAACCGCTGAGAGTTGGCCGGTTCGATAGAAACTTGCATGAAATCAACCGATTCAACCCAAACCCGTGAATCAGGCTAGGTCATTCCGTGAACCAGCGCTCTGATGGTCCTCTGTACTAGAGTGACCCTTATATATTCGTTTCTTATTTTGTCCGATACTTATTTGGTTGTGCATCCATACATCCTCATCTGCCATATTAAATTATGATCATATTCATTTTTTATTGTCTAACACTCCAATCCATATAACATAGATAGTACAATAGTAATGCGATAAAATTTCTTCCTAAATTGTAAAAATATTTTTTACTATTTGATAATATTTTTAATTTGATCAAACTTTTTTGGACGAATGTTACTATGCTCCGATGAAACTAACGAGTATAGTTCTTGAATTCTAAAATCTAAATCTAAAATTCTAAACTCCAAATTCTAAACTATGGTTATCATAACCAAACCGAATTAGTCAATTTGATTGAAAAATCGGTGAATTGATGGTCTGGACGGTTCGGGTAGTAACGTAGACCAAACAAGCCATTGAATCACTGAGAACCGGCCGGTTCGACAAAAACTCAATGAAACTAGCCAATTTAACCAAAACTCGTGAAACCGGGGTGGGTTGTTCCGTGAACCAACGCTCCGAAGGTCCTCCGTACTCCATTGCGGAATGATTTAATCCCATAACCTTAGCATTAAAGACTACGTGGCTTGCTACCAAGCTATGTTATTCTTTGCTCCTGTATGTGCTAATTATTATATATATAATAATAACTTGATAATGTTTTCATTATCAATTTTATTGTATTTTATCACTCATTCTTAAATTAATTATATTTTTAATTATACATAAATATTATTATAAATATAAAATTTTATTAGAGATTTATAAATTTAAAAAAAATTTACTCATCATAATATATCTTCTTAATAAATAATTGTAGACTTGTAGTATATAATAATATAATAAATATAAACTAATTAATAAATTATTAAAATAAGACATTATAGTTACTATAGTATAAAAATAATAAAGACACTTATTATCAAGATAATAGTAAAATTTTATATAATTATTTAATTATGATCAGTTAACCGATTGAACAAGTAATCTAGTAACTTAGTAGTTTGACTGGTTCAATTACCGACTCAATTTTGATAATTACTATAAACCTTAAACCCTAAATTTTAAATCCTAAATTCTAAACTTTAAATCTAAATTCTAAACCATTGATATAAAATATAATAAATAAAGAACTAAAAATTTTTAATTAACAAAGATTGCAATAATCCTTACTTAGTAAAGAGTCTTGTTTTTCAAATAAAAAATTATTGTTAGATAATAAAAAATAAAAAAATTTTAATTTTAACTATACCTTACACCTTTTAAATGTTAGCAAAATTGCATTACAATAATTGTAGCTAACTTTCACCACCCAAGAGTCTATTGTAAAATGTCAAAAAAGAATTGAATAAATAAACAAAAATATACATGAAAGTTTGATAGGATCAAAATACACAAATTTATAAAAATCAAAATAATTCAACTAGATATCCTTTAAAAATTGTACAATATTCAGTTTTTTATTATAATAATTTAAAAAAGTAGAACAAACACATTTAAATAGATTTAGTGTCTTTTTAAAATTGAATACATATCTAAAATACAAACTAAAATTTAAAATTTAAAATTTCTGTTTTCAGTTTTATTATTTTTAATTATTAACCGATTATCATTTAAATACACTTCCAAAAATATAAATTCAGTAAAATTAAAGATTTTAATTCGTCCGTGTGATTATTCGTACGCACCGCCGTCCTCTTCGGTGCCGCCGCGTCATCCCCAGCGCCGTTCTTCCGCTTCGCCGTTCCTCTGCAACGCCGTCATCTGCCTCGCTCGTTGATGATTTGATTTTTGACGGTTTAGAATTTCACTAATAAAATCTCGTTGTAAAGTATAGTTTCTAAACCAAACAATAATCCTTTCATACAAAAAGTTGTTTGTCACTAGTACAAACCCCTAAAATTTATAAACCGAAGTATTCAAACCTCGGGTCGTTCTCCCTAGGAATTACAATAAAGTGTCTTGTTATTGGTTATGAGTTATTTTGGGGTTTTGGATAAGAGGCATGAAAGTAAATGACAATGAAAATAAACTAACAACTAACAAAGTTCTTGGCAAGATGTGAGAACTAGAAATCCTATCCTAGTTACCTTTCTCAATTGTGATGAGAATTGTTCATTGCTACCACTTAGTTAACCTCTAACTATGGAGGGAAGTCAAGTGGATGAATCAATTTGATTCCTCAAGCCCTAATCATCTCCTAAATGAATGACTAGCTTTAGAGATATTCAAATTAATTAGCAACTTCTAATTATCAATCAACAACGGAATTAGATAACTCAAGAGTCACTAATTACTCTCCCTAGGCCAAGAGGAACAAAACCTACACTATATCTAGAAGAGACATTTCATCAAACACATAGAGTGCAATACAAGTAAACATTATTAAATGCAAGAATTAAAGGAATCTACAACTACAAAAACAAGAGATCAACAATAGGAAAGCAATGAAGAACAATTATTATGAATTACCTCTTATTGAATTGAAAGACAATGGAAGTAGCAATAGTAGATCTACAACAAAGTACAAGAGCAATATAAAGGAAATTACAACAAAGAGTAGAAGAATGATGAATGTAACAACAATGAATTGGGAAGTAGAAGTAGGAGAGAAGATGAATCAAAACCTAGATCTAAGAACTAAACCTAATCCTAATTCTAGAGAGAAGTGAGAGCTTCTCTCTCTAAAACTCTAAACTAATCCTAAGTATATTCTATATTCTCATTAATTGATTGACTAATTGATTCCCTTCCCCTTAATCCTTCATCCTTTTATTCCTTTCCCTTTGCAATTGGCGCCAAGAATGGGTTCAGAAACCCTCTCAAATCGCCAGGCACGTGTTGCCTTAATGAGGTCATGTGCTGTCATCGACGCGTGCGCGCACGGTACGCGTGCGCGTCCCTGGCTTGTTTCGCAATGTGCGCGCGAGCGCCTTGTGCGCGTGCACGTGCATGGCCTAGATCAATTCTTTGGCTTTTTGTGCTTCTCTCCACTTGCATGCTTTCTTCCTTGCTCCCTTGATCCATGCCTAACCTATTTCATCCTGAGATTACTAGCAAACACATCAAGGCATCTTATGGAATTAAAGAGGAACTAAAATTCATCAAAATAAGGCTTAAAAAGCATGTTTTTACAATTAAGCACAAATACGGGAGAGATTACAAAACCATGCCAATTCATAAGTTAAATGCGAGAAAAGGTTATCAAAATACCCTAAATTCAATACAAGATAAACCCTAAAAATGGGGTTTATCAACCTCCCCACACTTAAACCTTAGCATGTCCTCATGCTAAAATAAGAAGGAACTAAAGGTTATGACATTTATTGAATGCAACTAAACTATATGAATCCTATCTAAATGCAATTATCTAAGCAAATGGAAATGCTTAGTTCAAACAAGTCAATTCCCAAGAGAGCATGTGTAAGCACAAGAGATAGGCAATAGGAATTAAGTCCAAACCACAATTGTATTGAATTATCAAAAAGAGTTCAAGCTTGCAAGAATATAGATAATATGGGTGAACACATGTGATTGAACTTTTGAACCCTCACCGGATGTGTATCCGCTCTATTCACTCAAGTGTTTAAGGGTTAATCCACTCAATTCTCTTCTAATCATATTTTCCAAAATTTGATTTTCTTCTAACAATCAACACTTATTCGATGCATGCATACATTCATCATGAGGTCTTTCAATTAGGTTGTAATGGGGTTAGGGTCAAGGTAGGATCATTTATGGTTAAGTGGGCTAGGATTTGAATCTTTGATTAGCATAGACTCTCCCACCTAACTATACAATGACCTATACAAGTTCGAACTATTCTAACTACCCATTCTTCACTTTTGTTCTCACATATTCATGCATTCTATTCTTTAATTCGTAACACTTATGCATTGATTCCCTTTTTATTGAACTTCACCTTGGGGCATTTTGTCCCCTTTTTATTCTTTTTTTCTTTTTTTTCTTTTTCTATTTTTTTCTTTTTCTCATTTTCACTTTTATTTCTTTTTTTTTTCATTTTTTTTCTTTCTTTTTTTTCTTTCAAACTATACATAAGAACATCAATGCATAAGGCCTATACATTTAATCAATACATGAGTATGTACCCAATTCCTAAACATGAAAGTGTACTACCTTTTTTATCCCATCCAATGTTCCCAAGCCTCACCAACTTTGAATAATAAACACTCTCACTAGCCTAGGCTAATCAAAGATCCAAACAAGGACTTTTCATTGGTTTTCCGCCTTGGGCTTGTAATGTGCTAAAATGAGAATAAGTTGGTTAATCGTAGGCTCAAATTGGCTAACAAAGGAATATAAGAGGGTTGGCTATTTGGATAAGTGAGCTAATAAAATGATGGCCTCAATCATATAAATGCATAAATACAAGAAATAAATGGACATATAGAATCAAGCAAATCAAGGATCATAATCATAGAAAGAGAACAATTTCACACAAGAATGGAAGATAAGTGGTTATAAAATGTAACCACATCAATAGGCTCAAGTCTCACAAGCTTGTGTTCTTAGTTCAATACATGCTTCACAAAGTATGAATTCAAGCAAGTTTTACCAAAAATTTTCCTTCAATCAATTGGGTTAATGCCCTATATTTAAACTTCTTGAAAAATCTCAATGTTTGACTAAGCATTGTTGTGATTAAAAGATCCAAAAATTTCCTTAGTTTACCCCTTTCCTTTTGCTTAAAACCAATTTCTTATGCAAAAAGGGTGACTAAGTTTTTGCAATTCAAAGTATGATTTCTAATCACAACCACAAACTAAAAAGAAAGATATGCAAAAATGTGTAAAGAAAAATCCACTAAAAGTATGAAATCTAAAGATATCCACAAGCATCAAAAGCATCAAAATATCTAAAATCCAAAATAAGCAGTAAAGGTGTCCAAAATAAACTCAAAATGCATCAAAATATATACAATAGGTATGCAAAATAAGATAACTAGGAGAGTAGCCAAAAGTTCACCGGTCCCCAAATAATGCTACCGGTGCCCTCCTCACACTTAAGATCAAGCATCGTCCTCGATGCTAAACCGGAGGATTAGTGGGAGGTACAACGGTAGGCTCTGGCTCTGGCTGTGGGACCGGCTCCGCATGAGGTTGAGCTGTCTCTGTGGTGTCTGGGGCATCTGGAGGAGCAGCCTGCTGAGTCGGTCCCTCCGCATCCTCCTCCTGATGATCCTGCTCATCGGAGGCCGGAGAATCGGGAAGCGGAGGTAACTCAGCACCCAGAGAAATAAGCGCCTAGTCCATCCGATCTAATCGGCGTCTGACATGGAGTCTCTCTCGCTCTAAAAACCGGAATAGACGCTGGACCAGTAAGTAGGTGGGCTCAGGTGCTGCAGGTGGAACTGTCGATGATGAGGGGGCTGCTGTAGTAGAGGAAGATGGTGCTGATGTAGGGGCTGACTGTCCGGCTGTCCCCACTACCGCTCTAGCCCTAGAACGGCGTCTGGCTGGCGGCCTCTCATGTACCCAACCACCCCAAGGAATAGTAACCTCTCTGTCATCTGCATCAGGCAGTAGTGGTAACACATCGTCATCTGACCAAGGGACCTCGGCTAGGGCAGCCATACTCGTGACCAAAGTAGGAAATGGAAGTAGGCCACGAATATGTGCCCGCCACATGCACTGCCGGATAAGCCGGGGAAAATAGACATCCTTCCCCTCCATGACACACCCAATCAGCAGAAGCATCTCCATGGGGATCTCGGAGAAGTGAGTGGTAGGCAAGACGTAGTGGGCAAAGATCATCTGCCAAGTCCTGGCCTTTCTAGTCAAGTGAGCGAATAGCATCCCCTTAGGCTTGGTATTGTTTGCATCCATAACCCATGTGGCATCTGGTAACCCAATGACGCTCCTAAGTGCCTCGTAATCAAAAGTCATGCTGTGTATGGCCAACTCGGCCTGCTGATGGGCGCAAGTGCCATCAAGAATATGTCGACACTGCAAAGCCTCCTCTATGGCCGTCTCAGTGATCATGATCTCTCTACCCCTCAACTGAACCGAATCCAAAGTCGGACGGAAGAAGTTGCAGTAAAATTCCTTCACCCAAGATATGTTGATATCCCCCAAATCTCGGTCAACAAAGTCTATACCCAACTCAAGGATCCGACTAGTAATGGACCGTCGGACATCATTGGGGAGAGCAAGCTTCTTCTCGGTATTCAGTTTTGTTGTCCGGTACTTGGAAAATCGAAGCTCACATTAGAGATTAGGGAACTTGGTTGGGTCAGTGGAAGGTAACAGTTGATTTTCCTTTTCTTCGTCATTTAGAGGATTCTTAGCATAGTTCTTATAGATGGAGGGAATAGAGGGTGTAGAGTGCTTTCTTTTCTTGGAAGAGGTGGCAATAGCCTTTCCCTTATCTGACATCCTAAAAAAGAGATATAATGGAATATAAGCAATAAAGCATGTAGCACAAAGCAAAGAAAGCATATTCAGGATGTAAAATGGAGAGAAAGTAAACATGATGTGAATGGGACTTGAAATACGGCCAACAAATAAGAACAGAAAACACAGCCATATCCCAAAATTCAATGCTCACTAAATGACCAAAATTCATAAAGAATAAGCATGTTCATCATCAATACTCAAAGAATGGTTAAAAGAGTTAAAATGCAAACTTGGAAGAAACGGGAGTAGTGAGTTAGAGAAAAAAGAAAATAAATGGGGTTAAAAATTAGGAGCATGATGAGAAATGAAAAATTCAAGCATACAAATCATGGTCACAGCATAGCATGCAAATCCCGGAAGCGAAAGTAACGAAAGGTAGCCCAAATTCGTAATAGAGAGCAAAATGAAATTAAAATTTTCGAAAATTGGGCAGCATTTCGGCTTAAAAAAATGGACGTTCCCGGATTGCAAAATGGCACAAACAATCATGATTATAATATCATTTATTCAAAGCAACAACAAGCTAGCATCCAGGCAACACAGAATGTACACAGAGCTACTCAAACATGGCACTTATCAAACAAAAGAACAAGCAGAAAATAAACACAAACGGAGCACTTATCAGGCCTAGAATCCTCTATCCAGCCCTAGCTACCTAACAGCAGATATTTCTATCTAATCCTAACATGCAAAACTCAAATTCTAACTAAGTAACAAAAAATGTCAAAAACTAACAAAATTGAACGGTGAAGAACAAACAGAGTATGAACAGGAACCTGGGAGCGGGAGAAAAATTGTGGAGGAAAGAAGAATTGGGATTGGTGGGCAGCAGAGGTGCGCCGCCGTGGACGGTGGCCGAGAAAATGGCCGGCTGCGGTGGTGTGACCGGGAGGGAGAGGGAACGAGTGAAGGCAGGGTAAACTGGATGAGTGAGAGGGAGAGAGAGAGGGAGGTCGGGTGGTGATGAAGCGGACGAGGGGATGGCCGTCCGGTGGTTGTGGTGGCTGCCGGCGCCGCTACAGCGGCGGTTATGGGAGAGAAGAAGAAGAAGAATGGAATTGGGGAAGAAGAAAGGGCGCGGCTGCGTGACACTCTTCGCGTGTTAGGGTTATCCCCTTTTTTGAATCGACGTGGGCGCGCACCTTGCGTGTCCGCGTACATTGAGAAAATAGAGATCCACGCGTGAGCGTGCAGCATGCTCTAGCGTGGATTGGCAGATTTATGCAAGGACGCGTGCGTGTACAGTGCGCGCACGCGTACATGGAGTTGGGCCTGAGGCTTAGAGGGGGCTTGACGCACGCCCAACTCTCGGGTAAAGGCCTAGAGTGGCGGCAGCACGTAAAGGCGCGCGCGCGGCAAGTGCGCGTCCGTGCATATTGGTAATATGTGATAAGGCGCGCTAGCGCGATGCGCGCGCTCGCGCTTGTTCTTCCTTGGGCATATGGGCGCGCATGCGGCAAGTGCGCGTCCGCGCGAATTGAGTTGGACTAGGGGCTTAAGGTTGGCCCAGAGCCGGCTCAACTCTCTGGGGCTTAGCTCAAAAATTTGCAGCAGCAAATCAACGCGGACGCGGTAGTTGCGCGTCCGTGCGAACTTCCATGTTCTCATAATCTGCGCGCACGCACGTAGTGCGCGTCCGCGTGGGTCAT
Organism: Arachis stenosperma; assembly: GCF_014773155.1. NCBI lineage: Eukaryota > Viridiplantae > Streptophyta > Magnoliopsida > Fabales > Fabaceae > Arachis > Arachis stenosperma. The sequence goes on along the minus strand of NC_080377.1, from coordinate 60,051,786 downwards.
GTTGGGCTCAGGGCATAATGTTTGCCCAAAAGAGGCCCAACTCTCGGGTACGTGGGCGATGTTGTATCAACTCAGGGACGTGTGTGCGTACATGGTGCGCGCGTGTCCACCCCCCTTTTTTTTTATGAGAGAAATATGCTGAAGTGCTCCCCATACTATTCACAACTCTTTATGCATCTACTTACTAGACACAAGAATGCAATTCACAAAAATGCAATATGATGTTATTCATCTACTACTAAACACAACATACATGTGACTAAGCTAACAATTGAGCTGTACAAACAAATTTATGTGAAACATCTACCTACAATGGTAACTCAAGTCGCTTATTAAGCAAATTTAAAAGAGAGTGGAAAGAGTTTACCATGGTGGGGTGTCTCCCACCTAGCACTTTTAGTTTAAGTCCTTAAGTTGGACATTTTGAGATGCTTGTTGTCATGGTGGCTTATGCTTGTGCTCATCCTTGAATTTCCAAGGATCCATGCTTCTCAATTGGTTGACAAAATTTCCGACCATCTTCATCAAGTTTGGGCAAAATTCTACCCAAGATATGAGTTCCCTTAGTTGGTCTTCACAAAGCGAGCTGGGATCCCATATCTTATCTTCACACCCGTCCGTTAGTCGAGTTTCATGATTTTGTCGGATGGGTGGTTGACATAAGGGTGATTGACACATAGAGTTCTCTTTATTCCGCCAATGCTTCCTTCTAAGCCCATATATGGTAATTTTCGTACCATCCTCATTCATACACCGTAGAGTCTTGGCCTTTATGATTTTTATACCAAAATTCCAACCACTACACAACTCTTTCCTATTCTTAATTCCACAAAGAGTTCTAAGTTGACCATCATTTTGAATCAAGCCATATTCAAGTGAGAAAGTAAAGCTTAGGGATGAGAGTTTTACCCTCTTGAGAGTTGATTTCGGGAGGGGGACCTCCCCACACTTAGGCAATGCAAGGTCTACTTCTTTAGGCTCTTCTTTGGTTGTTTCCACCTCTTCACAAACAACCTTATCCCCTTTTTCGCTTGGCTTGGTGTTGTCTTCAAGAACGTCATCTTGGCCAACGGGAGGTGATTCAATTTGGGATAGGAATTCATGGATAGATGAATCCATCTCTCGATCAACCTCTTCATATTCTTCAATTTCAATATACACCATGCCATTTTCGTCCTCCTTGGGAGGTTGTGCACACTCTTTTATAATTTTAGCTTCATGTCCAAGGGGAGAGGATTCCATTGTAGAGAGAAATTCATCCATGATTGAATCCATCTCTTGATAAGCTTCTTCCAAATCTGCGGTGATGGTATGTATTGGAGGTTGTGCACCCTCCTTAACATCAATATCAAGCTTCTTGGAAGAGTGCTCCATGATGCTACATTCCCATGGACTTCCAACATCTCCCAAATCTTCAACCACTTCTTCCTTTTCTTCAATGATCATTGGCTCATCCAATTGTTCCAATGTAAAACTTGGCTTCTCCTTCTCTACCGTGTTGCCCGATTTCTCCTTCATACTTTGCTCTTCTTTTGACTTTTCAAATGTCGTCATGGAAGTACCTTGAGTATTCAAACATTGGTGGGCTAAAGTGTGCACTACCTTGGTCAAATTGGTCACAAACTCAAGTGTATCCCGCTTCATGGCTTCTTGTCCTTGGAGTAACAAAGTGAGAGGGTCGTCTATTGGGGCTTGGGGTGAGTAGGAGGGTTCATTATTTTGGGAGGATGGTTTATGGTAGGAAGGTGGTTCTTCTTGGTGAAATTATGCAGGTGGTATGCATCGAGGTGGTTCTTGGTAGTAGTAATCTTGGAATTTCGGTTCCATGTATGGCTCATATGGTTCAAAAGTTGGATGGTGTGGTGAATATGGATTGGGTTCATATGGAAGCGTTTGGTGAAAATAGGCTTGTGAGTATGGTTGAGAGTTATGTTGAGAATATGGTTCATAGGCATATGGTGGTGGTTCTTGAAGGTCACAAGGTGATTCACCATAGCCATTGGATTGATATGCATCATAGAATGGCTCTTCTTTATAGTGCATTGGTGGAGGTTGTTGCCATGAAGATTGATCATATGCATATGGTTCCTCCCACCTTTGATTGTCCCATCCTTGATACACATCTTTATTATAGTCCTCATTACCTACAACATAATTGTAATCACACTCATAGCCAAAGTGAGAATTCATGATAGCAAGAGAGGGCAAAAACAAAAAAATAGTAACAAATAAAGAGAACAAACTAAAAACTAACAAAGAAGCAAAAAGCAAACATATTCACAATATTCACATATATACAATAACCAATAACACAACACCATTGCAATCCCCGGCAACGGCGCCATTTTGATGATTTGATTTTTGACGGTTTAGAATTTCACTAATAAAATCTCGTTGTAAAGTATAGTTTCTAAACCAAACAATAATCCTTTCATACAAAAAGTTGTTTGTCACTAGTACAAACCCCTAAAATTTATAAACCGAAGTATTCAAACCTCGGGTCGTTCTCCCTAGGAATTACAATAAAGTGTCTTGTTATTGGTTATGAGTTATTTTGGGGTTTTGGATAAGAGGCATGAAAGTAAATGACAATGAAAATAAACTAACAACTAACAAAGCTCTTGGCAAGATGTGAGAACTAGAAATCCTATCCTAGTTACCTTTCTCAATTGTGATGAGAATTGTTCATTGCTACCACTTAGTTAACCTCTAACTATGGAGGGAAGTCAAGTGGATGAATCAATTTGATTCCTCAAGCCCTAATCATCTCCTAAAGGAATGACTAGCTTTAGAGATATTCAAATTAATTAGCAACTTCTAATTATCAATCAACAACGGAATTAGATAACTCAAGAGTCACTAATTACTCTCCCTAGGCCAAGAGGAACAAAACCTACACTATATCTAGAAGAGACATTTCATCAAACACATAGAGTGCAATACAAGTAAACATTATTAAATGCGAGAATTAAAGGAATCTACAACTACAAAAACAAGAGATCAACAATAGGAAAGCAATGAAGAACAATTATTATGAATTACCTCTTATTGAATTGAAAGACAATGGAAGTAGCAATAGTAGATCTACAACAAAGTACAAGAGCAATATAAAGGAAATTACAACAAGGAGTAGAAGAATGATGAATGTAACAACAATGAATTGGGAAGTAGAAGTAGGAGAGAAGATGAATCAAAACCTTGATCTAAGAACTAAACCTAATCCTAATTCTAGAGAGAAGTGAGAGCTTCTCTCTCTAAAACTCTAAACTAATCCTAAGTATATTCTATATTCTCATTAATTGATTGACTAATTGATTCCCTTCCCCTTAATCCTTCATCCTTTTATTCCTTTCCCTTTGCAATTGGCGCCAAGAATGGGTTCAGAAACCCTCTCAAATCGCCAGGCACGTGTTACCTTAATGAGGTCATGTGCTGTCATCGATGTGTGCGCGCACGGTACGCGTGCGCGTCCCTGGCTTGTTTCGCAATGTGCGCGCGAGCGCCTTGTGCGCGTGCGCGTGCATGGCCTAGATCAATTCTTTGGCTTTTTGTACTTCTCTCCACTTGCATGCTTTCTTCCTTGCTCCCTTGATCCATGCCTAACCTATTTCATCCTGAGATTACTAGCAAACACATCAAGGCATCTTATGGAATCAAAGAGGAACTAAAATTCATCAAAATAAGGCTTAAAAAGCAGGTTTTTACAATTAAGCACAAATACGGGAGAGATTACAAAACCATGCCAATTCATAGGTTAAATGCGAGAAAAGGTTATCAAAATACCCTAAATTCAATACAAGATAAACCCTAAAAATGGGGTTTATCACTCGTCCTTAGCATCCCTTCCTCCTTGCCGCTCAGGCCGCAGCCTCGCTTCATCCTACTCCTTGTCACATTAGTCCTCATCAGCGTTGCTAATCCTTCTTTGTCGGAAGTGGACCTCAGGTATTTTGGATGTGTTTCAGAGAAAGTGATTTATAGTTAATCGTATGTATATGTTTAGTTATTCAATCACATTGATTTTGCATGTCATGTACAACATCCTAATTTGCATTGGAGGATGGATTAGATAGAAGAACAACTTAAAGAATCACAATTCTCAAATTGTCAACACTGTTATATCTGCAATTACGGCCACTGCAAGAATTTAAATTTTTTATTTATAATTTTGAATGTGTTTTAGAAATATTTTGTATATCATTTCATAATTTTAGATGTGTTACAATTGTTTTTTAATATTTAAATTTAAATTTTAGATTTATGATTTTGGATGTATTTCAAAAACTTTGTCTATATAAGTTAATAATTTTAGATGTGTTACAATTGAAAAACAAATTATGGCCACTATAAAAAAGAAGCGGAGAACGAGATTGAAGAATAGAAGAAAGAAGAAAATCGTGTTACAAGAGAAAGAAGGAACAAGAAACGTAAAAGAAGGAAACAATAACTAACTATGAAGCGGATAGGAAGTTAGAAAAATTTTAATTTTTAAAATTTAAATTAATCTTAATTATAAACATGTATCTAAAAAATAAGAATATATTTTAATTAAAAAATAATTAAGTAATATTAAAGTCTGATTGAAGACTGAATTTTATTGTACAAATAACATTTTCCATATCAAAATACACTTTGAAATTATTTTTTATGGATAAAAATACACACCAAAAATTTATAAATATCAAACTCTTTCTAACATGACACTTTTGTCCATCAAAAATCATCTTGGAAGATACTTTGATATTTACCAACTTTTGGTATATACTTTTGCTCCTTTCAAATTCTTTCATATATAATTTTGTTCATCTACCCAAAAATATTTGCATTGTACTTAAACAAGACGGACTTACGCTCGGTCATCTCAATCGCACCTCCAATTTGATCTCAGGTGTGCTTAATAATAGTTTAATTCAGAATGTAACATTTGAATGGATAGAAAATAATAGTTACGAAATACTTGTAATTTGTTCAATCTAGGATTCATGAATTCCCAATATTACGCCAATATCATTTTTCGGGCACAAGTTCTGACAGTATTGGCTGTATCGCCGATCTACTTATTTTGCTGCACTTACCAAAATCTCGGAAAACATCAATATAACCCCCAAAAAATACATTATCCATGCTGTGGAGTTACTAGAAAAAGAAGAAAAACTACCATGATTTACTGATTTAATCTCCTGCTCTGGTTTTGATTTGACCCCGGCGATTAATGGGGAAAAAAAGATGTCTTCAGAAACGAAATTCATAAGATGAGCAAATGTGGTAAAAGGTGCGATTCTTCAAAACTTTTAAGCATACATTAATAAAAACCGAAAACTGCAGTCAGCCATGTCTTGAAATGACAGCAGCTCGTTCTTTAATTAAAACAATTAAAATAGAAAATGACAACACATCCATGAATTAAACAAGTTCAAGTATCCTCAGCAAACACTAAGACACCACATCCCTATCTATCCTCCTAATAAACCCTCAATCATATGGCAACTACTAGTACTCCAGCAGCAACCGCAGTGAGAAGCAGAAAAGATGAAAATCCAATCAATCTCTATGCAACCAGAGTGCTGGCAGTTGTTGATTCGCTGCATATAACCAATGTCACTATTAATAACAGGGCAGACAGTTTTATTGTTCTAAACAAATGGGGAAGATAGGCAATTAAAAACACAAATTTACAAGGACTAGTGAGCATAATAATACTCTTTACAAGGATGCATAACAAGCAGAGAACACAAACAGATATGTAATCATGACCAAGCATAATATAATACATGTATCTAACGTTCTACCATACCGGCATATTACTGCCTACATTCCTCATCAATTCGTTTGACGTGTTCAAAACATTCATAAATCAATGTAACAGGATAAAAACTTGTATCCAATACACTGAAATTGTATCGTATCAAGATACAAGTCAAAATGGAGGAAGTACAAAGCACCATTTACAAGAATGCATGTCTAGTTGTCCACTTCCCACTATTGGACTAGCAAGAAGTGTGCGCGTGTCGAAAATTATAGAAAAATATTACCAAGCTTCCCATATAAGAATGGCTGGCTATGTGTGCATAGAAAAGATATCATAGTGCGTTTACAGAGAAACCAGTTGCTATCCAATAAATAGCATATAGTTAACCTATATCACAATTCTAGCTAAAATGCCATATACTAGATACAATGTTCTAGCAAACTAAGCCAATTGATGAAGACTATCCTCAAAGAGTAATCACGAATTAAGCAATTAGGGAAATCAAACAATTGATAGTGTTCAAAGGCACTTACTACTTCCACACAGGTGGGAGCTTCTTGGTCTTCTTGTAGTAACGAGCAAGTCTGTGGATTCTGCTCTCAACAAGAATCAACCTGAACTTGGAGTCCTTGTCCTTTCTGTTCCTCTCAAGATGCTTCCTAATCGACACTGCCTTCTTGATCAAATGGTAGAGATCCTCAGGAATCTCAGGGGCAAGTCCTAAAATACCAAAATCCAAGCGGGTGAAAATAAAAATTGATTTTTTTACAATAAAACCCCAGAACCCTAATGGAAAAAAAAAAAAAGAGATTTGATATTAAAGATTACCGTGAGCTTTGAGAATGCGGAGGATTTTGCTTCCGGTGACGCTCTTGACCTGAGCAATACCGTGTGAGTCTCGAAGAATGACACCAATCTGGGATGGGGTCAAACCCTTCTTCGCGAACTTGCATATATTCTCCTCCACCTGAAAAATCAACCACAAATTTAAATTAAATTGAAGGGAACAAATAAACAAACAAAAAACAATTTTGAACAATGCGACGTATATGAAATGTTATGAAAATTACATCTTGAGAAGAGATCTTGAGCCAGCTAGGAGGGGTCCTCTTGTAAGGCAAAGCAGAAGAGGAAATACCCTTACTGAAACCACAGGAAGAAGCGGGTGTTCATATGTTATATTATTGAAGAAGAAGAAGAAGAATGAGAGAATGGAAACGAACCCGCGACTGTGCATACGACCCATGGTGGCGAGGTGGGATTAGGGTTGCAGAAGGAGAAGTGACTGTGCTGCTGCTCCTCTTCTTCGGCGACGACGGCTTCTCGAAAACCCTAATTTATGTATGCGAATCTCTTTACCTAAATAGCTGGTTCCTATTTAACAGTACCCCTTCTGCTACGTCGTTTGCAAAAACCCTAACAGAAAATAGTATACTTTATAAGATTTTTTAAGTTGTTTAATTTTGATATATTAAAAAATTTCACATTATTATTTAATTAAACTTTATTTAATTAAAATGAAGGAGAGAGGAGTAAATGGTGAAAATTGGGTGGAGTATGGTGGAAATAGGCCAAGTGGTCTATAGCCTGGCTTGATAGAAAATAGATTCAGATTTAAGTTATTAAAAAAAAATAGAAAATATGCACATGTTTAAATTATTAAAAAAATATATATTCTTTAAAAAGTCAGATTTAGTAAAAATATTTATATTCTTTAAAAGCTAATAAAAATGCTATTGAAAAGAGTTAAACTTAGATCTTCTATCATATGAAAATATTTTTATCCACTAAATTATTTGTCTTTTTAATAATATATGTGTATTTTTATTTTCTCAATATCTTCAATCTTTGATGTTGGAATATCAAAAGTCAATCAAATAAAATAATTCTAAAAACTTTTCCTCCACATTAATAAAGAAACAAACATACACACGGCCATTTTCTCTTCTCTTCTCCACTTTATACCTCTTCTACCTGACTACCATCCTCTTTATCTTCTCTTCCTTTAACTGTAGGTATTTCTTTTTTTCTCATGTCATTATTTTTTATTTTTTATTTTTTATATTTATTGTTATAATGTTAATTATTTTTAGGTTATGCTACGTGTACACCAAAATCAGCCACTAAAGTCAGCCACTAGTATAAAATATATGTTGGAATACAAATACACATTGAAAATAAATTAAATTACACATGTATTTATACACAAATACCTTAGTAACTAATTTTAGTGACTGATTTTAGTGTACAAATAGCATTTCTCATTATTTTTTCATCAATTAGGATTTTATTCTATCAAAGATCTTTTTTAAGTTCAATTTTTTGTTTGTGTTGTGATATTATTTCTACTTTTTTGAACATAAAATTTTATCAATTTTTTTCATTGAATGGTTCTTACTTTATGCCATTGATATAATGAAAGTAAAAAAAATCATGAGATAATGTTGTCGGTTATTTTTTGTTTAGGCATTACAATAGGCTTTAGAAATGGTTGAATCTGTAACTCAAAGTGATGCATTGGCCAATTCTATTTTTTTAAATGGAGAAGAAATTAATCAGTCAGTACCGACAATGCCAACAACAGATACACCATTACAAACACCAACAACTACATCAGCACCAACACAGACAACAATTATTACAAGTCAACCAATGAAGAAGACTTCACCAATTTGGGACGATTTTAATCAAGTTGAAAGTTCTAAAGGTACAAAAGCTATTTGCAAGTATTGCAAATCTATGTTTTCTTATGCTGAAAAAATAGCTAGTACTTCACATTTATGGATGCATTCTAGTAGTTGCTTACAAAAGAGATTGCACGTTGCTGCACAAAAGAAGAAACAATTGATTCCATTTCAGCCTTTCAATTCAAGTGTTATTCCCTTTGTAACACCACGTGCAAGACATTCTCAAGAGAAGACGAGACAAATAATTGCTATAGCAATTATGATTCATGAGCATCCTTTTAGCATTGTTGAGGATGAAGTTTGGATGTGGGGCTTCCAATACGCTAATTCTAAATTTCATACAATTTCTCACAAAACTGCTCAAAGTGATTGCTTGGCGATATATGAGGCAGAAAAGAAACAATTGAAGACTTTGTTACAAGGTGTTAGTACAGGTCACTTTATTGATGTAAGGTGAAATCTTCAAAAAAGGGTTTTGAGTTTTGTTAAGGTATCTGCTCCTAGAGGTGGCATCGATGTTGCGGATGTTATTTTCAAGTGTTTGAAGACTTGGGAAATTAAAAATAAAGTCTTCTCAATATCTGTTGACAATGCTTCCTATAATGATTCATGTCTAAGGCCTCTTAAGGATACTATTTCAGATAACAACTCATTACGTGTTAGTGGTAGTTTGTTTCATGTTAGGTGTTGTGCACACATTCTGAATTTCTTGATACAAGATGGGCTAGGTAAAATTAAAGGTATTATTCACAAAGTTCGTGAAAGTGTCAAGTATGTCCATTTTAATAATTCAAGATTTAAAATATTTGTTGAGATTCTTGAGAACAAGCATTTGAAGGAGAAAAAATTCATCATTGATTGTCCCATAAGATGGAATTCTACTTACAATATCTTATCTATGGCTTTGAAGTTTAAATATGTGTTTTCTGTGTATAAGAAAAGAGAATCCCACTACAGTTACGAACCATCATCAGAGGATTGGAGGAAAGTTAAGAAGATTTGCAAACTTTTAAAAGTTTATAATCTTGCTACTCATGTTATTTCTGGTAGTGAGTATCCTACTGCAAATTTGTACTTTTCTGAAGTTTGGAGGGTGAAACAAGTAATTGATGATGCTATTGAAGATAGAGATTCCTTCATAAGAGAAATGGCAACCTCAATGAAAGAAAAGTTTGACAAATATTGGGGAGAATGCAATATAGTAATGTCTCTTACTTGTATTTTGGATCCTAGATGTAAATTACATGTTATTAAATTCTGTTTTTCTTTAATTTACAAACCTGAGCATGTGACTGCTAAAAATATTGAAAAAGTGAAGAATACATTGCAATAAATATATGATGAATATACTGAAGAGTGTCATGGTGATACAATAATGAGTGGAGTTAACACTAATGATCTAGTTGCTTCTTCTAATGTGGTTAGTTCTGAAATTAGTGGAATTGATAAAATATTGAATATGGTTCGGGAAAAAGAAGCTATTCATCCAACAAAATCAGAATTAGAAGTTTATCTTGATGAGAGTGCTTTGGAGTGGTGGAAAAACAATAGCCTGAAGTTCAAGGTTTTATCTAAAATGGCAGTGGACATATTAGAAATTCCTGTCTCAATGTTAGCTTTATAGTCTTCATTTAGTGCTGGAGGAAGAGTTATTGATGAATATCGTTCTCGACTAAATCAAGAATCCATTGAAGCTCTCATTTGTGGAGGAGATTGACATTGGAACAAGTATGGTTTGAAGAAAAAACCAAAGGTAAAAATTAACTTTCTAATATTTCTCTTTTTGACTAAGTATCTATGTTATAGAAAATATTTTCTCTTTTTAAATGTGAGAACATTGATATTGGTATGATGTGAGTAGTTAGAATAATAAAGTTGAATTTTCATGATATATAAATGAGGTATCATATAATTTATACTAAGATTATGACCACAATTTTATTTTGAACATTCTTTTTTGTACTAATTAAAAAAGTATTTGTTACATTTATATTATTTAAAAATCTAATGATATGTGTATGTTTGCTTTTTTTTAAGGTGTTGGAACAGGAAGATTAAATCACTGTCAAGCTTGGAGGGTTAATCAATTAATTGTCCAACATTTCCTTTACTGTGTTTTGATTTAAGTAGTTATTAGCTTTTATTTGATATTATATTTAGTTAGTTTGTTACAACTCTTGATATTGATGAAGTCTTTTATTTTGATATGTTACATATTTTGGAAGTAGCCAAGTGGGAATATAATCCATATATATTATCTTTTTTTAATCAATGAGAGCATTTATCGATATTTTGTCTTTATTTTGTATCAATATTGTCCATAAATTTATTATTTTATATTTTATAATTTTAAAAATTAAATTATATCTTAAATTTAATTATTATAAAAAATAGGCCTATTGACAGACTTCAGGCCAAGCCAAATTTAACAACAGGTCAGGCTCAGTACTCATTAAAAAGCCTATACCAGGCTACAGGCCAGGCTTAGGTCAATATACTCTATTACAGGCCTGGCCTGTTAAGAGTAAAGGCTGGCATGGCCCCTATTTTCACCCTAATTGGGGGAGGGGGCTGCATGATTGCATCAAGTGACAAAGGGAATTTTCAATAGGGTAATTTTAGGGTGGCTCCGAAGGTTTCATTCCGTTGCAAGATGGTTGGTTCCTCTGAATCCTTGGAGCTTACTAGGGTTAATGACTTAGATGGCGATTCAATGGAGGTTGTCACGGGAAAACAAGGCGACCTAATGCCTCCAAAGGTAAGGTTTTCTGAGGAGGCTAGACATGCTCTATTTGAACCTTACAAGGAGGCCATCGTGATTAAGATCCTTGGGAAGCATTTCAGTTATATAACCTTAGTGCATAAACTAAAATATGTATGGAAGCTTAAAGGAGGCTATGAAATCTTGGATGTTAGTTTCGATTACTTCTTAGTTAAATTTGATCTCAAGGAGGACAAGGAGAAGGTGTTATTAAAGGGGTTCATGGATGATGTTAGGACATTACATTACGATCAAGCCATGAACTCTAGATTTTAAACCATGTGAGGCATCGTTTAGAGACACAATGGTTTGGATACGGATTATAGGGTCCGGCATATGGTATTATAATGAAAAGGCCATTATGCGGATTGCTTTGGCTATAAGCAAATCCGTCAAGGTGGATCTTGCAACCAAGTCGGCAGAAAAGGGGAAGTTTGTTAGGGCTTGTGTACAAGTGAATCTGGGACTGTTAGTTGTTCAGCGAGTGGTTGTCGATGACTTTGAATATAGTATGGAGTATGAATATATGCCATTTATATATGAGAAGTGTAATTAATTCGGGCACAGAGCATGGGAATGTAGCACACCCATGGTTCTTCCGGTGGCTGTGGATGTACAGGCAGGACCAGTTGTTCATGAGAGCTGTCCAGTGAACCAGAATCAGTAGATTTTTGAATTTGGAATTACACCCATTAATTCTATAGCATTAGCGGATTTTGCAGAGAAGATGCAGGCAACTACGTTGCATGGGAAAGCAGATATGAAGGAGCTGTTTGACAAAGAAGGGAAATGGACCAAAGTTGTTGGAAAGGGTAGAGGAAAATTAGTTGAGAAAGCTAAGGCCCAAGCGGTGGCTAAAGGCTCGACACCCCCATTTTCGGACACCAATTGGGTCGGGTGGGTGGTTCGAAGGAGGGGAGAGAGACTCACGAGAAGGCTGGATTGAGTAGCGGGTTGTCTTCTTTTTCTTGCCACACTGCATCAAGGGGGATGCTCAATGGCGTGTTTGCAGCTGGGTCTTCAACTACCCCACGCTCAAGAATGGCCACAAGAGGTGCAAACCGGCATCGCTGCAAAACTCGCCGGTGCACTAGGACAATGACGGTGTGACGAAACAACAGCAGCAAGATAACACGTCGATGGTGGCTTCTGTTGCGGTGTGACGGTGTAATGTAAAGGATTTATACCGGTTTGGAATTTAACAAAATAATTTTGTTGTGAGCATAGCCCAAACCGACAATTGATCCTCAAATCAAATTTGAATTTTTGGTTGTCACAAGTACAAACCCCAATGAAAATTAACCGAAGTATTCAAATCTCGGGTCGTCTCACAAGGAATTGCAATGAAGTGATCAATTATTGGCTATGAAGGAACAAGGGGTTTGATTTTTAATTGGCAAGAAAAAATGAAAGCAAGAAAGTAAACAACAATTAACTAATAAAGGGAAGGAAAAGAACTCTTGGCTAAGACATGGAAATGGAGATCACCATCCTTGACTACAAACTATACATTGACAATTATGAGGGACCAACCCATTAAGTCTACTTCTATGGATGAAGTACGTATAATGTCTACTTCAACGCTTGAAGTACGTCAAATAGGCTTGATCAACATCAACCCACAAGTCCCAACCTACTGATGAGCGGATAATTTATACGCTTTTTGGCATTGTTTTTACATAGTTTTTAGTATGTTTTAGTTACTTTTTATTACTTTTTATTAGTTTTTATACAAAAATCACATTTCTGGACTTTACTATGAGTTTGTGTATTTTTCTATAATTTCAGGTATTTTCTGGCTGAAATTGAGGGACCTGAGCAAAAGACTGATTTAGACGCTGAGAAAGAACTGCAGATGCTGTTGGATTTTGACCCTCCTCCACTCAAAATGGATTTTTTGGAGCTAAAGAAGCTGAATTAGCGCGCTCTCAATTGCATTGGAAAGTAGACATCTTAGGCTTTCCAGAAATGTATAATAGTCCATACTTTGCCCGAGATTTGATGGCCCAAACTGGCGTTCAAACGCCCAACAGAGACCATTTTCTGGCGTAAAACACCGGAACTGGCATCAGAAATGGAGTTAAACACCCAAACTGGCATCCAAGCTGTCATTTAACTCCAAGAATGGCCTATGCATGTGAAAGCTCAATGCTCAGCCCAAGCACACACCGAGTGGGCCCCGGAAGTGGATTTCTGCACTATCTGCATTTAGTTACTTATTTTCTGTAAACCCTAATAACTAGTTGAGTATAAATAGCACCTTTTACTATTGTATTGGGGGCTTTTTTGATCACTTTAGATCATTTTGCACATTTGGGGAGGCTGGCAATCCGGCCATGCCTAGACCTTTTTCTCTTATGTGTTTTCCAACGGTGGAGTTTTTACACCTCATAGATTAAGGTGCGGAGCTCTGCTGTTCTTCATGAATTAATGCAAGTACTATTGTTTCTCTTTCAATGCATGCTTACTTCTTCTCCAAGATATACTCTCGTACTTAATTCAGTTAAGTCAGAATGAAGGGGTGACCCATGACAATCACCCATTATCTTCGTTACTCGCTTAGCCAAGATCCGCGTGCCTGACAACCACAAGCGGTCTACATGATGTTCAACGTAGTCATTGGACAACAGCTGGAGTATAATCTCTTGGGTCTCTGATCTACGGACCGAGTCCATGACATTAGAACCTTCGTGGTATAGGCTAGAACCAATTGGCAGCATTCCTGAGATCCAGAAAGTCTAAACCTTGTCTGTGGTATTCCGAGTAGGATTTGGGATGGGATGACTGTAACGAGCTTCAAATTCGCGAATGTTGGGCGCAGTGACAGTGTGCAAAAGGATAGAGAGATCCTATTCCGACACAAGTAAGAATCGACAGATGATTAGCCGTGCGGTAGCTGTACCTGGTATTTTTCATCCGAGACAAGAAATCCGACAGTTGAGTAGCCGTGCAGAAACCGTACTTGGACCATTTTCACTGAGAGGATCATACAGCTTGCCATGGAAGGAAGCACGCTGAAGAACTGAAGATTGATGGTTTAGAAGTTATAGTAAACTCTCGTTGTAAGTATAGTTACTAAACCAAGCAATCAACCTTTCTTACAAACGTTTTGGTTATCACAAGTAACAAACCCCTAAATAAATTGATAACCGAAGTATTTAAACCTCGGGTCGTCTTCTCAAGGAATTGCAGGGAGGTATGTTCTTATTATTGGCTATGAAAAAGGTAAAATTTTGGGGGTTTTGAGAATGAGGAACAAGTATGATAAATGATAAGCGAAATAAATAAATAACTATAAAATAAACTCTTGGCAAGATATGAAAATTCAGAAGTCCTATCCCAGTTACTCCTATGAGAATGGAAGTTAATCCCACTTAGTTAATCTTTGCATAAGCAAGGGAAAGTCAAGTGAACCAATTGGTTAGAATTCCCAAGTCCTAGCCAACTCCTAAAGAAAGACTAGAGTTAGTGAAATTCAAATTAATTAGCCGACATAACAATCAATCATGAATAGTTGATAACTCAAGAGCTTCCAGTTAATCAATTAAAGCCAAGAATATAAAAAGCTAAACGAAAATCATAGATCTGAAAATACCTCAATTGTATTTAAATATAAATTTAAATCTAACATGGAAAGATTTATGAATCCAATGGGCAACATAAATAATAAACAGATAAAAGTATTAGAGTATCTCAAAGTAGAAGAGAAGTCAAAATAAAGGAATATTGAACCTAATATGAAGATGAGATAAATCCTAATTTCTAAAAATCCTAATCCTAAATTAAATTCTAATCTTAATCCTAAGAGAGAGGAGAGAGCCTCTCTCACTAAAAACTACATCTAAAACTAAAAATTATGAATTATGAAAGTATAATTATGAATGGATGCATCCCCCCACTTTATAGCCTCTAATTTGTGTTCTCCAGGCCGAAAACTGGGTTAGAAACAGCCTAGAAATCGCTGATTGTGAAATCTGGTCCGTACAGGTTGCGACAAAGTGACGCGGAGGCGTCATCCACGCGTCCGCGCAGAATGAGATTTGCAGATGCGACGCGTCCGCGTGGAGCGCGAGTTTGCGTTGCCTATCTGTATGGCCACTATGGCGAATTATATATCAAATCGAAGCCCCGGACTTTAGCTTTCCAATGCAAGTGAAACCGCATCTTTTGGAACTCTGTAGCTCAGGTTATGATCGTTTTAGTGCAAGAAGGTCAGGCTGACAGCTTTGCAGTTCCTTCAACTTCTTGTATTCCTTCCACTTTTGCATGCTTCCTTTCCATCCTCTAAGCCATTCCTGCCCTGTAATTCCTGAAATCACTTAACACACATATCAAGGCATCTAATGGTAATAAGAGAGGATTAAATAAAAGGAAATAAAAGTCAAAGAAGCATGTTTTCAATCAAAGCACATAATTAGGAAGGCAAATATAAAACCATGCAAATAGTATGAATAAGTGGGTAAAGAGTTGATAAAAATCACTCAATTGAGCACAAGATAAACCATAAAATAGTGATTTATCAATCTCCCCACACTTAAACATTAGCATGTCCTCACGCTAAGCTCAAGAGAAGCTATAAGAGAGTGAAGAGGAATGGTACAATGTATGAAATGCAACCTATCTATATGAATGCAACTATATGCAGATTGTTTCTACCTACTTGGTTAAAAATAAATAAGCTTTTTCAAGACAAACATGAATCAAATTCCACTAATTCAAATTACACAATAAAAGACAGGTAAACTTGTAAGAAGATAGCTTATGAAAGCAGGGAACATAGAATCAAGCATTGAACCCTCACAGGAAGTGTATATGCACTCTAATCTCTCAAGTGTATAGGGTAATTCACTCTACACTTCTCTAATCAAACTTTCTAAACTTTGTTCTTCATCTAACCAATCAACAAATATTTAGTATACCAATGCAAACATCATGAGGTCTTTTCAGGGTTGTAATGGGGCTGAGGTAAAGGTAAGGATGTACATATAAGGCTAAGTGAGCCAACAGAGTGAAACCTTGATTAGTCTAAGATCTCACCTAACATATACATACTTTATAAAATTTACAATTCTTTACCTAGCTAACCAAATTTTTACCATTTTTGTATTATATGCTCATGTATCAAACTTATTTTTGAATTTTGTCCCATGTGCATTGCTTTATTTTTGCATTTGGGGAATTCTTTTGTATCCCCTTTATTTAAATACTGAAAAATTTTTTTATATGCACATGGTAATTTAATTACTTTGATTTCACATGAGCATGCTTCCCAAAAATTTTTATTTTGAAATATCTTTATTCTTTTCAACTTTCTACCTTGTTTCTATCATCCATGTTCCCATAAAGTTTTCCCACACTTAAACAATTACACAATTTCTATCTTAAACTAACCAAGGATTCAACTTGGGATTTTTATTTTATTTTTCTGCTTAAGGCTAGTAATGTGGTTTATAGAACAAGAGGGGATTAAAAGCTCAAGGGGCTAACAAAGGTGATGTAAAAGGTGGGTTAATTTGGGATAAGTGAGGAAAAATTCAAATGATGGCTTCAATCATATGCAAGTATGTAAATTCACTAAATATTGGACATATAGACTGGAACAAAATACAGATTGCAATCATAGAGAAGTAAAACACACAAGAATAAAATATCATGGTTAAATAATGTAACCATATAAATAAGCTTAAAATCTCACGGGTTGTGTGTTCTTTGGCTCAAAAACCATGTTCCAAATACAACTTCAAACAAATTTAACAAAAAAATTTCAATTTAAATTAGTGAAATACTATAAAAATTTCTTGAAAAAGAAAATATTACTTCAACCAAGTAGTGACTAAATGCATAAAATCAAACAAACATGCAAATGCAACAATTAACAAATTAACATTGGTGTTGAGAAGGGACTAACTAACCCGTGGAGATCGGTATCGACCTCCCCACACTTAAAGATTGCACCGTCCTCGGTGCATGCTGAGATGTGCAAGTGGATGGGGGTTGTGGTTCCTCAGCTGGTGCTCTTTTTTGTTCCTTTCCTTGCCGGTAGTTTGGGAGTAGCTTTCTCTCTACCCTTCTTGGTGGCCATCCTGAAAAAGGGAAGAGAAAGTAAATTAAATCTAAAGAGCTAGAGCAAGGAAGAGGATTGAATGAGTGATAATCAGTGCACGGTAAAGATGAATGAAGTGAACACATGGTCATGACAACATGTGAAAAGTTCATCAAAGGGAATAGAACAAGTACACGATAGGGTAAGTAGATGCAAGATGTTTATTGGCATGCTGGCAAGGGCATGAGTAGCATAGATCAAACATCACCTCGTAACAAACTATCACGTTTGTATTGACAATTAAATTCAATTAATACAATAGTAAAGGGAATTTGTGAAAAGCAGGCATTGAATAATAGAATAAAATAATGTAGAAAAGTGCATGATGCCATATGGGCTTTTTCACAAACACATAGCATGCATGGTAAATAATCCAATGAAAATAATAAATTGAACATGCAAGCAACCCTTGAAAAATATAATTGCCAAACAATTTTGCAACAATCCACAATGACCAAATAAATTTCCAACACCAACATAAAAATGCATGAAAATAAAAAAAGGAAGGAGAAAGAGGGAAGAAGGAGGAAGGGAGAAAATAAGAAAGGAAAAGAAAAAGTAGGATTTGGGGAAGAAAAAGATAAGATATTTTGGCAGAGTAAGATAAGCTGTGCACCGCTGGTGATGCGGACGCGGTGTTCTCAAGTGACGCGGACGCGTGTGGCACGCGAACGCGTGACTCGATTTTTGTGCTAGGGCGCGAGTGCAGCTCCGCGTTCGCACAACTCTATGTTTAAATGCATTTTTGCCAAAACTTTGGGTGACGCGGTCGCGTGGGTGACGCGATCGCGTGGATGGCCTATTTGAAAAACGACGCGGACGCGTGAGGCACGCGTTCGCATGGTAGGGCTTGTGCTTCTAGCACGAGTCCAGCCCAATTCTAGCTCAACTTTCGGCCATACACCCTTTTTACGTCGAATTTGAGGCACGCGTTCGCATGGGTGATGCGGACGCGTGGGAGGCGTTTTTCCCACATGACGCGGACGCGTCAGCGACGCGGTCACGTAGATCAATTTGTGTCAAATGCACGCCTCCAGCCACGCTCTCGCGTGACTCTCTATTCAATTATCCTTTCTTCAAAACGCACTGGTGACGCGGACGCGTCAGCGACGCGCTCGCGTCGCATGCGGAGTTTTTTTTTATGCAGTATGTAGAATGAAAAATGCAATGAATGATATGCAAAAATTCCAAGTTCAATCAAAATTCAAAAATAGACAAAAATTCAAACTAAAGAAGAAACGATCATACCATGGTGGGTTGTCTCCCACCCAGCACTTTTAGTTAAAGTCCTTAAGTTGGACATTTGGCGAGCTTCTTGTTATGGCGGCTTGTGCTTGTATTCATCCAAGAATCTCCACCAGTGTTTGGAATTCCAACAGCCTCCGAGGTCCCAAACTAGGCGCAGAGAGCCTTCAAGCAAGCTAAAGCAAGTAACAAGGCCCCAAGAGTATTGATTTCTAGATTGAATTCCGGGGTCCCAAACCTTGCTTTTGCACCCGTCTTCTTGTTGAGCAATATTGTT
The DNA here is from genome assembly GCF_014773155.1 of Arachis stenosperma. Lineage (NCBI taxonomy): Eukaryota > Viridiplantae > Streptophyta > Magnoliopsida > Fabales > Fabaceae > Arachis > Arachis stenosperma. The sequence goes on along the minus strand of NC_080377.1, from coordinate 60,032,964 downwards.
CCATCCGGGTGGTAAGTAGTCTGAATTCTCACTGAAGCAGCCAAACAACTTCCTAGACCCATTCAGCTGAGCTCTATACCAACCTTTGCGTTTAAACTTTGAGCTTCCAACCATAATGAACCTTGCAGGACAATTCTTACCACTGACCATCTTCCTCTTACTCTTAATGCCACAAAGAGCTCTAAGTTGACCATCCGTCTCCAGTAGCCCATATTCAAGTGGGATTAGAGAGCTAAGGGATATGAATTTTACCCACTTGAATGTTGTGAAGGATGTTGGCAACTTAGGGGGAGGTGTTTCTAATGAACGTGCAAGCTCCAATCCCTTGTGCTCTTCTTCGACATCTTCCACCTCTTTGCAATTGATGAGCGGATATTTTATACGCTTTTTGGGGGTATTTTCATGTAGATTTTAGCAGGTTTTAATTAGTTTTTAATATAATTTTATTAGTTTTTAAGCAAAAATCTTATTTCTGGACTTTACTACGAGTTTGTGTGTTTTTCTGTGATTTCAGGTATTTTCTGGCTGAAATTGAGGGAGCTGAGCAAAAATCTGATTTAGGCTGAAAAAGGACTGCTGATGCTGTTGGATTCTGACCTCCCTGCACTCGAAATGGATTTTTTGGAGCTACAGGAGTTCAATTGGCACGCTCTCAATTGGGTTGGAAAGTAGACATCCAGGACTTTCCAGCAATATATAATAGTCCATACTTGGCGCAAAGATAGATGATGTAAACTGGCGTTCAACGCCAGTTCCATGTTGCAGTCTGGCGTCCAGCGCCAGAAACAAGTTACAAGTTGGAGTTCAACGCTAAAAACAAGTTACAACCTGGCGTTCAACTCCAGAAACAGCCCAGGCACGTGAGAAGCTTAAGTCTCAGCCCCAGCACACACTAAGTGAGCCCCAGAAGTGGATTTCTGCACCAATTATCTTAGTCTACTCATTTTCTGTAAACCTAGGTTACTAATTTAGTATTTAAACAACTTTTAGAGACTTATTTTGTACCTCATGACATTTTTAGATCTGAATTTTATACTCTTTGACGGCATGAGTCTCTAAACCCCATTGTTGGGGGTGAGGAGCTCTGCAGCGTCTCGATGAATTAATGCAATTACTTCTGTTTTCCATTCAAACACGCTTGTTCTTATCTAAGATGTTCATTCGCGCTTAACTATGAAGAAGGTGATGATCCGTGACACTCATCACCTTTCTCAATCCATGAACGTGTGCCTGACAACCACCTCCGTTCTACATCAGATTGAATGAGTATCTCTTAGATTCCTTAATTAGAATCTTCGTGGTATAAGTTGGAATTGATGGCGGCATTCATGAGAATCCGGAAAGTCTAAACCTTGTCTGTGGTATTCCGAGTAGGATTCTGGGATTGGATGACTGTGACGAGCTTCAAACTCGCGAGTGTTGGGCGTGATGACAAACGCAAAAGAATCAATGGATTCTATTCCGACATGATCGAGAACCAACAGCTAATTAGCCGTGCTGTGACAGAGCATTTGGACCATTTTCACTAAGAGGATGGGAAGTAGCCATTGACAACGGTGACACCCTACATATAACTTGCCATGGAAGGAACCTTGCGTGTGGGAAGAGGATTACAAGAGAAAAGCTGAAATAAAGTAGACAAAGCATCTCCAAAACCCCAACAAATTCTCCATTATTAAAGTAACAATTATTTATTTTATGCTCTTTCATTTTTCGTAATTCAAACTGATAATTATAATTGATATCCTGACTAAGAATAATAAAATAACCATAGCTTGCTTCAAACCAACAATCTCCGTGGGATCGACCCTTACTCACGTAAGGTATTACTTGGACGACCCAGTGCACTTGCTGGTTAGTGGTACGAAATCATAAGAAATCTTGATTTTGATATTGGGATAAAAAATTTCGTGCACCAAGTTTTTGGTGCCGTTGCCGGGGATTGTTCGAGTTTGAACAACTAAAGGCTTATTTTATTGCTTAGATTAGGAATAATTTATTTTTGTTGCTATAGAGTCATTAAATTCTGAGTCCTTTATTCCCTTTTAAAAATTTTTTCAAAAATATTATTTTTCTTTATCAAATTTTTAATTTTTCGTGAGTTTAGTGTTTTGTTATAAGTTTGGTGTCAATTACATATTTTATATTTTCCCTTTAAATTTTCGAATTTATGCTCTTTGATCTTCAAGTTGTTCTTGTTGATTTTTCTTGTTGATCTTTAACTTTTCTTGTTCTGTGTCTTTTCTTGTTTCGCTTGTGTTTTTCCAAAGCATTAGTCTTCCAAAAAGAATATACCTATTCAAAACAAGTGTTACATTTACTGCCCAATTGGCTAGAGCGTTGGTCTATGTTCTTGGTAATTGGGTATCTTCTTTTTAAAATCTTTTTCAAAAATAATTTTTCTTGATTTAATCTTGTGCCAAACTTTAAGTTTGGTGTTTTCTTTTGTTCTTGTGTTCTTGTGAAGCTTCAAGGTGTTCTTGAGTCTTTCTTTTGTTTTGATCTTAAAATTTTTAAGTTTGGTGTTCCTTGGTGTTTTCCCTCCAAAATTTTTGAAAATAAGGAGCATTAGATCTAAAAATTTTAAGTCTTGTGTCTTTTGTTTGTTTTTCTCTTTCATCATAAAATTCAAAATTCAAAAAAATATATATCTTTTCTAACTATTTTTAAGCTATTTTTTCGAATTTTTTTTATAAAAATTCAGATTTCAATTTCAAAATTTTTCAAATCATATCCTTTTAAGAAAAAAATATTATTATATCTTTTTCGAAAATATCCTAACCATTTTCTCTCTCCTCACTTTTTTTAAAAATCTTCATAAAATATTTTCAAATTCTTATTAATTTTTATTTTAATTTTCTTATTTTATCATATTTTTATTTTGGTTTTTATTTTATTTTGTTTTATTTCAAAAATCATTTTTTTATTTTATTTATAAACTAAAAATTTAAATCTACATTACCCCCTTTACTCTAACATGAACATAAGTGGAAATGAACAGTCCAGAAGGACTCTGGGGTCATATGCTAACCCCACTACTGCTTCATATGGGAGTAGTATATGTATACCCTCCATTGGAGTTAGTAGTTTTGAGTTAAATCCTCAGCTCATTATCATGGTGCAGCAAAGTTGCCAGTATTTTGGTCTTCCACAAGAAGAACCTACAGAGTTTCTGGCACCGTTTTTACAAATTGCTGACACAGTACATGATAAAGAGGTAGATCAGGATATCTACAGGCTATTACTGTTTCCATTTGCTGTAAAAGACCAAGCTAAGAGGTGGTTAAATAACCAACCTAAGGACAGCATAAAGACATGGAAACAGCTGTCAGAAAAATTCCTGAATCACTATTTTTCTCCGAAACGGATGACACAGCTAAGGCTGAGCATCCAAGGTTTCAAACAAGGAGATAATGAATCCCTTTATGATGCCTGGGAGAGATACAGAGAGATGCTAAGAAAATGCCCCTCTGAAATATTTTCAGAGTGGGTGCAGTTAGACATCTTCTACTATGGGCTTACAGAAAGAACTTATATTTCTCTAGACCACTCAGCTGGTGGATCTATACACATGAGAAAAATAATTGAAGAAGCTCAAGAGCTCATTGATACAGTTGCCAGAAATCAGCACCTGTACCTAAGCAGTGAACTTCCCAAGAAGGAAGATGCTAAAACAGCAACTGCTGAACTCAGTCTTGCGGATCAAGCTGCAGAATTCAATCAGCAATTAGATTTTCTAACAAAACAGTTAGCCGAATTCAAGGAGATACTACAAGAAACAAGAATGGCTAATAAAAATATGGAAGTACAGTAGAAGCAAACAGAACAGCAGTTATCAAAACAAATAACAGAAGAATGCCAAGCAGTTCAATTAAGAAGTGGGAAAACATTAAATACCTCACTTCAAGGTAGCAGGAAGCCAAGAAATGAGCAAACCACCCAAAATCCATCTGAGGACAGTCAGAGCCCAGAGAGGAATAACTCTGGTGCTCAAACGCCAGAGAATGGGTGGAAAGCTGGCGCTGAACGCCCAGATCATGCTCAGGTTTGGCGTTCAACGCCAGAAACAAGCAATGAATCGGCGTTGAACGCCCAAAGGAAGCTCAGTTCTGGCGTTCAGACGCTAGAAACAGGCAAGGAGCTGGCATCTAACGCCACTCCAGCTTCCACCCCTGGCATTCGAACGCCAGTGGGAGGTCAGACACATACAAGTGCTGACAACAACCCCTCTAAAAAGGCTCCTCAACCCACATCTGTAGGCAATAAACCTGCAGCAACTAAGGTTGATGAATACAAAGCCAAAATGCCTTATCCTCAGAAACTCCGCCAAGCAGAACAGGATAAGCAATTTTCCTGCTTTGCAGACTATCTCAGGACTCTTGAAATAAAGGTTCCGTTTGCAGAAGCACTTGAGCAAATACCCTCTTATGCTAAGTTCATGAAAGAGATCTTAAGTCATAAGAAGGATTGGAGGGAAACTAAGAAAGTTTACCTCACTGAAGAATGCAGTGCAGTCATTCTGAAAAGCTTACCTGAGAAGCTTAAGGATCCGGGAAGCTTTATGATACCATGCACATTAGAAGGTACTTGTACCAAGCAAGCTCAATGTGATCTTGGGGTAAGTTTTAATCTGATACCTGCAGCTACTATCAAAAAGCTTGGATTGACTGATGAAGTTAAACCAACCTGGATATGTCTTCAACTTGCTGATGGCTCCATTAAATACCCATCAGGCGTGATTGAAGACATGATTGTCAAGGTTGGGCCATTTGCCTTTCCCACTAACTTTGTTGTGTTGGAAATGAAGGAGCACAAGGGTGCAACTCTCATTCTGGGAAGACCTTTCCTAGCAACTGGCCGAACCCTTATTGATGTTCAAAAAGGGGAAGTAACCCTGAGAGTCAATGAGGATGAGTTCAAGTTGAATGTTGTCAAAGCCATGCAGCATCCAGACACCCAAAATGACTGCATGAGCGTTGATATTATTGACTCTATGGTAAAAGAGGTCAATATGGCTGAGAGTCTCGAATCAAAGCTAGAGGATATCTTTAAAGATGTTCAGCCTGATCTGGAGGAACCAGAGAGAATAATAGAACCTCTGAAAATCCATCAGGAAGAGGAGAAACCTCCCAAACCCGAGCTCAAACTATTACCACCATCCCTGAAATATGCATTTCTGGGAGAAGGTGATACCTTTCCTGTAATCATAAGCTCTACCTTAGAGCTACAGGAAGAGGAAGCACTAATTCAAGTGCTAAGGACACACAAGACAGCTCTTGGGTGGTCCATCAGTGATCTTAAGGGTATTAGCCCAGCCAGATGCATGCACAAGATCCTATTGGAGGGTGCACCAAGCCAGTGGTTCAACCACAGAGGTGGCTGAATCCAGCCATGAAGGAAGTGGTGCAGAAGGAGGTCACTAAATTACTAGAGGCTGGGATTATTTATCCTATTTCTGATAGTCCCTGGGTAAGCCCTGTCCAAGTCGTCCTTAAGAAAGGTGGCATGACAATGGTCTATAATGAAAAAAATGAACTGGTTCCTACAAGGACAGTTACAGGGTGGCGTATGTGTATTGATTACAGAAGGCTCAATACAACCACTAGAAAAGATCATTTTCCTTTACCATTCATAGACCAGATGCTAGAAAGACTGGCAGGACATGAATACTACTGCTGTAACACCCTACCATACAGAGTCTTATGCTTAAGTCATAATTCAGAGATGGCAAGGTATTACGACCTCTAAAATAAAAATTTAGTACGTATAGTAGTATGAATGATTGATTATAACTAGGAGCCTTTGTAGAAAAAGGGGTAAACAAAAAAAATCGCAACTCGAAAGCGCAACACTCCGATCGATAACGTAACGAACAAGGATAACCAACGCGAGATTATATATATACAAAGGAGTGTCAAAAACAGGAATATCAAGACTCAAGATCCGGCTGCGAAGATAACCGGTCCGAGCATAGCAGTATATACATATGATAAAATAAGGAAAACCCCAAAGGGACACAAATACATAAAACCTATTCTCCAAAATCTCCCATAAGAGGAGTCATCACAGTTTGTATTATGTAATGGAGATAAAAGTATCTAAGCGAAACATATAAACCAAAACATAGTCCCGAGAACAAGGATCTTCACAAATCTGGAAGTCTCCAGCATGCTTCAGCGGGAAACCTCACGTCCTGCATCTGAAAACCACAAAATCCGCATGGGTGAGAACTAGAGGTCCCCATCATGGTAACAACTTCCACATATATAATACATAATAATAGAGGAAAGCCAAAGGCAATCCTAGAACTTCCTCCAGATAATATCAAAGCTTATAAACAAGCTAAACCATATAAGGGTGTCTGACTAAAGATTCTTCAGTCTAACTAATACTACCCTTTCCAATTCCTTCAAACCTCCCAACCACCAGCAGGAGTATAATATATCAAACACAGTTATATCAGACAAAGAATATGCAAATAGGAGCAGTTAAGACATTTAGACAATTAGCAAGTAATATGCAGTCAAATAGGCAATCTCAAACAATTCACATAGTATGCATATGATGAATGCCTGTCCCTAGTGGCTGATGATATCATCTTGTCGGTTATAGAGCCAACCCGACAAGTCCTGGTCGCTAACCATTGGACTGTCCCTCTGTCGCGCATCCCCAACTCGAGTTATACTCGTTATAAACTTGATCATAAACATGATCCATATCCATCACCCTCACTGGTGAATATTTCGGGGGCGAGCTCATCCGGGTCTTTCACAGTGCCCGGCCACACTTACGACATAGGGTCACTAGAGTATCAAGTCTCAACCTGGAGCACGTGGTGGCTAGCCACTGCTACTACCCAGGGAAACTCGTATTTCAGATAGTGGAAGTGCAAATAACAATTATCAATAATTCAGCATAAACATGCATGAATCCTCATCCATGGATCAACATCCATATCAGCCATCCGGCTCACGGTTCAGTCCAGAACCAGCCAATATTCATAGCATACACAGCTATTCTGGCTCACGGTTAAATCCATAACCAGCCAATATTCATAGCATACACAGCTATTCCGGCTCACGGTTAAATCCATAACCAGCCAATATTCATAGCATACACAGCTATTCCGGCTCACGGTTAAATCCATAACCAGCCATTTCATTAACAATTATAGCCTTTCGGCCCATGGCATAACAAGCACTTCCACCACCATCCTCCGCATCTCACATAATCATCTTGATCCTCATTGATCATTCATTTTCCCTTGCTTCACTCGCAAGTTACCTCATTCACTAGCCCCTTTTTAATAGCTAGGCATGTCATAATGATTTAAGACATAAATGGTGAGATCGGAGGCTTAGAAGTATGAGATTTGGCTTTTAAAACTCAAAAATCAACTTTGGGATGAAAACAGAGCCACGCGTACGCGCACTCCACGCGCACGCGTGGATGGCCTCAAAAACTCATCGACGCGCAAGCGTCATGCACGCTAACGCGTGGGTTACAAATTTGCCAATCGACGCGCACGCGCCAACCACGCGTACGCGCGGGTGTTCTCGTGCCCCAGGCACAACACTGGCACAGTTCTGTCATAACTCTCTGGAAAATGGCTGGGCATTGGGTGCAGCACAATTGGCGCGCCCGCGCACATCACGCGTACGCGTGGATGGCACTTTTCGGAAGATCGGCGCGCACGCGCCAGGTGCGCCCACGCGCAAGGGGTCATTCTGCTAAAAATTTTCTAAGTAAAAAACTGCAGAATTCACAGATTTACACCCCAATCTTCCAATGGACATAACTTCCTCATTTTAAATCGTTTTTCACCCGTTCTTCGAACGGCATGGACATCCCGGATCCAATTTCATTTCTAAACAGATTTGGTACAAAACGGAGATCCGTAGTCCAAGTTATGTCCCATCAAAGTATGCCCAAAAACCATATTTTCATACAAAACCACAATATGCCATTTTCAAAACAAGCCATTTCAACTCTTTTCAAAATCAATCAAAACATGCCATTTTCATCCCCTTTCTTTGAAATCAATCAAAATGTATCAAATTCAACATCAAGCCTCCTCAACTCACACATTGACACATTACCCCAATATACAAAATCACTATCTCATCATTTTAGCCCACTTCACCCAAGTGGCTCAAACTCAAACATATTGACATATCATATACTATCCCTCATGCCAATTCTCAACAACATCAATTCCAATAAATCATCATTGTACATAATCAATATCATACTCACCATCAACATGGTTCAACCCACAATTCAACCATAACCAATCATCAAGCATATATCACAACATGCATATTTCTCATACATCATACCACCAAGGCATCAATATTCATCATCACATATATGACCACATCATATATCTCAGTCATTCAACAACATCAACAATTCAATGCCTATCTTAGGGCCTCTAGCCTAAGTATTTCCTACCACATTACATATTAGATACGGGAAACCGAAACCATACCTTAGCCGATTTTCCCAAGCTCCTCCGGAGCACTTCCAAACCACTTATCCACAAGCTCTCAAGGCCTCAACACCTCCAAGAACAGATTTTTCACCACCAAACCCTTTCCAAACTTTTCAAAGTCACCAATTAAGCTCCAATATCCACACATACACAACCTAAGCCACAACCATCATACCCATACACAACATCTCAAAACCCAAACATCATAAAACCACAAATCACACTAGGGTTGAGAATCTTACCACACCCAAGGTCCAAGGAGACAAGATTAACCTTCTCCTTCAAGAGAGTTGGGTCCTATAACATCAAAGAACCCAAAATCTCAACATTTTACCCATGAAACTCGAAAATAAGGGCTGGAATTTCGAACAGCAACACGTGGCTTACCTCAAGATTAATTATATGGGTTTTGTAGAGCTCTCCGCGGTGAACGCGTGGCCGCAAACGGAGCGGCAATCGGAGCTCTAGATCAAAAGTTATGGTGGTTTGAAGATCAAGTGAGAGATAGAGGTTTGAGAGAGTGTTCTTCCCCCATGGCCTCTCTTTTTCAGCGTGAATTGAGTGTTGTGAGGAGAGAGAATGCTGAAAACTAGGGTTTTAGTTTAGTTATGTTGGGCCAAGGGCCCACTTTGGGTCCGGTTGGCCTGGTTTGGCCCGTTCGGTCCAATCTTGGTCCGAATTCTATAAAATTGGTACCGAAATTCTCGTCTCAGTCTCCTCTATCACATTTAGCCATAAAAATCACATTTTAGGCTTTCTAGAATAAATTCTCATTTATGGGTTAATTAGCCGTTAATTAACCGGGTTTTACATTCTATCCACCTAATTGGGAATTTTGCCCACAAAATTCAAATGCAATTACCTGAGAATAAATGCGGATAATCCGTTCGCATCTCCGACTCAAGTTCCCAAGTGTGTTCCTCCACACCGCCTCGACTCCAAGCCACTTTCACTAAAGAAACCTCTTTTCCACGCAACCGTTTAATACTAGTATCATCAATTCTGACCGGAGCCACTGGAAGCGTCAAATCTTCCCTTAACTGAACCGACTCAGGTTCTAACACATGGCTAGCATCATGAGTGTACTTCCGAAGCTGCGACACGTGAAACACGTCGTGCAGGTTCGAAAGATGAGGTGGTAGAGCCATCCGATACGCCGCCGGCCCAATCCTCTCTAGGATCTGAAATGGACCAATGTATCGAGGATTCAACTTCTTTGCCTTAATCGCCCTACCTACCCCCGTGGTCGGAGTAACCTTAAGGAAGACATGGTCCCCTTTCTCAAATTCTAAGGGCTTTCGCCTTTGATCGGCGTAACTCTTTTGACGACTCTGCGCCGTAAGCATCCTATCACGGATTTTCTTGACTTGTTCAGTAGTCTCAGCTATCATTTCTGGCCCCAACAAGCTTTTCTCTCCAGCTTCATACCAACATAGCGGAGATTGACATTTCCTCCCATACAAGGCCTCATACGGAGCCATTCCGATGCTCGCATGATAACTATTATTGTATGCAAACTCCACCAATGGCATATACTGATCCCAACTCGCCGGTTGGTCCAAAACACAGGCTCTCAACATATCCTCTAGTGTTTGGATCGTTCTCTCAGATTGACCATCTGTTTGAGGATGGTAAGCCGTGCTCAAGCTTAATCGGGTTCCAAAAGCCTTCTGAAATGCACCCCAAAACCTTGAAGTGAAACGAGGATCTCTATCAGAGATTATAGTAGCAGGTACACCATGAAGTCTCACAATCTCCTTTATGTATAACCGTGCTAGCTCCTCAAGGGTGTAAGTCATCCGAATGGGTAAAAAGTGAGCTGACTTCGTTAGTCGGTCCACAATCACCCAAACAGCATCAAAACCAGCCCTAGTCCTTGGCAATCCTGACACGAAGTCCATTGCAATACTTTCCCACTTCCATTGTGGAATCTCTAAAGGTTGCAACATACCGGCAGGCTTTTGATGTTCAATCTTTACTTTTTGACAAGTTAAGCACTTTGAAACATATTCCGCCACATCATTCTTCATACCCGGCCACCAAAACATCGCCTTTAAATCATGGTACATCTTAGTACTTCCCGGGTGAATGGAGAATCCGCTTTTGTGTGCCTCCTTTAAGATATCTTGCCTCAAAGTGCCAACATCCGGCACAATGATCCTACCCTTGAATCTCCATAACCCATCTTTTTCTTCCGACACTCTCCACTGTTTTCCTTGCTCAATGGCCGGTAACACCTTCCATAATGCTTCATCATTTTGATGAGCCTTTAGGAGTTCGGACTTAAAGTCACTTGAGATTTCTAATCGGCTCAAACATAAAGTTCCGGATACTTCTCGAGCACCAATTTTTAGATTCTCGAATCCCTTGAGCAACTTCTCCTCTTGAAGCATCATCCAAGCCGCATATAATGACTTCCGACTCAACGCATCCGCCACTACGTTTGCCTTTCCCGGATGGTAATGCAACTCAAAGTCGTAGTCCTTCAACAATTCCATCCACCTTCTCTGCCTCATATTAAGCTCTTTCTGATCAAAGAGGTACTTCAAGCTCTTATGATCGGAGAAAACTTGGAACTTAACCCCATAGAGATAATGCCTCCACACCTTCAAGGCAAACACAACCGCAGCGAGTTCCAAATCGTGCGTAGGGTAACTAACTTCATGAGGTCTCAACTGTCGTGAGGCATACGCCACCACATTACGATGCTGCATCAGCACGCACCCCAAACCCTTCAATGAGGCATCACAATACACCTCAAATGGCTCATTCGGCTCGGGTAACACTAACACAGGTGCAGTAGTCAACTTTTTCTTCAATGTCTGAAAGCTCTCCTCGCATTCAGGAGTCCAAACAAACGGAGTGTCTTTGCGGGTTAATTTTTGTCGTTGGCAAAGCTATCTGTGAAAAGCCCTTGATAAACCTTCGGTAATAGCCAGCTAGACCCAGAAAACTCCTTATCTCTGTTACGGTGGTTGGTTGTGTCCAATCCATCACAGCCTCCACCTTAGTTGGGTCTACGGCTATTCCCTTCTTACTCACCACATGGCCCAAAAACTTCACCTCACTCTTCCAAAATTCACACTTAGACAGTTTTGCATAAAGTTTCTTCTCCTTTAGAATCTGCAACACGGTCCTCAAGTGTTCCGCATGCTCTTCTTTAGTCTTGGAATAAATCAGTATGTCATCGATGAAGACAACAACAAATTTATCCAGAAACGGACGGAAGACTCTATTCATGTAATCCATGAATACCGCAGGAGCGTTCGTCAACCCAAACGACATTACAGTGTACTCGTAATGACCATAACGAGTCCTGAAAGCAGTCTTAGGGATATCCTCACCCCTCACCCTTATCTGGTGATAACCGGATCGCAAATCGATCTTGGAGAAAACTCCAGCTCCTTGTAACTGATCCATGAGATCATCAATTCTCGGCAATGGGTACTTATTCTTTATTGTAACTTTGTTCAACTGCCTGTAATCCACACAGAGCCGCATACTCCCATCTTTCTTCTTCACTAGTAGCACTGGAGCACCCCACGGAGAGACACTTGGTCGTATGAAATTCTTTCCCAACAAATCCTCTAACTGAGACTTTAACTCGTTCATCTCTAACGGTGAAATCCTATAAGGAGCACTTGAGATTGGTCCCGCCCCGGGCACCAACTCAATAGCAAACTCAACCTCTCGGTTAGGTGGAAACTCATCAATATCATCGGGAAATACTCCCGGAAACTCACACACAACCGGAATCTGTTCCAACCTTTGATCATCTCCCGAAACGCCCGTGGTTAACAACATGATACCCTGACATTCGATTCCAGAACAGTTCACCATCATCGAATTCAAGTAATAATTATTCACCACGACCGGCCCTTCTGTATCTTCTGGCATAAAGTACACCGACTTTGTAGAACAATCAAGCAGGACATGGTTCTTAGATAACCAATCCAATCCCAAGATAAGATCAAGACCGATCATCGGCAAGCAGACTAAATTATGAACAAAATCACGCTGCTTGAACCTAAAGGAAACTTCCGGGCATCCTAGCCTAGTTACCGTGGCTTCATGGGTAGCATTGTACACTCTTAGATCATAACCTAAAGTTACAATCTTCAATCCTAACTCATGGGCTTTCTCAAATGCAATGAATGAATGTGATGCTCCCGAATCAAATAAAGCATTTAAAGTTTGACCAGCTATTTCACAGTTACCTCGAATAAGTGTCTCAGATCCCTCAGCACCTATAGCTGAAGTGGTGAACACCCGACCAGTCTGTTGTGCTTTTCCAGCACCTTGTTTTTGCCTCTCAGGACAACTTGCGGCTTTATGCCCCGCCTTTCCACAATTGTAGCACAAACCCTATCCGGCCTTGCATGGTACTCCCGGATGGTGACTTCCACACCTAGCACAAGCTTGATCATTCTGAGGCTGCTTCCCAAACTTCTTTCCTTGGGAGTTGTTGTTGTTGGGCCTCCTGAAGGAGCCTCCCCTCTTGAAAGACGGACCTCTAGGTGCAAAGCTCTTCCCTCGGTTCTGTGGAAATGAACCTTTGTGACTCCCTTTCTCAGCGGTTGCCCTTTTCACACACTCCTCAGCAACCCTACACTTGTTCACCAATTCGGAGAAAGTCCTAATCTCCATTGGTCCCACTGAACTGAAGATATCACTCCGGAGTCCTCCTTCATACTTAACACACTTCCATTCCTCATATTCCACCGGAGTCCCTTGGCACATACGAGAGAACCTGAACAACTCCTCAAACTTGTCAGTATACTCTGATATGGACATAGTACCCTGCTTCAGCTGTAACAATTCAAGTTCTTTAGCCGTCATAGCAGAAGTCGGAAAGTACTTCTTATAGAACTCTTCTTGAAAGACATTCCAGGTGATATAGTCATCACCCTGCTGCAGGAGACGTCGGATGCCTTGCCACCAATGCGACGCTTCACCGGTGAGCATATAGGTAGCAAACTCGACACGCTGTTCTTCAGGTACTACTTGTGCTTGCAGTGCTCGCTCTATAGCCTGAAACCATGTATCAGCCTCAGTCGGGCTAGTAGTTCCCTTGAACTTAGGTGGATTAACCTTCAAAAAGTTTGCCAAGGTCATCGGGCCCTGAACTCCACCTCCATCATTACCATGGTTGTTCATCTGTTGACCAAGAGCCTCAGCAGTGGCTTGCATAGCAGCGGCCATATTCTCCAACGCAGTCATAAAGTTCACCGGGTCATTAGGGTTATTCTCCGGTGCACAAGCATTCGTACGACCTCTCGCACTACCTCTACCGCGTCCACGAGGCGCCATCTGGTTCCTATACACACCCAACAATCGATATTAAGTTGATCAGTCTCAATATCGGAAGTCTAGTGCTTCAAAGTCCCAAATGCATGCTCATGAACGTTTATGCCAATTATATCAAGCAGATATACTAATAGCACATAACACACACAGAGAATGCACAGAAGCATAGTCAGTCCATCCCTCAGGCTCTACAGGAACGAACTGCTCTGATATCATAATGTAACACCCTACCATACAGAGTCTTATGCTTAAGTCATAATTCAGAGATGGCAAGGTATTACGACCTCTAAAATAAAAATTTAGTACGTATAGTAGTATGAATGATTGATTATAACTAGGAGCCTTTGTAGAAAAAGGGGTAAACAAAAAAAATCGTAACTCGAAAGCGCAACACTCCGATCGATAACGTAACGAACAAGGATAACCAACGCGAGATTATATATATACAAAGGAGTGTCAAAAACAGGAATATCAAGACTCAAGATCCGGCTGCGAAGATAACCGGTCCGAGCATAGCAGTATATACATATGATAAAATAAGGAAAACCCCAAAGGAAACCCAAAGGGACACAAATACATAAAACCTATTCTCCAAAATCTCCCATAAGAGGAGTCATCACAGTTTGTATTATGTAATGGAGATAAAAGTATCTAAGCGAAAGATATAAACCAAAACATAGTCCCGAGAACAAGGATCTTCGCAAATCTGGAAGTCTCCAGCATGCTTCAGCGGGAAACCTCACGTCCTGCATCTGAAAACCACAAAATCCGCATGGGTGAGAACCAGAGGTCCCCAGCATGGTAACAGCTTCCACATATATAATACATAATAATAGAGGAAAGCCAAAGGCAATCCTAGAACTTCCTCCAGATAATATCAAAGCTTATAAACAAGCTAAACAATATAAGGGCGTCTGACTAAAGATTCTTCAGTCTAACTAATACTACCCTTTCCAATTCCTTCAAACCTCCCAACCACCAGCAGGAGTATAATATATCAAACACAGTTATATCAGACAAAGAATATGCAAATAGGAGCAGTTAAGACATTTAGACAATTAGCAAGTAATATGCAGTCAAATAGGCAATCTCAAACAATTCACATAGTATGCATATGATGAATGCCTGTCCCTAGTGGCCGATGATATCATCTTGTCGGTTATAGAGCCAACCCGACAAGTCCTGGTCGCTAACCATTGGACTGTCCCTCTGTCGCGCATCCCCAACTCGAGTTATACTCGTTATAAACTTGATCATAAACATGATCCATATCCATCACCCTCACTGGTGAATATTTCGGGGGCGAGCTCATCCGGGTCTTTCACAGTGCCCGGCCACACTTACGACATAGGGTCACCAGAGTATCAAGTCTCAACCTGGAGCACGTGGTGGCTAGCCACTGCTACTACCCAGGGAAACTCGTATCTCAGATAGTGGAAGTGCAAATCACAATTATCAATAATTCAGCATAAACATGCATGAATCCTCATCCATGGATCAACATCCATATCAGCCATCAGGCTCACGGTTCAGTCCAGAACCAGCCAATATTCATAGCATACACAGCTATTCTGGCTCACGGTTAAATCCATAACCAGCCAATATTCATAGCATACACAGCTATTCCGGCTCACGGTTAAATCCATAACCAGCCAATATTCATAGCATACACAGCTATTCCGGCTCACGGTTAAATCCATAACCAGCCATTTCATTAACAATTATAGCCTTTCGGCCCATGGCATAACAAGCACTTCCACCACCATCCTCCGCATCTCACATAATCATCTTGATCCTCATTGATCATTCATTTTTCCCTTGCTTCACTCGCAAGTTACCTCATTCACTAGCCCCTTTTTAATAGCTAGGCATGTCATAATGATTTAAGACATAAATGGTGAGATCGGAGGCTTAGAAGTATGAGATTTGGCTTTTAAAACTCAAAAATCAACTTTGGGATGAAAACAGAGCCACGCGTACGCGCACTCCACGCGCACGCGTGGATGGCCTCAAAAACTCATCGACGCGCAAGCGTCATGCACGCTAACGCGTGGGTTACAAATTTGCCAATCGACGCGCACGCGCCAACCACGCGTACGCGCGGGTGTTCTCGTGCCCCAGGCACAACACTGGCACAGTTCTGGCATAACTCTCTGGAAAATGGCTGGGCATTGGGTGCAGCACAATTGGCGCGCCCGCGCACATCACGCGTACGCGTGGATGGCACTTTTCTGAAGATCGGCGCGCACGCGCCAGTTGCGCCCACGCGCAAGGGGTCATTCTGCTAAAAATTTTCTAAGTTAAAAACTGCAGAATTCACAGATTTACACCCCAATCTTCCAATGGACATAACTTCCTCATTTTAAATCGTTTTTCACCCGTTCTTCGAACGGCATGGACATCCCGGATCCAATTTCATTTCTAAACAGATTTGGTACAAAACGAAGATCCGTAGTCCAAGTTATGTCCCATCAAAGTATGCCCAAAAACCATATTTTCATACAAAACCACAATATGCCATTTTCAAAACAAGCCATTTCAACTCTTTTCAAAATCAATCAAAACATGCCATTTTCATCCCTTTTCTTTGAAATCAATCAAAATGTATCAAATTCAACATCAAGCCTCCTCAACTCACACATTGACACATTACCCCAATATACAAAATCACTATCTCATCATTTTAGCCCACTTCACCCAAGTGGCTCAAACTCAAACATATTGACATATCATATACTATCCCTCATGCCAATTCTCAACAACATCAATTCCAATAAATCATCATTGTACATAATCAATATCATACTCACCATCAACATGGTTCAACCCACAATTTAACCATAACCAATCATCAAGCATATATCACAACATGCATATTTCTCATACATCATACCACCAAGGCATCAATATTCATCATCACATATATGACCACATCATATATCTCAGTCATTCAACAACATCAACAATTCAATGCCTATCTTAGGGCCTCTAGCCTAAGTATTTCCTACCACATTACATATTAGATACGGGAAACCGAAACCATACCTTAGCCGATTTTCCCAAGCTCCCCCGGAGCACTTCCAAACCACTTATCCACAAGCTCTCAAGGCCTCAACACCTCCAAGAACAGATTTTTCACCACCAAACCCTTTCCAAGCTTTTCAAAGTCACCAATTAAGCTCCAATATCCACACATACACAACCTAAGCCACAACCATCATACCCATACACAACATCTCAAAACCCAAACATCATAAAAACCACAAATCACACTAGGGTTGAGAATCTTACCATACCCAAGGTCCAAGGAGACAAGATTAACCTTCTCCTTCAAGAGAGTTGGGTCCTATAACATCAAAGAACCCAAAATCTCAACATTTTACCCATGAAACTCGAAAATAAGGGCTGGAATTTCGAACAGCAACACGTGGCTTACCTCAAGATTAATTATATGGGTTTTGTAGAGCTCTCCGCGGTGAACGCGTGGCCGCAAACGGAGCGGCAATCGGAGCTCTAGATCAAAAGTTATGGTGGTTTGAAGATCAAGTGAGAGATAGAGGTTTGAGAGTGTTCTTCCCCCATGGCCTCTCTTTTTCAGCGTGAATTGAGTGTTGTGAGGAGAGAGAATGCTGAAAACTAGGGTTTTAGTTTAGTTATGTTGGGCCAAGGGCCCACTTTGGGTCCGGTTGGCCCGGTTTGGCCCGTTCGGTCCAATCTTGGTCCGAATTCTATAAAATTGGTACCGAAATTCTCGTCTCAGTCTCCTCTATCACATTTAGCCATAAAAATCACATTTTAGGCTTTCTAGAATAAATTCTCATTTATGGGTTAATTAGCCGTTAATTAACCGGGTTTTACAACTGCTTCCTGGATGGATATTCAGGTTATAATCAAATCGCAGTAGATCCCCAGGATCAAGAGAAAACATCATTCACATGTCCATCCGGAGTATTTGCATACATAAGGATGCCATTTGGCCTGTGCAATGCACCTGCAACCTTTTAAAGGTGCATGCTCTCTATTTTCTCTGATATGGTGGAAAAATTTCTGGAAGTCTTCATGGATGACTTTTCAGTATTTGGAGACTCATTCAGCTCCTGTCTTGACCATCTATCACTTGTTCTAAAAAGGTGCCAAGAGACTAACCTGGTTTTAAACTGGAAAAAATGTCACTTTATGGTGACTGAAAGAATTGTCCTTGGGCACAAAATCTCGAACAAGAGAATAGAAGTGGATCAAGCTAAGGTAGAGGTAATTGAAAAATTACCACCACCAGCCAATGTTAAAGCAATCAGAAGCTTTCTAGGGCATGCAGGATTCTATAGGAGGTTTATAAAGGATTTTTCAAAAATCGCCAAACCTCTAAGTAATTTGCTAGCTGCCGACACGCCATTTATCTTTGATCAGGAGTGCCTGCAGGCGTTTGAGACTCCGAAAGCTAAGCTAGTCACAGCACCAGTCATCTCTGCACCAGACTGGACATTACCATTTGAATTAATGTGTGATGCCAGTGACCATGCCATTGGTGCAGTGTTGGAACAAAGGCATGACAAGCTTCTGCATATCATTTACTATGCCAGTCGTGTTTTAAATGACGCACAGAAAAATTACACAACCACAGAAAAAGAGTTGCTTACAGTAGTTTATGCCATTGACAAGTTTAGATCCTATTTAGTAGGATCAAAAGTGATTGTGTACACTGATCATGTTGCTTGGTGCATGAAATTGTGATCCATTCTTTTCACAACTCAAACAGTCCCCAGTAATGGCTCCAAAAACTTGGTGCTCAATACCGTGGTCTAAACATAATTTCACAACTTCGCACAACTAACCAGCAAGTGCACTGGGTCGTCCAAGTAATAAACCTTACGCGAGTAAGGGTCGATCCCACGAAGATTGTTAGTATGAAGCAAGCTATGGTCACCTTGTAAATCTCAGTCAGGCAGATTCAAATGGTTATGGATGATATATGAATAAAACATAAAGATAAAGATAGAGATACTTATGTAATTCATTGGTGGGAATTTCAGATAAGCGTATGAAGATGCTTTGTCCCTTCCGTCTCTCTGCTTTCCTAATGTCTTCATCCAATACTTCTTACTCCTTTCCATGGCAAGCTGTATGTTGGGCATCACTGTTGTCAGTGGCTACAGTCCCGTCCTCTCAGTGAAAATGTTCAACGCACCCTGTCACGGCACGGCTAATCATCTGTCAGTTCTCAATCAGGTTGGAATAGAATCCATTGATTCTTTTGCGTCTGTCACTAACGCCCAGCCTTCAGGAGTTTGAAGCCCATCACAGTCATTCAATCCTTGAATCCTACTTAGAATACCACAGACAAGGTTTAGACCTTCCGAATTCTCTTGAATGCCGCCATCAATTCTAGCTTATACCACGAGGATTCCGATTAAGGGATCCAAGAGATATCCACTCAATCTAAGGTAGAACGGAGGTGGTTGTCAGGCACACGTTCATAGGTGAGAATGATGATGAGTGTCACGGATCATCACATTCAACAAGTTGAAGAATAAGTGATATCTTAGAACAAGAATAGGCCGAATTGAATAGAAGAACAATAGTAATTACATTGATACTCGAGGTACAGCAGAGCTCCACACCTTAATCTATGGTGTGTAAAAACTCCACCGTTGAAAATACATAAGAACAAGGTTCAGGCATGGCCGTGAGGCCAGCCCAATGATCTAAGATAGCATAAGACTAAAGATAGCTACCAAGATGATCTAAGAACTAGACGTCCAAAGATGAAAATACAATAGTAAAAGGTTCTATTTGTAGAGAACTAGTAGCCTAGGGTTTACAGAAATGAGTAAATGACATAAAAATCCACTTCCGGGCCCACTTGGTGTGTGCTTGGGCTGAGCATTGAAGCTTTCATGTGTAGAGACTTTTCTTGGAGTTAAACGCCAGCTTTTGTGCCAGTTTGGGCGTTTAACTCCCATTCTTGTGCCAGTTCCGGCGTTTAACGCCGGACATTCTTGAGCTGACTTGGAACGCCGGTTTGGGCCATCAAATCTCGGGCAAAGTATGGACTATTATACATTTCTGGAAAGCTCAGGATGTCTACCTTCCAACGCCGTTGAGAGCGCACCAATTGGACTTCTGTAGCTCCAGAAAATCCACTTCAAGTTCAGGGAGGTCAAAATCCAACAGCATCTGCAGTCCTTTTCATTCTCTGAATCAGATTTTTGCTCATGTTCCTCAATTTCAGCCAGAAAATACCTGAAATCACAGAAAAACACACAAACTCATAGTAAAGTCCAGAAAAGTGAATTTTAACTAAAAACTAATAAAAATATACTAAAAACTAACTAAAACATACTAAAAACAAACTAAAAATATGCCAAAAAGCGTATAAATTATCCGCTCATCACAACACCAAACTTAAATTGTTGCTTGTCCCCAAGCAACTGAAAATCAAATAAGATAAAGAGAAGAGAATACGCAATGAATTCCAAAAACATTTATGAAGATCAGTATTAATTAGATGAGCGGGGCTTTTAGCTTTTTGCCTCTGAACAGTTTTGGCATCTCACTTTATCCTTTGAAATTCAGAATGATTGGCTTCCATAGGAACTCAGAATCCAGATAGTGTTATTGATTCTCCTAGTTAAGTATGATGATTCTTGAACACAGCTACTTTATGAGTCTTGGCCGTGGCCCAAAGCATTCTGTCTTCCAGTATTACCACCGGATACATACATGCCACAGACACATAATTGGGTGAACCTTTTCAGATTGTGACTCAGCTTTGCTAGAGTCCCCAATTAGAGGTGTCTAGGGTTCTTAAGCACACTCTTTTTGCCTTGGATCGCAACTTCATTAATTTTTTTCTTTTTTTTCTCTTTTTTTTCATGTTCTCTTTTCTCTCTTTTATTTTTTTTGAATATTCACTGCTTTTTCTTGCTTCAAGAATCATTTTTATGATTTTTCAGATCCTCAGTAACATGTCTCCTTTTTCATCATTCTTTCAAGAGCCAACCATTCATGAACAACAAATTCAAAAGACATATGACTGTTTAAGCATACATTCAGAAAACAAAAGTATTGCCACCACATCAAAATAATTAATCTGTTATAAAATTCAAAATTCATGCAATTCTTCTCTTTTTCAATTAAGAACATTTTTCATTTAAGAAAGGTGATGGATTCATAGGACATTCATAACTTTAAGGCATAGACACTAAGACACTAATGATCATAAGACACAAACATGGATAACATAAGCATAAAATTCGAAAAATAGGAAAATAAGGAACAAGGAAATTAAAGAACGGGTCCACCTTAGTGATGGCGGCTTGTTCTTCCTCTTGAAGATCTTATGGAGTGCTTGAGCTCCTCAATGTCTCTTCCTTGCCTTTGTTGCTCCTCTATCATGATTCTTTGATCTTCTCTAATTTCATGGAGGAGGATGGAATGTTCTTGGTGCTCCACCCTTAGTTGTCCCATGTTGGAACTCAATTCTCCTAGGGAGGTGTTGATTTGCTCCCAATAGTTTTATGGTGGAAAGTGCATCCCTTGAGGTATCTCAGGGATTTCATGATGAGTGGGATCTCTTGTTTGCTCCATCCTTTTCTTAGTGATAGGCTTGTCTTCATCAATGGGGATGTCTCCCTCTATGTCAACTCCAACTGAATAACAGAGGTGACAAATGAGATGAGGAAAGGCTAACCTTGCCAAGGTAGAGGACTTGTCCGCCACCTTATAAAGTTCTTGGGCTATAACCTCATGAACTTCTACTTCCTCTCCAATCATGATGCTATGAATCATGATGGCCCGGTCTATAGTAACTTCGGACCGGTTGCTAGTGGGAATGATTGAGCGTTGGATAAACTCCAACCATCCTCTAGCCACGGGCTTGAGGTCATGCCTTCTTAGTTGAACCGGCTTCCCTCTTGAATCTCTCTTCCATTGAGCGCCCTCTTCACAGATGTCTACGAGGACTTGGTCCAACCTTTGATCAAAGTTGACCCTTCTAGTGTAAGGGCGTTCATCTCCTTGCATCATGGGCAAGTTGAATGCCAACCTTACATTTTCCGGACTAAAATCTAAGCATTTCCCCCGAACCATTATAAGCCAATTATTTGGGTTTGGGTTCACACTTTGATCATGGCTCTTGGTGATCCATGCATTAGCATAGAACTTTTGAACCATTAAGATTCCGACTTGTTGAATGGTGTTGGTAAGAACTTCCCAACCTCTTCTTCGAATCTCATGTCGGATCTCCGGATATTCACTCTTTTTGAGTTTGAAAGGGACCTCGGGGATCACCTTCTTCAAGGCCACAACTTCATAGAAGTGGTCTTGATGCACCCTTGAGATGAATCTCTCCATCTCCCATGACTCGGAGGTGAAAGCTTTTGCCTTCCCTTTCCTCTTTCTAGAGGTTTCTCCGGCCTTAGATGCCATAAATGGTTATGGAAAAACAAAAAGCAATGCTTTTACCACACCAAACTTAAAAGGTTTGCTCGTCCTCGAGCAAAAGAAGAAAGAAGAGAGTAGAAAAAGAAGAAATAGAGGAGATGGAGATGGCTTTGTGGTTCGGCCAAAGGGGGAGAAGTAGTGTTTAGGTTGTGTGAAAATGAATGAGTGAAGATGGCTTTATATAGGGGTGGAGAGAGGGGTAGGGTTCAGCTATGGGAGGGTGGGTTTGGGAGGGAAAGTGGTTTGAATTTGAATGGTGAGGTATGTGGGGTTTTATGAAGGATGGATGTGAGTGGTGAAGAGAAAGATTGGATTTGATAGGTGAGGTGTTTTTGGGGAAGAGTGGTTGAGGTGATTGGTGAATGGGTGAAGAAGTAGAGAGGGGGTGGTGGGGTAGGTAGGGATACTGTGGGGTCCACAGATCCTGAGGTTTCAAGGAAAAGTCATCCCTGCACCAAGTAGCGAGCAAAAATGCTCTCTGTGCCAATTCTGGCATTAAACGCTGGGCTGCCCCTTTTTGGCGTTAAACGCCCATAATGGTGCCAGACTGGGCGTTAAACGCCCATTTGCTGCCCTTACTGGCGTTTAAACGCCAGCAAGGTCTTCCTCTAGGGTGTGCTATTTTTCTTTCTGTTTTTCATTCTGTTTTTGCCTTTTTCAATTGATTTGTGACTTCTCATGATTATCAACCTACAGAAAACATAAAATAACAAAGGAAAATAGATTAAATATAACATTGGGTTGCCTCCCAACAAGCGCTTCTTTAATGTCAGTAGCTTGACAGTGGGCTCTCATGGAGCCTCACTGATACTCAGAGCAATGTTGGAACCTCCCAACACCAAACATAGAATTTGACTGTGGGGGCTCTGTTTGACCCTATTTTGAGAGGAGCTCTTCATGCTTCCTCTCCATGGTGACAGAGGGATATCCTTGAGCCTTAAACACAAAGGATTCTTCATTCACTTGAATGATCAATTCTTCTCTGTCCACATCAATCACAACCTTTGCTGTGGCTAAGAAGGGTCTGCCAAGGATGATGGATTCATCCATGCACTTCCCAGTCTCTAGGGCTATGAAATCAGCAGGGATGTAATGGTCTTCAATCTTTACCAGAACATCCTCTACAAGTCCATAAGCTTGTTTTCTTGAATTGTCTGCCATCTCTAGTGAGATTCTTTCTGCTTGTACCTCAAAGATCCCTAGCTTCTCCATTACAGAGAGAGGCATGAGGTTTATGCTTGACCCTAGGTCACACAGAGCCTTCTTAAAGGTCATGGTGCCTATGGTACAAGGTATTGAAAACTTCCCAGGATCCTGTCTCTTTTGAGGTAATCTCTGCCTAGACAAGTCATCCAGTTCTTTGGTGAGCAAAGGAGGTTCGTTCTCCCAAGTCTCATTACCAAATAACTTGTCATTTAGCTTCATGATTGCTCCAAAGTACTTGGCAACTTGCTCTTCAGTGACATACCCATCCTCTTCAGAGGAAGAATACTCATCAGAGCTCATGAATGGCAGAAGTAAATCCATTGAAATCTCTATGGTCTCAGTGTGAGCCTCAGATTCCCATGGTTCCTCATTAGGAAACTCATTGGAGGCCAGTGGACGTTCATTGAGGTCTTCCTCAGTGGCGTTCACTGCCTCTTCTTCCTCTCTTAGTTCGGCCATGTAGGTCATGTTAATGGCCTTGCATTCTCCTTTTGGATTCTCTTCTGTATTGCTTGGAAGAGTACTATGAGGGAGTTCAGTAACTTTCTTGCTCAGCTGACCCACTTGTGCCTCCAAATTCCTAATAGAGGACCTTGTTTCAGTCATGAAACTTTGAGTGGTTTTGATTAGATCAGAGACCATGGTTGCTAAGTCAGAGTGGCTCTGCTTAGAATTCTCTGTCTGTTACTGAGAAGATGATGGAAAAGGCTTGCCATTGCTAAACCTATTTCTTCCACCATTATTGTTGTTGAAACCTTGTTGAGGTCTTTGTTGATCCTTCCATGAGAGATTTGGGTGATTTCTCCATGAAGAATTATAGGTGTTTCCATAGGGTTCTCCCATGTAATTCACCTCTTCCATTGAAGGGTTCTCAGGATCATAAGCTTCTTCTTCAGATGAAGCATCCTTAGTGCTGCCTGGTGCAGCTTGCATTCCAGATAGACTTTGAGAAATCAAATTGACTTGCTGAGTCAATATTTTGTTCTGAGCCAGTATGGCATTCAGAGTGTCAATCTCAAGAACTCCTTTCTTCTGATTCATCCCATTGTTCACAGGATTCCTTTCAGAAGTGTACATGAATTGGTTATTTGCAACCATTTCAATTAGTTCTTGAGCTTCTGTAGGCGTCTTCTTCAGATGAAGAGATCCTTCAGCAGAGCTATCCAAAGACATCTTGGACAGTTCAGACAGACCATCATAGAAAATACCTATGATGCTCCATTCAAAAAGCATGTCAGAGGGACACTTTTTGATCAATTGTTTGTATCTTTCCCAAGCTTCATAGAGGGATTCTCCTTCCTTCTGTCTGAAGGTTTGGACTTCCACTCTAAGCTTACTCAATTTTTGAGGTGGAAAGAACTTTGCCAAAAAGGCATTGACTAGCTTTTCCCAAGAGTTCAGGCTTTCTTTAGGTTGTGAATCCAACCATATCCTAGCTCTGTCTCTTACAGCAAAAGGGAATAGCATAAGTCTGTAGACCTCAGGGTCAACCCCATTGGTCTTGACAGTGTCACAGATTTGCAAGAATTCAGCTAAAAACTGATGAGGATCTTCCAATGGAAGTCCATGGAACTTGCAGTTCTGTTGCATTAGAGAAACTAATTGAGGCTTAAGCTCAAAGTTGTTTGCTCCAATGGCAGGGATAGAGATGCTTCTCCCATAGAAGTCGGGAGTAGGTGCAGTAAAGTCACCCAACACCTTCCTTGCATTGTTGGCATTGTTGTTGTTTTCGGCTGCCATGGGTTCTTCTTCTTTGAAGATTTCTGTTAGGTCCTCTACAGAGAGTTGTGCCTTAGCTTCTCTTAGCTTTTGCTTCAAGGTCCTTTCAGGTTCAGGGTCAGCCTCAACAAGAATGCTTTTGTCTTTGCTCCTGCTCATATGAAAGAGAAGAGAACAAGAAAATATGGAATCCTCTATGTCACAGTATAGAGATTCCTTGAGGTGTCAGAGGAAAAGAAAAATAGAAGGAGAGGTAGAAGAATTCGAACTTATCAAAAGAGATGGAGTTCGAATTATTCATTGAGGAATAGTGTTAGTCCATAAATAGAAGGATGTGAGAAGGGGGGAAGAAATATTCGAAAATTAAGTAAAAGATTTTAAAATCATTTTGAAAAACTTTGATTGATTTTCGAAAACTAAGAGTGGAAAAGAAACCAAGTGATTTTTGAAAAAGATTTTGAAATTAGAAATCAAAGAGATATGATTGAAAACTATTTTGAAAAAGATGTGATTAAGAAGATATGATTGAAAAGTTATGGTTTTAAAAAGATGTGATTGAGAATATATGATTTGAAAAATAATTAAAAAAAAAGATTTGATTTTGAAAATTAATGACTTGGCTAACAAGGAAAGATATGATTCAAACATTAAACCTTTCTCAACAGAAAAGACAACATACTTGAAATGTTGAATCAAATCATTAATTGTTAGCAAGTATTTTTGAAAAAGGAAAGAAATTGATTTTGAAAACATATGATTGAAAAGATATGATTTGGAAAAGATTTGATTTTGAAAAATTATGAAAACTTGAAAAAAATTTGCATTAAAAACAAAATCTTCCCTTTTGTGCCATCCTGGCGTTAAACGCCTAGAATGGTGCACATTCTGGCGTTTAACGCCCAAAACACTACCCTTTTGGGCGTTAAACGCCCAGCCAGGTACCCTGGCTGGCGTTTAAAAGCCAATTTTCCTTTCTCACTGGGCGTTTTGAACGCCCAACTTTTTCTGTGTAATTCCTCTGCTGTATGTTCTGAATCTTCAATTCTCTGTATTATTGACTTGAAAAGACACAAATTAGAAATATTTTTGGATTTTTAATAATGAGGAATAATCAAAATGCAACTAAAATCAAATAACAATGCATGCAAGACACCAAACTTAGCAGTTTGTATACCATTAACACTAACAAAATGAGAATGCATATGAGAAACAACAAAACACTCAAGTCAAGAGAATTCAAAGATCAGAGCAAGGAAATCATCAAGAACATCTTGAAGATCACTTAAGACACATGAATGAATGCAAGAAGAACAGAAACATGCAATTGACACCAAACTTAACATGAGACACTAGACTCAACAAGAAACATAAAATATTTTTGGTTTTTATGATTTTGTAATTTTTTTTTGGATTTTTCGAAAATTAAGTGGAAAAGAAAATAAAGGTATCAAAATTCTTAATGAGAATTCCAGGAATCATGCAATGTTAATCTAAAGCTTTAGTCTAAAGAAATTAGACATGGCTAGCCAAGCTTCAGCAGGACATTGCATTCAAGAGCTAAATTGATGAGAATCAATCAGTTTTGGTGATGATAAGAACATCACCTTGAAACACTAGAATTCATTCTTAAGAACTCTGAAGAAAAATACCTAATCTAAGCAACAAGATGAATCGTCAGTTGTCCAAACTCAAAACAATCCCCGGCAACGGCACCAAAAACTTGGTGCACGAAATTGTGATCCATTCTTTTCACAACTCAAACAGTCCCCGGTAATGGCACCAAAAACTTGGTGCTCAATACCATGGTCTAAACATAATTTCACAACTTCGCACAACTAACCAGCAAGTGCACTGGGTCGTCCAAGTAATAAACCTTACGCGAGTAAGGGTCGATCCCACAGAGATTGTTGGTATGAAGCAAGCTATGGTCACCTTGTAAATCTCAGTCAGGCAGATTCAAATGGTTATGGATGATATATGAATAAAACATAAAGATAAAGATAGAGATACTTATGTAATTCATTGGTGGGAATTTCAGATAAGCGTATGAAGATGCTTTGTCCCTTCCGTCTCTCTGCTTTCCTAATGTCTTCATCCAATCCTTCTTACTCCTTTCCATGGCAAACTGTATGTTGGGCATCACCATTGTCAGTGGCTACAGTCCCGTCCTCTCAGTGAAAATGTTCAACGCACCCTGTCACGGCACGACTAATCATCTATCGGTTCTCAATCACGTTGGAATAGAATCCATTGATTCTTTTGCGTCTGTCACTAACGCCCAGCCTTCAGGAGTTTGAAGCTCGTCATAGTCATTCAATCCTTGAATCCTACTCAGAATACCACAGACAAGGTTTAGACCTTCCGGATTCTCTTGAATGCTGCCATCAATTCTAGCTTATACCACGAGGATTCCGATTAAGGGATCCAAGAGATATCCACTCAATCTAAGGTAGAACGGAGGTGGTTGTCAGGCACACATTCATAGGTTAGAATGATGATGAGTGTCACGGATCATCACATTCAACAAGTTGAAGAACAAGTGATATCTTAGAACAAGAATAGGCCGAATTGAATAGAAGAACAATAGTAATTACATTGATACTCGAGGTACAGCAGAGCTCCACACCTTAATCTATGGTGTGTAGAAACTCCACCGTTGAAAATACATAAGAACAAGGTTCATGCATGGTCGTGAGGCCAGCCCCATGATCTAAGATAGCATAAGACTAAAGATAGCTACCAAGATGATCTAAGAACTAGACGTCCAAAGATGAAAATACAATAGTAAAAGGTTCTATTTGTAGAAAACTAGTAGCCTAGGGTTTACAGAAATGAGTAAATGACATAAAAATCCACTTCCGGGCCCACTTGGTGTGTGCTTGGGCTGAGCATTGAAGCTTTCATGTGTAGAGACTTTTCTTGGAGTTAAACGCCAGCTTTTGTGCTAGTTTGGGCGTTTAACTCCCATTCTTGTGCCAGTTCCGGCATTTAACGCCGGGCATTCTTGAGCTGATTTGGAACGCCGGTTTGAGCCATCAAATCTCGGGCAAAGTATAGACTATTATACATTGCTGGAAAGCCCAGGATGTCTACTTTCCAACGCCATTGAGAGCGCGCCAATTAGGCTTCTGTAGCTCCAGAAATCCACTTCGAGTACAGGGAGGTCAAAATCCAACAGCATCTGCAGTCCTTTTCAGTCTTTGAATCAGATTTTTGCTCAAGTCCCTCAATTTCAGCCAAAAAATATCTAAAATCACAGAAAAACACACAAACTCATAGTAAAGTCCAGAAAAGTGAATTTTAACTAAAAACTAATAAAAATATACTAAAAACTAACTAAAACATACTAAAAACAAACTAAAAATAATGTCAAAAAGCGTATAAATTATCCGCTCATCATTGCTCTTAAATATCTACTCACAAAGCAGGATTCAAAACCTAGACTCATCAGATGGGTGTTGCTTTTGCAAGAGTTTGATATAGAAATAAGAGACAAAAAAGGGATAGAGAACCAAGTAGCAGATCACCTGTCCCGAATAGAACCAGTAGAAGGGGCGTCGTTCCCACTTACTGAGATCTCTGAAACCTTTCCGGATGAGCAACTCTTTGCCTTCCAGGAAGTGCCATGGTTTGCAGACATTGCAAACTACAAGGCAGTGAGGTTCATACCCAAAGAGTATAGTAGGGAGCAATCAAAGAAGTTGATCACGGATGCAAAGTACTATCTTTGGGATGAACCATATCTCTTCAAGAGATGTGCAGACGGAGTAATCCATAGATCTATGCCTAAAGAAGAAGCACAGAAGATCCTTTGGCGCTGCCATGGATCATACTATGGAGGACATTTTGGAAGTGAGCGAACAGCCACAAGAGTTCTCCAATATGGCTTCTACTGGCCTACTCTTTATAAGGATTCCCGAGTGTTTGTACTTAATTGTGACAGTTGCCAAAGATCTGGAAATTTGCCTCACAATTATGCCATGCCTCAACAAGGGATCTTGGAGATTGAGTTGTTTGATGTATGGGGTATTGACTTCATGGGGCCTTTCCCACCATCATACTCAAACACTTATATTCTGGTGGCAGTGGATTATGTATCCAAATGGGTGGAAGCTATTGCAACATCCACTAACGACACTAAGACAGTGTTAAAATTCCTCCAGAAACACATCTTCAGCAGATTTGGTACCCCTAGAGTATTAATCAGTGATGGGGGCACTCATTTCTGCAATAAACAGCTATACTCTGCTTTGGTTCGTTATGGAGTTAGCCACAGGGTAGCCACTCCATATCATCCACAGACAAATGGGCAAGCTGAAGTCTCTAACAGAGAACTTAAAAGAATCCTGGAACGGACTGTAATTAACCGTAGAAGGGATTGGGCAAGAAGCCTGGATGATGCTCTGTGGGCATACAGAACAGCATTCAAAACCCCTATAGGGACCTCTCCATACCAGCTTGTGTATGGAAAGGCATGTCACTTGCCAGTGGAACTGGAACATAAGGCCTACTGGGCAACCAGATTCCTAAACCTTGATGCTAAGTTAGCTGGAGAAAAATGATTGCTCCAGTTAAATGAGCTAGAGGAATTTAGACTCAATGCTTTTGAGAATGCAAAAATTTACAAAGAAAAAGCAAAAAGATGGCATGACAAGAAACTGTCATCCAGAGTCTTTGAGTCAGGGCAGAAAGTTTTGCTATTTAATTCTAGGCTCAGATTATTCCCTGGGAAATTGAAATCCCTGTGGAGAGGTCCATATGTGATTACAAGTGTGTCACCATATGGATACGTAGAGCTTCAGGATAATGATTCTAACAAAAAGTTCATTGTTAATGGACAAAGAGTTAAACATTATCTTGAAAGCAATTTTGAGCAAGAATGCTCAAAACTGAGACTTGATTAAAACTCAGTAATAGTCCAGCTAAAGACAATAAAGAAGCGCTTGCTGGGAGGCAACCCAGCCATTTACAAAGTTTATTTGTTAATTAATTGATTTTTACAGGTATATGTCAAGTATTTTCAAAGTAAAATAGCAATTGCTTGAATTCACAGAGTTACAAGGGAATTGGAAGCTCACTGGCGTGAAAAAGCCAGTAAGAAATATTTTGGGCATTGAACGCCCAAAAGAAGTATCCATTGGGCGTTCAACGCCAGTAAGGATAGCCATCTGGGCGTTGAACGCCAAAAAGAAGCATCTTCTGGGCGTTGAACGCCAGAAAGAAGCTCCTTCTGGGCGTTGAACGCCAGAAAGAAGCTCCTTCTGGGCGTTTAACGCCAGAATCACAGCATCCTGGGCGTTCAGAAAAACGCCCAGTGACAAAGGACTTCCTGGCGTTCAACACCAGAAAGAAGCAACAGCTGGGCGTTGAACGCCCAAAACATGCAGCGTTTGGGCGTTTAACGCCAGAATGGTGGGGAGGAGGTAAAATTCGTTTTTCTTCACAAATTTTCTAATTTTTATGTTTCAATTCATGATTTCTTGCATAAACATGTTTCAAAATATCATCCTTCAATTCCAAAATTTTTAATCCTAATTTCTAAAAACCCTAATTTCTAAAATCCCTTTTTCAAAAATATCAAATGTATCTTAATCCATAAAGACAAATCTTTTTCCAATCCAATCCAACTCTTTTTTTTTAAGTTTTTCAAAACTCAATTATCTTTTAAAATCTTCTTGCAAAATAAAAATTCAAATTTATCTTTTCCAAATATAATTAACATCTTTTTATTTTTAAATTATATCTTTTTCTTATCATATTTATCTTTTATAAATCATATCTTCTATCTTATCTTTTTTTTTTTTCTTATTTTCGAAACCCACCCTCCCCCCTTTTTATCCACATTCGGCACTCCTCCCATCATCCACCATTCAACACTTGCTCTTCTCCTATCCCTCTCCTTTCTTTTCTTTTGCTTGAGGACAAGCAAACCTCTAAGTTTGGTGTGTTTATCCGTGATCACAAAAACATACTCACTAAGATCATGGCTCCTAAAGGAAAATAACCCACTCCAAGAGGCAAGAAAGAGAGTATTCCAAAACTACTTTGGAA
Source organism: Arachis stenosperma (assembly GCF_014773155.1). NCBI lineage: Eukaryota > Viridiplantae > Streptophyta > Magnoliopsida > Fabales > Fabaceae > Arachis > Arachis stenosperma. The sequence goes on along the minus strand of NC_080377.1, from coordinate 60,001,745 downwards.
TCAAGGGAAGTTCTTAACCAAAGAACATTCAGACCATTACTACAAGATAATGGGTCTAAGATCAGTGATCCCGGAAGTCAAGTTCGATCTGAAAGAAGATGAATATCCAGAGATCCAAGAGCAAATTCGAAATAGGAACTGGGAAATCCTAGCTAATCCTGAAACAAAAGTGGGAAGAAATATGGTTCAGGAGTTCTACGCTAATCTGTGGCAGACAGACAGGCAAAGAATAACTGGAATTGCCCTTTATGACTATCGAACCTTGGTCAGAGGAAAGATTGTTCACATTCACCCTGACAAAATTAGGGAGATCTTTAAGCTTCCTCAGCTGAAAGATGACCCAGACTCCTTTAATAGGAGAATGATGAGGGTAAACAAAGGCCTGGACAAGATTTTAGAGGATATATACATCCCTGGAGCCAGGTGGACCACCAGCACCACTGGCATCCCAAATCAACTCAAGAGAGAAGATCTCAAACCAGTTGCTAGAGGCTGGCTGGACTTCATTGGACGTTTTATATTGCCCACCAGCAACCGTTCTGAAGTCACTGTTAAAAGAGTAGTGATGATTCACTGCATCATGTTGGGAAGAGAAGTAGAAGTTCATCAACTAATTTCATGTGAACTCTACAAAATAGCAAACAAGAACTCCAAAGATGCCAAATTAGCCTATCCAAGCTTAATTTCTATGCTCTGCAGAGATGCTGGAGTGAGGATGGGAATAACTGAGTATATCTCAGTTGAGCGGCCAATCACTAAAATATCAATGGAAAGACAACAGTTGCAGGATGACCCAATCAAGAGGAGAGCACAAGAATTCCTCCCAGAACTCCCTCAATTCGAATATTGGGAGCATCTTGAGGCATCTGTTTCCAAGTTGCAAGAAGCTATGAACCAAATAAAGGAAGAACAGAATAATCAAAGTAGCATGCTTTGCAAATTGCTTAGGGAACAAGAGGAGCAAGGGCGTGACTTGAGGGAGTTGAAGCGTCAGAAATTAATTCTTGAAGGACCAAGCACCCCACAAACTAGAGGAACATCCACTTCCCAAAATACAGGTTGTTGAGTTCTAATTTTATCTCTAACTCTGTGATAGTGTTATTATAGAAATTTACCTTAGAAGTTATATAGGAGTAGTAGTAATTAGCATATCTATTTTGGTTTTATTTCCAATTAAGTTATAATTTATTTTTCTCATCATCATCAAACATGAATAAAATAGTAGATTTTTAGAATAAAGAAGTAATTTATATTTTTCGAGTTCTTAATAAGAAAAATTATAATTAATTATATGTGGTGGCAATACTTTTTGTTCTCTAAATGAATGCTTAAACAGTGCATATTTTTTATCTTGAATTTTATGAATATTGGCTCTTGAAAGAATGAGGAACACGAAAAATATTATTGATGATCTGAAAAATCATGAATTTGATTCTTGAAGCAAGAAAAAGCAGTGAAAAAAATATTTTAAAAATTACAATATTTCATTAGATCAAGAAAAAGAAAAAAGCCAATAGCCCTTAAAACCAAGAGGCAAGGGTAAAAAGGATCCAAGGCTTTGAGCATCAGTGGATAGGAGGGCCCAAGGAAGTAAATCCAGGCCTAAGCGGCTAAACCAAGCTGTCCCTAACCATGTGCTTGTGGCATGCAGGTCCAAGTGAAAAGCTTGAGACTGAGTGGTTAAAGTCGTGATCCAAAGCAAAATGAGTATGCTTAAGAACTCTGGACACGTCTAATTGGGGAATTTAGCAAAGCTAAGTCACAATCTGAAAAGGTTCACCCAGTTATGTGTCTGTGGCATTTATGTATCCGGTGGTAATACTGGAAAACAAAGTGCTTAGGGCCACGACCAAGACTCATAAAGTAACTGTGTTCAAGAATCAACATACTACACTAGGAGAATCAATAATACTATCTGAATTCTGAGTTTCTATAGATGCCAATCATTCTGAATTTCAGAGGATAGAGTGAGATGCCAAAACTATTCAGAAGCAAAAAGCTACCAGCCCCGCTCATCTAACTAAAATCTGAGCTTCACTTGAAACTCTGAGATATTATTGCTTCTTAATTTCTTTTCATCCTATTTTATTTATCTAGTTGCTTGAGGACAAGCAATAGTTTAAGTTTGGGGTTGTGATGAGCGGATATTTTATACGCTTTTTGGGGGTATTTTCATGTAGATTTTAGCAGGTTTTAATTAGTTTTTAATATAATTTTATTAGTTTTTAAGCAAAAATCTTATTTCTGGACTTTACTATGAGTTTGTGTGTTTTTCTGTGATTTCAGGTATTTTCTGGCTGAAATTGAGGGAGCTGAGCAAAAATCTGATTTAGGCTGAAAAAGGACTGCTGACGTTGTTGGATTCTGACCTCCCTGCACTCGGAATGGATTTTTTGGAGCTACAGAAGTCCAATTGGCGCGCTCTTAATTGGGTTGGAAAGTAGACATCCCGGGCTTTCCAAAAATATATAATAGTTCATACTTGGCGCAAAGATAGACGACGTAAACTGGCGTTCAACGCCAGTTCCATGTTGCAGTCTGGCGTCCAGCGCCAGAAACAGGTTACAAGTTGGAGTTCAATGCCAAAAACACGTTAGAACCTGGCATTCAACTCCAGAAACAGCCCAGGCACGTGAGAAGCTTAAGTCTCAGCCCCAGCACACACCAAGTGGGCCCCAGAAGTGGATTTCTGCACCAATTATCTTAGTCTACTCATTTTCTGTAAACCTAGATTACTAATTTAGTATTTAAACAACTTTTAGAGACTTATTTTGTACCTCATGACATTTTTAGATCTGAATTTTATACTCTTTGACGGCATGAGTCTCTAAACCCCATTGTTGGGGGTGAGGAGCTCTGCAGCGTCTCGATGAATTAATGCAATTACTTCTGTTTTCCATTTAAACACGCTTGTTCTTATATAAGATGTTCATTCGCACTTAACTATGAAGAAGGTGATGATCCGTGACACTCATCACCTTCCTCAATCCATGAACGTGTGCTTGACAACCACCTCCGTTCTACATCAGATTGAATGAGTATCTCTTAGATTCCTTAATCAGAATCTTCGTGGTATAAGTTGGAATTGATGGCGGCATTCATGAGAATCCAAAAAGTCTAAACCTTGTCTGTGGTATTCCGAGTATGATTCTGTGATTGGATGACTGTGACGAGCTTCAAACTCGCGAGTGTTGGGCATGATGACAAACGCAAAAGAATCAATGGATTCTATTCCGACATGATCGAGAACCAACAGTTGATTAGCCGTGCTGTGACAGAGCATTTGGACCATTTTTACTGAGAGGATGGGAAGTAGCTATTGACAACGGTGACACCCTACATATAGCTTGCCATGGAAGGAACCTTGCGTGTGGGAAGAGGATTACAAGAGAAAAAGCTGAAATAAAGCAGACAAAGCATCTCCAAAACCCCAACATATTCTCCATTATTAAAGTAACAATTATTTATTTTATGCTCTTTAATTTTTCGTAATTCAAACTGATAATTATAATTGATATCCTGACTAAGAATAATAAAATAACCATAGCTTGCTTCAAACCAATAATCTCTGTGGGATCGACCCTTACTCACGTAAGGTATTACTTGGACGACCCAGTGCACTTGTTGGTTAGTGGTACAAAATCATAAGAAATCTTGATTTTGATATTGGGATAAAAAATTTCGTGCACCAGCAATCTTCTTCAATATCAACCTCTTCCTCTTGGTGAATTTCTTCCAATTCAATCTCTTCTTCATTGTTCACCAAGGGCATGGGATGTTGTGCTTCTTCTTCTTTAGTCCCCATCTCTTGATCAACCTCTTCCAAGTCTTCAACCATGACATGCCTTGGAGGTTGTACAGCCTCCTCAACATTAAATTCAAACTCCTTGGAAGGAGGCTTTATGAATGGACTTTCCAATGGAGGTTCAGCATCTCCTAACTCTTCAACCACTTCTTCTTCTTCAATAATTCCGGCTTCCTCCACTTGTTCCAATACAAATCCATGCTTCTTGCTGTCCACCGGAGTTTCTAATGTCTCCTTCATGCTACATTCTTTATTAGATTGTTGATGAGCGGATAATTTATACGCTTTTTGGCATTATTTTTAGTTTGTTTTTAGTATGTTTTAGTTAGTTTTAAGTATATTTTTATTAGTTTTTAGTTAAACTTCACTTTTCTGGACTTTACTATGAGTTTGTGTGTTTTTCTGTGATTTCAGGTATTTTCTGGCTGAAATTGAGGGACCTGAGCAAAAATCTGATTCAGAGACTGAAAAGGACCGCAGATGCTATTGGATTCTGACCTCCCTGCACTCGAAGTAGATTTTCTGGAGCTACAAAATCCCAATTGGTGCGCTCTCAATGGCGTTGGAAAGTAGACATCCTGGGCTTTCCAGCAATGTATAATAATTCATACTTTGCCCGAGATTTGATGGCCCACACCGGCGTTTCAAATCAGCTCAAGAATGCCCGGCGTTAAACGCCGGAACTGGCACAAGAATGGGAGTTAAACGCCCAAACTGGCACAAAAGCTGGCGTTTAACTCCAAGAAAAGTCTCTCACATGAAAGCTTCAATGCTCAGCCCAAGCACACACCAGGTGGGTCCGGAAGTGGATTTTTATGTCATTTACTCATTTCTGTAAACCCTAGGCTACTAGTTCTCTACAAATAGAACCTTTTTGCTATTGTATTTTCATCTTTGGACATCTAGTTCTTAGATCATCTTGGTAGCTATCTTTAGTCTTATGCTATCTCAGATCATGGGGCTGGCCTCACGGCCATGCCTGAACCTTGTTCTTATGTATTTTCAACGGTGGAGTTTCTACACACCATAGATTAAGGTGTGGAGCTCTGCTGTACCTCGAGTATTAATGCAATTACTATTGTTCTTCTATTCAATTCAGCTTGTTCTTGTTCTAAGATATCACTTGTTCCTCAACTTGATGAATGTGATGATCCGTGACACTCATCATCATTCTCACCTATGAACGTGTGCCTGACAACCACCTCCGTTCTACCTTAGATTGAGTGGATATCTCTTGGATTCTTTAATCGGGATCTTCGTGGTATAAGCTAGAATTGATGGCAACATTCAAGAGAATCCGGAAGGTCTAAACCTTGTCTGTGGTATTCTGAGTAGGATTCAAGGATGGAATGACTGTGACGAGCTTCAAACTCCTGAAGGCGGGCGTTAGTGATAGACGCAAAAGAATCAATGGATTCTATTCCAACCTGATTGAGAACCGACAGATGATTAGCCGTGCCGTGACAGGGTGCGTTGAACATTTTCACTGAGAGGACGGGACTGTAGCCACTGACAACGGTGATGCCCAACATACAGCTTGCCATGGAAATGAGTAAGAAGGATTGGATGAAGACAGTAGGAAAGCAGAGAGACTGAAGGGACAAAGCATCTCCATTCGCTTATCTGAAATTCTCACCAATGAATTACATAAGTATCTCTATCTTTATGCTTTATTCATATATCATTCATAACCATTTGAATCTGCCTGACTAAGATTTACAAGATGACCATAGCTTGCTTCATACCAACAATCTCCGTGGGATCGACCCTTACTCGCGTAAGGTTTATTACTTGGACGACCCAGTGCACTTGCTGGTTAGTTGTGCGAAGTTGTGAAATTATGTTTAGACCATGGTATTGAGCACCAAGTTTTTGGAGCCATTACCGGGGACTGTTTGAGTTGTGAAAAGAATGGATCACAATTTCGTGCACCAATTGTCCACATGAAGCCATGGGGGTTCCTTGAGTTTCCGAACGTTGCGAAGCTAATTGATTTATCGCTTGCTCCAGTTGATGAAGGGTTGCATGAAATTGATCTACTGATTCCTTGAGGTGAGCCTGTGATTCTTGGGTCGATCCAAAAATTGGCAGTGGTTGTTCTTGGGAGTAATTGGGGTGGGATTGGGGTGGTTCTACATATGGTTCATACGGTTCATAGGGTGGTTGGTATGGTGGATATGGGTTAGGGTCATATGGAGGTGAGTGGCGGAAAGGGGCTTGTGAGTGTGGTGGTTCAAAGTTATATTGTGAGGATGGTCTCTGAGCATATGGTCGGATTTGTTGGTAGCTACTAGGCGGTCCACCATATCTATCAGCTTGGTATGCATTATAGAATAGTCTTTGTTTGTGATATCTAGGAGGGTGTTGTTGCCTAAAGGGTTGATCAGATCCTCTGGGCTCCATCCATCTTTGATTGCTTTGACCCTGATGCATATTCCTGTTATAGCTTCCTCTTCCTGAAATATAGTTGTAACCAGACTCATAGCCAAAGGTGTGAGAGTTCATAGTAGTGAGAGAAAATAAAAACAAAAACTAACAAAAGGAAAATATTTTAGAAAAGATTTGAAAATTTTTTTTTTGAAAAATATTTACAATAACCAATAATAAGGCACACGTTTGCAATTCCCCGGCAACGGCGCCATTTTGAAGAACTGAAGATTGATAATCGAAGTATTTAAACCTCGGGTCGTCTTCTCAAGGAATTGCAGGGAGGTATGTTCTTATTATTGGCTATGAAAATGGTAAAATTTTGGGGGTTTTGAGAATGAGGAACAAGTATGATAAATGATAAGCGAAATAAATAAATAACTATAAAATAAACTCTTGGCAAGATATGAAAATTCATAAGTCCTATCCCAGTTACTCCTATGATAATGAAAGTTAATCCCACTTAGTTAACCTTTGCGTAAGCAAGGGAAAGTCAAGTGAACCAATTGGTTAGAATTCCCAAGTCCTAGCCAACTCCTAAGGAAAGACTAGAGTTAGAGGAATTCAAATTAATTAGCCGACATAACAATCAATCATGAATAGTTGATAACTCAAGAGCTTCCAGTTAATCAATTAAAGCCAAGAATATGAAAAACTAAACGAAAATCATAGATCTGAAAATACCTCAATTGTATTTAAATATAAATTTAAATCTAACATGGAAAGATTTATGAATCCAAGGGCAACATAAATAATAAACAGATAAAAGTATTAGAGTATCTCAAAGTAGAAGAGAAGTCAAAATAAAGGAATATTGAACCTGATATGAAGATGAGATAAATCCTAATTTCTAAAAATCCTAATCCTAAATTAAATTCTAATCCTAATCCTAAGAGAGAGGAGAGAGCCTCTCTCACTAAAAACTACATCTAAAACTAAAAATTATGAATTATGAAAGCATAATTATGAATGGATGCATTCCCCCACTTTATAGCCTCTAATCTGTGTTCTCCGGGCTGAAAACTGGGTCAGAAACAGCCCAGAAATCACTGATTTGAAATCTGGTCCGTACAGGTCGCGGCAAAGTGACGCGGAGGCGTCATCCACGCGTCCGCGCGGAATGAGATTTGCAGATGCGACGCGTCCGCGTGGAATGCACGTTCACGTCGCCTATCTGTATGGCCACTATAGCGAATTATATATCAAATCGAAGCCCCCGACGTAAGCTTTCCAATGCAAGTAGAACCGTATTATTTGGATCTCTGTAGCTCAAGTTATGATCGTTTTAGTGCGAGAGGGTCAGGTTGACAGCTTTGCAGTTCCTTCAACTTCTTATATTCCTTCCACTTTTGTATGCTTCCTTTCCATCCTCTAAGCCATTCCTGCCTTGTAATTCCTGAAATCACTTAACACACATATCAAGGCATCTAATGGTAATAAGAGAGGATTAAATAAAAGGAAATAAAAGCCAAAGAAGCATGTTTTCAATCAAAGCACATAATTAGGAAGGCAAATATAAAACCATGCAAATAGTATGAATAAGTGGGTAAAGAGTTGATAAAAACCACTCAATTGAGCACAAGATAAACCATAAAATAGTGGTTTATCACACGCATGATTGGATGAAGACAATAGGAAAGCAGAGGTTCAGAAGCAACAAAGCATCTCCAAACGCTTATATGAAATTCCCACCAATGAATTACATAAGTATCTTTATTTTATTTTATGTTTTATCTATCTTTTAACTATCAAAACCTCATAATCATTTGAATCTGCCTAACTAAGATTTACAAGATGACCATAGCTTGCTTCAAGCCGGCAATCTCCGTGGGATCGACCCTTACTCACGTAGGTTTTATTACTTGGACGACCCAGTGCACTTGGTGGTTAGTTGTGCGGAGTTGCAAAAGTGTGATTGCAATTTCGTGCACCAAGTTTTTGGCGCCGTTGCCGGGGATTGTTCGAGTTTGGACAACTGAAAGTTTATCTTGTTGCTTAGATTAGGTAACCTCTTTTCTTGTTTTAACCTTTATTTTCTTTTCAAAAAGTTTTTCTGAAAAAAAAAAGTTTTCGAAAAAAAAAATAAAAAACAAAAAAATTTTGTGTTTCTTGTTTGAGTCTAGTGTCAAATTTTAAGTTTGATGTCTTGCATGTCTTTCTTTTCTAAAAAAATTTTCAAAAATATGTTCTTGATGTTCATCTTGATCTTCAAAGTGTTCTTGGTGTTCATCTTGATATTCAAAGTGTTCTTGCATGCATTATTTGTTTTGATTTTGAATTTTTATGTTTTGTTTTATTTTGTTGTTTTTCTCTCTCTTCATTAAAAATTCAAAAGTAAAAAAAAAATATTTTCCTTATTCTTCTCATAATTTTCAAAATTTTGAGTTGACATGGTCAAAAATTTTAAAAATTTAGTTGTTTCTTGTTAGTCAAGTCAAAATTTCAATTTAAAAACTTTATCTTTTCAAATCTTTTTCAAAAATCAATTCTTTTTATTTTTTTATGATTTTTGAGTTTCATTCTTAAAATTTTTCAAAATCTTTTTCATTTTTTCTTTTAATATTTTGGAAAATTTTAAAACTAATTTTTCAAAAATCTTTTTCTTAAATTTCATATTTTCAAAAATCCTTGCTAACAATTAATGTTTTGATTCAAAAATTTCAAGTTTGTTACTCTCTTGTTAAGAAAGGTTCAATCTTTGAATTCTAGAATCATATCTTTTAGTTTCTTGTTAGTCAAGTCATCAACATTAATTTTAAAAATCAAATCTTTTTAATTTCTTTTTCAATTCTTTTTCAAAATAAATTTCAATCATATCTTTTTAAAATTTTAATTTCAAAATCTTTTTCAACTAACTACTTGACTTGTGTGTTTTAATTTTTAAAAAAGTTTGCTACTTCTTATCTTTTTCAAAACCACCTAACTACTTTTCCACTTCTAATTTTCGAAAATCACTAACCACTTTTTCAAAAAAAAAAACTTTTTAATTAACTAATTGTTTTAAATTTTAATTTAATTTTATTTCTTTTTCAAATTTTCGAAACTAACTTAATTAATTAAATAAAAATAAAAAATATTTTTCTCTTCCCTCTTTTAAAATTCGAATAGTCTCTCTCTCATCTCTTTCTATTTATTTTATTTAAGTACTAACACTTCTCATCTAATAATTCGAACCCTCTCTCCCCCTCTGTGTTCGAATTCTTCTTTCTCTACCTCATGCTTCTATTCTTCTCTTTCTTCTGACACATAAAGGAATCTCTATACTGTAACATAGAGGATTCCACTACTCCTTTTGTTCTCTTCTTTTTCATATGAGTAGGAACAAGGATAAGGACATTCTTGTTGAAGCTGATCCTAAACCTGAAAGGACTCTGAAGAGGAAGCTAAGAGAAGATAAAACACAACACTCCGGAGAGGACCTTACAGTAAATTTTGAAAAAGAGGCAGACATGGCAGCCAAACCTGAGAACAATAGTGGAGATGCGAGGAAGATGCTTGGTGACTTTACTACACTAACTTTCAACTTCTATGGAAGAAGCATCTTAATTCCTACCATTGGAGCAAACAACTTTGAGCTTAAGCCTCAATTAGTTTCTCTAGTGCAACAGAATTGCAAGTTTCATGGACTTCCATTGGAAGATCCTCATCAGTTTTTAGCTGAATTCTTGTAAATCTGTGACACTGTTAAGACCAATGGGGTTGATCCTGAGGTCTATAGACTTATACTTTTCCCCTTTGCTGAAAGAGACAAAAATAGGATATGGTTGGACTCACAACCTAAGGAAAGCCTAAACTCTTGGAAAAAGTTGGTCAATGCTTTCTTGGCCAAATTATTTCCCCCTCAAAAGATGAGCAAGCTTAGAGTGGAAGTCCAAACCTTCAGACAAAAGGAAGGTGAATTCCTCTATGAAGCTTGGGAAAGATACAAGCAATTAATCAGAAGGTGTCCTTCTGACATGCTTCCAGAATGGAGCATCTTAGTTATATTCTATAATGGTCTGTTTGAATTGTCCAAGATGTCATTGGACCATTCTGCTGGTGGATCCCTTCATATGAAAACACCTATAGAAGCCCAGAAACTCATTGAGATGGTTGCAAATAACCAGTTCATGTACACTTTTGAAAGAAATCCTGTGAATAATGGGATGACTCAAAAGAAAGGAGTTTTTGAGATTGATACTCTAAATACCATATTGGCTCAGAATAAAATATTAACTCAGCAAGTCAATATGATTTCTCAGAATCTGACTGGTTTACAAGCTGCATCCAGCAGTACTAAAGAAGCCTCCTCTGAAGGAGAAGCTTATAACCTTGAGAATCTTGCAATAGAAGAGGTGAATTACATGGGAGAACCTTATGGAAACACCTATAATCCTTCATGGAGAAATCATCCAAATTTCTCATGGAAGGATCAACAGAAGCCTCAACAAGGCTTCAATAATAATAATGGTTGGAGAAATATGTTTGGCAATAGCAAGCCTTTTCCATCATCTTCTCAGTAACAGTTAGAGAATTCTGAGCAGAGCCTTCCTGTCTTAGCAACCATAGTTTCTGATCTATCTAAGGCCATTCTCAATTTCATGACTGAAACAAGGTCCTCCATCAGAAATTTGGAAGCACAAGTGGGTCAGCTGAGTAAAAGAGTTACTGAAACTCCTCCTAGTACTCTCCCAAGCAATACAGAAGAGAATCCAAAGAGAGAATGCAAGGCCATCAATATAACCAAAATGGCCGAACATATAGAGGAGAAAGAGGCAGTAATTTCCAGTAAGGAAGACCTCAATGGACGCCCACTAGCCAATAAGGAAGTCCCTAATGAGGAACCAAAGGAATCTGAGGCTCATACAGAGACCATAGAGATTCCACTGAACTTACTATTACTGTTCATGAGCTTTGATGAGTATTCTTCCTCCGAAGAAGATGAAGATATTGTTGAAGAGCAAGTTGCTCGGTATCTAGGAGCAATCATGAAGCTGAATGGCAAGTTATTTGGTAATGAGACGTGGGAGGATGAACCTCCATTGCTCATCAATGAACTGAATGCCTTGGCTCAGCAAACATTACCTCAGAAGAAACCAGATCCCTGAAGGTTCTTAATACCTTGTACCATAGGCACCATGACCTTTGAGAAGGCTCTGTGTGACCTGGGATTATGTATAAATCTCATGCCACTCTCTATAATGGAAAAAATGAATCTTTGAGGTACAAGCTGCAAGAATCTCACTAGATATGGCAGACAAATCAATGAAACAGGCTTATGGGCTTGTAGAGGATGTTTTAGTTGAGGTTGAAGGCCTTTACATCCCTGCTGACTTCATAATCCTAGACACTGGGAGGGATGGGGATGAATCTAGGGATGTCAATGGGGCGGGGCGGGGGCGGGGGATGCCTCCCTGCTCCCCGTCCCCGCCCTCAAATATTGTCCCCGTCCCCGCCCCATTCCCCACCATGGGGGGTAATTGCCCCCATCCCCATTCCCCACGTTCCCCGTATTCCCCGCGGGTCCCCATTCCCCATATGCTTATATTGAACATTTATATGAAAATTACCATAAAAAATAAAAAAAAACATAGAAAAAACCGCAAAATGAAAATTACAACACAAAATCAAGTTTAACATAGTCCACAAAATGAAAATTACAACACAAAATCCAAGATTACAACTTACAAGTAAAGAAATATAAAATCAAGTTATCATAGTCCATAAAATAAAATTTTAAAATACAACTTCCATTGTTAAAAAAAGCCATAAAATAAAGTCTTCAGCTTCCAACAAACAACTCCATGTTCTCTGTTAAAATACGACACAAACATGAATACGTTAACATACATTATAAACAATACCATATATTTAATAAGAATTTGACATAATAAAAAAATAATTACCTAAACTCCTAAATCTCCATATCCATCACATAGTCCCAAGGGATTGGAATTTTCGACCCTGATTTACCTACATTATATCAAAACCAACAATTCACAAGAGTTAAATTTAACATGAAATTGAACTTTAATAGGAGATAAAATTTGAGTTATTAGTACTTTTACCTGAAGAGTGTATCCAATGCTGAGTGCAAATTAACGCCTCAACAAGTTCACAATCCAATTTATTGCGATGTGGATGTATAACTCGACCACCAGTGCTAAAAGCAGACTCTGAGGCAACGGTAGAAATGGGAATGGCTAAAAAATCTCTTGCAATCTTTTGTAAAGTTGGATATTTCACCCCAATATTTTTCCAGTAGCCTAATATGTCAAATTTTTCCAAATTTGCTTTATCTACCATAACACTCTCTTCCAAATAGAAATCCAACTCAGTTTTTGCAACACAGTCTTCAGATGTATCTTCCACAAATTGCAAGTAGATAGAGTTAAATTTTCTCTTTGAAGATCCTTCATCATGTCCAACATTCAATATATTTTAGGGAAAAAAATTTCAATAACTTCATCTTATACCTAGGATCTAAGATAGCTCCCACAGCCATGACTTCATTAATTTGATCCCAATACTTTTCAAACTTACTAATCATATTTTTTGCCATTCTATGAATCATCTCATTGGGACTAAGCAACCACTCGTTCAAGTTCAATCTCATTTCACACACCTTGGGAAAGTATAAATTTGTCGTTGGATATAAAGTGCCAGAGAATAATTCAGTCACACTATAAAAGACTTCTAATTTATCCACAAGTTCATTTGCCATTTCCCACTCATCATCAGATGGTACAACTTTATACAGAGATTCACGATGTCTTAAACGCTCAAAAACTTCTCTATATGGCAAAGCAGAAGTAAGCATTAGATAAGTTGAGTTCCATCTAGTTCTACAATCAAGTGCAAGCTTTCTCCTATAATTAATATTCAATTGCCTACAAGTCTCTTCAAATTTTTCTTCCCTCTTCGGTGTTGCAACCCAAAAAGAAACACTATCTCTGATTTTTCAATAGAACCATATATTGCATTCATGCCATCTTTCACAATCAAATTCACAATGTGAGCACAACAACGCATGTGAAAAAATTCTCCTCTCTTAACAAAGTTAGACGGTGAAATCTTATCAAGCACAAGATGAATCATAGCATCATTTGTACTACAATTATCAACCGTTAAAGTTGACAATTTTCTATCTATATTCCAATCATACAAGGAATTCACCAAAACATCACTAAGAACTTCAGCAGTATGGGGTGCAGGCACATATGCAAACCTAGAATAATGTAAATATAATAAACAATCATGACATTAAAAATTCAAATATTTAAAAGATGCTAAAAGCATAAATAATACCTTACAAGCCGATTTTGCAAGTTCCAATCATCATCAATAAAGTGAGCTGTAATCGCCATATAACCTTTGTTTTGACAATCAGAACTCCACATATCAGTAGTTATAGCAATGCGGCTTGAATTTTTTCCCAACAATTTTAGAAGCATTGCCTTTTCAGCTTCATACATCTTCATAACATCACTTCTCAGTGTATTTCTTGTATAAAATTTGAACAAAGGTTGAGTCTCAGCCATAAACTCATGAAAACCCTGTTGCTCAACAAACGACATAGGGTGTTCGTCCCTAATAACCCATCTTGTGAGTGCTCGTCGTGCTCCCTCTTGACTAAATGTGAAGTTTCCAACCAAAAGTGAATCCGTTGGCCTTCCCGTTCCTGTCGAACCTGATGATTGCTGCACTGTCTTCAATATTGATTGCTTTGGTCCCCTAACAGTACGAATCGGGCAAATTCTAATGTGATCATGCAAGTGCTTAGTTCCTTGCTTCGTGTCACCTCCAATCTTTCTTTCGCAATATTTACATATTGCCTTCCACTTTCCATCTATTTGCTCCCTCCTAAAATGTTTCCAAGCCTCAGAAGTTAATCCTTTCTTGTTAGGACTGTTTTGCACACTTTGGCTAACTTCTTGCCATCCCTCTTGTGTTTCTTCTTGTCCTTCTTCTTGTGTTCCTTGAACATGTGCTTCAATTGCTTGACCCTCATCATCTTGACTTGGTTCTATCTCATTATTATTTTCAATAGGAGTCGAGCTTAAACTATCCATCCTATACAGTAAGATTTAATACGGAAACACTAAATTAAAATTCAAATTCAATACATAAACACTAAAACACATAATCAACTCAGAATAAGATCCAAAAAGCATGCATATGAGGGAAGCATTAGATAATTGAAACAGCAATCATAGATTTTCTAGTTTGCTTTACCCTGACATAATCACAGATTTGCTAATTTAGAGGCAAAATTTATTCTTTGCTAATTATTCTTTGCTGCCTACATGTTACTTCTATCTCAAGGGTGTTACTGAGTGGGAAAAGTCTCCAAACACAAAAAATAAGATTGCTATCTAGCATTTACATTAAAAAGAACTATAAAATTTAGGTATCACTATAAGTAAGCTATATGTAACACCTTACTGGTCGAGTAGTATATAGTCTGATATACAAACTCATTCTTTTTATTGTGGCTTAGTCAGAATCAGATGTTAACATTGTACTCCATGTACTATATATGTACTATATATGTACTATATATTGTACTTTAAATTATAATTAAAAAACTAAAAAACGAGAAGAAGAAAGAACATGTAAATGTCTACTTTTTTTTTACTCCTCCCATTTAAGAGTTCTAAGCCAAGACTGAAATTTAAGCGCAATATATTAAGAGACAAGGTATTTAGCCATACAACTAAAGTTTCAGTTTCAATAAATGTTTATTTGTTTTTTTGTTGGTCAAACAATAAATATGTAATTGAAAACCTATGTTTGAACTACTTGGCTTGTGAGCTCAGCTGCTGGGTTTAAAGGGCTATATAATATAACATTGAAGTGCTCTGTTTTCCATCAAAGAAGGAAAAAAGAAGCAGAACTTGAAGTGTGTGAGATTTGACGTCAATGGTGAATGCCGGGTTCTTTTAATTACTAACAGAGATATATCAAAAGGGGAGAGACTGTACTATGACTACAATGGATACGAACATGAATATCCAACTGAACATTTTTTCTAAGCAAGCCAACTCCAACCAAGGTCATCATCACCATCAAATTCATGAAAAAAAACAAAAATCTAAAGTGAAATGCCAAAATACAAGAAGAAAAAGGGAGTAGTGAATCTTACCAGGATAAGACAGAATCACAGAAATGGTCGAAGAGGTAGAGACGCCGGTGAAGAGAAGAGTGGCGACCGATGCAGAAGAGGGCGAACGGAAGATGGCGCACGGGGCGGTGCAGTGACGATGGTGGTCAGAGGCCGTGACGATGGTGGTCGGAGGTGGCTGGCTGGGACAAGGGAGAGAACACAGAGGAAGGGTGCAGAGAGGAAGGCGAGGAGCACTGGAGCAAGGTGAGGGAGTTGCAATACGCGGGGCAGCCGGTGCTCTATGCCTCTGTGGGAAGAAGGGTTTCGCGAAGAGGTGAGGGAGCGGCGCTCTATGCCTCTGCGAATTGGGATTCTGGGAAGAAAGTGCAATTAGGGTTTTCACTTTTCAATATATATATATATACAAAGTGAAATGACTAAAAAACCAAAATAAAAACTAAATTCTTAAGGGTATTTAAGTAATTTAATACATGCGGGGATTGTGGGGAATACGGGGACGGGGACGGGGATCCCCGCTCGGGTCCCCGCATCTGCTTCGGGGGAATTTTGTCCCCCATCCCCGTCCCCGCAGGGAAAATTCCCCGCCATCGGGGCCCCGTTCGGGGCGGTCGCCGCGGGGATCCCCGCTGTCTGGGGATTTTTGACACCCCTAGATGAATCCATCATCCTTAGAAGACCCTTCCTAGCCACAGCAAGGGCTGTGATTGATGTGGACAGAGGAGAGTTAGTCCTTCAATTGAATGAGGACTACCTTGTGTTTAAAGCTCAAGGATCTTCTTCTGTAAACATGGAGAAGAAGCATGAAAAGCTTCATCCAATTTTCTCCATACAGAGTCAAGCAGAGCCCCCACCCTTAAACTCTAAGTTTGGTGTTGGGAGGCCACAATCATGCTCTGAGTATCTGTGAAGCTCTGTAAGAGCTTCCTGTCAAGCTATTGACATTGCAACCCAATTTTATTTATCTATGTTAATTACTTTTTCATTTCATTTTCTATTTTTAGTTTATGTTTTCTTTAGGTTGATGATCATGAGGAGTCACAAAAACAGTTGTAGAATTAAAGCGGAATAAAAAAATAGCACACCCTGGAAGACGAGCTTACTGGCGTTTAAACGCCAGTAAGGATAGCAGAATGGGCGTTTAACGCCCAGTCTGGCAGCATTCTGGGCGTTAAATGCCAGAATTGGCAGACAGACTGGCATTTAATGCCAGAAAAGGGTATATGGTGTCTGGCTGGCGTTAAACGCCAGTAAGGACGGCAGAATGGGCGTTTAACGCCCAGTCTGGTAGCATTCTGGGCGTTAAACGCCAGAAATGGCACACAGAGGGCGTTTAAATGCCAGAAAGGTGCAGGGACCAGAATTCCTTGACACCTCAGGATCTGTGGACCCCACAGGATCCCCACCTACCCCAACTCTTTTTCTCTCCTTTTCACACCTCTCCATAACACTCTTCCCCAAAATAACCTCCACCAATCACCTCCATTTCTCCTCCAAAACTATCATACAACCCACCCACCCCCACCCATTCAAATTCAAACCATCTCCCTCCCAAACCCAACCCCTATTACAAGATTTCCCTCTCTACTCCACTCCTATATAAGCCCCTCATCACTCCTTCATTTTCATACATCATAACCATCTAAAACCCTCTTGGCTGAACCATTCACACACCTCTATCTCCTCCATCTCTTCTTCCTCTAATCCTTTTTTTCTTCTTTTTGCTCGAGGACGAGCAAATCTTTTAAGTTTGGTGTAGAAAAAAAAGCTCTGCTTTTTGTTTTTCCATAACTATTAATGGCACCTAAGGCCGAAGAAACCTCTAGGAAGAGGAAAGGGAAGGCAGTTGCTTCCAACTCCGAGTCATGGGAGATGGAGAGATTCATCTCAAAAGCCCATCACTAAAAAAAGGATGGAGCAAACAAGAGAGCCCACTCATGGACCTCAACAAGAGCATGAAGAAGTCCCTCATCAAGAAGTCCCTGAGATGCCTCAAGGGATGCATTTTCCTCCACACAACTCTTGGGAGTAACTCAACACCTCTTTAGGAGAAATGAGTTCTAACATGAAGCAACTAAGGATGGAGCACCAAGAGCACTCTAGTATCCTCCATGAAATCAGAGAGGACCAAAGAGCCATGAGGGAGGAGCAACAAAGGCAAGGAGGAGATATTGAGGAGCTTAAGCACTCCATAGGATCTTCAAGAGGACGAACTAGCCACCGTCACTAAGGTGGATTCGTTCTCTAATTTTCTTGTTATTTGTTTTTCTATTTTTTGTTTCCTTTGCTTTATGCTTTGTCTATATTTGTGTCTTTATTACATGATCATTATTTGTCTATATCTTAAAGCTATGAATGTTCCATGAATCTTTCACCTTTCTTAAATGAAAAATGATTCTATTTGCAAAAGAACAAGAAGTACATGAATTTCGAATTTTATCTTGAAATTAGTTTAATTATTTTGATGTGGTGGCAATACTTTTTGTTTTCAGAATGAATGCTTGAACAGTGCATATTTTTTATAGTGAAGTTTATGAATGTTAAAATTGTTGGCTCTTGAAAGAATGATGAAAAAAAAGAGAAATGTTATTGATAATCTGAAAAATCATAAAATTGATTCTTGAAGCAAGAAAAAGCAGTGAAAAACACAAAGCTTGCAAAAAAAAAATGAAAAAAAGGGCAAAAAATAAAGAAAAAGAAAGAAAAATAAAAAGCAAGCAGAAAAAGCCAATAGCCCTTTAAACCAAAAGGCAAGGGTAAAAAGGATCCAAGGCTTTGAGCATTAATGGATAGGAGGGCCCAAAGGAATAAAATCCTGGCCTAAGCGGCTAATTCAAGCTGTCTCTAACCATGTGCTTGTGTCATGAAGGTCCAAGTGAAAAGCTTGAGATTGAATGGTTAAAGTCGTGATCCAAAGCAAAAAGAGTGTGCTTAAGAACTCTAGGCACCTCTAACTGGGGACTCTAGCAAAGCTAAGTCACAATCTGAAAAGGTTCACCCAGTTATGTGTCTGTGGCATTTATGTATCCGGTGGTAATACTGGAAAACAAGATGTTTAGGGTCACGGCCAAGACTCATAAGTAGATGTGTTCAAGAATCAACAAACTAAATTAGGAGAATCAATAACACTATCTGAATTCTGAGTTCCCATGGATGCCAATCATTCTGAACTTCAAAGGATAAAGTGAGATGCCGAAACTGTTCAGAAGCAAAAAGCTACTAGTCCCGCTCATCTAATTAGAACTAAGATTCATTGATATTTCAAAATTTATTGTATATTCTCTTCTTTTTATCCTATTTTGTTTTTGGTTGCTTGGGGACAAGCAACAATTTAAGTTTGGTGTTGTGATGAGCGGAAAATTTATACGGTTTTTGGCATTGTTTTTGCATAGTTTTTAGTATATTTTAGTTACTTTTTATTACATTTTTATTAGTTTTTATGCAAAAATCACATTTCTGGACTTTACTACGAGTTTGTGTGTTTTTCTATAATTTCAGGTATTTTTTGGCTGAAATTGAGGAACATGAGCAAAAGTCTGATTCAGAGGCTGAGAAAGGACTGCAGATGCTGTTGGATTCTGACTCTCCTGCACTCGAAGTAGATTTTCTGGATCTACAGAAGCCAAATTGGTGTGCTCTTAATTGCGTTGGAAAGTAGACATCTTGGGCTTTCCATTAATGTGTAATAGTCCATACTTTGCCTGAGATTTGATGGCCCAAACTGGCGTTCAAATACCCACCAGAGACCTTTGTTGTGATGACAAGTCATCATATACCCATTCTCTATGCTTTTTCATACAAGAAATTGATGATTAGTGCTTAAATATTGCATTCTTTTCTCCTTAATTGGTATATTTTTCATACAAGTTTCTTTTACTTCTTTCATCTTTCTTCTCTTCTGCAATTGTTCTTGGTTGGATCAAGGAAGGAATTGAGATCTAGACTTGTTTTCTAGTCTCTTTGATTTCCTGAGATCTTCAATCTCATTTGGCAATTAAACTAAATTTAATTTCTGTTTGCTTCTTCAAGCAATTCTGCTTTCTGTTTAAGATTTGTTGCAAGTTACTTTTCTGCTTGATTGCTCCTTACATTCTCTTGTTGAATTTTAATTCCCAGCACCCAAGTCCTTTTAATTTTCATGCAATTTAATTATTCTGCAATTATTCTAAGTGTTGCTTATTGCTTTCCTTTAAATTTTCTGCACCCATTCCCCTTTACATTTACTGCAATTTATATTTTTTGTCATTTAAGTTTCTGCAATTTACATTGCTTGCTCTTTAAGCTTCCTGCCTATTTACATTCTGCAATTTAAGTTCACTGTTATTTACATTCTGCTGCAACAATTCTCACTCACCAATATTAGCTTGACTAAACTAATCACCCACTAAAGTTGCTTGATCCATCAATCCCTGTGGGATCGACCTCACTCTTGTGAGTTATTACTACTTGATGCGACCCGATATACTTGCCGGTTGGATTTGTGTGTTGGAAAATTCGTTTTCTGCAAAAACACCATCAAGTTTTTGGCGCCGTTGCCGGGGATTGATTTAGATCAACAATGATTAAGTGGGTGAGAAGTCTAGATTAAGCAGTTTTTTATTTTTGTTCTCTGTTTTAAAGTGAAACCAAGGTGTTTGAGTTTTTGCCTCACTAAGAAATTCTCATCTCTGAAATGAGTAATTTCAATTTTCATTGGTGTTGTGTTTTACAAAATTCAAATGGAGTTCAACTCATCTTATGATCAAACAAATTTTATGGGATATTACCCACCATCACCAATTTCCAATGATGGCTGGGAATATCACCAACAAATTACAGATCCTGAGCACTCCAATTCATGGAGCTTTGCTTCAGAGACACAAGATGAGCAAGAGAATCATATGGGATACTTCCCACCACCACAAAATGATTCAAGTCATTATTCTAATAGTGGCTGGGAGTATCACCAAGGAATGAAAGAGCATCCACCCTCACGTCCCAGTTTCTCATTTGAAAGTTCTTCATCACTTGATTATGCCTCAACACAAAGTTTCCTCCAAAATCCATACAAGTCATCCCATCAATCACACAACTCATTCCACACCCTTCAACACAACTTCACCACAACACATCCACGTCACCAAAATTACTCTCAACTTTCATCTCTTGAACCAGTAGATGAGGATTACCTTCAAGCCATTGAAATACATAGAAAACTCGTGGAAAGATACACACAACCCCAATCCTGGAAAGAAATCATCCTCAAGAAGACAGAAGGGCATGTAGAGCAAAGGAGGATTCATTCAGGATCACCAAGTGTTAAGGATGAGGAACAATCTGTGAGTGAAGAAGAGGAAGAAGAGGTTCCTATATCAATTGAAATTGCAATAAAGAATGAGGTTGTTGAAAATGAAACTGCACTTGAGGTGACAAAGGAACATGAAAATTCACAACTCTTTCAAACTTCCCTGAAACAAAACGGCTCAACAATTGAATCCATGATTGAAAGATATGAAGAGGAGATGAAGAAATGTTGGGAAGATCAACAAACCTCCTCAATGAAAAAGCTATTAAGTCAAATGTTGAGTGCAAGGGAGGAAGTGGAAGAACAAGAAAGTGAGAAAGACACTCAAGAGGAGTCACACTCAAGTGAAGCAAAGAGGAAAGAGGAAAGGCTCAGGGAACCACCAATCCAAGAGGCTCTTCATGAAAAGAAGACTCCAACAATCACACAACCCCCAAGACTTGGATTCAAGAAAGTGAATGCAATTAACAAAAGCACCAAGAAGAGGATTGTGACCAAGCTACCAAAGAAAATATTCATGAAGAATAAAGGGTCAACCACTAGCAATCCAACCCCTGGACCATTAGCAAGTAAGCTCAGTCAAGCCATGTACAAAAGAAAGCTTGCTGAGAAGAAAGACAGGGGGCAATAGCTGAAACTTCTCATCCCTTGAGGTCATTCCTCTTAACAAACTGGAAGAAAAGGAAGAAAGTGAAGAGCAACATGTCAAGCTAATGACACTAAAAGAGCACTTGTTGGGAGGTAACCCAACCATAGGTATAATTTCTCTTCTCTACTTTGTTTTCGTTCTTTGCTTTGTTTAAATTCAATAAATTGGCATATGGTTACATTCTAAGTTTGGTGTTGCCATGCAACACATTGTTTTCAATCTTTTTGGATGATTGCATCAAATTAAAAAAATGAAAGTGACACACCAAGATTCTAAGTTTGGTGTGCCACCTATTTTTCTATGCAAATCATTCGGCAACACCATTTGTCTGCATAACCATAATGTCTTTGCAGTGTTAATTTTCTTTTGGTTTGATATTTTGTTATTCTGTTTACTTTAGCTAATTCTTTGTTTTTAATGCTTTCATTTTAGTTTGCTTATTTACTGTGTTTGTTAATACATTACCAAGAGAGCTTTATTAATGATAGATTCTTGGCTTGGTGATTGTACTTAATAAATAACAGTTTCATTTGCTTGGTTTTAATTCAAATAAGTGGACATAGGATTGCATTCTAAGTTTGGTGTTGCTATGCAACACAATTTGCTTCAAATCTTTACTGGATACTTGCATTGGTTCCAAGTGAAAGTGTCACACTAAGTTTGGTGTACCACTTATCTTTTATGCAATGTATTGTGCTCACCTTCTTATGTTTGCAATCAAAATGTCTTTGTCTCTGATGCCTTGATTGTTATCTTTCATTTTGCTTGCTTAGAACACATGTACTACTAACTTTTCATTGTGTAAGACATTCATGATCCATCTTATCCCCATAGCCATTGTTCTAATTGTTGCTTGAGGATGAGCAAGCATTCTGAGTTTGGCAAGGGAAAGAGGAAGAATAGAGGAAAAAGGACAACAATAGAGAAGATGGACTACAAGGTTGTAAAGTTCCTTTTTCTCTCATTTGTTTCCAGCACTTAAATTGCATGATTGTCTTCATCTTTTCTGTTTACATGTGTGTATGAATAAAGCATAGCTTGAATCTTGATTTGTAACATGTTGCTGTGGCATTATGACTACCAACTTGAGTTTTGTGAATTCAAAAGCAAAAAAGCATCATGATCATAAACAAACAAGGAATTAAAGAAGAATTTAGCATGTGCATACAAGTATTGGAAAGCTAGTATGATTGATTGTTGCTCAATTGCATTGGATTTTATTTAATTGAAGTTTTTCATCTAGTACATTTTGTGAAATCTTTTGAAATCATGAAAACCTTGAAGAAGCAAATACAATTAAAGCAAGAAAAGAAAAAGGGAAAGAATGAGAAAGCTGAAGGCTCTGAGTACCAATGGCAATTTATTTGCTAAGTGCTTGTGGTGTTTATGTATCAAGCCAAATGCTTGAAAACCAAACACTTAGAAGTCAAGGCTAGGCTCAAGTGCAAAAGCACTCCCTCAAAGCTCAAGGTTCTGAGCATTAATGATTAGAGAGTCAAGAAAAGAAAAAAAATGAGCTTAATGAAGTCCTCTAATTAAATGCTTGTGGTGCTTATGTATCAAGTGGTAATACTTGAAAACAAAGCATTTAGAAGTCGTAGCTTTGTTATCAACTCATGGGGCAAAGCACCCAAAAGGAGAAGCTAATAAAAGAATAATAATAATAATAAAAAATAAAATAAAATAAAATAAAATAAAATAAAATAAAATCAAAAGCTTGTTTCAAGGAAGAATTATAAGAAAAAGATTTCATAAATTGAGCTAGATGGAAGCATCAATCATTTACATTTCTTTTGTGATTGAAGCATGCATAGAAAACTAGCTTGCCAGGAACATTAACTTGCTACTCTTCTTACCTTGGATTGTCAATTTCTATTGCATGATTCTTTTCTTGCTTGGGGACAAGCAAGGTTTAAATTTGGTGTTGTGATGACAAGTCATCATATACCCATTCTCTATGCTTTTTCATACAAGAAATTGATGATTAGTGCTTAAATATTGCATTATTTTCTCCTTAATTGGTATATTTCCTTGATCTTTTAATTTTATAAATCTTGTAGGAAATAAGAAGAAAAAAAAGCAAAGAAGGACAAAAAAAGAGGAAAAAAAGAGCTTTGGAGCACACTTTGAAGTTGGAGCACACTTTGGAGGCTTAGGCCACGCTTTTAAAAGCGTGGCCCATGACCAAATTAAAGAGGAAAACAACCAGCACGCACACTGCCCTGGGCAGAATCATGATGAAACAAAGTGAGGTTGGAGCAAATTTTCGCTAAGTTAAAATCTGGCCGCTCACAGCATGACCATGCCTACTTCAAAGGGCTATAACTTGAGCTACGGATGTCCGATTGATGTGCTTCCAGTTGCATTGGAAAGCTGACATTCAGAGCTTTCCAACGATATATAGCAATCCATATTTGGCGTACAATTGAGGCAGGAACGAAAGGCATCTTTAGGGGCCAAAAATAAGCGAAAATAAACCAAAGTGCTTCCACCAAGGCTCGAAGCTGGAGCCTCACCCCAAAACAAAGTAGCGCTCAATTTTCTGCCCTGCCCTCTTGGAGAGTAGGGCAATGTCGTGCTCTTCATGGAAAATCAAGGAAAAAAATTGCTCCTCAAGTGCTTTCACCAAGGTTCGAACACAAGACCTTCAAGGAAGTAAAGGCTTAGGCTTGGCGCACACAAGCGCATCATGGCACGGTCAAGGAACGTGGTGCGCGCACAAGACACACCAAGGCAACATTGCCCTGTCCTCCACAAGGGCAGGGCAGCATCCTCACACACCAAGAACGCACGCAACGAGGGCCGCACGCACCATTTCCTGCTTTGCCCTCCACAAGGGCAGGGCAGCCTCCTGGGAGCAAATAATCATGGGCCAAAAGTTCAATTTCATATAAATTCAATTCCTCACCAAATTGAATCAAGGCCATCCAAGACCCATTCTCCCTCAAATCCAAAGCAAGCAAAAGCCCACTCAACATGACTCAAAGGCACACAGAGAAGCTAGATTAGGATTTTCATTTTTGTGAATTTGTTTTTAATTTCAATTTCATTTTATTTTCATTTTGTAAAAAGCCTATATAAAGGCATCACTCTCATTTCAAAAAGGGGAGCTCGATTAAAAAAAAAGGCTAGCTCCACTAGGGAGCATTAGGAATTGAGAGTTCTCTCTCTTAGTTTTCATTTCTGTTTGAATTTTGGATCAAGAATTGAAGGAATTCTGTTTCACTTGATCTGAAATCTCTTGTTCTTCTTCTGCATAATTTGAGGAAATTGAGAAATTGGATCTGAAGTTTCTTTTACTGCTTTCATCTTTCTTCTCTTCTGCAATTATTCTTGGTTAGATCATGGAAGAAATTGAGATCTAGACTTGTTTTCTAGTCTCTTTGATTTCCTGAGATCTTCAATCTCATTTGGCAATTAAACTGAATTTAATTTCTGTTTGCTTCTTCAAGCAATTCTGCTTTCTGTTTAAGATTTGTTGCAAGTTACTTTTCTGCTTGATTGCTCCTTACATTCTCTTGTTGAATTTTAATTCCCAGCACCCAAGTCCTTTTAATTTTCATGCAATTTAATTATTCTGCAATTATTCTAAGTGTTGCTTATTGCTTTTCTTTAAATTTTCTGCACCCATTCCCCTTTATATTTACTGCAATTTATATTTCTTGTCATTTAAGTTTCTGCAATTTACATTGCTTGCTCTTTAAGCTTCCTGCCTATTTACATTCTGCAATTTAAGTTCACTGCTATTTACATTCTGCTGCAACAATTCTCACTCACCAATGTTAGCTTGACTAAACTAATCACCCACTAAAGTTGCTTGATTCATCAATCCCTGTGGGATCGACCTCACTCTTGTGAGTTATTACTACTTGATGCGACCCGATATACTTGCCGGTTGGATTTGTGTGTTGGAAAATTCGTTTTCCGCAAAAACACCATCAGTATAAATAGCACTTTTTACTATTGTATTGGGGGCTTTTTTGATCACTTTAGATCATTTAGCACATTTGGGGAGGCTGGCCATTCGGCCATGCCTAGACCTTTTTCTCTTATGTATTTTCCAATGGTGGAGTTTTTACACCTCATAGATTAAGGTGCGGAGCTCTGCTGTTCTTCATGAATTAATGCAAGTACTATTTCAATTCATAGACCTTTCAATTCACGCTTACTTCTTCTCCAAGATATACTCTTGTACTTAGTTCAGTTAAATTAGAATGAAGGGGTGACCCGTGACAATCACCCACTATCTTCGTTACTCGATTAGCCAAGATCTGCGTGCCTGACAACCACAAGCAGTTTACATGATGTTCAACGTAGTCATTGGACGACAGTCGGAGTATAATCTCTTGGGTCTCTGATCTACGGACCGAGTCCGGGAGATTAAAACCTTCGTGGTATAGGCTAGAACCAATTGGCAGCATTCCTGTGATCCGAAAAGTCTAAACCTTATCTGTGGTATTCCGAGTAGGATCTGGGATGGGATGACTGTGACGAGCTTCAAACTCACGAATGTTGGGCGCAGTGACAGTGTGCAAAAGGATAGAGAAATTCTATTCTAACGCAAGTGAGAACTGACAGATGATTAGCCATGTGGTAGCTGTACCTGGTATTTTTCATCCGAGATGAGAAATCTGACAGTTGATTAGCCGTGCAGAAACTGTACTTGGACTATTTTCACTGAGAGGATCATACAGCTTGCCATGGAAGGAAGCACGCATGATTGGATGAAGACAATAGGAAAGCAGAGGTTCAGAAGCAACAAAACATCTCCAAACGCTTATTTGGAATTCCCACCAATGAATTACATAAGTATCTTTATTTTATTTTATGTTTTATCTATCTTTTAACTATCAAAACCTCATAATCATTTGAATCCGCCTGACTAAGATTTACAAGATGACCATAGCTTGCTTCAAGCCAGCAATCTCCGTGGGATCGACCCTTACTCACGTAAGGTTTTATTACTTAGACGACCCAGTGCACTTGCTGGTTAGTTGTGCGGAGTTGCAAAAGTGTGATTGCAATTTCATGCACCACCTACCTACTAATTAGCTTATTAGTGGGTTAGTGTTAATGGGTATCAATTTGACCACATAGGGTTCTCAAATCACCAATTCAATGAGTCCCAATGACTCAAGGTCACTCAATTCCCTTAGCTTAGGCCAAGAGTAAAGAAATCTACTTAAAAACTAGTGGAAACATTTCATCAAACACGTAGAGTGCAATAAAAGTAAATATCACAAAATGCAAGAATTAATGAAACCCATAACTAAAATAAGCAAGAAATCAACAATAGCAACTAAGATAAACATAAAGAGACATAGAAACATAAAATTACATTGAAAGAAAATAGAAATCCAACAAGGGTTCATGAAAGTAAAAATGGCAAAATAAGAAAATTAACAAGGAAAACTAAGAAGATTAAGACAATAGAACAATAAAATATAAAGAGAATTGAAATAAAAACAAGAATTAAAGTTGGATCTAAAAAAATTTAACCTAAACTACCCTAAATTCTAGAGAGAAGGGAGAGCTTCTCTCTCTAGAATTCTAACCTACAACATGGGCCTCCTTGAGCTCAGAAATCACCCCCAGCGTTTTTCCTTTAGTGAAGTCACGTGCAGCTTGTCACGTGTACGCATGTGTCACACGTACGCGTTGCATTGCGAAATTCCTCTTCACGCGTATGTGTGGGGGACGCATGCACATCGCTGGCCAATCTCCTTCTCACGCGTAAGCGTGAGTGATGCGTGCGGGTGGCCTCGAGTTCAGCAAATCCTCATTTCTTCATGAATTCTCTATTTTTGCATGCTTTTTCTTCATTCCTTCAACCCAATCTTTGCCTTCTAATCCTGAATCACTTAACACACATATCAAGGCATTGAATGGAGTTAAAGTGAATTAAAATTAGCGATTT
The DNA here is from genome assembly GCF_014773155.1 of Arachis stenosperma. Taxonomy (NCBI): domain Eukaryota; kingdom Viridiplantae; phylum Streptophyta; class Magnoliopsida; order Fabales; family Fabaceae; genus Arachis; species Arachis stenosperma. The sequence goes on along the minus strand of NC_080377.1, from coordinate 59,974,560 downwards.
AAAGGTCTAAAAAGCATGTTTTTACTCTTAAGCACAAATTAGGTGACATTCACAAAACCATGCTATTTCATTGAATAAATGTGAGAAAAGTGGATAAATTTTCTAAATTCAACACAAGATAAACTACAAAATTGGGTTTATCAAAGCTCCTCACACTTAAACTAAGCATGTCCTCATACTAAACCAAGAAAGACAAGAAAAAGGGGTATAAACATTTATTCAATGCAATTAAAGTATATGAACCTATCTACATGAATGCAACTAAATGCAAAGTGATTCTACCTACTTGGTTGAGAGTAAATCAATCTCCAAGAACGTATATGAACAAGTAGGACTAAGTAGTATGATGATTCATGAATCCTACCAATTCAAATATCAAAATGAAGTTTAATAGACTTGCAAGAAGAAAGCTCATGAAAGCTAGGAACAAGGAATTAAGCATCGAACCCTCATCGGGAGTGTATCCGCTCTAGTTGCTCAAGTGTATAGGATTGATCACTCAATTCTCTTCTAGTCATGCTTTCCAAAATTTATTTTCTATCTAACAATCAACAATTATTCAATGCATGCATACATTTATCATAAGAGCTTATTCATAGGTTGTAATGGGGCTAGGGTAAAGGTAAGGATGCATATGGTCAAGTGAGCTTGAAATTTGAATCTTTGATTAACCTAAGCTCTCACCTAATACACATAACAACCTATACAATTCTAATACAATACCTAGCTACCCATGATTCTCACTTTTCTTCACATACTCATGCATTTTCTTTAATTCACATTCCATATGCATTGTTATTATTACTTTGCTTTGGGGTATTTTTGTCCATTTTTTATTACTTTTCTTTTTCTCTTTTTTCTTTTTATTTTATACATTTTTTATTTTTATTTTTATTTTTCTTTATCATCATTTTTTTTCACTAAAGCATATACAAACGTATCAATGCATATGGTTTTACATATTTAATGCATAAGCACGTACCCAATCCCATGATTTTCAACAAAAATACAAAATATACTTTTACCTCAACCAATGTTCCCAAGTTTTTCATACCCAAATGATACACACCCTAACTAGCCTAAGCTAATCAAATATCCAAATTAAGGGACATTTATTGTTTTTCACTTAGGGGTAGTAATGTACTAAAATTAAGAACAAAAGGGATTAAATAGGCTCAAAATTGGCTAACAATGGTTGATGAAAGGTCGGCTATTTGGGTAAGTGAGCCAAATGAAACGATGGCCTCAATCATATAAATGCATGTATACATGGAATAATGGTCGTAAAGAATCAACAAATCAAAGATTACAATCATAGAAAGAGAACAATGCACACAAGAATGGAAATAAGTGGTTATATGATGTAACCACACAATCGGGCTCAAAACTCACACGCTTGTGTTCTTAGCTCAAAAACCATGTTCCAAAATAAATTCTTCAAGCAAGTTTAACAAAAAAAAATTTTCAAATTGGTAGGGTGCCCTAAAATAGTTTTCTTGGAAAAGAAATCATCACCCTAACCAAGTAGTCTGATGTATGAGAATTCTTGTATAGTTTGGAATCAATCAAAACAAGCATCAATTCGTTGGTAGCATAGTCCAAACCAGCAATGAATTCCCACAATCAAATGTTAAATTCAAATTAAAATCAACCGAGAGTAATTAAACATCGGGTTGTCTTCCCTAGGAGTTGCAATTAAGTGTTCATCATTGGCTGTAGGAGGAAATGGGGATTGGATGACAAGATATGTAAGAAATGTAAATAGGAAATTAAATGAACATGCAAGAAATTAAATGGAAGCAAGTAAAGGCAATGCAATTGGAATTTAAATTGTAAAAAGAGCTATTGGTGAGGATTGAGGAGTTTAGGACTTCTATCTTAGTTGTGGACCACAAACATGGTAATTGTGTGAAATTTATCCCAATTAGTCAATCCTACTTGAGAATTAGTCAAAAGGGCATAATTGGTTTCAATCCCGAAGTCCTAAGTCAACATTAGTGGGTTACCTAGAGTTAAGGAAAACCAAACCAAACCAATTAACAATCCTCACATAATGCGAAATGGACATCCACAACTCAATTCCACCCAAACAACCAATCTCTCAACCAAGAGTGTGAAAACTAAATATGCAAGAAATTAAACATCAAAGCAATAAAAGGCAAAGCAATTAAATACAAGGAAAGGAAACTTCAAATGCAAGAAACCTCTTGGCATGTAATTGAGAGCTAAGGCTACCTATCCTAGACATTGACCACAAACACATGATGATTATGAAGAGTTAATCTTACTTAGTCAACCTTACATCGAAGATAAGTCAAATAGGCATAGTTAATTTTAATCCATAAGTCCTATGTCAACACTAAGGGTCACATAGAGTCAATGGAAACCAAATCAACTAACTACTCTAATATATCAAACAAGAATGGAAATCAATGACTCAAGGATCACCAAAGTCATCAATTCAAAGCCAAGAGTGGAGAAAAACTAAGTAAAAACTAAGCCAAGCATTTTATCAAACACTTGGTGTGCATGAAAATAAAATAAGATTAAATTGCATTAAAAATAAAATCTAAAATACCAAAAAAAAGAAAATCATAACAACAACTAAAGAAAGCAATAAATGACATGAAAATATAAAGTTGTATTAATTAATATTAAAATAACAAAAGTGTTCATAACATGAAAATGACAAAATAAAGGAAATAACAAGAGAAACGAAGAAGAAAAAGATAGAAGAACATGGAAACATAAATGAAACTACACTAGAACAAGAATTAAAAGCTGAAATTAAAAGAAAATTAACTAATAAAACCCTAATTCTAGAGAGATGAGGAGGGAGCTTCTCTCTCTAGAAACTAAGAAAAAACATCATCAAAGCTAAACCTAATTGCCCCCCTTTACATGGAAGAAGGCCCTCTTTGATATAGCACTCAATCAGCTTCAGAAGGTCCAAAATTAGGCTCTAGAGGCCCAAAAATTGCCCACAGTGATTTGCATTAAATGAGTAACGCGCTGGGACCTGTGCGTACGTACTGGTGTGTGTGTACACACACTTGCTGATTTTCTTATTATTCGTACGCACATATAGTTTTGTGGTTCTTGTGCGTACACACAGTAGGTTGTGCGTACGCACACGCCAATGTGTGAATCTCTTTTGATTTCTTCATGTTTTCTCCATCTTCCATACTTTTCTTCCACTCTTACCAAGCCATTCCACCCTATTACACCTGAAATCACTCATCAAAATTATCAAGGCATCGAATGGGATAAAAGTGGGATAAAATTGATTAAATTAAGTACAAAATAACATATTTTCATAAACTTAGGGCCAAGACAAGAAAATATAACAATATGATCAATGTCCAAAGATTTGATTTGAAAATTTTCAAAACTAACAAGCAACTTGCAGGAAGACACAAGAGAAGAGAAGGAAACATAGAATTGAGCGATTGAACCCCTCACCGAATGTGTTTACACTCTAGTCGCTCAGTGTTTAGGGCTTAATCACTCAATCCTCCTTTAATCATGTTTCTCAAAAATTGCAAGTCATCTAACAATCAACTAATACTTGATGCATGAATGCAAATATCATGAGGACTTTTGAGAGTTATAATGGGGCTAGGGTAAGGTTAGGATTAATATGGTTAAGTGGGGTAATAGATTGGATCTTTGATTAGCTCAAGTATCCCACCTAATCCTATATCATCCTATATTCATAACAAAACAACCTAACTACCCATTTATCCCTTTCTCACATTCACTCATGCATGCTTCTTTTCAATTCAACCACATATGCATCTTTTATTTACCTTATCATTTGTTTTTTTTTCTTTTTTTTCTTTCTTTTTTTCTTTTTTTCTCATTTTTTTTCATATACAAAGTATGTACACCAAAATTTTCTTTCATCGTATAAGAGAGATGCATATGTTCCAAGTAATAGATGCATGAGTGTTTACCCAAATTTTTCAAATATTTTTCAATGAACACCCAAAGCACTAACTACCAATGTTTCCCACAAATTTTCCCCACACTTGATTAACACACACACACTCAAACCTAAGCTAATCAAAGATACAATTCAAGGACATAATGGTCTTTCACTTAGGGTGAATAATGTGCTTAAAATTAGAACAAAGGGGAATTAAAGGCTCAAAAAGTGGTTTACAAGTGTAGATATAAGGGTTGGTCATATAAGTTTGTGAGTTCAGTTTTAAAAAAATGGCCTCAATCATACTATATGCATTCAAAACATCAAATATAGGACATATAGACTAAAGCAAATCTAAGATCATAATAAAAAAAGGAGTTTATCACGGAAGAAAAAAATTGTGGTTGAAAATGTGCAACCATCCAATTAAAGCTCAAATCTTACTAAGTGTTTTTGTTCAAGCTCTTTTCTATGTTCCTTAAGAATACTTCATGCAAGTTCAAAAAAAAAAATTCCAAATCTAATCAATGGAATGCCCAAAAAGGGATTTCTTGAAAATTCTTTGTTGTTGTACCAAACTTATTTATTCTACCATGCAAATACAAATATTTACTATAAATAAACTATAAACAAGCTAAGATATATACAAGCAAAACAAGCAAAGCATAATATAGTAATATACTAACAAATATTCACAAAACATATAACTATTAAAAACTAGAAAATAATGCAAAGTGTTGAGAAATAGAGAATTTATGCCCCAAATTTGCGAATCCTCCCCCACACTTAAACATTGCATGGTCCTCCGTGCATGCATTCAATCCAGGGGTAAAGAGATGTGAGGCTCCACCTTCAGCTGGTGGACATTGGGGCTCCAGGTTGTTGTATAAAATTGAGGAAAATTAGATGTGTGTGGTATGATAAAAGATAATGTGTGTATTCTAAATGCGCATGGTTTAGAACACAACACATTGATCGGGTAAAACAATAACCACAAAAGCAAAAGAAATAGCATGTTCCTATATTAAGTGGTCTAGGTTGCAAGTGAAGAATAAGCAATAACCAAGATACAAATAACCTAGGTAACCACAACTAAAGTGAATTAAGTTATTGAGATATTGGATATTGAAATTGTGCGAGTGAAAGCTCAAAATAAATAGAAAATGACATAATTAACAATAACCAATTCAATGATGAAAAGAGATTACTTGTTCACACTTAGGAATAATGAAATAATCACATGTATAAGGTGCTTGTTACAAAAAGTGACAAGTCTTGATAAAAATCAAGTCAAGTCAACTAAAAAAAATGCAAAGCATTAACAAGGAACAAATACTTGTTATGTGATTATATTCACTTAAGAACCATGATGAATAAGTAGTTTAACTCAAATCACTAAAGTAAAAGTGCACAATTCATAATCAAGATGCCAAACAAGGATATAGTCTAACACATATGGTAGCTACGACACATGCATTAAACTAGCAATTCAATTAGGCAATCACACAAGGACTTAATGCTTAGTGCACATATTCATTAAATCAAAATTCAAGCAAGAAACAACCCAATAATCACCAAGCAAACACTTGCAATTTATTCAGTTAACAAGCAACTAAACTAGAACTAATATAATTACCAAAGTAAAAGATGAAATACAAACAAAACAAAGTAAATCAAGTAGAGAAGAGGGCAAAAGCAAGAAAAGAGAGAGGTGGAAGAAAGAAGAAGAGAAGAAGTAGAGAGAAGAGAAGAAAAGAAGTGAAAAGGTGAGAAAACAGGGGTGTGCGTACACATTGGTACGTGTGCGTACACACACTAGGTGGAAAATTCGGTTGTGCGCACGCACAACAACGTGTGGGCGCTGCAAACAGAAGGGGCATAAGGGTCTGTGCGCATGCATAGAGGCGTTTGCGGACGCACAGAGGAGAAAAAAGGGGGTGTTCCCACGCACAAGGGGTGCGTGTGCTGCGAGTAGAGGGGGTTCCAAAGGTTGTGCGTGTGCACAAAGCTATGCGCACGCACATGTAGGTTTTTTTTTGAGAAAAAAATATGAAACGTCAAAAGTTCCAACTATCTCGCCATGTGTGCATACGCAGTTTCGTACGCACGCACAGAGGCAAAAAGAGAGGGGTGCGGACGTACAAGTCGTGCGAATGCTCCCACCAGAAGGGGTGCAAGCTGGTGTGCGCGCACACAGGTAGGTGCGCGTGCACAGAACGTGAAAATGGGGGTTGTGTGCGTACGCACAGGTGTGTGCACATGCACATGTTCTGTTTTTCTAAAAAAATTTTAGTGCTCTAAGGCACCATGCATGACATCCAAAATAGCATTTTCAATTCCAAAACATATTAATCATCAAAAACACATATTCTAAACTAAAATCTAAGCAAATTAAGCTTGAATTTAAACTAAACCTAAGCTATCTACAAGAGACAAAATGCAATGAATTAAAACTATGTACAAAGAGAGGGTTAGAAAGGTGTTACCATGGTGGGGTGTCTCCCACCTAGCACTTCTATTTAGCGTCCTTAAGTTGGACTTTATTGAGAAGCTCTAACAATGCTTGAGTCTCCACATTCTCCATTGATTGCACCAAGCTTTGATGGAATGTCCAACAAGGCATGAGCTCCCAACAAGAAAACCAAAAAGTAAACAAGAAAAACATATTCACAATAACAAACAAAAAGCAAGCTATCCACATATTAATATATTTACAAAAGCTAAAAGTATGCAACCAACATATGTACAATCAACCAAAAATAAGCTATTCACAATATTAACATATTTACAATAGCCAATAACTCTCCACCATTGCAACTCCCCGACAACGGCGCCAAATTTGAGTATTCTAGTATAGTGGTGAGTATTCCCGCCTGTCACGTAGGTGACCCAGGTTCGATCCCCAGCAACGGCGCCAAATTTGGTGTATAAGAATTCTTGTATAGTTTGGAATCAATCAAAACAAGCATCAATTCACTGGTAGCATAGTCCAAACTAGCAACAAATTCCCACAATCAAATGTTAAATTCAAATTAAAATCAACTGAGAGTAATTAAACCTCGGGTCATCTTCCCTAGGAGTTGCAATTAAGTGTTCATCATTGGCTATGGGAGGAAATGGGGATTGGATGACAAGATATGCAAGAAATGTAAATAGCAAGGAATTAAATGAGCATGCAAAAAATTAAATGGAAGCAAGTAAAGGCAATGCAATTGGAATTTAAATTGTAAAAAGAGCTCTTGGTGAGGATTGAGGAGTTTAGGATTCCTATCCTAGTTGTGGACCACAAACATAGTAATTGTGTGAAATTTATCCCAATTAGTCAATCCTACTTGAGAATTAGTCAAAAGAGCATAATTGGTTCCAATTCCTAAGTCCTAAGTCAACACTAGTGGGTCACCTAGAGTCAAGGAAAACCAAACCAATTAACAATCCTCACATAATGCGGAATGGACATCCACAACTCAATTCTACCCAAACAACCAATCTCTCAACCAAGAGTGTGAAAACTAAACAAGCAAGAAATTAAACATCAAAGCAATAAAAGTCAAAGCAATTAAATGTAAGGAAAGGAAACTTCAAATGCAAGAAATCTCTTGGCATGTAATTGAGAGCAAAGGCTACCTATCCTAGACATTGACCACAAACACATGATGATTATGAAGAGTTAATCCTACTTAGTCAACCTTACATCGAAGATAAGTAAAATAGGCATAGTTAATTTTAATCCATAAGTCCAATGTCAACACTAAGGGTCACATAGAGTCAATGAAAACTAAATTAACTAACTACTCTAATATATCAAACAAGAATGGACATCAATGACTCATGGATCACCAAAGTCATCAATTCAAAGCCAAGAGTGGAGAAAAACTAAGTAAAAACTAAGCCAAGCATTTTATCAAACACTTGGTGTGCATGAAAATAAAATAAGATTAAATTGCATTAAAAATAAAATCTAAAATACAAAAAGCAAGAAAATCATAACAACAACTAAAGAAGGCAATAAATGACACGGAAACATAAATTTGCATTAATTAAGATTAAAATAACAAAAGTGTTCATAACATGAAAATGACAAAATAAAGGAAATAACAAGAGAAATGAAGAAGAAAAAGATAGAAGAACATGAAAACATAAATGAAACTACACTAGAACAAGAATTGAAAGTTGGAATTAAAAGGAAATTAACTAATAAAACCCTAATTCTAGAGAGAGGAGGGAGCTTCTCTCTCTAGAAACTAAGAGAAAACATCATAAAAGCTAAACCTAATTGCCCCCCTTCACATGGAAGGAGGCCCTCTTAGATATAGCACTCAATCAGCTTCAAAAGGTCCAAAATTGGGCTCTGGAGGCCCAAAAATCGCCCCCAGCGAGTTGCATTAAATGAGTCACGCACTGAGACCTGTGCGTACGCACACTTGCTAATTTTCTTATTGTGCGTACATACGGAACATTGTGCGTACGCACACATAGTTTTGTGGTTCTTGTGCATACGCATAGTAGGTTGTGCGTACGCACATGCCAATGTGTGCATCTCCTTTGATTTCTTCATGTTTTCTCCCTCTTCCATGCTTTTTTTTCCACTTTTACCAAGTGATTCCATTCTATTACACCTGAAATCACTCATTAAAATCATCAAGGCATCGAATGGGATAAAAGTGGGATAAAATTGATTAAATTAAGCACAAAATAGCATGTTTTCATAATTAGGCTCAATTTAGGGAGAGAACACAAAAGTATGCTATTTGAATGAATAAATGTGGGTTTATATGATGAAATCCACTCAAATCAAACTAAAATATATCGTCAAATATGAATTCATCATAGTCCTAACATAAAAATGGTTAAAATATGTACAAACTCTAACTACAATGCAACCTATCATGAAATGCGACAGCTAACTCACAAAGAAAATTAAGAATTGGTGTTGAAAAAGAAAGTGGTTACCCACGGAGGTCGATCGGACGACCCCCCCACACTTGAAGATTGCACCGTCCTCGGTGTATGCAAAGAAGAGTAAGGTGGATGGGTTGCTACAACTGATGAGCTCCTTCAAAAGATTGTGCAAATGGACTTGCTTGATGCCCCATTTAGGAGCTTTTCCTTTTCCTTCTTGGTGGCCAACCTAAAAGGAGAGAAAAAGAAAGGAAATTAAGCCTACAACAAAGATATCCAAGTAAATATATCAGAGGTAGGGGCTAATGCCGAATAAGAGTAGAGTTCTCAACTACATGGTAGCTACAACATGTAAGTGAGAAAACAATATAAGCTAAGGCATATTAACTAATACTTGATGCAAGGATAAAGTCAAAGCATAGGGGAATGCCATGGAGAGCATGTTGAGCATCAAGTTTAAATAGAAAAGAGTGGGTCATGAAAGACATGCAAGTTCATATCAATGCACAAAGATCACAAGAGTCATAAAAGATTAAGTATTGATTTAAAAGTTTCATCACCCAACAATATCAAAAAAGTCAAGAAGCACCAAGATAATCCAAGAAATCCTCAACAATTGAGTAGAAGAATTCAACACCAATATTAAAGTAAGAAAATTAGAAAAGAAGAGAAGAATGAGCTATAAAAACAAAATTGAAATGCAATGAATGAATAAAAATAAGCAAATGCAATAAACAAAATAAAATGAAAGATGAGAAAAGTAACAAGTGAAAATTTAAAAAGAGGAAGAAGGAGAAATAAATAAAGGGAAGAAAGAAATGATGAGAAAGGTGAGAAGGGAAGATAGAAAGGGAAGAAGAAAAATGGGAGAAGGGAAGAGAGAAGAAGAGAGGTAGAAAGAAAGAAGAAGGAAAGAAGAAGGAGAAAAGAAGAAAGAAGAAGAAAACAGGGCGCGAAGGCGACGTGCGCGCATGGGCGACGCGTGCGTGCGAACAGCAGGGGGAAAGCATTGCGTAAGCGTCGACCACGCGTACGCATGAAACGCAGATAGCGTCACCCACGCGTACGCGTGGGGCCAAATTGTTCTATTCGCACAAAACCAGCACCACTCCAGCGCAACTCTCTGGTTTTTGTACCAGGAGTCCCAACATGGCACACGACGCGTGCGCGTCGGTTACGCTTACGCATGGCGTGGCCCTTTTTTTTTAATAGGGCACAAAACAGAAATAGGGCACTCTCCTAACCTATATACATTCTAAAGCAACTAAAATTCAATTTCAACAAAAATCTTTTTTTTTTTGAAAAATTTTCAAAAATAAAACAAACAAAACTTGCACTTCAAGTAAAATGCAATTCAAAATCAACTATTCTAATCAAACAACTAACAACCAAAATACTAAGATAAGAATATGCAAAGAAGAAAACTACCTAATAATGGCATTTCAATTCATCCATTGATTATTTCTACAAGAGAATGGAAAGAGTTTATCATGGTGGGGTGTCTCCCACCTAGCACTTTTAGTTTAAGTCCTTAAGTTCGACAATTGGGAGGCTCCTTGTCAAGGTGGTTTATGCTTGTACTCATCCTTGAACTTCCAAGGATGCTTGCTCCTCAAACGGTTGTCAGAATTTCCAACCGACTTTACCAAGCTTGGGTGAAGTTCTTCCCAAGATATGAGCTCCCAAAATTGGTCTTCATTATGTGATTCAGGATCCCATATCTTATTTTCACACCCATCTTCTAATTGATCATCATTGTTCCATTCGGGTGGTAGGCACATAGAATTCTCATTGGGACACCAAATTCTCCTCCTAGACCCACAATTTAGCATTCTTCCAACCATGGGACCTATGCCTTGAGGGTTCAACCTTAATGAGCCTAACATTATTTTGCCAACCACTATACAATTCTCTCCTACTCTTTACTCCACAAAGAGCTCTAAGTTGCCCATCCATTTCAAGCAAACCATATTCAAGTGGGAAAGTAAAGGATAGGGATAAGAATTTTACCCACTTGAATATTGTGTTGGATGGTGACTTAGGAAGGGATGTCTCCAATGGTCTTGTGGTGCACGAAATTGCAATCACACTTTTGCAATCCGCATAACTAACCAGCAAGTGCACTGGGTCGTCCAAGTAATACTTTACGTGAGTAAGGGTCGATCCCACGGAGATTATTGGTTTGAAGCAATCTATGTTTATTTTATTATTCTTAGTCAGGATATCAATTAAAATTATCAGTAAGAATTATTAGAAAAATAAAAGAGCGTGAAATAAATAATTGTTACTTTAATTATGGAGAATATGTTGGAGTTTTGGAGATGCTTTGTCCTCTGAATTTCAACTCTTCCTTGAAATCCTTTTTCCACACGCAAGGCTCCTTCCATGGCAAGCTATATGTAGGGTGTCACCGTTGTAAATGGCTACTTCCCATCTTCTTAGTGAAAACGTTCCAAATGCTCTGTCATAGCACGGCTAATCATCTGTCGGTTCTCAATCAGGTTGGAATAGAATCCTGTGATTCTTTTGCGTCTGTCACTAACGCCCAGCCTTCAGGAGTTTGAAGTTCGTCACAGTCATTCAATCCTCGAATCCTACTCGGAATACCACAGACAAGGTTTAGACTTTTTGGATTCTCTTGAATGTCGCCATCAATCTAGCTTATACCACGAAGATTCTGATTAAGGAATCTAAGAGATACTCATTCAATCTAATGTAGAACGGAGGTGGTTGTCAGGCACACGTTCATGGATTGAGGAAGGTGATGAGTGTCACGGATCATCACCTTCTCCATAATTAAGCGCGAATGAACATCTTAGATAGAAACACGCATGTTTGAAAGGAAAACAGAATTAATTGCATTAATTCATCGAGACGCTGCAGAGCTCCTCACCCCCAACAATGGAGTTTAGAGACTCATGCCGTCAAAGTGTATAAAATTCAGATATGAAAATGTCATGAGGTACAAAAATAAATCTCTAAAAGTTATTTAAATACTAAACTAGTAACCTAGGTTTACAGAATATGAGTAAACTAAGATAATTGGTGCAGAAATCCACTTATGAGGCCCACTTGGTGTGTGCTGGGGCTGAGACTTAAGCCTCTCACGTGCTTGGGCTGTTTCTGGAGTTGAACGCCAGGATGTAACGTGTTTTGGGCGTTGAACTCCAACTTGTAACCTGTTTCTGGCGCTGGACGCCAGACTGCAACATGGAACTGGCGTTGAACGCCAGTTTACGTCATCTATCTTCGCGCAAAGTATGAACTATTATATATTGCTGGAAAGCCCTAAATGTCTACTTTCCAACCCAATTAAGAGTGCGTCAATTGGACGCCTGTAGCGCTAAAAACGCCATTTCGAGTGCAGGGAGGTCAGGATCCAACAACATCAGCAGTCCTTTTTCAGCCTAACTCAGATTTTTGCTCAGCTCCCTCAATTTAAGCCAGAAAATACCTGAAATCACAGAAAAACACAAAAACTCATAGTAAAGTCCAGAAATGTGATTTTTAATTAAAAACTAATAAAAAATATACTAAAAACCAACTAAATCATACTAAAAACTAAGTAAAAACAATGCCAGAAAGCGTATAAATTATCCGCTCATCACAACACCAAACTTAAATTGTTGCTTGTCCCCAAGCAACTAAAAATAAAGTAGGATAAAAAGAAGAAAATATACAATGAATTCCAAAAACATATGTGAAGATCAGTCTTAATTAGATGAGCGGGGCTATTAGCTTTTTGCTTCTGAACAGTTTTGGCATCTCACTTTATCCTTTGAAGTTCAGAATGATTGGTATCTATAGGAAATCATAATTCAGATAGTGTTATTGATTCTCCTAGTTCAGTATGTTGATTCTTGAACACAGCTACTTTATGAGTCTTGGCCGTGGCCCTAAGCACTCTGTTTTCCAGTATTACCACCGGATACATACATGCCACAGACACATAATTGGGTGAACCTTTTCAGATTGTGACTCAGCTTTGCTAATGTCCCCAATTAGAGGTGTCCAGGGTTCTTAAGCACACTCTGTTTTTTTTTGCTTTGGACCTCGACTTTAACCACTCAGTCTCAAGTTTTCACTTGACACCTTCACGCCACAAGCACATGGTTAGGGACAGCTTGGTTTAGCCGCTAAGACCAGGATTTTATTCCTTTAGGCACTCCTATCCACTGATGCTCAAAGCCTTGGATCCTTTTTATTACCCTTGCCTTTTGGTTTTAAGGGCTATTGGCTTTTTGCTCTTGCCTTTTGGTTTAAAGAGCTTTTGGCTTTTTCTGCTTGCTTTTTCTTTTTCTTGCTCTTTTTTTTTCGCATTTTTTTCTGCAAGCTTTGTTCTTCACTACTTTTTCTTGCTTCAAGAATCATTTTTATGATTTTTCAGATTATCGAATAATATTTCTCCTTTTTCATCATTCTTTCAAGAGCCAACAATTTTAACATTCATAAGCAACAAATTCAAAAGACATATGCACTGTTCAAACATTCATTCAGAAAACGAAAAGTATTGCCACCACATCAAAATAATTAAACTATTTTAAAATTCGAAATTCATGTACTTCTTTTTCTTTTTCAGAAAACAATTTTCATTTAAGAAAGGTGATGGATTCATAGGACATTCATATCTTTAAGACATAGACACTTAGATACTAGTGATCATATAGTAAAGACACAAACATAATTAAACATGAAGCATAGTAAACGAAAAACAGGAAAATAAGAACAAGGAGATTAAAGAATGGGTCCACCTTAATGAGGGTGGCGTCTTCCTCTTCTTGAAGGACCAATGGTGCTTTTGAGCTCCTCTATGTCTCTTCCTTGCCTTTGTTGCTCTTTCCTCATAGCTCTTTGATCTGCATTCAATTGCTCTACCACTGAATTATGGAAAAACAAAAGCAATGCTTTTACCACACCAAACTTAAAAGGTTTGCTCGTCCTCGAGCAAAAGAAGAAAGAAGTGGAGAAGATGGAGGAGATGGAAGTGTGTGAATGGGTGGGTTTGGGAGGAAAATGGTTTGAATTTGAATGGTGAGGTAGGTTGGGATCCTGTGGGGTCTACAGATCCAGTGGGGTCAAGGATTTAGCATCCCTGCTCCAATTAGGCACACAAAATGCCCTTACTGTGCAATCCTGGCGTTTAACGCCAGACTACTGCCTGTTTCTGGCGTTAAACGCCCAAATGTAGCCTGTTTCTGGCGTTTAACGCCAGACTGATGCTTGTTTCTGGCGTTAAACGCCAGTTTGGTGCTTGTTTCTGGCGTTAAACGCCAGACAGATGCTTGTTTCTGGCGTTTAAACGCCAGAATGAATCTTCCTCCAGGGTGTGCTGTTTTTCATGCTGTTTTTCATTTTGTTTTTGATTTTCCATTTGTTTTTGTGACTTCACATGATCATCAACCTAAAGAAAACATAAAATAGCCATGGAAAATAAATAGATATAATTAAATAATATTGGGTTGCCTCCCAACAAGCGCTTCTTTAATGTCAATAGCTTGACAGTGAGCTCTCATGGAGTCTCACAGATAATTAGAGCAAGGTTGGGACCTCCCAACATCAAACTTAGAGTTTGAATGTGGGGGTTTAACACCAAACTTAGAGTTTGGTTGTGGCCTCCCAACACCAAACTTAGAGTTGGACTGTGGGGGCTTTGGTTGACTCTGCAGTGAGATAAGCTTTTCATGCTTCCTCTTCATGGTTACAGAAGAAGAACCTTGTGTCTTATAGTTTGCAATGTCTGCAAACCACAGAGCTTCCTGAATAGCAAATAATTGCTCATCCGAAAAGGTTTCAGAGATCTCAGTAGGAGGGAGGAATGCTCCTGCTACTGGTTCTATCCGGGATAGGTGATCAGCTACTTGATTCTCTGTTCCTTTTCTGTCTCTTATTTCTATATCAAACTCTTGCAGAAGCAACACCCATCTTATGAGCCTGGGCTTTGAATCCTGCTTTGTGAGTAGATATTTAAGAGCAGCATGGTCAGTGTACACAATCACTTTTGATCCTACTAAGTAGGATCTAAACTTGTCAATGGCATAAACCACTGCAAGTAATTCTTTTTCTGTGGTTGTGTAATTTTTCTAGGCATCTTTTAAAACACTGCTAGCATAATAAATGAATGCAGAAGCTTGTTATGCCTCTATCCCAATACTGCACCAATGGTATGGTCACTGGCATCACACATTAGTTCAAAGGGTAATGTCCAGTCTGGTGCAGAAATAACTGGTGCTGTGACCAGCTTAGCTTTCAGGGTCTCAAACGCCTGCAGACACTTTGTGTCAAACACAAATGGCGTGTCAGCAGCTAGCAGATTGCTCAGAGGTTTTGCAATTTTTGAAAAATCCTTTATAAACCTTGGTGCACAAAATTGCAATCACACTTTTGCAATCCCGCACAACTAACCAGCAAGTGCACTGGGTCGTCCAAGTAATACCTTACGTGAGTAAGGGTCGATCCAACGGAGATTGTCGGCTTGAAGCAAGCTATGGTTATCTTGTAACTCTTAGTCAGGATATCAAAAATTATCAGGATTGATTGTGAAAAGCAAAAGAACATGAAATAAGTACTTGTTCTGCAGTAATGGGGAATAGGTTGAGGTTTTGGAGATGCTCTATCTTCTGAACCTCTGCTTTCCTACAGTCTTCTTCTTCAAGCACGCTAGGCTCCTTCCATGGCAAGCTGTATGTAGGGTTTCACCGTTGTCAATGGCTACCTCCCATCCTCTCAGTGAAAATGTTCAACGCACCCTGTCATGGCACGGCTATTCAGTTGTCGGTTCTCGATCATGTCAGAATAGAATCCAGTGATTCTTTTGCATCTGTCACTAACGCCCCACAATCGTGAGTTTGAAGCTCGTCACAGTCATTCAATCATTGAATCCTACTCAGAATACCACAGACAAGGTTTAGACCTTCCGGATTCTCTTGAATGCCGCCATCAATTCTAGCTTATACCACGAAGATTCTGATTAAGGAATCCAAGAGATATCTACTCAATCTAAGATAGAACGGAGGTGGTTGTTAGGCACGCGTTCATAGTTGAGAATGATGATGAGTGTCACGGATCATCACATTCATCCGGGTTAAGAACAAGTGATATCTTAGAACGGAAGCAAGTATGATTGAATGAGAAACAGTAGTAATTGCATTAATCCATCAAGACACAGCAGAGCTCCTCACCCCAACCATGGGGTTTAGAGACTCATGCTGTAGAAGATACAATGAGAAACGTGTAAAGTGTCATGAGGTACAGATACAATGTCAAAAGATCCTATTAATAGAGAACTAGTAATCTAGGGTTTACAGAAATGAGTAAATGACAGAAAAATCCACTTCCGGGCCCACTTGGTGTGTGCTTGGGCTGAGCATTAAAGCATTTTCGTGTAGAGACTCTTCCTGGAGTTAAACGCCAGCTTTTATGCCAGTTTGGGCGTTTAACTCCAATTTTTATGCCAGTTCCAGCGTTAAACGTTGGGAATTCTGAAGCTGATTTGCAACGCCGTTTTAGGCCATCAAATCTCAGGCAAAGTATGGACTATTATATATTGGTGGAAAGCCCAGAATGTCTACTTTCCAACGCCATTAAGAGCGTGCCAATTAGGCTTCTGTAGCTTCAGAAAATCCACTTCGAGTACAGGGAGGTCAGAATCCAACAGCATCTGCAGTCCTTTTCCGTCTCTGAATCAGATTTTTGCTCAGGTCCCTCAATTTCAGCCAGAAAATACCTGAAATCACAGAAAAACACACAAACTCATAGTAAAGTCCAGAAAAGTGAATTTTAACTAAAAACTAATAAAAATGTAATAAAAACTAACTAAAATATACTAAAAACATACTGAAAATAATGCCAAAAAGCGTATAAATTATCCGCTCATCACAACACCAAACTTAAATTGTTGCTTATCCCCAAGCAACTAAAAATCAAAATAAGATAAAGAGAAGAGAATATGCAATGAATCCCAAAAACATCTATGAAGATCAGTATTAATTAGATGAGCGGGGCTTTTAGCTTTTTGCCTCTGAATAGTTTTGGCATCTCACTCTATCCTTTGAAATTCAGAATGATTGGCTTCTATAGGAACTCAGAATCCAGATAGTGTTATTGATTCTCTTAGTTAAGTATGATGATTCTTGAACACAGCTACTTTATGAGTCTTGGCCGTCGCCCAAAGCACTCTGTCTTCCAGTATTACCACCGGATACATACATGCCACAGACACATAATTGGGTGAACCTTTTCAGATTGTGACTCAGCTTTGCTAGAGTCCCCAATTAGAGGTGTCCAGGGTTCTTAAGCACACTCTTTTTGCCTTGGATCACAACTTTATTTCTTTCTTTTTCTCTTTCTACCCTTCTTTTTTTTTTGTTTTTTTTCGCTTCTTCTCTTTTTTCCCTTTTTTTTTTGTATTCACTGCTTTTTCTTGCTTCAAGAATCATTTTTATTATTTTTCAGATCCTCAGTAACATGTCTCCTTTTTCATCATTCTTTCAAGAGCCAACATTCATGAACCACAAATTCAAAACACATATGCACTGTTTAAGCATACATTCAGAAAACAAAAGTATTGCCACCACATCAAAATAATTAATCTGTTATAAAATTCAAAATTCATGCAATTCTTCTCTTTTTCAATTAAGAACATTTTTCATTTAAGAAAGGTGATGGATTCATAGGACATTCATAGCTTTAAGACATGAACTTTAAATTTTATTAATCATGAATTAAGAACAAAACTCAGAAATAGATATAAGATAAGACTAATAGTAATAGAAAACAAAAATTTAAATAGGCTCCTAATGATAGAGGTTATCACAAAGTTAGGACTCAACAACCTTGATTTTGAGAAGTGGATGCTCCCTCAACTTGAGGGGAGAGCTTTTGGCGTTTCATCTCTTGAAGCTCACGCCCCTGCTTCTCTTGTTCCTTCAGCAATTTGCAGAGCATGCAGTTCTGATTCTGCTGTTCTTCCTTAAGTTGCTCCATAGTTTCTTGCAACTTGGTGATAGATGCTTCTAGGCTGGCCCAGTAGTCAATTTCAGGAAATTCAGGGAGGAACTCCTGCGCCCTCTTTTTGATAGAGTTGTCTTGCATTTGTCCTTCCATTGACTTCTTGGTGATTGGATGTTCAATGGGTATGAATTCATCTACTCCCATCTTTACCCCAGCCTCTTTACAGAGCAAAGAGATCAGGCTTAGGTACGCCAGTTTGGCTTCAGTGGAATTCTTGTTTGCAATTGTGTAGATCTCACAAGCAATCAGATGATGAACCTCCACTTCTTTTCCCAACATAATGCAATGAATCATCACTGCTCTCTTGATAGTGACCTCAGAACGGTTGCTAGTGGGCAATATGGAACGTCCAATAAAGTCTAGCCAACCTCTTGCAATTGGTTTGAGGTCTCCCCTCTTGAGTTGGTTTGGGACACCTTTTGAATTGGTTATCCACTTAGTTCCAGGGAGGCATATGTCCTCTAGAACTTGATCCAACCCTTTATCTGCTCTCACCATCCTCCTATTAAAGGATTCAAGATCATCTTGCAGTTGAGGCAATTTGAAGACCTCTCTTATTTTGTCCAGATGGAAGTAAATAATTCTCCCTCTGACCATGGTTCTGTAGGTATGAAAAGCAGTTCCAGTCATTCTCTGCTTATCTGTCAGCCACAGATTTGAGTAGAATTCCTGAACCATGTTCCTTCCAACCTTTGTCTCAGGGTTGGTTAGAACTTCCCATCCTCTGTTTCGAATTTGCTCTTGGATCTCCGGATATTCATCTTTTTTCAGATTGAATTTGACTTCCGGGATCACTGACCTCAGACCCATTATTTTGTGGTAATGGTCTGCATGTTCTTTGGTTAAGAACTTCTCTTGACTCCAAACATCCTTTGGACTATTCTCTTTCTTGCCTCTTGAATTGGTTTGTTTTCCTCTTGGAGCCATGATCTTGATAAATCTTGGCCTAGTGATCACGGAAAGCACACCAAACTTAGAGGTTTGCTTGTCCTCAAGCAAAAGAAGGCAAAGAGAGGAGAGAGGAGTAGAGCAAATTCAAATGGTGTGGAGAAGGGGGGTGGCCGAACGTGTTTAAATAGGAGAGGGGGAGAAATTTTCGAAAAATTGAAGGAGATTTGAGAAGATATGGAAAAAATTTGAGGAGATAATTGAGTTTTTGAAAGAGTCTAGGAAAGGATTTGAAATAGATTTGAAGAAGATTCTAATTTTTAAAATTGGAAGGTGAATGATGAAAGTTTGTAGTGTGTTTATGGAGAAAGATATGGATCAAAACAAGAAAGTTTGAAAAAAATTAAAGTGGGAAACAAAATCTCCTCCCCCAGCCTTTCTGGCGTTAAACGCCCAGAATGGTATCCATTCTGGCGTTTAACGCCCATTTGTTGGCCTATTTGGGCGTTTAACGCCCAGCCAGGTACCCTGGCTGGCGTTAAACGCCAGAAATCCCTTATTCACTGGGCGTTTTGCTAAACGCCCAGGATGCTGCATACCTGGCGTTAAACGCCCAGAATGGTGCCCATTCTGGCGTTTAACGCCCAAAATGGCACATTTACTGGCGTTAAACGCCCAAAATGGTGCCCATTCTGGCGTTTAACGCCCAGAGTACCCCTTACTGGCGTTTTTTTGCCAGTAAGCTATTTTTCTCTGCTTTTTGCACTGAATCCTTCTGTAACTCTATGAATTCCTTCAATTTTAATAATTGCCTTTTAAGAATATGTATCAAACCTTGATTAGACAGAACTGATGCCCTTCTAATCACTGGGTTGCCTCCCAGTAAGCGCTTCTTTACTGTCTTTAGCTGGACCTTCACTGAAAATCACTCAAGTCTCAGTTTTGAGTATTCTTGCTCAAAATTGCTTTCAAGATAATGCTTGATCCTCTGTCCATTGACAATGAACTTCTTGTCAGAATCATTATCCTGAAGCTCAATGTATCCATATGGTGATACTCCTGTAATCACATATGGACCCCTCCAGCGGGACTTAAGCTTTCCTGGAAACAATATGAGCCTAGAGTTGAAGAGCAGGACTTTTTGTCTTGGCTCAAAGATTCTGGATGACAATTTCTTGTCATGCCACTTCTTTGCCTTTTCCTTATAGATTTTTGCATTTTCAAAGGCATTGAGTCTGAATTCCTCTAGCTCATTTAGCTGGAGCAATCTTTTTTCACCAGCTAACTTAGCATCCATGTTTAGGAATCTGGTTGCCTAGTAGGCTTTATGTTCCAGTTCCACGGGCAGATGACAGGCCTTCGCATACACCAGTTGGTATGGAGAGGTTCCTATAGGAGTCTTGTATGCTGTTCTGTATGCCCACAGAGCATCATTCAAGCTCTTTGCCCAATCCTTTCTACGGGCAATAACAGTCCGTTCTAGGATTCTTTTGAGCTCTCTGTTAGAGACCTCAGCTTGCCCATTTGTCTGTGGGTGATACGGAGTTGCTACTTTGTGGCTAATTCCATATCTAACCATAGCAGAGTACAGTTGTTTATTGCAGAAATGAGTACCTCCATCACTGATCAGTACTCTGGGAACACCAAACCTGCTAAAGATGTGTTTCTGTAGGAATTTCAGCACGGTCTTGGTATCATTATTGGGTGTGGCAACTGCTTCCACCCATTTAGATACATAGTCTACTGCCACTAGAATATAAGTGTTTGAGTATGATGGTGGGAAGGGGCCCATGAAGTCAATTCCCCATACATCAAACAATTCAATCTCTAAGATCCCTTGCTGAGGCATGGCGTAACCATGAGGCAAGTTACCAGCTCTTTGGCAACTGTCGCAGTTACGCACAAACTCTCGGGCATCTCTATAGAGAGTAGGCCAGTAGAATCCGCATTGGAGGACCTTGGTTGCTGTTCGCTCACCTCCAAAGTGTCCTCCATATTGTGATCCATGGCAATGCCACAGGATTCTTTGTGCTTCCTCTCTGGGTACACATCTGCGGATTATTCCGTCTGCACATCTCTTAAAGAGATATGGCTCATCCCATAGGTAGTACTTGGCATCAGAAATTAATTTCTTTCTTTGCACTCTGCTGTACTCCTGGGGTATGAACCTCACAGCTTTATAATTTGCAATATCTGCAAACCATGGAGCTTCCTGAATGGCAAAGAGTTGCTCATCTGGGAAGGTCTCAGAGATCTCAGTAGAAGGGAGGGACGCCCCAGCTACTGGTTCTAGTCGGGACAGATGATCAGCTACTTGGTTCTCTGTCCCTTTTCTGTCTCTTATTTCTATATCAAACTCTTGCAGAAGCAATACCTATCTTATGAGCCTGGGTTTTGAATCCTGCTTTGTGAGTAAGTACTTAAGAACAGCATGGTCAGTGTACACAATCACCTTTGATCCTACTAAATAGGATCTAAATTTGTCAATGGCATAGACCACTGCAAGTAACTCTTTTTCTGTGGTTGTGTAGTTCTTCTGTGCGTCATTTAGAACACGGCTAGCATAATAAATGACGTGCAGAAGCTTGTTATGCCTCTGTCCCAACACTGCACCAATGGCATGGTCACTGGCATCACATATTAATTCGAATGGTAATGCCCAGTCTGGTGCAGAGATGACTGGTGCTGTGACCAGCTTAGCTTTCAGGGTCTCAAATGCCTACAGACACTGTGTGTCAAACACAAATGGTGTGTCAGCAGCTAGCAGATTGCTCAGAGGTTTTGCAATTTTCGAAAAATCCTTTATAAACCTTCTGTAGAATCCTGCATGCCCCAGAAAGCTTCTGATTGCCTTAACATTGGCAGGTGGTGGTAATTTTTCAATTACCTCTACCTTTGCCTTATCCACCTCTATTCCCCTGCTTGAAATTTTGTGCCCAAGGACAATTCCTTCAGTCACCATAAAGTGACATTTCTCCCAATTTAAAACCAGGTTAGTCTCTTGGCACCTTTTCAGGACAAGTGCTAGGTGGTTAAGACAGGAGCTGAATGAATCTCCATATACTGAGAAGTCATCCATGAAGACTTCCAGGAATTTCTCTACCATATCAGAGATGATGGATAGCATGCATCTCTGAAAGGTGGCAGGAGCATTACACAGACCAAAAGGCATCCTCCTGTAGGCAAACACGCCAGAAGGGCAAGTGAATGCTGTTTTCTCTTGGTCCTGAGGATCTACTGCAATTTGGTTGTAGCCTGAATAGCCATCCAAAAAGCAATAATAATCATGCCCAGCTAGTCTTTCTAGCATTTGGTCTATGAATGGCAAAGGAAAATGATCCTTTCTGGTGGCTGTATTGAGCCTTCTGTAGTCAATACACATGCGCCACCCTGTGACTGTTCTTGTAGGAACCAGTTCATTTTTTCATTATGAACTACTGTCATGCCTCCCTTCTTGGGGACAACTTGGACAGGGCTCACCCAGGGGCTATCAGAAATAGGATAAATAATCCCAGCCTCTAGTAATTTAGTGACCTCCTTCTGCACCACCTCCTTCATGGCTGGATTTAGCCGCCTTTGTGGTTGGACCACTGGTTTGGCATTATCCTCCAATAGGATCTTGTGCATGCATCTTGCTGGGCTAATGCCCTTAAGGTCACTTATGGACCACCCAAGAGCTGTCTTGTGTGTCCTTAGCACTTGAATCAGTGCTTCCTCTTCCTGTGGATTTAAAGCAGAGCTTATAATCACTGGAAAAGTGCCACCCTCTCCCAGAAATGCATACTTCAGGGATGGTGGTAGTGGTTTGAGTTCAGGTTTGGGAGGCTTATCCTCCTCCTGAGGAATTTTCAAAAATTCCTTTGTTTCCTCTGGTTCTTCCTGATCAAGCTGAGCATCCTTGAAGATGTCCTCAAGCTCTGATTCTAGACTTTCAGTCATATTGATCTCTTCCACCAAAGAGTCAATAATGTCAGCGCCCATGCAGTCATTTGGTGTGTCTGGATGCTGCATAGCTTTTACAGCATTCAACTTGAACTCATCCTCATTGACTCTTAGGGTTACTTCCCCTTTTTGTACATCAATGAGAGTTCGTCCAGTTGCTAGGAAAGGTCTTCCTAGAATGAGAGTTGCACTCTTGTGCTTCTCCATTTCCAGCACTACAAAGTCAGTTGGAAAGGCAAATGGCCCAACCTTGACAATCATGTCCTCAATTATGCCTGATGGATATTTAATGGAGCCATCAGCAAGTTGGAGGCATATCCGGGTTAGTTTGACTTCTTCAGTCAACCCAAGCTTTCTGATAGTGGATGCAGGTATTAGATTGATACTTGCTCCAAGGTCACACAGGGCTATCTTGGTGCAAGCACCTTCTAATGTGCATGGTATCATAAAGCTTCCTGGATCTTGAAGCTTTTCTGGTAAGCTTTTCAGAATGACAGCACTGCATTCTTCAGTGAGAAACACTTTTTCAGTTTCTCTCCAATCCTTCTTATGGCTTAAGATCTCTTTCATGAACTTAGCATAAGAAGGTATTTGCTCAAGTGCCTCTGCAAACGGAATCTTTATTTCAAGAGTCCTTAGATAGTCTGCAAAGCGGGCAAATTACTTATCCTGTTCCGCTTGGCGGAGTTTCTGTGGATAAGGCATCTTGGCTTTATATTCTTCAACCTTAGTTGCTGCAGGTTTATTCCTTACAAAGGTGGTTGGAGAAGCCTTTTTAGAGGGGTTACTATCAGCACTCTCAGGTGTCTGGTTCCCCTTTTGCGTTTGAACGCCAGGATTGGGTGGAAAATAGGCGTTTAACGCCAACTTTTCCCTCTTTTTTGGCGTTTGAACGCCAGAACTGGGCAGGGAATGGGCATTTAACGCCAGCTTTCCCTCCTTTTCTGGCGTTTGAACGCCAATAGTATTCCTCTCTGGGCTCATACTGTCCTCAGAGGGATTTTGGATAGTGGTTTGGCTATCCTCTGTCAATTGTTCCTTTACTGACTTTTTGCTACTTTGAGCAGTGTTATTCAATGTCTTCCCACTCCTCAGTTGAACTGCTTGGCATTCTTCTGTTATCTGTTTAGATAGCTGCTGTTTTGCCTGATTCAACTGTGATTCCATGTTCTTGTTAGCAATTTTAGTCTCTTGGAGCATCTCTTTAAATTCTGCTAACTGTTTTGTCATCAGTTGTAATTGTTGATTAAGCTCAACCATCTGTTCTTGAGGATTAGGGTCAGTGGCTAATGCCATAACTTCTTCTTTTGTAGAGGACTCATGGCTAGAGTACAAATGTTGATTTCTAGCAACAGTATCTATAAGCTCTTGAGCCTCTTCAATCGTCTTCCTCATATGTATAGATCCACCAGCTGAGTGGTCTAGAGACATCTGAGCTTTTTCTGTAAGCCCATAGTAAAAGATGTCTAACTGTACCCACTCTGAAAACATTTCAGAGGGGCATTTTCTCAGCATACCTCTATACCTCTCCCAAGCATTATAAATGGATTCATTATCCTCTTGTTTAAAGCCTTGGATGTCCAGCCTTAGCTGTGTCATCCTTTTTGGAGGGTAAAAGTGATTCAGGAATTTGTCTGATAATTGTTTCCATGTCTTTATGCTTGCTGTAGGTTGGTTATTCAACCACTTCTTAGCTTGATCTTTTACAGCAAATGAAAACAGTAATAATCTGTAGACATCCTGATCCACCTCTTTATCACGTACTGTGTCAGCAATTTGTAAGAACTGTGCCAGAAACTCAGTAGGTTCTTCTTGTGGAAGACCGGAATACTGACAATTTTGCTGCACCATGATAATGAGTTGAGGGTTTAGCTCAAAGCTGCTTGCTTTGATGGGAGGTATACAGATGCTACTCCCATATGCAGCTGTAATGGGGTTAGCATATGACCCCAGACTTCTTTTGGACTGTTCATTCCCATTTATGTCCATGATGGAGAAAAGGGAATTGATGTGAATAGTAATCAAGATATATATGTATATATATTTTTTTGAAAAGAGGAAAGATAAAAACAACAAAGAGACACCAAACTTAAAATTTTTCAGAAAATCAAACATGAATTTTCGAAAACCTAAAGAAAAACAACAAAGAGACACCAAACTTAGAATTTTTAAAGATCAAAAAGGGACTAAGGACATGCAAATTCGAAAATTAAAAGAAAAACAAAAGCATGCAATTGACACCAAACTTAAAATATGAAACTACACTCAAATAAAAGACTCTAAACCAACAACAATAAAACAGTCCTAATCTAAGCAACAAGATAGACCGTCAGTTGTCCAAACTCGAACAATTCCCCGGCAACGGCGCCAAAAACTTGGTGCACGAAATTGCAATCACACTTTTGCAATCCCGCACAACTAACCAGCAAGTGCACTGGGTCGTCCAAGTAATACCTTACGTGAGTAAGGGTCGATCCCACGGAGATTGTCGGCTTGAAGCAAGCTATGGTTATCTTGTAACTCTTAGTCAGGATATCAAAAATTATCAGGATTGATTGTGAAAAGCAAAAGAACATGAAATAAGTACTTGTTCTGCAGTAATGGGGAATAGGTTGAGGTTTTGGAGATGCTCTATCTTCTGAACCTCTGCTTTCCTACTGTCTTCTTCTTCAAGCACGCTAGGCTCCTTCCATGGCAAGCTGTATGTAGGGTTTCACCGTTGTCAATGGCTACCTCCCATCCTCTCAGTGAAAATGTTCAACGCACCCTGTCACGGCACGGCTATTCAGCTGTCGGTTCTCGATCATGTCGGAATAGAATCCAGTGATTCTTTTGCGTCTGTCACTAACGCCCCACAATCGCGAGTTTGAAGCTCGTCACAGTCATTCAATCATTGAATCCTACTCAGAATACCACAGACAAGGTTTAGACCTTCCAGATTCTCTTGAATGCCGCCATCAATTCTAGCTTATACCACGAAGATTCTGATTAAGGAATCCAAGAGATATCTACTCAATCTAAGATAGAACGGAGGTGGTTGTCAGGCACGTGTTCATAGTTGAGAATGATGATGAGTGTCACGGATCATCACATTCATCCGGGTTAAGAACAAGTGATATCTTAGAATGGAAGCAAGCATGATTGAATGAGAAACAGTAGTAATTGCATTAATCCATCAAGACACAGCAGAGCTCCTCACCCCCAACCATGGGGTTTAGAGACTCATTCTGTAGAAGATACAATGAGAAACGTGTAAAGTGTCATGAGGTACAGATACAATGTCAAAAGATCCTATTAATAGAGAACTAGTAATTTAGGGTTTACAGAAATGAGTAAATGACAGAAAAATCTACTTCCGGGCCCACTTGGTGTGTGCTTGGACTGAGCATTAAAGCATTTTCGTGTAGAGACTCTTCCTGGAGTTAAACGCCAGCTTTTATGCCAGTTTGGGCGTTTAACTCCAATTTTTATGCCAGTTCCAGCGTTAAACGCTGGGAATTCTGAAGCTGATTTGCAACGCCGGTTTAGGCCATCAAATCTCGGGCAAAGTATGGACTATTATACATTGCTGGAAAGCCCAGGATGTCTACTTTCCAACGCCGTTGAGAGCGCGCCAATTGGGCTTCTGTAGCTCCAGAAAATCCACTTCGAGTGCAGGGAGGTCAGAATCCAACAGCATCTGCAGTCCTTTTCCGTCTCTGAATCAGATTTTTGCTCAGGTCCCTCAATTTCAGCTAGAAAATACCTGAAATCACAGAAAAACACACAAACTCATAGTAAAGTCCAGAAAAGTGAATTTTAACTAAAAACTAATAAAAATGTAATAAAAACTAACTAAAATATGATAAAAATATACTGAAAATAATGCAAAAAAGCGTATAAATTATCCGCTCATCAAACCTCCTATAGAATCCTGCATGCCCCAGAAAGCTTCTGATTGCCTTAACATTGGCAGGTGGTGGTAATTTTTCAATTACTTCAACTTTAGCATGATCCACCTCTATTCCCTTGTTTGAAATTTTATGCCCAAGGACAATCCCTTCAGTCACCATAAAGTGACATTTTTCCCAGTTTAAAACTAGGTTGGTCTCTTGGCATCTTTTCAGAACAAGTGCTAAATGGTTAAGGCAGGAGCTGAATGAGTCTCCAAATACTGAAAAGTCATCCATGAGACTTCCAGAAACTTCTCTACCATATCAGAGAAGATAGAGAGCATGCACCTCTGAAAGGTTGTAGGTGCATTACACAGACCAAAAGGCATCCTTCTGTAGGCAAACACTCCAGAAGGACATGTGAATGCTGTTTTCTCTTGGTCCTGAGGATCTACTGCAATTTGGTTGTAACCTGAATAGCCATCCAAAAAGCAGTAATATTCATGATCTGCTAGTCTCTCTAGCATTTGGTCTATGAATGGTAAAGGAAAATGATCCTTCCTGGTGGCTGTATTGAGCCTTCTGTAGTCAATACACATACGCCACCCTGTAACTGTTCTTGTAGGAACCAGTTCATTTTTTTCATTATGAACCACTGTCATTCCTCCCTTCTTAGGGACAACATGGACAGGGCTCACCCAGGGGCTATCAGAAATAGGATAGATAATCCCAGCCTCTAGTAACTTAGTGACCTCTTTCTGCACCACCTCCTTCATGGCGGGATTTAGCCGCCTCTGTCGTTGAACCACTGGCTTAGCATCATCCTCCAATAGGATCTTGTGCATGCATCTGGCTGGGCTAACGCCCTTAAGATCACTTATGGACCACCCAAGAGCTGTCTTGTGTGTCCTTAGCACCTGAATTAGTGCTTTCTCTTCCTGTGGCCCTAAAGCAGAGCTTATGATTACAGAAAAAGTGTCACCTTCTCCCAGAAATGCATATTTTAGGGATGGTGGTAGTGGTTTGAGCTCGGGTTTAAGAGGTTTCTCCTCTTCCTGAGGAGTTTTCAGAGGTTCTTTTATTTCCTCTGGTTCCTCCAAATCAGGCTGAACATCTTTAAAAATGTCTTCTAGCTCTGATTCGAGACTCTCAGTCATATGGACCTCTTCCACCAGGGAGTCAATAATATCAACGCCCAGGCAGTCGTCTGATGTGCCTGGATGTTGCATAGCTTTGACAACATTCAACTTAAACTCATCCTCATTGACTCTCAGGGTTATCTCCCCTTTTTGGACGTCAATGAGGGTTCGTCCAGTTGCTAGGAATGGTCTTCCTAAAATGAGAGTTGCACTCTTGTGCTCCTCCATTTCCAGCACTACAAAGTCAGTAGGGAAGGCAAATGGCCCAACCTTGACAATCATATCCTCAATTATGCCTGATGGGTATTTAATGGAGCCATCAGCAAGTTGAAGACAGATCCGGGTTGGTTTGACCTCTTCAGTCAAGCCAAGCTTTCTGATAGTGGATGCAGGGATTAGGTTGATGCTTGCCCCAAGATCACATAGAGCTGTCTTGGTGCAGTTACCCTCTAATATGCATGGTATCATAAAGCTCCTGGGATCTTTAAGCTTTTCTGGAAAGCTTTTCAGAATGACTGCACTGCATTCTTCAGTGAGGAGAACCCTTTCAGTTTCTCTCCAATCCTTCTTATGACTCAAGATATCTTTCATGAACTTGGCATATGAGGGTATTTGCTCAAGTGCCTCTGCAAACGGAATCTTTATTTCAAGAGTCCTGAGATAGTTTGCAAAGTAGGCAAATTGCTTATCCTACTCCTCTTTGCGGAGTTTTTGAGGATAAAGCATCTTGGCTTTGTAGTCCTCAACCTTAGTTGCTGCAGGTTTATTTCCTACAGAGGTAGGTTGAGAAGCCTTCTTGAGGGATTTATTATCAGCACTTGCAGGTGTCTGATCCCTCACTGGCAATTGAATACCAGGGGTGGAAGCTGGAGTGGCGTTAGACGCCAGCTCCTTATCTGTTTCTGGCGTCTGAACGCCAGAACTATGCTCCCTTTGGGCGTTCAACGCCAAATCCTTGCTTGTTTCTGGCGTTGAACGCCAGGAATGAGCATGGTTTGGGCGTTCAGCGCCAGCATTATTCCTCTCTGGGCTCTGATTGTCCTCAGAGGGATTTTGAGTAGTCATTTGTTCATTTCTTGGCTTCCTGCTGCTTTGAAGTGAGGTATTTAATGTTTTCCCACTTCTTAACTGAACTGCTTGGCATTCTTCTATTATTTGTTTTGACAGTTGCTTTTCTGTTTGCTTTAACTGTACTTCCATATTCCTGTTAGCCATTCTTGTTTCTTGTAGTATTTCCTTGAATTCGGCTAGCTGCTGAGTTAGAAAATCCAGCTGCGGATTGAATTCATTAGCCTGATCTACAGGACTAAGTTCAGCATTTACTGTTTTAGCTTATTCTTTCATTGAAGATTCACTGCTTAGGTACAGATGCTGATTTCTGGCAACTGTATCAATAAGCTCTTGAGCTTCTTCAATTGTTTTTCTCATATGTATAGATCCACCAGCCGAGTGATCTAGAGAAATCTGAGCTTTTTCTGTAAGCCCATAGTAGAAGATGTCTAATTGCACCCTCTCTGAAAACATTTCAGAGGGGCATTTTCTCAGTATCTCTCCCAAGCATCATAAAGAGATTCATTGTCTCTTTGTTTGAAGCCTTGGATGCTCAGTCTTAGCTGTGTCATCCGTTTTGGAGGAAAATAGTGATTCAGAAATTTTTCTGACAGCTGTTTCCATGTCCTTATGCTGTTCTTAGGTTGGTTATTTAACCACCTCTTAGCTTGATCTTTTACAGCAAATGGAAACAGTAATAATCTGTAGATATCCTGATCTACTTCTTTATCATGTACTGTGTCAGCAATTTGTAAAAATTGTGCCAGAAACTCTGTAGGTTCTTCCTGTGGAAGACTGGAATACTGGCAACTTTGCTGCACCATGATAATGAGCTGAGGATTCAACTCAAAGCTACTAACTCCAATGGAGGGTATACAAATACTACTCCCATATGAAGCAGTAGTGGGGTTAGCATATGACCCCAGAGTCCTCCTGGACTGTTCATTTCCACTTAGTTCCATGATGGAGCAAGGGAGATGGTATGGATGTTGATATTGTCTATTTTATTATAAGAATAATTTTCGAAATAATAAAATAAAACAAAAACCGAAATAAAAATAAAATAAATAAAGAAAGAAAATTAAAATTTTAAAATTTATAAAAATTTGAAAAAGTTTATGAAGATTTTCAAAAAATTTGAGGAAAAAGAGAAAGTGGTTAGGATATTTTTGAAAAAGATAATAAAATATATATTAAAAATATCTTTTTTTTTTAAACTTAAAAAGATAAGAATTGAAAAATTTTGAAATCGAAATCTGAATTTTTATATAAAAATTTCGAAAAAGTAGTTTAAAATTAGTTAGAAAAGATATTTTTTTGAATTTTGAATTTTATGATGAAAGAGAAAAACACACAAAAGACACAAGACTTAAATTTTTTAGATCTAATGCTCCTTATGTTCGAGAATTTTGGAGGGAAAACACCAAGGAACACCAAACTTAAAAATTTTAAGATCAAAACACAAGAAAGACTCAAGAACACCTTGAAGATTCACAAGAACACCAAGAAAAAAAGAAAGAACACCAAACTTAAAATTTTTAGAAAACCAAGATAAATTTTCAAAAATTAAAGAAAGATCAACAAGAAAACACCAAACTTAAAGTTTGGCACAAGATTAAATCAAGAAAAATTATTTTTGAAAAAAAAGATTTTAAAAAGAAGATGCCCAATTGCCAAGAACATAGACCAACGCTCTAGCCAACTGAGCTATAAATTCAATGTTGTTTTTAAAGATGTATCATATTTATGGATAAAAATAAAAATTTTTGAAAACTAATGTTTTGAAAAAGTACAAGAAAAACACGAAAACACACAGAACAAGAAAAACTGAAGATCAAAGAAGAACAAAGAACATAAATACGAAAGTTTTAAAGAAAAATATAAAATATGCAATTGACACCAAACTTAGAACAAGACACTAAACTCACGAAAAAAATTAAAATTGAAAAAAAGAAAAATAATATTTTTGAAAAGAAAATAAAATACTCTGACCCAATTGCCAAAATCTTCCTAATCTAAGAAATAAAATAAATCTTTAGTTGTTCAAACTCGAACAATCCCCGGCAACGGCGCCAAAAACTTGGTGCACGAAATTGCAATCACACTTTTGCAATCCGCACAACTAACCAGCAAGTGCACTAGGTCATCCAAGTAATACCTTACGTGAGTAAGGGTCGATCCCACGGAGATTATTGGTTTGAAGCAATCTATGTTTATTTTATTATTCTTAGTCAGGATATCAATTAAAATTATCAGTAGGAATTATTAGAAAAATAAAAGAGCGTGAAATAAATAATTGTTACTTTAATTATGGAGAATATGTTGGAGTTTTGGAGATGCTTTGTCCTCTGAATTTCAACTCTTCCTTGAAATCCTTTTTCCACATGCAAGGCTCCTTCCATGGCAAGCTATATGTAGGGTGTCACCGTTGTCAATGACTACTTCCCATCCTCTCAGTGAAAATGTTCCAAATGCTCTGTCACAGCACGGCTAATCATCTGTCGGTTCTCAATCAGGTTGGAATAGAATCCAGTGATTCTTTTGCGTCTGTCACTACCGCCCAGCCTTCAGGAGTTTGAAGCTCGTCACAGTCATTCAATCCTTGAATCCTACTCGGAATACCACAGACAAGGTTCAGACTTTTCGGATTCTCTTGAATGCCGCCATCAATCTACCTTATACCACGAAGATTCTGATTAAGGAATCTAAGAGATACTCATTCAATCTAATGTAGAACGGAGGTGGTTGTCAGGCACACGTTCATGGATTGAGGAAGGTGAGGAGTGTCACGGATCATCACCTTCTCCATAATTAAGCGCGAATGAACATCTTAGATATGAACACGCATGTTTGAAAGGAAAACAGAATTAATTGCATTAATTCATCGAGACGCTGCAGAGCTCCTCACCCCCAACAATGGAGTTTAGAGACTCATGCCGTCAAAGTGTATAAAATTCAGATCTGAAAATGTCATGAGGTACAAAAATAAATCTCTAAAAGTTGTTTAAATACTAAACTAGTAACCTAGGTTTACAGAATATGAGTAAAGTAAGATAATTGGTGCAGAAATCCACTTCTGGGGCCCACTTGGTGTGTGCTGGGGCTGAGACTTAAGCCTCTCATGCGCTTGGGCTGTTTCTGGAGTTGAATGCCAGGTTGTAACGTGTTTTGGGCTTTGAACTCCAACTTGTAACATGTTTCTGGCGCTGGACGACAGACTGCAACATGGAACTGGCGTTGAACGCCAGTTTACGTCGTCTATCTTCACGCAAAGTATGAACTATTATATATTGCTGGAAAGCCCTAGATGTCTACTTTCCAACCCAATTGAGAGCGCGTCGAGTGGACTCCTGTAGCTCCAAAAAATCCATTTCGAGTGCAGGGAGGTCAGGATCCAACAGCATCAGCAGTCCTTTTTCAGCCTAACTCAGATTTTTGCTTAGCTCCCTCAATTTCAGCCAGAAAATACCTGAAATCACAGAAAAACACACAACTTCATAGTAAAGTCCAGAAATGTGATTTTTAATTAAAAACTAATAAAAAATATACTAAAAACAACTAAATCATACTAAAAACTAAGTAAAAACAATGCCAAAAAGCGTATAAATTATTTGCTCATCATCTTGCAAGTTTCACTCCCTTGTGCTCTTCTTTGATTATCTCTATCTCTTTGCAAGCTTCTTCAATTTCAACCTCTTTCTCTCGGTAGCTCTCTTCCAATTCAATCTCTACTTCACTGCTTACCAAGAGTATGGGTGGTTGTGCACATCCTTCTATTATCTCAATGTCAAGTCCAATAGGAGAGGATTCAATTGTAGATAAGAATTCATCAATGATTGAATCTATCTCTTGATCCATCTCTTCAAAGTCTTCAACCATGATATGCCTTGGAGGTTGTACACCCTCCTCAACATCAATATCAAGCTTCTTGGAAGAGGGCTCTATAATTCTACATTCCCGTGGAGTTTCAACATCTTCTAAATCTTCAACCATTCCTTCTGGCTCAATTGCTTCAACTCCTCTTTTCCACCTTGAAGCTCCAAATTCTCCTTCTCATTATGTTCCTCAACTAATTCTCCACATTTAGCAATAAGGGTGTCTTGGATATTTGAGCACAATAATGCCAATTGGCTCATCATTTCGGTTAAGCTAGCTATAACTTCCCCTTGCTTTTGGGAACGAGTTAGAAGTTCTTGTTGTTCTTGCATTAGGGGTAGGAGAGATTGGTCTAATGAAGATGTGGGTGGAAGAGAGGGTTCATTATTTGGGAGAAATGGTTCATAATTGGAAGGTGGTTCATCTTGGTAAGGGTATGAAGATGGTGTATATCGAGGTGGTTCTTGGGAGTAATTGTGTTAAAATTGTTGTGGTTCTATGTATGGTTCATATGGCTCATAAGGTGGTTGGTATGGTGGGTAAGAATTAGGGTCATAGGGAGGTGTTTGGTAGTATGGAGATTGTGAGTACGATGGTTGAAGGCTATATTGTGGAGGGAGTTCATAGGCATATGGTGGTGGTTGTTGATAATCACAAGGAGGTCCACCATAGCTATTGGATTGGTATGCATCATGAGATGGCTCTTGCTCATAGCACATTTGGGAAGGTTGTTGCCAAGAAATGTGATAAAATTCTTGAGGCTCCTCCCATCTTTTATTGTTCCATTCTTGATGCATGTTGTTATTGTAATTTCCATCTCCTACAATATAGTTGCAACCAAACTCATAGCTAAAATGATGAGAATTCATAGTGACAAGAGAAAATAAAAACATATACTAATAAGAACTAATAAAAAATAACTCCTAAAACAAGCAAAAACCAACAAAGAAGCATATTCACAATGTCAATATATATACAATAGCCAATAACATAATACCATTACAATTTTTCGGCAACGGCGCCAAAAATTTGATGTAAAGGATTTATACCGGTACGAAATTTAACAAAATAATTTCGTTGTGAGCATAGTCCAAACCGATAATCGATCCCCAAATCAAATTTTAATATTTAGTTGTCACAAGTACAAACCCCAATGAAAATTAACCGAAGTATTCAAACCTCGGGTCGTCTCACAAGAAATTGCAATGAAGTGATCAATTATTGGCTATGAAGGAACAAGGGGGTTTGATTTGTAATTGGCAAGAAAATATAAAAGCAAGAAAGTAAACGATAATTAACTAATAAAGGGAAGGAAAAGAACTCTTGGCTAAGACATGGGAATGGAGATCACCATCCTTGTCTACAAATTATACATTGACAATTATGAGGGACCAGCCCATTAAGTCTACTTCTATGCTTGAAGTATGTATAATGCCTACTTTAACGCTTGATGTACGTTAAATAGGCTTGATCAACATCAACCCATAAGTCCCAACCTACCTACTAATTAGCTTAGTAGTGGGTTAGCGTCAATAGGTATCAATTTGACCACATAGGATTCTCAAATCACCAATTCATTGAGACCTAATGACTCAAGGTCACTCAATTTCCTTAGCCTAGGCCAAGAGTAAAGAAAAATACTAAAAAACTAGTAGAAATATTTCAACAAACACCTAGAGTGAAATAAAAGTAAACATCACAAAATACAAGAATTAATGAAACCCATATCTAAAATAAGCAAGAAAATAGCAACTAAGATAAACATAAAGATACATAGAAACATAAAATTGCATTGAAAGAAAACAGAAATCCAACAAGGGTTCATGAAAATAAAAATGGCAAAATAAGAAAATTAACAAGGAAAACTAAGAAGATTAAGATAATAGAACAATAAAATATAAAGAAAATTGAAATAAAAACAAGAATTAAAGTTGGATCTAAGGAAATTTAACCTAAACTATCCTAAATTCTAGAGAGAAGGGAGAGCTTCTCTCTCTAAAATTCTAACCTACAACATGGTGAAAAACTATCTATGGCTACTCCCCCCAATTCCCTTGCAATCCTTGGGTTCAAAAGCATCAGAAATGAGTAGGAATTGGGCCTCTTTGAGCTCAGAAATCGCCCCTAGCATTTTGTGTTTAGTGAAGTCACCTGCAGCTTGTCACGCGTGCGCATGGGTCACGCGTACGCATCGCATTGCAAAATTCCTCTTCACGCGTACGCATAGGTGACGCGTGCGCGTCGCTGGCCAATCTCCTTCTCACGCGTACGCGTGAGTGACGCGTGCGCGTGGCCTCGAGTTCAGCAAATCTTCATTTCTTCATGAATTCTCCATTTTTGCATGTTTTTTCTTCATTCCTTCAACTCAATCTTTGCTTTTTAATCCTGGAATCACTTAACAAATATATTAAGGCATTGAATGGAATTAAAGTGAATTAAAATTAGCGATTTAAAGGTCTAAAAAGAATATTTTTACTTTTAAGCACAAATTAGGTGACATTCACAAAACCATGCTATTTCATTGAATAAATGTGAGAAAAGTTGATAAAATCTCCTAAATTCAACACAAGATAAACCACAAAATTGGGGTTTATCAGGAGTGTTCCTTAGTAGCCATTTATGCCGAAAAGGCAAGGAACATGGAAGGTTGCTGGTCCTTAAACGGTTCATTATGGGTCTGCTATTGAGGTTGGTTCCACTTATGTCCATTTATTTTTATGGATCGTTTAGATATGAATTTTTCATCTTGGAACATTAGAGGAACTTCTAACAAAATGGCTTGGGTGCATTGCAAAGAGTTAGTTCGTAAATTTAGTCTAACTTTTTTTATTCTTTATGAAAATCATGTGCCTTTTGAAGGAATGAAACTCTTTTAGAGTAAACTTGGTTATCATGATGTTGGGATTATAGAGGCTAGAGGTCACAGTGGAAGAATCTGGGTACTGTGCTTTAATTCTATGCTGACTGTCAGAATGGTTGATATGGCTGACCAACGTATTAATTTTGAAATCTCTATGGATAGTGTTTTTAGTTATTGTAGTGCTTTATATGCTAATCCACGTGTTCATAGGTGAATGGATTTATGGAATGATTTCATTAGTATTTCAAATATGATTCAAGGTCCCTGGATTGTGTTAGGGGACTTTATTGAGTGAGGTTAAATGGGGGTGCTTTCAATTAGGATATGGCGGACATTTTTGCGGAGACTCTAGCAAACTACCATTTGTTTGATATAGAGGCTATTGGAAGAAGTTTTACTTGGTACATGAAGATTAGAGGGGGTTCGCAGGTTGCAAAAAAACTAGATAGAGCTGTTATTAATCAAGAGTGGTGATTGTTATTTCCTGAGGCTTATAATAAGGTTTTGGCGCGTCTTCATTCTGATCACTGTCATTTGCTCGTCAGATGTACACCGGCTGTGAAAGCTAAGAGGAGTTTGAGACTATTTAGATTCCAAGATGCTTGGATGACTCATCCACTTTTTAGCAATGTTGTTCGTGCAGCTTGGAATAAAAGGGCCCCTGATGTTGTTAGAAAATTGATCGAGGTACAGAAAGATGCTCTTCTTTTCAATAAGAAAACCTTTGGTAATATGTTTGTTAAAAAGAAGAAGTTGGAGAGGCAATAAAATGATGTTCAGATTTTTCTTGAGAGTATGGAGGATTCGGGGTTGATGGTGAAAGAACAAGGTACTCATGATGAGCTAAATACTTTGTGGTATCAGAAATCAAGAGAACAGCGGGTTCAGTGTGGTGACAAGAACACTAAGTTTTTTTACTTGCAAACGATCATCAGGCGAAAGTGGAACAAGATTCATAGATTGTTTCTAGAAGATGGAACTTAGGCTACTGAGTCGCAGGAGCTAGAGAAAGAAACGAACTCCTTCTTCGAAAAGCTCTTTTCGACAAGAGAGAATATTGATCTAAATGCTATGGGAAAATTTTCCAGTCCTTCCCTTAGTAATGAGGCCTGTCAAAGGTTGGTTGAATTGGTGGCATTGGAAGAGGTGAAAAGTGCTGTAATGACCATGAATTCTTTCAAAGCTCCAGAATTAGATGGGTTTTAGGTCTTGTTTTATAAGGAGTTTCAGAACTCTCTATGCCATGATGTGTGGGGTTTAGTGAAAAGAGTCTTTAAGGGAGAGATTATAAATGCTACAATTTTTTAGACATACATTGTTCTAATTCCTAAAATTATAGCTCCTACTTCCTTAAGAGATTTTTGCCCCATCAGTTTATGTAATGTTCTTTACAAAAATCATTATAAAAGTGCTGGTGAATAGTGTTAGACCCTTTCTTTTAAAGATCATCGGCCCACTTCAGGGTGGTTTTATCCCGAAAAGAGGTAGTACAGAGAACATTATCATTGCATAGAAAATTATGAGTTTCATGAAGAATACTAAGTCTAGGAAAGGGACTATAGCCTTTAAGATTGATTTGGAGAAGGTGTATTGTAAAACCTGGTTAATTAATGGCTAATTAACCCATAAATTAAAATATATTATAGAAAGTGAGAAAATGAGATTTTTATGGTTTACTGTGATAGAGAAATTTAAAACAAGAATTTCGACACCAATTTTAAAGAAATCGGCCCAAGATTGGGGCGAACGGGCCAAAACGGGCCAACCGGACTTAAATGGGCTCAATGGCCCAGCCAAGCCCCTCTCAATTAAGAGAGTTCATCTCTCTTTCCTCCCAAAACAACACACACACGCAGAACACAAAGAGAGGGAAAGGGGGAGAAACATAAACCCTTGCTCCAGCTTCAATTGATCATAAATTTTGATCTGGAGCTCCGATTGACGCACCGTTTATGGCCACACAACCGTGACGTTGAGCTCTACAAAACCCATACAAGCAATCTTGAGGTAATTTGCAGATTCTTCTTTGAAATCCATCCCCTAGTTTCAAGTTTTATGGGAATAAATATTGAGATTTTGAGCTTCTTTGTGTTATAGGATCAAATTAACTTGAATGGAAGGCTTGTCCTTGCTTCTTAGATCCTTGGGTAAGGTGAGATTCTCAACCCTAAGCTAAAGACTTGGAATTCTATGATTTAGTGATTGAGTTATTGTGTTTTTATGTGATATTGTGGCTTAGGCATTATATATGTGTGTTTTGGAGCTTAATTGGTGATTTTGGAAAGTTTGGAAGGGAGCCTTGTGTGGAAAATCTGTCGGTGAGGCTTTGAAAACCTTGGAGGTTGAATTTGAGAGTGTTCCGAGTGGAACAGAAATCGGCCAAGGTATGGTTTCGGTTTCCTGTATCTAAAATGTAATGTGATTGTGAAAACATAGGCTAGTGGCCCTACGATAAGATTTGGAAATGTTGATGTAATTGTTTGGATGATTTGAATTGAGTGGAATATATGAGTGATGGTGATAATGGTTGGTAAAGTATGTGATGTTGTATGGATATATGGATTGATGTGTTTAATTGATGAAAAGGTTGAAGCTCTTGTTGATCCGCATGTTTTTGGAGTATGATATTGATATTTGAAAATATTTGGTGATTAATGAAATTGATTATTGTTTTGGAAATTAAGAGGGAAAAAAATGAATATTGAATTGAGTTATGGAATGTTGATTATTGTTCCGAGGGTTACCTGAAACTGAAGGTCGATCTCGGACGAGATCTCCTGTATGGGTCAGAGTTGATGTGTCCGACTTGCTGGGCTTGATGGGGGTGTTGATCCTTCGTCACCGGAGGGTGGTGGTACCTGCAAGGGACTCCGATGCTTAAGTTAGCAAGGGTATTAAGCAGGTTTTTAGTAGAATCAGAGTATGAGTTATACCTGGGTGCTCCAACATATTTATAATGGTGCGGAGTGACCTTTTTAGATAAGATAAGTTAGTTATCTTATCTTATCTTATCTTATCTTTGAGTGAGGTCCTCGTATCTTCAAGGGAACCGCCCTTATCTCTTTAGGCTTGGGCTACCCGCGGATTTGGGTCATGTTCCTTTATTTGGGCCCTTTACTGGGCTTTCCTGGCAATCTGGCCGAGCTCTTTAAGAAGAGGTCGGGTAGTTTGACCTGAAGAGGTCGGTTGTCTCGTTGCTAATCATCCCGGGTCGGACAGCTCGACCCAGTGTATGAACAGTGCCCCTGCTCGAGCTCGATCTTTTTTGAGGTCGAGTCTTAGTTTTAGGACTTCGATCCTTCTCTGGTGAAGCCGAACTCGAGCATTTTGTCGACTTCTTCTTTGTAGAGTTCTTCTTTGAATGCGGAACATTTCCTTTTGAATTTTATTCTTTTGAAAACACGCGTCCCCTTGCTTTGGGAATGTGCGAAGGTTTGATAACCTCATTAGTTCTTTTTAATGCTCTGTTTCTTTGTTCTTTTTGAACTTTTCACAAAAACAGTTTCTCTTCTCTGTTTCGTAACTTCCCCTTTTCTTTCTTACTTTCTGTTTTTGCCTGAATATTTGCATTTTCGCGTTTCTCCCTACGATGTTTGTTTGGTGATTGTTGGTGCTTTCTTTGCTCTGAAAGGCGATTCCGATTTCTATTTTTCCGTCCTCAGTTTCCTTCGAAGCTTCCTTTTTCCCGGTTGGTTCTTCTTTCTGCTTCTTTACTTCTTCTGCTTTGCCTTCGATTCTTTGGTAAAGTTTTAATTTTGCTTGAATGCATGTTGGGAAGCTTGAACCTTTTTGCGTCATCGTGCTTACTTGTTGCTGTGCTGCAAGTTTTTTCTGATTTTTATGAATCTGTTTTCTTTACCTAAAAGGTTACTCCTTTTGATGACATTTTGCTATGTTTGATAATTTTACTGGTGAACCTTTGTAGAAAGTAACGATTTTATCTGGTGGCTCGTTTTGATTTTCTTCTTGATACTTTTGTTGTTTGGTAGTTCCATTTGTTGATAAGCTGAGACTGTGAGTTGGGGAGGTAGTTATTTTGATGACTTTTGATTTGTAGCTCGTGGCTTTCTTCTTCGAGTGTCACTTTTGTTGAGAAGGGGGTTATCTTCCTGTTAGGATGTGTAGAGATGTAGACTTGTAGGCTTCCCTGAGTTCTTATTCCCTAACTTGCCTCCAAAGGATTCCCCTGGATCTTTGGTGTGGGTCCTGGGGTTTCCTTTTGTTGCTTGTATTGCTCTGTGTCATATTTGTCCGAGATGTTTTTTAGTAATCCATTTTCTTTCTTGTTTGTAGAACTAGTTGGCCATGTCTTCTCGCAAAAATATTGTTGAGACGTCTTCCAATGTTCTTGAGGGGATGTCCGACTGGTTTGGACTCCCTTGTGTTAATGTGTGTTTCTGTGGTGAACGCTGAGTTTTATGCAGAGCTGAGAAAACATCATAGGATTTGTGGTAGTGATGCCCAGGAGAGGGATTATGAGCTTGTAGCGCCTGATTCTGATGAGAGGGTTTATTTTCCAACCTCGGTCGAGGGGGAGCGTCCCTTCTACTATGCCTGTGATTATTTCATCAGCCAGTTGAACATTACTTTTCCCTTTACTGCCTTTGAGACCAACTTGTTGTGGTCGTGTAATGTTGCCCCATCCCAGCTCCATCCAAATTCTTGGGGGTTTATCAAGATCTTTCAGTTGCTTTGTCAAGAGTTAGGCTTCAGACTCTCTTTATTTATCTCTTCGTTTTGGCCAAGTCCGGGGCTTCTTCCAAAAAGAAGGCCTCTTGGGTTTCTTTTAGATCCGCCCAGGGACATAAAGCTTTTGCTATGTATGATGAGTCCTTTAAGGATTTTAAGAACTATTTCTTTAAGGTTCGAGCTGTCGAGGGAGCTCGCCCCTTTTTTCTTGACGAGAACGATGAGCCTGCTTTTCCTTTGGAGTGGCAGAAGAATGTGACAGTGTCTCGTTATACATGGGAGATGCTTGACGAGGTTGAGCGGGCTTTTGTAACTGTTCTTGAAGATATATGGGGGGAACCTCCCCATCTTGATACTAAAAATTTTCTGGGGGACCCGCCCCTGGTTGGAACTATGTTGGGTACTGGCTGACTTGTTTTTGACCTTGTTTTTACCTTTGCTTCCTCTTATTACGTATTTGTAATCCATTTTCGTGGTTGATTCTGTTTTTCAGAGATGTCTAAAAATAATGAATCCATGAGGGCCTTTATAAAGGCAAGGAAGGCTGCCGCTGCTCAAAATATATCAGTTAAAGTAGCTGGAGAGGGGTCCTCTCAGGTTCAGACGAAGCCGTTCGTGTCGAGTTCACCTGGGCCGAGGAGGATGATCCCTACTCCCTGGGTTCGTCTGGCTGATCCTCCACACACTTTGGTTGCTGCTTCTGGTGCTCCTCCTTTGAAAAAACAAAAGATCGTTGAGCCATTTAACCTGGATGCCCCTAATTTTAACGCTGTGGAGTTTGTCGACCAGCAGATTGCCTCTTATGGTGGCCTTTCGATGGATGATGTGTCCATTCTTCGTCACCTAGAGTTCATCACTAGGAATAGTGTGAATATGGCTCACATGGGTGCAGCTCTTTTTGGAACTGCTCAGGTTATCCCGGTTCATGCTATAAAATCTTTTATGGAGGAAGCTAAGTCGGAGTTTGATCGGATCAAGGGTTTGAAGGATGAGCTGGTGGTGAAGTTGGCGAAGGTAGAGAAAGAATTGGAGGGTGAAAAGGCTAGTTCTGTTGCTTTGGCGGCTTCTGTGAGGTTGGCTGAAGACACAGTATTGAAGCACAAGGAGAGCTATGTTTCGGCCTACAGGGAAGTGGTACGTCTCAGGGGTGATTTGGAGACTGCCCGGGCTGATTACACCGAGCTCCAGGGTCACCTTGTGGGCAGCGTGAATGCTGCTTATGAGAACTTGAAGGAGCAAGTTCAGGTTCTTGCACCCGAGCTCGACCTTACTCTCTTTAGTCTCGACAATATTGTGAAGGACGACAAGATTATCCCTGACGACCCTGATGACGATGATGTTGAACCTCCTCCTGCGCCTACCACCAAAGCTTCTGTCGTGCCGACTTCTTCAGCTCCTTCAGCCAGAGTTGAGTCAGAACCTTATTGTCAAATCTTAAACCAGGAGGATGGGACAGTGGATGCTGTGCCTCTCCAGACTCGTCCTCCTTCACCCCGTGTTGATGCAGCT
Source organism: Arachis stenosperma (assembly GCF_014773155.1). NCBI lineage: Eukaryota > Viridiplantae > Streptophyta > Magnoliopsida > Fabales > Fabaceae > Arachis > Arachis stenosperma. The sequence continues at coordinate 59,932,899 of NC_080377.1, read as the reverse complement.
ACTGGAAATCTCTAAACCCTCTTTAATTATTCTTGATGTATTTATGTATGGCCTGGCCTGTGGGCTTGTTGAACTCTTTAATTTTGTAAATGGTGCTTCTGACTTTCTGCTACTTTTCTAGTTGCTTGTTTAGCAACTTTATTTTGAAAAATAAAGTAGTTTTCGAACTCTTAGGGCTGATTTTAGTGGCCTCTTGAGTTTGTTATTATTATAACTTGTGCTTTTTGTAACACGTTTGTCTACATCTGTCTAGTACCTCTTTAGAGTTCTGCATCTGTCTGGTACCTCTTTTAGAGTGTTGGAACCTCATTGCCCGACCTCTTTGGATTGCCCTTGTATTTTCATACTTGTGGCTTGTTTCTTTTTGAGGTTGTAGGTGTTTGGGTCTGACTTGTATGTAGACTTCCTTACTTTGGATACCAAGTAATCCTCTTTCTTGGACCTTTGTCAAGTCTCTTTCAGGGATTATTTTTTATAACTTGTTTTGTGGGAGGCTGACTTCATCATGTCGGTCCCTTGTGAGTTTTTTCTAGTAATCCTCTTTCTTGGACCTTTGTTAGGTCTCTTTCAGGGATTACTTTTTATCGCTTTTTCGTGGGAGGCCGACTTCATCATGTTCGTCCCTTATGAGTTATTTCTAGTAATCCTCTTTCTTGGACCTTTGTCAGGTCTCTTTCAGGGATTACTTTTTCGTGGGAGGCCGACTTCATCATATTGGTCCCTTATGAGTTATTTCTAGTAATCCTCTTTCTTGGACCTTTGTCAGGTCTCTTTCAGGGATTACTTTTTATAACTTTTTCATGGGAGGCCGACTTCATCATGTCGATCTCTTCTAATTTATTTCTAGTAATACTCTTTTTTAGGGCTAGCCAGGCCTCTTTCCAGGGATTGACTTTTTATAACTTTGATTAGTGTGGTCGACTGGTCCGACTTCTTCACGTCGGCCTGTCTTTTAAGTTATTTTTTGTAACGACCCAATTTTCAATATGTCTAGATCATACCAGAAACTGAGTGCTACCAATTTATCCTGCTAATTATTATCTATTATTTATCATATGAGCCTGATTCGTTGTTAAAAGCGTAGTTAAATTGCGAGGTATATTTTTTTTTGAAAGCATTTGGATTTAAAACAGAATGATTCATAATCAATTCTTAAATAATAACAGATAAAACAGTTATAAACAACCACACATAAATACATCACAAGCAGTTAACAACATTCAGTGATCCAGCCTTTATTTAAGAATGGACTTTTAGTTAGAACACCCCTAAATATAGCTAGATAATAACTATACATATACATACATACAACATCCCAGGTCCTGACCTGTTCAAGAGGCCCCTAAGCTGGCACCTAGGCTAGCTTAGACTCTATACTCACCTAGTCCCTCTAAACTACTAAAGCGAGGGAAAGTACGTTCTAAGTCTTCAAAACTCAAGTCAGGTGGAACGTCATCAAAAGATAGAACATCATCTGCTACACCTCTGCACGATCAGACTTTTCCACAGGACGTCTCTCTGGTACCTCATGAAGTAGCCATGCAACGGGAGTCTCGTACACAGGATTCAGGTTAAAGTGCGCATACGAACGGGGTGCAGACGTTGGCTGGTTTCACAGTATATACATATAAACAGAGAACGATATTCACCCTAGACTCAGAAAACTATCTAGAGCAGAATCCTCTTCTTGCGAACGGTCATCAGCGAACTACGGTAAGGTACTCTTACTTCCATCTGAAGGGGGAAGGGAGAGAGAAGGGGTAAGAACTGGGGAGTTCTTAGTAGGGTCGGGGTTATTAGTTATATTCATTTATTTGGGGTCGATTAGCAGACGAATAATAGAATATAGCGAAGCAGTAACCAAAAGATAAAGATAGAAAGAGAAAGTAGAGGCAATAGAAAGCAGAACACAAACAAAAGAATACAAGAAAATAAAACATAGAAATAGCATACAAGCAGACAAACACAAAGAAATAGATCACACACAGAAAGGAATGCAACAGAGAATGATGCGCAGACAAGAATGATGCATGTCTAGTCCTAGTACAGGCCATGAGCTCATGTGTCGGTTAGCACCTGCATTCCCGACATTTATCCGGTCACGAGTTCACGATTTCCCGGATACGATTCTCCGTTCAAATAAATGCGCATATAATTATTAGCAGCTCTATTGAGACAGCCTCTGCTTTCTACTCGCAGGAAATATACTCTTGGGAACGGAAAATTACTCTTGGGTTGCCTCAGGGCAACAGATAAATAAACAAACATCTCTTGGGTTGCATTAAGCAACAAATATATATATAATATCTCTTGGGTTGCATTAAGCAACAAATATATATATATAATATCTCTTGGGTTGCATTAAGCAACAAATATATATATATATAATATCTCTTGGGTTGCCTTAGGCAACAAATATATATATAATATACTTTCTCTTGGGTTGCCTCAAGCAACAAGGAACTTCTCAATAAGCCTTCTGCTCTTAGTCTCTTTACCCTGTTCTGATTTCTCTGTCTAACTTGTGTATTTAAAGCTTATGTAAATTTCGGTATGAATAGTTAGCATGTCCCAAGTATAGGTTCATTAAGTCTATACTGAAACATTTTAGCTTTTCATATAATGCCTAATCCTATTCGCAATTCAAAGACTAACTAAGTTGCCCTAGTTCGTTCACTAGTCTCTGTCTGTTTTTCTGTCGTTAAAACTTTACAGACTTTTTCTACGATTTTTATCTTTTCTTTAACTTTTATCTTTTCTTTATCTTTTCCTCTCTAACATGTTATTACCACTCCCTAAGTGTTTTATGAAGGTAATTATGAGATTCTGCACTTAAAGTTGTCTTTCTAAAGCTTTTACAGAAAACTGCCTTTTCTGCATTATTTTATTATTTTTATTAAAATATTATTTTTAATTAAATATTATTATTTAATAGTTTATTATTATTTATTATTTTATTATTAAATTTTCGAAAATTAACTCACTTTTACTTTTAATCTTTAAAATTCACTTTTTACCACCCGTAACTTTTAATATTTCTACTTTTACCACCCTAACTTTCAGAAATTACAAAATAACCCCTCAAACACCAAAATAATTACTTCCTTGCCCTTTTATGAATCAAAAAGGTGTTCTTCATTGTTCTTCACCACACTCAAAGTGTTCTTCGTGTTCTTCATAAATTCTTCAGATTCTTTCTCTGTTTTTACCCGTTTTTCAATCTTTTCAGCAACCGATTTTTACCAAAATTCATAATAAATTCCCAGCCACTAAAACCCCATCTTTTCCACATGATTTCAACCCAAATTGAACCTCAATTTAGGGCCTAGGGTTCGTTTTTCCAGCAGCCACAAGAACACACATTCATAGCTTGAATTTCATCAAATTTCATCAAAATTTCACCAAATTTTCACCAATAATCAATCATATATGCAACCACTTTTTAGCACAGCCAAATCATACAACATTCACACATCTCAAACACAAATAATCAAGATTAATTTCGTGACACCCTACCTGGTTTTGCTGCTCCTAATTCAATCAAACTTTCAGGTGGTCCTTAAGCACTTTTTCCTCCTAAATCACATCAAGAACAACTTTAAATCCAAAAACTCTCAACTGACCAAATCTCACTTATCATGTTAGGAAGAGATATATCACCTTAGAGTTGCTAGAAATTCACGTTTCTTGGCCCTCAAGTCAAGTTAAGCATGATTCCTAAGGAAAAACATCAAGAAAACACATGTTTACATGGTTTTCCTTGAAAACCGAATTGAAGAGGGAGGGAGACAGCCATCTCACCTTATTTCCAGCCTTGATATGTTATATGGTTATGTAGAGGAAGAAGAGAGGATCATTTTGGTGAAATCGGAGTTTTGATTTGAGTTTTAGTTCAGAAGAAATCAAGCTTTGAAGATTTATGAACCAAGAACTTTCTCTCCTTTTTCTCTTGGTGATTTTCGGCCACAATAAGCAAATGAGGCAGCCTTGGGGGTTTTGGGGGTGTAGGGTGAGTTGTGATTGGTTGGCTTGGAGGTGGATTAAAATAATATTAAAATATCTCTGGTGTACAACTACTAAAACTAGGTGTATCGGAACACTCGTAAAAACATCTCTAAAAATTATTTTCTGAGCTACTAGCATAAATGACACTAGTAAAATATTTATTATGATAATAGAACATGTATAATGAGGCCTTAGCATTGCTAAAGTCATCAGAGAGTGCTGGTGCTAAGCTGCACCAGTAAACCGTAAACCCGGTTAAACTGGTTTTCTGTTTTTAACAAAAATAGACTAGGTAACTTTATAATATCATTCAAGCATTTTCTAATACTAATATAATGATAATATTATACTATTATCTCTCTCCTCTCATGAATCGAGTCCGGTTCGTCAAACAAAGACTATTTACGAGAATCAGAATCAAAACTGCCAACCGATACGGTTCAAAATCTAGGTTCTTCGCGATTGCATTACCGAGCTTGCCTCAAAGGAGGTTCTAGCTTAAGGATGACATAATGATAATGAGGATTGAGATGCTTGATGATATAACAGAGGTGTTCCCTTTACTGATCTTCTGGAGAAATTCGTACTTTCAGAAAAGATCTCATGTACTCGAAAATGAGGGTTGTTACATTTTTAGCAACCCATTTTGTTAAGACCTCGTCAGGTCCTTTCTATGGATCAATTTTGATAACTTCTTGCATTATTCTGTTTTGTCGCTTTTTCATCTTTGCCGATTTCGTCGAAGTTAGGTTTGATCCTGGTTTGGTCGACCTTTTGATGAATTTGGTTTTCACCTCCTTTGGTCTTTTATTAGGGTCGGACAGTGAATTTGATCTTCACTTCTCGCCGATCTCGTAGCTTTGTAATCGGGCGATGAATTTTTAGCGTTTCAGACTAATGTGTCTTGGGAGTTTGTAAAAAATTTAAAAACCTTTATTCAAAAGAAAATGCAGATATATACATGTAGGAGTTTTTATCTTTGAGTTGAGTGATTTATGGATCTTGGCTTGGTGCCTCGTTAAAAAACCTTTTCAGGAAAAAGAGTGCACCTTATCCTAAGATCTCAATTACCTTTTAGGTATAGTATCTCCTTAGGTTGCAGGCGTGCCACGATCTTGGTAGCTCTCGCCCGTTGAGTTTGGATACTTTGTAGTAGCCTTTTCCCAGTACTTCTATGACTCGGTAGGGTCCCTTCCAGTTAGCTGCTAGCTTTCCCTCTCCCGGTTAACTTGTTCCGATATCATTTCGGATTAGGATAAGATCATTATTGGCGAAGCTTCTTTGTACTACCCTTCGACTGTACCTTAAGGCCATGCATCGTTTTAGCGCTTCTTCCCTTATTCGAGCACTTTCTCGGATTTATGGAAGTAAGTCGAGTTCTTCCCTTTGAAGCTGGGAGTTGACTTTGTCGCTGTAGAGAATTGCTCTGGGAGATCTTTCTTCGACCTCTACCAGTATCATTGCCTCCATTCCATAAGCTAGTCGGAAGGGTGATTACTTTGTGGTGGAATGTGGAGTTGTCCTATATGCCCATAGAACTTGTGGAAGCTCTTCAGCCCAGGCTCCTTTTGCGTCCTGTAGCCTTCGTTTTAACCCAGCTAGTATGACTTTATTGGCAGCTTCTGCTTATCCATTAGCCTGCGGATGTTCTACGGAGGTAAATTGGTGTTTTATTCTTAAGTCGGCCAACAATTTCCTAAAGCCTGCGTCGGTGAATTGGGTGCCATTGTCTGTGGTTATGGAGTAGGGGACCCCAAACCTTGTGACGATGTTCCTATATAGGAATTTTCGAGTTCTTTTAGCTGTGGCATTGGCCAGAGGTTCTGCCTCGATCCACTTTGTGAAATAATCCACCCCTACAATGAGGAATTTTACCTGTCCCGATCCTTGGGGGGGGGGGGGAAAGGGCCAAGGAGGTCCAGTCTCCACTTTACAAATGGCCAAGGTGAGGTTATGCTAATGAGCTCCTATGGTGGAGCGTTGTGGAAGTTAGCATGTTTTTGACACTGTGGGCCAAAAGAATCCGGCTCGGAGTACCTTTTTGAAAAGGGCTCGTGCTCCTGAGATGATTACTGCACTCGCCGCTGTGTATTTCTTCCAAGACCTCTTTTGTGTTAGGGGTTGGTACGCATTTTAGCAGAGGTGTCGATATTCCTCTTTTGTATAGGATGTCATTTATGATGGTGTAATATTGTGTCTCCCGCTTAAACCTTTTTGCCTCCTTTTCATCTGTAGGGAGTGTTTCTGATCTAAGGTAGCAGATTATGGGAGTCATCCATCCTTGGTCCTGATCTGTTATGGCTAAGATTTTTTCTTCTTCCGTGATTGACGGGATCTAGAGTGTTTCTTGGATGAGGCTTCTATTGTTACCCCCTGGTTTGGTGCTGGCTAGTTTTGAGAGTGCATCAGCTCAGGCATTCTGTTCTCGAGGTATGTGGCGGACCTCATATTCTCCGAGTTGTCCGAGCTGTTCCTTGGTTTTGTCCAGGTACTTTTTCATGGTGGGATCTTTGGCTTGGTAGCTCCCTGCTATTTGTGAAGTAACTACCTGTGAGTCGCTGAAGATGATGAGCTTTTGAGCTCCGACCTCCTTAGCCAGCTTCAAACCGGCCAGTAGTGCCTTATATTCGGCTTGGTTGTTTGAAGCAGGGAACCTGAATCTAAGGGAAAGTTCGATTTGGGTTCCCTGATCACTTTCTATTATCACGCCTGCGCCACTTTCGGCTTTGTTTGAGGAACCGTCTACGTAGAGATTCCATTCTGTAAGGCTTTCTGGAGTGTCTGTAAATTCTGCGATAAAGTCGGCTAGATATTGTGATTTGATGGCTATCCAAGCTTCATATTGAAGGTCGAATTTGGACAACTCGACTGACCATTGTAAGATTCTGCCTGCTAGGTCCGTTTTCTGCAAAATCCTTTTTATGGGTTGGTTGGTCTGAACCTTAATGATGTGAGCTTGGAAATATGGACGGAGCCGTCGAGAGGTCAGTATGAGAGCATAGGCAAATTTTTCTATTTTTTGGTAGTTCAGCTAGGATCCTTACAATGCTTTACTGATGAAGTATACAGGTTGCTGCCCACTGTTGTCTTCTCGGACTAATGTTGAGGCTACTGCCTGACTTCCTACTGCGAGATATAATATAAGTGGTTCTCCTTCCTGAGGCCGAGTTAGGATAGGTGGCTGTCTCAGGAATCTTTTGAAATCCTGGAAGGCCTGCTCGCACTCTGTTGTCCATTCAAACGTCTTTCCCTTCCTTAGAGTAGCATAGAAGGGGAGAGATCTTATTGCTTATCCAGCCAGAAATCTGGACAAGGCTGCCAACCTTCCATTGAGTTATTGTACTTTCTTGACACAAGTCGGACTCTTCATGTCGAGTATGGCCCAGCATTTATCTGGATTTGCCTTGTTTCCTCTTTGTGTGAGCATAAAACCCAAGAACTTGCCAGCTTCTACTGCGAAGGTGCATTTTGCAGGATTAAGTCGCATGTCATGCCTTCTTATTGTGTCGAATACTTGGGTGAGGTCGGATAGCAGCGTCTTCTCGCTTTGTGTCTTTATTAACATGTCGTCCACATATACTTCCATGATTTTTTCGATGTGATCTGTGAAGATCTTATTCATTAATCTCTGATAGGTAGCTCTTGCGTTTTTTAGTCCGAAAGGCATGATGATGTAGCAGTAGTTTGCTTTTGGGGTTAAGAACGGGGTTTTTTCTTGGTCAGGTGGATACATCGGGATTTGATTGTATCCCGAATATGCATCCATAAACGAGAGGTATTTATATCCGGAGGAGGCATCTACCAGAGCGTCAATACTCGGGAGTGGATAAGGATCTTTTGAGCAGGCTTTGTTGAGAACAGTGTAGTCGGTGCACATCCGCCACTTCCCATTTGATTTTTTCACCAAGATAACGTTAGCTATCCATAGTGGGTACGTGACTTCTCTTATGAATCCAGCCTCCAGTAGAGCTTGTACATGCTCTTCCACAACTTAGGATCATTCTAGCCTGAGCTTTCTACGCCTCTGTTGTACTGGCCGAGATCCTGGGTAGACTGTTAGCTTGTGGCACATTAACTTGGGGTCTATGCCTGGCATGTCTGCGGTCTTCCATGCAAAGAGGTCGACATTATCTCGCAAGAACTGTATGAGTGATTCTTTTATGTCTCCTTTTAGGATTGTACTGATATTGGTTGTTTGGTCTGGGATATCTCCGATCTAGACTCTTTCTACTTCGTCTTTGGGTTGTGGGCGGAGTTCTTCCCGCCTCTGAGCTCCACCGAGTTCGATGGTGTGGAATTCTTCTCTTCTGCCTCTGAGGCTTAAACTTTCGTTGTAACAGCGGCGCGCCATCTTCTGGTCTGCTTTTATTGTAGCTATTCCTTCTGTAGTTGGAAACTTCATGCATAGATGTGGAGTCGAGACTACTGCGCCGAGCTGATTCAATGTTGTCTGACCTATTAAGGCATTGTAGGCTGAGTTTACGTCGACCACAATGGATTGTATTTTGAGTGTTCTTGACTGGTTTCTTTTTCCAAAGGTCGTGTGTTGTGAGACATATCCAAGTGGTTGAACTGGGGTGTCCCACAATCCGAATAGGTTTGTCGGATATACTCTGAGTTCTTTTTCTTCTAGGCCGAGTTTGTCGAAGGTAGTTTTGAATAATATGTCGGCGGAGCTTCCCTGGTCTATCAGTGTGCGGTGGAGATTTGCATTTGCCAATACGATAGTGATGACTATAGGATCGTCGTGTCCTGGGATGATGCCAGATGCGTCCTCTTTGCTAAAAGTAATTGTAGGGATGTCGGGTGTTTCATCTCTTCCCTCAACATGATATACTTCTTTGAGATATCTTTTGCGAGATGATTTGGAGATCCCACCTCCTACAAATCCTCTGTGTATCATGTGGACGTGTCTCTTGGGTGTACGGGGTGGTCGTTCTGTCTGTCCGACATCTTCATCCCTTTTTCTTTTTCTGGGATCGTCTGCTCGGCTTGCCAAATACCGATTTAACTTTCCTTCTCTTACCAGTTTTTCTATGATGTTTTTTAAGTCGAAATATTTGTTGGTGAAATGTCTGTAGGTTCGATGATATTCACAATATTCTGCCCGGTTTCCTCCACCTTTTTTGCTTTTGAGTGGTCGAGCTGGGGGTATATTTTCAGTATGGCATACTTCTCTGTAGACATCCACAAGGGATACCCGAAGAGGGGTATAATTGTGGTATTTTTTGATCTTTTCCCCATGTCGATCTCCTTTTTTCTTGGATTCTTTGTCCTTATCTTGGGAGGAGTAGGAGAATCCAGACTTTGAGGACTCTCCTAGTCGAGCGTTTTCCTCCATGTTGATGTATTTCTCGGCTCGTTCTTGTACCTCATTTAGGGATGTGGGATGTTTCTTTGATATGGATTGGCTAAAAGGCCCTTCTCGTAGGCCATTGATGAGGCCTGTTCCGAGGGTTACCTGAAACTGGAGGTCGATCTCGGACGAGATCTTTCGTACTAGTCGTAGCTGGGGTGTCCAGCAGGTGGATGGCAGCCGGAGTTGGTACGTCTGACTTGTTGGACTGATGATGCTGCTGATCCTTCGTCCCCGGAGAGTGGGGGGTACCTGCAAGGGACTCCGATGCTTAAGTTAGCAAGGGTATTAAGTAGGTATTGAGTAGAATTAGAGTATGAGTTATACCTGGGTGCTCAAGTGTATTTATAATCGTGTGGAGCGACCTTCTTAGATAAGATAAGTTAGTTATCTTATATTATCTTATCTTTGAGTGAGGTCATTTTTATCCCCGAGGGAACCGCCCTTATCTTTGTAGGCTGCCTTAGGATTTGGGTCGTGTTCCTCTATCTGGGCCCTTTACTGGGCTTTTCTGTCGATTTGGCCGAGCTCTTTGGGAAGAGGTCAGATAATCTGACCTAAAGAGGTCGGTCGCTTTATCGCTAATTATCCCAAGTCGGGTAGCTCGACCCAGGGTATGAACAGTGCCCCTGCTTGAGCTCGGTCATTTTGTTGAGGTCGAGTTTTTGACTTCGGTCCTTCTATGACGAAGCCGAACTCAAGCATTTTGTCGATTTCTTCCTTTTGTAGAATCTTTTGAACGTAGAACGTTTTCCTCTAAAAGCGCGCGCTTTTATATCAGCGCTTTGTTTTTTGGGAATGTGAGAGGGTTTAATACCTTCATTAATTGGTATTAATTGCCCAGTTTTCTCCTAGTTTTTATTTTGAATTTTCTCAATCAAAAACGGTTTCTCTTCTTTGATTTTCTTCGTAACTTCTCCCTTTACTCTCTCATTTTCTGTTTCTTTTGTAAATTTCTTCCCGCAACGTCTGTTCTGTCACTGCTCTCTGTGGAAGAGGGGTGATTTCCAGATTTTCTCCTTCTATCTCTGCAGTTTTTCACTTCGAGGGGTGGCTTTGTTGCTTCTGCTCTTCGGCTTTCTTTTGAGGTTTTCTTCTATTTCTCCAGGTTCGATTTTTCTTCCTCTGTTTCTTTATATGTCTGTAGAAAGTTTAAATTTTGCTCAGAGAAAGTTTGGATCTTTCTGTTTTTACCGTGCCTGATTGTTGCGTGTTCTAAAATTTCTTCATTTTTGGTGTGAGTCTTTTTGCTTTTCTCGTTGCTTGAATCTTTTTTTTTTGTTTAGGGCTTTTGCATGTTGTCGCCGCTTCTGGTTACGCCTTCGATGATGGTTTTTTCTTGATTCTGAAAAAGTAATCGTCTTTGATGATTTTCTGCTTGGCATTTTTGATGTTTGACAATGCTTTTTGCTGATAGACTGTAGAAAGGTGGTGACTTTGTGTTTTTACTTCCTTTTTTTCCTTCGAGACTTTATTTTCTTTCTGATGAGTGCCGGGACGTAAGCTATAGAAATTTCTTGAATCCTTGCTTTGTTACTGCCTCCAAAGGATGCCCCAGGACTTTGGTTTGAATCTTGGGGCTTTCCTTTTTGTTCGTCCGTCGAGTTGTTTTGCCCCTCGTTCGAGATGCTTTTTTAGTAATCCACTATTCTTTTCTTATTGTAGGATTTAGTTATGTGATGCCAAGGCATCTTGGGCTAGTTTCACTAGCATTTTTCTGTTAGTTTTAGTTGTTTTATGCATTTTCTTGAGCTTAAAGTAACTAAGAATGGTTAAATGAACAACAAAGCAATGAACCATCCAAAACATTATGATTTTGATGCAAATTCCATGAGTTTTTAGTGATATTACTTGAATGCTATGAATGGATGAATTCTCATGAAATTTTGCAAGACTTTGATGCAATTGTTTGGATGATTTCAGGGAAGAAGAGGCTAGGCAAGGAAGCAACAAAATCAATAAAGGAAGCTTGAATATCAAATAGGACGTTTAAGCTCCAGTTTAAGGTTAAACTGGAGCTTAAACGCCAAAATCATGAGAAGAGAGGAAATGCTGTAACTGGCGTTTAACCTCCAGTTTGACCTCAAACTGGAAGTTAAACGCCAGAATGAGAGAGGGCACTAAGGAGCATTCCACGTTTAACCTCCAGTTTGACCTCAAACTGGAGGTTAAACGCCAGAATGAGAATTGAACTAAGGGAGGCACAAAAGCATTTCCACGTTTAACCTCCAGTTTAACCTCAAACTGGAGGTTAAACGTGTTCGACACTTTCTTTTCTCACCAAGAAGCATTCCACGTTTAACCTCCAGTTTGACCTCAAACTGGAGGTTAAACGTGTTCGATAGTTTTTCTCCTCCAGGGTGTGTTCTTCATTTCCAAGTTTAACCTCCAGTTTGACCTCAAACTGGAGGTTAAACGTGTTCGACTATGTACACTCCTGGGGTGTTTTCTTCCAATTCCACATTTAAGTTTTAGTTTGACCTTAAACTTCAACTTAAACACCACCATTTGAAAAGGTTTCTGGGCCAATTATATTGAAGTTTAAGTTAGCAATTGAGCACAAATATTAACATAAACTTATTATGGCATGAAACCCAATTGAATATCATGGTTTATGGGATTGGGCCTCAAGAATTGATGAGTCTGGAACTTCAAATTATTGAGTCTTGTGTCATTACGTGTTTATCACTAAGTTTGCTCAATGAATGTTACAGAATTGGATCACAGCCTCATCAGGATTATGGACCATAAGCCTAAAGCAAAAGGAAATCAAGGAAAGGCCTCAAAGCCCAAGAAACACAACAGAAGCTCAATTTAGAAAGTGTATAAATAGGATAGAATTGAAGTTAGTTAGGACCTTTTTTTTGGACACTTTAGAACTTTTTCATATTGTGTAATTGAATTCTGAGCTATGACTCACTAAACCCCTTTCATTGGGTTAGGGAGCTCTATTGTAATTCAATGAATCAATAATAGTTTTATCTTCTTCTTCAATCTTTTCTCTTGAATTTTGTTAGAAAGCTTCTCGATCTAACTCCATTGGGTAGTTGTCTTGGGAAAGAAACTACCCATAATTGGAATCCTTCGGAACCTTGGGAAAGGAATGATGGATTCATGCTAGAGAAGCTTTCTCACAGTGAATTGGATTGGGGTTTGGATGGATATTGTGACATGTAATCCTACCAAATTGTGGTCCATGAAATTGTGTGGTATAATCAGTGATCAAGCTACATCTCTTCTTATGAACATTTAAACCAAGGGATTGGGAATTTGTTTGTTTTTAGAGAGAATTGGTGAGCCAAGGAATTGGGATCCAATCATATAAGATTGCCAAGCAAAATACAATGAATGCATTGGTTGAGGAAGAGATGAACATTTTGATTCGGAGATTTCAATATCTCCTAACCCCAATGAACTCCCCATTTCTGATCTCCACTTTTTATTTACATTCTGCAACTTTCAATTCATGCCATCACCCCAATTCCCTTTTTAATTTCAGCAATTTAACTTTTAGCACTTAATTTCTCGCAATTTAAGATTCTGCTAATTTCATTTCCTTGCAATTTACATTTCCCGCCAATTTACTTTATGCAATTCACACTCAATTCTTGATTTCGCTCAACTAACCAAACTTCTAATTCGAATTGCTCACTCAACCAATCCTTGTGGGATTCGACCTCACTCTATTGTGAGTTTTTACTTGACGATAACCGGTGCACTTGCCGGAAGGAATTTTGCCGATCGTGCAATTTCCTTAATCGTAGCTATACTCAGTTTATAGCGCATCAAGTTTATGGCGCCGTTGCCGGGGATTGGTTTTCGACTGACAATTCTCAAATTGGAAGTTAACTAGATTGAGCATTTTTCTTGTTTTTGTTAATTCAGTTCAAGTTACTTGTTGAATTTTAATTCCTGCACTCTGTTATTTGCTTTTTCTTTCTTTATGCCTTTAAATTCAAGCAACTAACTCACTGACCCACTAACTATTTGAATTAATTCCTCAACTGCTCTAACCATACTCTTCCATTAACCAAGAGTATTCCACCTATTTTTTTTTGCTTGTGGTGTGTTCTTGTATGACAGGTAGGAGAGGAGAGGCATCAACTCCTCCATATACCGAACCAGAGAGGACCCTTCATAGACTTAGAAGGGAAGCAAGAGGGAAGAAAGTATTGAGAGAAGAGGAATCTGAAGGAGAATCTGAGGACAACTTTGAGGAAGCTCTAGATCTCAACATGGATAGAGAATTTCACAACCATGAGAGGGCTGATGGAAACAATGCCATTCCTGAGAGGAGGGTTCTTGGTTCATACATAAACCCAACCTCTGGGAATTGTGGTAGCAGCATTCAGAAACCACCCATTCAGGCCAACAATTTTGAACTCAAACCACAGTTAATATCACTGGTGGAGAACCATTGTTCGTTTGGTGGGAGTGCTAGTGAAGATCCCAACCAACATCTCACCAAATTTCTGAGAATTTGCGATACTGTGAAGTCCAATGGAGTTCAGGATGATGCCTATAAACTGCTATTGTTCCCATTTTCACTTAGGGACAAGGCAGCTAAGTGGCTGGAATCATTCCCAAGGGACAGCCTAACAACCTGGGATGAGGTGGAGAGCAAGTTTCTGGCACGTTTCAACCCCCCACAAAAGGTCAATAGGCTTCGATCTGAGGTTCAGACTTTTAGACAACAAGATGGTGAGACGCTCTACGAGGCATGGGAGAGGTTCAAAGAATTGACAAGGAAATGTCCACCCAACATGTTCCCTGAATGGGTGCAATTGCATATTTTCTATGATGGACTTTCTTATGAATCAAGAAAGGCTGTAGACCATTCATCAGGAGGTTCATTGAACAGGAAAAAGACTGTGGAAGAAGCCATTGAAGTGATTGAGACAGTGGCTGAGAATGAATACTACTATGCTTCAGAGAGACACAACACTAAGGGAGTCATGGAGCTGAACCATGTTGATACAATTCTAGCTCAAAACAAGGTGTTTGCCAAGCAACTAGCAGAGCTCACAAGGAAATTAGACACAAAGCAAGTGGCTGCAATACACACACAAGATCAAGAGGAAGTAAGCATTGAAGGAGGTGATTGGGAAGAGGCCAACTATGTGGGAAATCAACAAAGGCAATCATATGATCCACATTCCAACACTTACAACCCAGGATGGAAAAACCACCCAAACTTTGGGTGGGGAAACCAGCAAACCCAACCACAAAACCACAAATCTTACAACCACAACCAACATAACAATTCCACATACCAAAACTCCAACCAAAGATCATACCAAGCCACACAAAACACTTACTCCCAACCACCATATCATGGCCAAAATAACCAACCTGCCCAATCTAATCCGAACCAACAATTTCAAGATCAATTAAACAGGATAGAAAGAATGCTTGCAACCATGAGTCAAGACATAACCGAATTGAAAGCCTTTAAGGAAGAAGTAAATTCAAACTTGCTAAACCAAGGAGCTGCCATCCAGAAGCTAGAAAATCAAATTGAGTACTTGTCTAAGCAAACTCCTGGACCAAGCATTTCTCATACTACCAAGGCTATTGCAAGGGAAGAATGTAAGGCCATAACCCTCAGAAGTGGGAAGAAGCTAAAGGAGATCTCAAAGGAAACCACAGAGGATGAAGCAAAGGAA
This sequence comes from Arachis stenosperma, assembly GCF_014773155.1. NCBI lineage: Eukaryota > Viridiplantae > Streptophyta > Magnoliopsida > Fabales > Fabaceae > Arachis > Arachis stenosperma. The sequence continues at coordinate 59,917,872 of NC_080377.1, read as the reverse complement.
AATGAGAGAGACAAGGAACAGGAACAATCTTTTACACCGTCTGCAACAAAAGAAAAAGAAAAAGAGGTCCTGAAGCCTTATACACCCAAAGCACCATATCCTCAACGTTTGATGAAAAGTGACAAGGATGGCCAATTCTCCAGATTCTTGGAGATTTTCAAGAAGCTTCAAATCAACATTCCGTTTGCTGAGGCAATAGAGCAAATGCCAATCTATGCAAAATTCTTAAAGGAATTAATGACCAAGAAGAGAAGCTGGAGAAATGAAGAAACTGTGTTGTTAACTGAAGAATGCAGTGCCATCATTCAACACAAATTGCCTCAGAAATTGAAGGATCCAGGCAGTTTCCAAATCCCCTGCATCATAGGAGAAGTCATGGTGGAAAAGGCCTTGTGTGACTTAGGGGCAAGCATCAATTTGATGTCTCTAACAATGATGAGAAGAATGAAGATTGAGGAAGCTAAACCAACAAGAATGGCCCTCCAATTGGCAGATCGAACTTTTAAATTCCCTCATGGAATAGTTGAGGATTTGTTGGTGAAAGTGGGAGGTTTTATATTCCCTGCCGATTTTGTGGTGTTAGATATGGAGGAAGAAGCCAAAGCTTCGATAATCCTGGGAAGACCCTTCCTGGCTACTGCTGGAGCCATCATAGATGTCCAAAAGGGTGAACTCACTCTTAGACTACATGATGAGAAATTGGTGTTTAACGTATTCAAGGCAATGAGCTATCCATCAGAATCACTAAAGGAATGCATGAGGGTGGATGTAGTGGACATTGCAGTACAAGAAACCTTTGAGGAAACAACAAAGGAAGTGGCAGAGGAGGAGTTCACCAAGGATATAGAAGTTAGTGACATCAAGGCTGTCGAAACAACCATGCCAAGCATGCCAGAAAGAGTGAAAGAAGAGAAGGAAGCACCAAAACCTGAGCTCAAAGCATTGCCCCCTAATCTCAAGTATGCATACTTGGGTAGTGATGAGAGCCATCCTGTTATCATTAGCTCTGCCCTGAGCCAAGAACAGGAAGAAGAATTGATCAAGGTGCTACAAACCCATCAAGATGCCATTGGATGGACCCTAGCTGATTTGAAGGGGATAAGTTCATCCATATGCATGCATAAAATCTTGTTAGAAGAGGATGCTAGACCCTCCATTCAAGCTCAGAGAAGATTGAATCCCGTCATGAAAGAAGTGGTACAAAAGGAGGTCATGAAGTTGTGGCAGGCAGGGGTAATCTACCCCATTTCTGATAGCCCATGGGTTAGTCCCATCCATGTAGTTCCCAAGAAAGGTGGCATAACTGTGGTACCAAATGAGAGGAACGAACTCATACCCACAAGAACTGTCACTGGGTGGAGGATGTGTATAGACTATAGGAAGCTCAATGAAGCCACCAGAAAAGATCATTTCCCACTCCCATTCATGGATCAGATGCTTGAAAGGCTTGCAGGACATGCTTACTATTGCTTTCTGGATGGATACTCAGGCTATAACCAGATAGTAGTTGATCCAAGAGATCAAGAGAAAACATCATTTGTTTGTCCATATGGAGTTTTTGCGTATAGACGCATGCCCTTTGGACTGTGCAATGCACCTGGCACTTTCCAAAGGTGCATGCTGTCCATCTTCTCGGACATGATCGAAAAGTTTATTGAAGTTTTCATGGATGATTTTTCTGTGTTTGGAAATTCCTTTCCTAGCTGTCTACACCACCTTGCCTTGGTGCTTAAGAGATGCCAAGAGACCAACCTAGTATTAAACTGGGAAAAGTGTCATTTCATGGTCACAGAAGGAATTGTTCTTGGCCATAAAGTGTCTAATAGAGGCATTGAGGTGGACAAAGCTAAGGTGGAACTCATTGAAAAACTACCTCCACCAAGTAATGTCAAGGCAGTTAGGAGTTTTTTGGGACACGCTGGTTTTTACAGAAGGTTTATTAGAGACTTTTCTAAAATAGCCAAACCTTTGAGTAACTTGCTTGTCTCTGATACACCTTTTGTATTTGATAAAAATTGCATGCTAGCCTATGAACTTTTGAAGCAAAAACTTTCCTCTGCACCTATCATTGCCCCACCTGATTGGAACTTACCTTTTGAACTGATGTGTGATGCATCAGACCTTGCTATTGGGGCAGTGTTAGGACAAAGGAAAGACAATTTGGTACATGTGATTTATTATGCCAGTAAGGTCTTGAATGATAACCAAAGGAATTACACAACCACTGAAAAAGAACTCTTGGCAATAGTCTTTGCATTTGACAAATTTAGATCCTATCTCATTGGATCTAAAGTCATTGTTTTCACTGATCATTCAGCTTTAAAATACTTACTTGCTAAACAAGAATCCAAACCAAGACTTATTAGATGGGTTCTTTTGTTGCAGGAATTTGACATTGAAATCAAAGATAAGAAGGGTGTAGAGAACAAGGTGGCAGACCATTTATCAAGGATACCATGTGAAGAAGGAAGCACACAAAGCACACATATAAATGAGTGCTTCCCTGATGAACAACTCATGATAATTCACAAAGCACCCTGGTTTGTAGACATAGCAAACTTCAAAGCCACTGGGAGTTTGCCGTTGGAGTTTAACAAGCATCAAAGGAAGAAATTGATAAATGATGCCAAATACTTCATCTGGGACGAACCATACTTGTTCAAAAAATGTTCGGATGGCATACTCAGAACATGCATATCAGAGGAAGAAGGAAGGGAAGTCTTATGGGACTGCCATGGTTCCACTTATGGAGGACACTTTGCAGGAGAAAGAACAGCAGCTAAGGTGTTGCAGTGTGGATTTTATTGGCCCACTATCTTCAAAGATGCAAAGGAACTAGTGAAGCACTGCCATGAATGCCAGAAAGCGGGGAACCTACCAAGAAGAAATGAAATGCCACAACAATTCATTCTGGAACTTGAATTGTTTGATGTATGGGGGATAGATTTCATGGGACCCTTCCCCACCTCATACTCAAATAATTACATTCTTGTGGCTGTAGATTATGTCTCCAAATAGGTTGAAGCGATAGCAACTCCAACCAATGATAATAAAGTAGTCATAAACTTCCTCAGAAAACACATTTTTTGCCGTTTTGGGGTTCCAAGAGCAATCATCAGTGATGAAGGAAGCCACTTCTGCAACAAACCATTAGAGGCATTGCTTCTAAAATATGGAGTCAAACATAAGGTAGCCACACCATACCATCCACAGACAAGTGGGCAAGCCGAAATATCTAATAGGGAACTCAAAAGGATCTTGGAAAAGACTGTGGGAGCTTCAAGGAAGGATTGGTCGATTAAGCTAGATGATGCTCTTTGGGCATATAGGACAGCTTTCAAAACACCAATTGGAATGTCTCCTTACCAACTAGTATATGGAAAGGCTTGCCATTTGCCACTGGAGTTGGAGCACAAGGCATTCTGGGCCTTGAAACTCTTAAACTTGGACAGCAAAGCTGCTGGAGAAAGAAGGATGTTGCAAATTCAAGAGTTGGAAGAATTCAGAACTGAAGCTTATGAGAATGCCAAAATTTATAAAGAAAGAGCAAAGAAGAAGCATGACAGCAACATAGCCCCAAGGAAATTTGAAGAGGGACAAAAAGTATTGCTCTACAATTCTAGGCTGAAGCTATTTCCAGGGAAGCTAAAATCAAGGTGGTTTGGACCATTCCTTGTCACCAAAGTCTCCCAATATGGACAAGTAGAAATCATGGAAGAAAAGTCACAAAGAACCTTCACTGTGAATGGTCAAAGACTCAAACATTACTTGGGAGATGTAGAGGAGAAGGACAAGGTTAAATATCACCTCAACTGAGGAAACTGACCGTCAAGCTAATGACGTTAAAAGAGCGCTTGTTGGGAGGCAACCCAACCTGAGGTAACACTCTTTTGCTATCTCTTTTATTTGTTTCAATAAAAAGGGTAAAGTAGTTTCTGTGCATTGCAAAGAATTAAGTTTGGTGTTTCACACCAAACAATGAATTTGTGGATCAATAATTCAAAGAGGGATGTGTGACTCTAAGTTTGGTGTTCCACCATAAAGATCAACTGAACACAACAACCTTTGAATTATATGAAAGGAACAACCATTCTAAGCAATCACAGAAATGATTAAAATCCTTAGCAGCAACTTCATTCCAAGGAAAACTCAAGGATTCAAAGAACAGAGAAGTGAGTAGGAGACTAAGTTTGGTGTTCACACACCAACTTAAGACTCAGACACTTGCCCATATATAGTTGAGCTAACCACTCAAGTGCTTGAGAAGCAAGCAACTTCATCACTCTTTGCAGGAAAGGAACAAGGGTCTTAGAAAGAACATGAAGCAACAACTAGGAGAAGAAGGAGAAATCAAATTGTTTCCTGGCAGCAAAGAGAAAACAAGAAATCTCACAAGGTGGTGTTGCTCCTTGACCATTCTTTAAAAGGCAAACAAAAGCATGCTTGTTCTGGTTTAAACTGTAATTGTTGAATCTTTCTGGAATGTGAAGTTTTTAGTATGAGTGTTGGTTTGCTGCTTTGAATAAAGTGAATGCCTATATGTTTGGATATAACTCCACCTTCTTAAACAAATGCTTGCCATGCTTGTTCTGTTTCCAAAAATTAAAAGAAAAGTTTGAACAAAAGTAAATTGGCTCAATTAGTGACAAATCAAGTAGAATTAAGTGGTGGTATGCATGCTTGATTGTTTAGTTAGCTCACTGGAAATTGAGTGTAGAATTATCATTTTTTGTGTAGAAGTTGAATACTGTCTATGGATCTTGATGAATAAATGTCTTTGGCCATGAAAAAGAAAGAAAAAGAAGAAGAAAAGCCACTGAAAAAGGGCAACCAAAAAGCAAAAGAATTAAGAAAATAAAGCTAGGCACCAATGGTTTGAACTTTTGAGACATATGCCTGTGGTGTTTATGTACTAGGATCTGCTTGGATGAATAGGTTCTGTGGAGTGTTTCAACACTTGGTAACTTGGGTTAACTAACCCGGGATTATCAACCAAAAGTCCATTATCAAGAGCAACCTAGCTACAAAACATTTAGTTACACAAAGAGGTGCTGGGCACCAATGTCTCAAAAAGAAATGTGAACTAAAATGCCTGTAGTGGATATGTGTACTGCACTGATAAGAAAAAGAAAATGCCAAAGGCTTGTGCAACACATGACACTGAGCAAACAAGGAGCAAAGGAGCTCTAAGAAAAAGAAAAACAAAGAAAGAAAAAGTGCCAAGGACATAAGAATAACAAGAGGCCATAGCAGTGTTTAATGGATGCAATAAAAAGTGATAATCCTACCTGATAAGAATGAAAAAGTGATGCTGCAACTTTCTGCATAAAACCCTTCTGATGAACTTCAAATGCTTGCTAATATAGCCAATGTAATTGCTTCTGTTTCATACTTTCTTCTCAATTATCTCAGGACTTGCTTAGGGACAAGCAAGTATTAAGTTTGGTGTTGTGATGCCAAGGCATCTTGGGCTAGTTTCACTAGCATTTTTCTGTTAGTTTTAGTTGTTTTATGCATTTTCTTGAGCTTAAAGTAACCAAGAATGGTTAAATGAACAACAAAGCAATGAACCATCCAAAACATTATGATTTTGATGCAAATTCCATGAGTTTTTAGTGATATTACTTGAATGCTATGAATGGATGTATTCTCATGAAATTTTGCAAGACTTTGATGCAATTGTTTGGATGATTTCAGGGAAGAAGAGGCTAGGCAAGGAAGCAACAAAATCAATAAAGGAAGCTTGAATATCAAATAGGACGTTTAAGCTCCAGTTTAAGGTTAAACTGGAGCTTAAACGCCAAAATCATGAGAAGAGAGGAAATACTGTAACTGGCGTTTAACCTCCAGTTTGACCTCAAACTGGAAGTTAAACGCCAGAATGAGAGAGGGCACTAAGGAGCATTCCACGTTTAACCTCCAGTTTGACCTCAAACTGGAGGTTAAACGCCAGAATGAGAATTGAACTAAGGGAGGCACAAAAGCATTTCCACGTTTAACCTCCAGTTTAACCTCAAACTGGAGGTTAAACGTGTTCGACACTTTCTTTTCTCACCAAGAAGCATTCCACGTTTAACCTCCAGTTTGACCTCAAACTGGAGGTTAAACGCCAGAAGCAAGAGAGGCACCAGAAGAGTTCCACGTTTAACCTCCAGTTTGACCTCAAACTGGAGGTTAAACGTGTTCGACTATGTACACTCCTGGGGTGTTTTCTTCCAATTCCACGTTTAAGTTTTAGTTTGACCTTAAACTAAAACTTAAACTTCAACTTAAACACCACCATTTGAAAAGGTTTCTGGGCCAATTATATTGAAGTTTAAGTTATCAATTGAGCACAAATATTAACTTAAACTTATTATGGCATGAAACCCAATTGAATATCATGGTTTATGGGATTGGGCCTCAAGAATTGATGAGTCTGGAACTTCAAATTATTGAGTCTTGTGTCATTACGTGTTTATCACTAAGTTTGCTCAATGAATGTTACAGAATTGGATCACAGCCTCATCAGGATTATGGACCATAAGCCTAAAGCAAAAGGAAATCAAGGAAAGGCCTCAAAGCCCAAGAAACACAACAGAAGCTCAATTTAGAAAGTGTATAAATAGGATAGAATTGAAGTTAGTTAGGACCTTTTTTTTGGACACTTTAAAACTTTTTTATATTGTGTAATTGAATTCTGAGCTATGACTCACTAAACCCCTTTCATTGGGTTAGGGAGCTCTATTGTAATTCAATGAATCAATAATAGTTTTATCTTCTTCTTCAATCTTTTCTCTTGAATTTTGTTAGAAAGCTTCTCGATCTAACTCCATTGGGTAGTTGTCTTGGGAAAGAAACTACCCATAATTGGAATCCTTCGGAACCTTGGGAAAAGAATGATGGATTCATGCTAGAGAAGCTTTCTCACAGTGAATTGGATTGGGGTTTGGATGGATATTGTGACATGTAATCCTACCAAATTGTGGTCCATAAAATTGTGTGGTATAATCAGTGATCAAGCTACATCTCTTCTTATGAACATTTAAACCAAGGGATTGGGAATTTGTTTGTTTTTAGAGAGAATTGGTGAGCCAAGGAATTGGGATCCAATCATATAAGATTGCCAAGCAAAATACAATGAATGCATTGGTTGAGGAAGAGATGAACATTTTGATTCGGAGATTTCAATATCTCCTAACCCCAATGAACTCCCCATTTCTGATCTCCACTTTTTATTTACATTCTGCAACTTTCAATTCATGCCATCACCCCAATTCCCTTTTTAATTTCAGCAATTTAACTTTTAGCACTTAATTTCTCGCAATTTAAGATTCTGCTAATTTCATTTCCTTGCAATTTACATTTTTCGCCAATTTACTTTATGCAATTCACACTCAATTCTTGATTTCGCTCAACTAACCAAACTTCTAATTCGAATTGCTCACTCAACCAATCCTTGTGGGATTCGACCTCACTCTATTGTGAGTTTTTACTTGACGATAACCGGTGCACTTGCCGGAAGGAATTTTGCCGATCGTGCAATTTCCTTAATCGTAGCTATACTCAGTTTATAGCGCATCATTAGCCTCATGTCTTCTCGCAATAACGTTGTAGAGATGCCTTCCCGGGTTCCTGAGGGCATGGCTGATTGGGTGGACTCAATGGTTCTTATGTGTGTCTCTTTGGTTGATTCCGAGTTTTGTGCGTAGCTTAGGCAGTTTCATAGGGTCTGTAGTAATCCTGGTGATGAGAAGAACTATGAACTTGTCCCTCCCTCCTCTGAAGAGAGAGTCTGCTTCTCTACTCGGGTTGTTGATGATCGCCCTTTCTTCTATGTTTATGACTTTTTCTTTGGTCAGCTAGGTATCACCCTTCCTTTTACTAAATTTGAGGCCGACCTGTTATAGTCCTGCAATGTCGCCCCCTCTCAACTTCACCCTAATTCCTAGGGTTTCATAAAGATTTTTCAATTATTGTGCAATGGTTTTGGTATCCCTGCTTCCCAATCTCTCTTTTTCTATCTGTTTGTCTTGACTAAGCCCGGAGTGGTAAAAAAGAAGGCAGCTTGGGTCTCCTTTCGCTCTACCCAGGGAAAGAAGGTCTTTTTCATGTTTGACGAGTCATTCCGTGATTTTAAAAACTACTTTTTTAAGGTCCGAGCTGTTGAGGAGCTCGGACCTTCTTTCTGGATGAAAATGACGAGCCTGCTTTTCCCTTGGAATGGCAAAAGGATGTGAGGGTGTCCCGATATACGTGGGAAATGTTGGATGAGGCTGAGCGAGCCTTTGTGGCTGTCTTGGAAGAACACTGGGGTCAACCTCCCCATCTCGACACAAAAAAAATTTTAACCCATCCCTCTCTTCTTCAAACTGAGATGGGTATTTTGTGTTTCCTTTTTTATCTTGTTTATATTGCTTGTGACTGTCTTTTCCGACTTGTGGCTTAATTTCTATTTTATTTGCAGAGGCAATGAAGAATAATGAATCCATGAAAGCTTTTAAAAGAGCGCAGAGGGCGACTGTTGCTAAAAACATCTCGGCCAAGTCGGCTGGGGCAGGATCCTCCCAAGTGCGCGTGAAGCCGTCTGTGCCGAGTTCCCCTGGGGTGAAGAAGGTGATCCCTACTCCCCGAGTTCGTCTGGTGGATCCTACTTCTGCTGCTCCTTCTGTTGCTCCTCCCAATAAAAAACAAAAAACAGCTGAGCCTTTCGACCTCGATGCTCTCGATTTTAATGCCATTGAATTTGTGGATCAGCAAATCGGTCCTTATGGTGCCCTCTCCATGGACGATGTGTCCATCCTCCATCATTTGGAATTTATCGCCCGAAATAACGTAAAGATGGCGCATATGGCAGCTGCTATATACCGGACTGCTCAGAATCTTCCTCTCTATGCCACCAAAGCATTTATGGAGGAGGCAAAGCAGGAGTTTCACCGGATGAGGGAGCTGATGGAGGAACTTGAAGTAAAGGTGACCAAGTTGGAGAAGGATCTAGAGAACGAGAAGGCGAGTTCCCTTTCACTGGCATCTTCTTTGAGGTTGGCCGAGGACACAGCCATGATGCATAAGGAAAGTTATGTTACGTCTTATCGGGAGGTGATGCGCCTGAGGGGGGAGTTGAACAATGCCCAGGAAGATTATTCTGAGCTCCAAGGTCATCTCGTTGGCAGCGTGACTGCTGCTTACGAGAACTTGAAGGAGCAAGTTCGGGTCATTGCTCCCGAGGCCGATCTCACCCCTTTCAGCCTGGATAATGTTGTCAGGGATGGCAAGATTGTCCCTGATGATGATGGTGATGATGATCCTGATCCTCCCCCTGTGTCCTCTCCCAAAGTGTCGACCTCTTCTACTCCTCCGGTTGCACCTGATTCGGATTTCCAGGTTCTGAACCGGGAGGATGGAACTATAGACGCTGTGCCTATTCAGACTCGTCCTCCTTCTCCTTGTCCTGATGATGCCAAGAAGGCTCCTGATGCTTGTTGATCTCTTTCTGGATATATGTGTAGTTGGCCCGACTTGTGGGTTCTTAAAACTTTTTTTGTTTATTTGCTGACATTTTCTAGTTGCTTGCTTTAGCAACTTTTACTTTGAAAAACAAAGAGTAGCTTGCTATCCTTTTAAGGTAGGTTCTGATGGCCTCTGAGGCTTTATAACTTATTATCTCTTCTGTTTTCTGAGAATGTTGGAACCTTGCAGCTCGACCTCTCTGGATTGCTTTGTAAGTGTCGGTTTCTTCGCTTTTGTACGTATTTTTGGTGCTCCGTAACCAATTCCTTTGCGTTGGTCCCCTTCTAAGTTATTTCTGTAATCCTCTTTCTTGGACCTTTGTCAGGTCTCTTTCAGGGATTATTTTTATAACTTTGTTTTGTAGGAAACCGACTTCGTTAGGTCGATCTCTTTCTAAGTTATTTTTGTAATCCTCTTTCTTGGACCTTTGTCAGGTCTCTTTCAGGGATTACTTTTATAACTTTGTTTTGTAGGAAACCGACTTTGTTAGGTCGATCTCTTTCTAAGTTATTTTTGTAATCCTCTTTCTTGGACCTTTGTCAGGTCTCTTTCTGGGATTACTTTTATAACTTTATTTTTGTAGGAAACCGACTTCGTTAGGTCGGTCTCTTTCTAAGTTATTTTTGTAATCCTCTTTCTTAGACCTTTGTCAGGTCTCTTTCAGGGATTACTTTTATAACTTTGTTTTGTAGGAAATCGACTTCGTTAGGTCGATCTCTTCTTAAGTTAAAGTAATCCTCTTTAATAGGGTTGGCCAGACCTCTTTCCAGGGTTTACTTATAACTTGGGTTGACTTAGTCCGACTTCTGAACGTCGGCCAGTCTTTAAGTTATTATTTTAGCTATCCGTAAGACCTCTGATGAGCGGATAATTTATACGCTTTTTGGCATTGTTTTCAGTATGTTTCTAGTAGGATTTAGTTAGTTTTTAGTATATTTTTATTAGTTTTTAGTTAAAATTCACTTTTCTGGACTTTACTATGAGTTTGTGTGTTTTTCTGTGATTTCAGGTATTTTTTGGCTGAAATTGAGGGACCTGAGCAAAAATCTGATTCAGAGACTGAAAAGGACTGCAGATGCTGTTGGATTCTGACCTCTCTGCACTCGAAGTGGATTTTCTAGAGCTACAGAAGCCCAATTGGCGCGCTCTCAACGGCGTTGGAAAGTAGACATCCTGGGCTTTCCAGCAATATATGATAGTCCATACTTTTCCCAAGATTTGATGGCCCAAACCGGCGTTCAAAGTCACCTTCAGAATTCCCAGCGTTAAACGCCGGAACTGGCACCAAAGTGGGAGTTAAACGCCCAAACTGGCACAAAAGCTGGCGTTTAACTCCAAGAAGAGTCTCTACACGAAAATGCTTCAATGCTCAGCCCAAGCACACACCAAGTGGGCCCGGAAGTGGATTCTTATGTCATTTACTCATCTTTGTAAACCTTAAGCTACTAGTACTTAGGACCTTTTACTATTGTATTTTCATCTTGGTTCTTCTGGTTCCCTCTCTGGGGCCGAAACCAATGATCACTCCTGTTCTTATGTATTTTCAACGGTGGAGTTTCTACACACCATAGATTAAGGTGTGGAGCTCTGCTGTACCTCGAGTATTAATGCAATTACTATTGTTCTTCTATTCAATTCCGCTTGTTCTTGTTCCAAGATATCACTTGTTCTTCAACTTGATGAATGTGATGATCCGTGACACTCATCATCATTCTCACCTATGAACGTGTGACTGACAACCACCTCCGTTCTACCTTAGACTGGGTGAATATCTCTTGGATTCCTGATACACGATGCATGGTTGATCGCCTGACAACCGAGCGCTCGCCTGACAAACGAGCCAGCCATTCCGTGAGATCAGAGTCTTCGTGGTATAAGCTAGAACTGATGGCGGCATTCAAGAGAATCCGGAAGGTCTAAACCTTGTCTGTGGTATTCTGAGTAGGATTCAATGATTGAATGACTGTGACGAGCTTCAAACTCCTGAGGGCGGGGCGTTAGTGACAGACGCAAAAGAATCACTGGATTCTATTCCGGCCTGATTGAGAACCGACAGATGGATAGCCGTGCCGTGACAAGGTGCGTTGAACATTTCCACTGAGAGGATGGGAGGTAGCCACTGACAACGGTGAAACCCTTGCATACAGCTTGCCATGGAAAGGAGTAAGAAGGATTGGATGAAGACAGTAGGAAAGCAGAGAGACGGAAGGGACAAAGCATCTCCATTCGCTTATCTGAAGCTCTCACCAATGAAATACATAAGTATCTCTATCTTTATCTTTATGTTTTATTCATATTTCATCTATAACCATCTGAGTCTGCCTGACTAAGATTTACAAGGTGACCATAGCTTGCTTCATACCAACAATCTCCGTGGGATCGACCCTTACTCGCGTAAGGTTTATTACTTGGACGACCCAGTGCACTTGCTGGTTAGTTGTGCGGAGTTGTGATAAAGAGTTGAGATTGCAATGAGCGTACCATGTTGATGGCGCCATTGATGATCACAATTTCGTGCACCAAGTTTTTGGCGCCGTTGCCGGGGATTGTTTCGTGTATGGACAACTGACGGTTCATCTTGTTGCTTAGATTAGGTATTTTTCTTCAGAGTTCTTAAGAATGAATTCTAGTGTTTCAAGGTGATGTTCTTATCATCACCAAAGCTAATTGATCCTTATCAATTTAGCTCTTGAATACAATGTCTTGCTGAAGCTTGGCTAGCCATGTCTAATTTCTTTAGACTGAAGCTTTAGACTAAACATTGCATGATTCCTGGAATTCTCATTAAGAATTTTGATACCTTTATTTTCTTTTTCACTTAATTTTCGAAAAAAAAACCAAAAAAATTACAAAATCATAAAAAAACCAAAAATATTTCTTGTTTGAGTATAGAGTCTCATTTTAAGTTTGGTGTCAATTGCATGTTTCTGTTCTTCTTGCATTTTTCGAATTTATGCATGTGTCTTCATTAATCTTCAAGTTGTTCTTGATGATTTCCTTGTTTTGATCTTTGAATTCTATTGACTTGAGTGTTTTGTTATTTCTCATGTGCATTCTCATTTTGTTAGTGTCAGTAGTATACAAACTGCTAAGTTTGGTGTCTTGCATGCATTGTTATTTGATTTTAGTTGCATTTTGATTATTAAAAATCCAAAAATATTTTTAATTTGTGTCTTTTCAAGTCAATAATACAGAGAATTGAAGATTCAGAACATACAGCAGAGGAATTACACAGAAAAAGTTGGGCGTTCAAAACGCCCAGTGAAGAAGGACAGACTGGCGTTTAAACGCCAGCCAGGGTACCTGGTTGGGCGTTTAACGCCCAAAAAGGTAGTGCATTGGGCGTTTAACGCCAGGATGGCACAAGAGGGAAGATTCTGTTTTTAATTCAGATTTTTTTCAAGTTTTCAAAGTTTTTCAAAATCAAATCTTTTTCAAATCAAATCTTTTCAATCAAATGTTTTCAAAATCAATTTCTTTCCTTTTTCAAAAATACTTGCTATCAATTAATGATTTGATTCAACATTTCAAGTATGTTGCCTTTTCTGTTGAGAAAGGTTTAATGTTTGAATCATATCTTTTCTTGTTAGGCAAGTCATTATTTTTTAAAATCAAATCTTTTTAAATTGTTTTTCAAATCATATCTTTTCAATTATATCTTTTTTAAACATAACTTTTCAATCATATCTTTTTAATCACATCTTTTTCAAAAATAGTTTTCAATCATATCTTTTTAAATTCTAATTTCAAAATCTTTTTCTAAAATTACTTGATTTCTTCTCCATTCTTAGTTTTCGAAAATCAATTCAAGTTTTTCAAAATATTTTTAAAATCTTTTACTTAATTTTCGAAAAATCTCTTCCCCTCTTCTCACATCCTTCTATTTATGGAGTATCACTCCTCCTCAATGCACAATTCGAACTCTATCTCACTAAGTTCGAATTCTTCTACCTCTTTCTTCTATTTTTCTGTTCCTCTGACACCTCAAGGAATCTCTATACTGTGACATAGAGGATTCCACATTTTCTTGTTCTCTTCTCTTTCATATGAGCAGGAACAAAGACAAAGGCATTCTTGTTGAAGCTGACCCTAAACCTGAAAGGACCTTGAAGCGAAAGCTAAGAGAAGCTAAGGCACAACTCTCTGTAGAGGACCTAACAGAAATCTTCAAAGGAAAAGAACCCATGGCAGCCAAAAACAACAACAATGCCAACAATGCAAGGAAGGTGCTTGGTGACTTTACTGCACCTACTCCCGACTTCTATGGGAGAAGCATCTCTATCCCTGCCATTGGAGCAAACAACTTTGAGCTTAAGCCTCAATTAGTTTCTCTAATGCAACAGAATTGCAAGTTCCATGGACTTCCATTGGAAGATCCTCATCAGTTCTTAGCTGAATTCTTGCAAATCTGTGACACTGTCAAGACCAATGGGGTTGACCCTGAGGTCTACAGACTTATGCTATTCCCTTTTGCTGTAAGAGACAGGGCTAGGATATGGTTGGACTCACAACCTAAAGAAAGCCTGAACTCTTGGGAAAAGCTAGTCAATGCCTTCTTGGCAAAGTTCTTTCCACCTCAAAAATTGAGTAAGCTTAGAGTGGAAGTCCAAACCTTCAGACAGAAGGAAGGAGAATCCCTCTATGAAGCTTGGGAAAGATACAAACAATTGATCAGAAAGTGTCCCTCAGACATGCTTTCTGAATGGAGCATCATAGGTATTTTCTATGATGGTCTGTCTGAACTATCCAAGATGTCTTTGGATAGCTCTGCTAGAGGATCTCTTCATCTGAAGAAGACACCTGCAGAAGCTCAAGAGCTCATTGAAATGGTTGCAAATAACCAATTCATGTATACTTCTGAAAGGAATCCTGTGAACAATGGGACAAATCAGAAGAAAGGAGTTCTTGAGATTGATACTCTGAATGCCATATTGGCTCAGAACAAGATATTGACTCAGCAAGTCAATTTGATTTCTCAAAGTCTGTCTGGAATGCAAAATGCACCTGGCAGTACTAAGGATGCTTCATCTGAAGAAGAAGCTTATGATCCTGAGAACCCTTCAATGGAAGAGGTGAATTACATGGGAGAACCCTATGGAAACACCTATAATTCTTCATGGAGAAATCATCCAAATTTCTCATGGAAGGATCAACAGAGACCTCAACAAGGTTTCAACAACAATAATGGTGGAAGAAACAGGTTTAGCAATGGCAAGCCTTTTCCATCATCTTCTCAGCAACAGACAGAGAATTCTAAACAGAACCCCTCTGACTTAGCAACCATGGTCTCTGATCTAATCAAAACCACTCAAAGTTTCATGACTGAGACAAGGTCCTCCATTAGAAATTTGGAGGCACAAGTGGGACAGCTGAGCAAGAAAGTTACTGAACTCCCTCCTAATACTCTTCCAAGCAATACAGAAGAAAATCCAAAAGGAGAGTGCAAGGCCATCAACATGGCCGAATTTGGAGAGGAAAGAGAGGCAGTGAACGCCACTGAGGAAGACCTCAATGGGCGTGCACTGACCTCCAATGAGTTCCCTAATGAGGAACCATGAGAATCTGAGGCTCAAAATGAGACCATAGAGATTCCAATGAATTTACTTCTGCCATTCATGAGCTCTGATGAGTATTCTTCCTCTGAAGAGGATGAGTATGTCACTGAAGAGCAAGTTGCTAAATACCTTGGAGCAATCATGAAGCTAAATGACAAGTTATTTGGAAATGAGACTTGGGAGAACAAACCTCCTTTGCTCACCAAAGAACTGGATGACTTGTCTAGGCAGAAATTACCTCAAAAGAGACAAGACCCTCGGAAGTTTTCAATACCTTGTACCATAGGCACCATGACCTTCAAGAAGGCTCTGTGTGACTTAGGGTCAAGTGTAAACCTCATGCCTCTCTCTGTAATGAAGAAGCTAGGGATCTTTGAGGTACAAGCTGCAAGAATCTCACTAGAGATGGCAGACAATTCAAGAAAACAAGCTTATGGACTTGTAGAGGATGTTTTGGTGAAGATTGAAGACCATTACATCCCTGCTGATTTCATAGTCCTAGAGACTGGGAAGTGCATGGATGAATCCATCATCCTTGGAAGACCCTTCCTAGCCACAGCAAAGGCTGTGATTGATGTGGACAGAGGAGAACTGATCATTCAAGTGAATGAAGAATCTTTTGTGTTTAAGGCTCAAGGATATCCCTCTGTCACCATGGAGAGGAAGCATGAAAAGCTTCTCTCAAAACAGAGTCAAACAGAGCCCCCACAGTCAAACTCTAAGTTTGGTGTTGGGAGGCCACAACCAAACTCTAAGTTTGGTGTTGAACCCCCACATTCAAACTCTAAGTTTGGTGTTGGGAGGTTCCAACATTGCTCTGAGCATTTGTGAGGCTCCATGAGAGCCCACTGTCAAGCTACTGACATTAAAGAAGCGCTTGTTGGGAGGCAACCCAATGTTATATTTTATCTATTTTCCTTTGTTATTTTATGTTTTCTGTAGGTTGATGATCATGAGAAGTCACAAAATCAATTGAAAAAGCAAAAACAGAATGAAAAATAGGAAGAAAAACAGCACACCCTGGAGGAAGAACCTGCTAGCGTTTAAACGCCAGTGAGGCCAGCAGATGGGCGTTTAACGCCCAGTCTGGTACCATTCTGGGCGTTTAACGCCAGAAAGGGGCACCAGACTGGCGTTAAACGCCAGAAAAGGGCAAGCACCTGGCGTTAAATACCAGAAATGGGCACCAGCCCGGCGTTTAACGCCAGAATTGGCTCAAAACGCATTTTTGCATGCCATTTGGTGCAGGGATGACTTTTCCTTGTCACCTCAGGATCTGTGGACCCCACAGGATCCCCACCTACCCCACCACCCTCTCTCTTCTTCACCCATTCACCAATCACCTTAACCACTCTTCCCTCAAATCCCATCTTTCTCTTTACCACTCACATCCATCCTTCATAAAACCCAACCTACCTCACCATTCAAATTCAAACCACTTTCCCTCCCAAACACTACTTCTTCCCCCTTTGGCCGAAAAATAAGCCTCCTCCATCTCCTCCATTTTCTTCTTCTTTTGCTCGAGGACGAGCAAACCTTTTAAGTTTGGTGTGGTAAAAGCATTGCTTTTTGTTTTTCCATAACCATTTATGGCATCCAAGGCCGGAGAAACCTCTAGAAAGAGGAAAGGGAAGGCAAAAGCTTTCACCTTCGAGTCATGGGAGATGAAGAGATTCATCTCAAGGGTGCATCAAGACCACTTCTATGAAGTTGTGGCCATGAAGAAGGTGATCCATGAGGTCCCTTTCAAACTCAAAAAGGGTCAACTTTGATCAAAGGTTGGACCAAGTCCTCACAGACATTTGTGAAGAGGGCGCTCAATGGAAGAGAGATTCAAGAGGAAAGCCGGTTCAACTGAGAAGGCATGACCTCAAGCCCATCACTAAGAAAAGGATGGAGCAAACAAGAGACCCCACTCATCATGAAATCCCTGAGATGCCTCAAGGGATGCACTTTCCTCCACAAAACTATTGGGAGCAACTAAATACCTCCCTAGGAGAATTGAGTTCCAACATGGGACAACTAAGGGTGGAGCACCAAGAACATTCCATCCTCCTCCATGAAATTAGAGAAGATCAAAGAATCATGAGAGAGGAGCAACAAAGGCAAGGAAGAGATATTGAGGAGCTCAAGCACTCCATAAGACCTTCAAGAAGAAGAACAAGCCGCCATCACTAAGGTGGACCCGTTCTTTAATCTCCTTGTTTTTTTATTTATCTGTTTTTCGAATTTCTATGCTTATGTTTATCCATGTTTGTGTCTTATGATCATTAGTGTCTTAGTGTCTATGCCTTAAAGTTATGAATGTCCTATGAATCCATCACCTTTCTTAAATGAAAAATGTTTTAATCACAAAAGAACAAGAAGTACATGATTTCGAATTCATCCTTAAAACTAGCTTAATTATTTTGATGTGGTCACAATACTTTTTGTTTTCTGAATGTATGCTTGAACAGTGCATATGTCTTTTGAATTTGTGGTTCATGAATGTTAAAATTGTTGGCTCTTGAAAGAATGATGAAAAAGGAGACATGTTACTGAGGATCTGAAAAATCATAAAAATGATTCTTGAACTAAGAAAAAGCAGTGAATACAAAAAAAAAAAGAGAGGAAGCGAAAAAAAAAAACGAAAAAAAAAGAAAGAAAAAGAAAGAAATAAAGTTGTGATCCAAGGCAAAAAGAGCGTGCTTAAGAACCCTGGACACCTCTAATTGGGGACTCTAGCAAAGCTGAGTCACAATCTGAAAAGGTTCACCCAATTATGTGTCTGTGGCATGTATGTATCCGGTGGTAATACTGGAAGACAGAGTGCTTTGGGCCACGGCCAAGACTCATAAAGTAGCTGTGTTCAAGAATCATCATACTTAACTAGGAGAATCAATAACACTATCTGGATTCTGAGTTCCTAAAGAAGCCAATCATTCTGAATTTCAAAGGATAAAGTGAGATGCCAAAACTGTTCGGAGGCAAAAAGCTACTAGTCCCGCTCATCTAATTTGGAGCTAAGTTTCATTGATAATTTGGAGTCTATAGTATATTCTCTTCTTTTTATCTTATTTGATTTTCAGTTGCTTGGGGACAAGCAACAATTTAAGTTTGGTGTTGTGAGGAGCGGATAATTTATACGCTTTTTGGCATTGTTTTCAGTATGTTTCTAGTAGGATTTAGTTAGTTTTTAGTATATTTTTATTAGTTTTTAGTTAAAATTCACTTTTCTGGACTTTACTATGAGTTTGTGTGTTTTTCTGTGATTTCAGGTATTTTCTGGCTGAAATTGAGGGACCTGAGCAAAAATCTGATTCAGAGACTGAAAAGGACTGCAGATGCTGTTGGATTCTGACCTCCCTGCACTCGAAGTGGATTTTCTGGAGTTACAGAAGCCCAATTGGCGCGCTCTCAACGGCGTTAGAAAGTAGACATCCTGGGCTTTCCAGCAATATATGATAGTCCATACTTTTCCCAAGATTTGATGGCCCAAACCGGCGTTCAAAGTCACCTTCAGAATTCCCAGCGTTAAACGCCGGAACTGGCACCAAAGTGGGAGTTAAACGCCCAAACTGGCACAAAAGCTGGCGTTTAACTCCAAGAAGAGTCTCTACACGAAAATGCTTCAATGCTCAGCCCAAGCACACACCAAGTGGGCCCGGAAGTGGATTCTTATGTCATTTACTCATCTTTGTAAACCTTAAGCTACTAGTACTCTATAAATAGGACCTTTTACTATTGTATTTTCATCTTGGTTCTTCTGGTTCCCTCTCTGGGGCCGAAACCAATGATCACTCTTGTTCTTATGTATTTTCAACGGTGGAGTTTCTACACACCATAGATTAAGGTGTGGAGCTCTGCTGTACCTCGAGTATTAATGCAATTACTATTGTTCTTCTATTCAATTCCGCTTGTTTTTGTTCCAAGATATCACTTGTTCTTCAACTTGATGAATGTGATGATCCGTGACACTCATCATCATTCTCACCTATGAACGTGTGACTGACAACCACCTCCGTTCTACCTTAGATTGGGTGAATATCTCTTGGATTCCTGATACACGATGCATGGTTGATCGCCTGACAACCGAGCGCTCGCCTGACAAACGAGCCAGCCATTCCGTGAGATCAGAGTCTTCGTGGTATAAGCTAGAACTGATGGCGGCATTCAAGAGAATCTGGAAGGTCTAAACCTTGTCTGTGGTATTCTGAGTAGGATTCAATGATTGAATGACTGTGACGAGCTTCAAACTCCTGAGGGCGGGGCGTTAGTGACAGACGCAAAAGAATCACTGGATTCTATTCCGGCCTGATTGAGAACCGACAGATGGATAGCCGTGCCGTGATAGGGTGCGTTGAACATTTCCACTGAGAGGATGGGAGGTAGCCACTGACAACGGTGAAACCCTTGCATACAGCTTGCCATGGAAAGGAGTAAGAAGGATTGGATGAAGACAGTAGGAAAGCAGAGAGACGGAAGGGACAAAGCATCTCCATTCGCTTATCTGAAGCTCTCACCAATGAAATACATAAGTATCTCTATCTTTATCTTTATGTTTTATTCATATTTCATCTATAACCATCTGAGTCTGCCTGACTAAGATTTACAAGGTGACCATAGCTTGCTTCATACCAACAATCTCCGTGGGATCGACCCTTACTCGCGTAAGGTTTATTACTTGGACGACCCAGTGCACTTGCTGGTTAGTTGTGCGGAGTTGTGATAAAGAGTTGAGATTGCAATGAGCGTACCATGTTGATGGCGCCATTGATGATCACAATTTCGTGCACCAACCTCGTCAGGTTCTTTTTTGGATTGCTTTCGATAACTTCTTACATTATTCTGTGTTCATCTTTGCCAATTTGTAGAAAGTGGTTGGCATCTTTAGATCGTCTTTTGGGTGAATCGCGTTTTCACCTTTATCGGACGGTTATCTTTGTCGTGATCGTGCAGTGAAATTGTTTTTCACTTTCTGCCGATCTGTTGCTTTATAATCGGACGATGAATACTTCAGATTAATGTGTCTTGAAATCTTGTAGAATATCTAAATAAACTTTATTCAAAGAAAAGTGCGAATATATACATGTGGAGATTTTTTTCATCCTTTTAAGTCGGGTAGTGTCTAGGTCTCAACCTGGTGCCTCATTAAAAAAACCTTTTCAGAAAAAAGAGTGCATCCAACAATGAGATCCTTTACCTTTTCTAACTGTAGTACCTTCTTAGGTTGCAGGCGTGCCATGATCTGGGAATCTCTCGTCCATCGAGTTCGGACAGTCTGTAGTAGCCCTTTCCAAGTACGTCTATAACTCGGTAGGGTCCTTTCCAGTTTGCTGCCAGCTTTCCTTCTCCTGGTCGAGTTGTTCTAATATCATTTCGGATTAGGATAAGATCGTTCTCTGCAAAACTTCTCGGTACTACCCTTTGATTATATCTGGAAGCCATTCAATGCTTTAGAGCTTCCTCCCTGATCCGAGCTCTTTCTTGGATTTCAGGTAGTAGGTCGAGCTCTTCCCTCTAAAGTTGGGAGTTTGCTCCCTCATTGTAATGAACTACTCTAGGCGATCTTTCCTCAATATCTACTGGAATTATTGCCTCTATTCCGTATGCTAACAGAAAGGGGGATTCCTTTGTGGTGGAATGTGGCGTCGTTCGATATGCCCATAGGACCTGTGGAAGCTCTTCTGCCCAGGCTCCCTTTGCATCTTGTAATCTCCATTTTAACCCGGCCAATATGACTTTGTTGGCGGCTTTGCCCTGTCCATTGGCCTGTGGATGTTCGACGGAGGTGTACTGGTGCTTTATATTCAAGTCGGCTACTAGTTTTCTAAAGCCTGCATCTGTGAATTGAGTGCCATTGTCTGTGGTTATTGAATATGGGACTCCAAACCTTGTGACCATGTTTCTATATAGGAATTTCTGGCTTCTTTGGGCGGTAGCATTGGCTAGGGGTTATGCCTCGATCCACTTTGTAAAGTAATCTACCTCTACTATGAGAAATTTAACTTGTCTTGATCCTTGGGGAAAGAGGCCAAGAAGATCGAGTCCCCATTTTGAAAACGGCCAAGGCGAAGTTATGCTGATGAGCTCTTCTGGCGGGGCAATGTGAAAGTTGGCATGTTTCTGACATGGTGGACATGTCTTTACAAATTCTGTGGCTTCTTTCTGTAATGTTGGCCAATAGAACCCTGCCCGGAGTACTTTTTTGGTTAGGGCCCGTGCTCTAAGATGATTGCCACAAATGCCGCCGTGTACTTCTTCTAACACTTCCTTTGTGTGGGAGGTTGGTACGCATTTTAATAATGGTGCTGAGATCCTTCTTTTGTACAGGATGTTGTTTATGATGGTGTAGTACTGTGCCTCCCTTTTTAGCCTCTTTGCCTCATTTTCTTCTGTGGGGAGTGTTCCTATTTTGAGGTAGTTGATTATGGGGGTCATCCATCCTTGGTCCTGGTTTACTATGGCTAGGACTTCTTCTTTTTCCGAGATTGACGGGTTCTGTAACATTTCCTGGATGAGGCTTCTATTGATGCCGCCTGGTTTGGTGCTGGCTAGTTTCGAGAGTGCGTTAGCTCGGGCATTTTGTTTGCGGGGGATGTGGCAGATCTTATATTCCCCGATTTGTCCGAGCTGTTCCTTGGTCTTATCCAAATACTTTTTCATGGTGTGATCCTTGGCTTGGTAGCTCCCTGTTATTTGTGATGTGACCACTTGTGAATCGCTGTAAATGTTGAGTTTTTGAGCTCCCACCTCTTCAGCCAGCCTCAAACCAGCTAACAATGCTTCATATTCCGCCTGGTTATTTGAGGCCGGGAACCCGAACTTGAGGGAGAGCTCGACTTGGGTTCCTTGGTTGCTCTCTATTATTACGCCTGCGCCGCTTTCAGTTTTATTTGAAGAACCGTCCACATATAGATTCCATTCTGTGAGGGTTTCCAGGACATCTGTGAATTCTGCGATAAAGTCGGCCAGATACTGTGATTTGATGGCCGTCCGAGCTTCATATTGGAGGTCGAACTCTGACAGCTCGACTGCCCATTGTAGAATTTTGCCTGCTAAATATGTTTTCTGCAATATTCCTTTTAGGGGCTGGTTAGTTCGAACCTTAATGGTGTGAGCCTGGAAGTAAGGGCGGAGTCATCGGGATGTTAAAATGAGAGTATAGGAAAATTTTTCTATTTTCTGGTAGTTCAGCTCGGATCCCTGTAGTGCTTTGCTGATGAAGTAGACAGGTTGTTGTCCATTCTCGTCTTCTCTGACTAGTGCTGAGGCTATTGCCCGGCTTTCTACTGTGAGATATAATATGAGTGGTTCTCCTTCTCATGGTCGAGATAGGATAGGTGGCCGTCCTAAGAACTTCTTAAAGTCTTGGAAGGCTTGCTCACATTCTGTTGTCCATTCGAACTGTTTTCCCTTTCTTAAAGTAGCATAGAAGGGGAGAGATCTTATCGCAGCTCCTGCTAGGAATCGGCATAGGGCGGCCAATCTCCCATTGAGTTGCTGTACTTCTTTGACACAGGTTGAGCTTTTCATGTTGAGTATGGCCTGACATTTGTCTGGATTTGCTTCAATTCCTCTTTGTGTGAGCATGAAACCTAAGAATTTGCCCGCTTCTACTGCAAAGGTGCATTTTGCGGGATTGAGTCGCATGTCATGCTTTCTTATGGTGTCGAACACTTGGGCCAGGTCGGACAATAATGTCTCTTCACTTTGTGTTTTTATTAGCATGTCGTCCACGTAGACTTCCATGACCTTTCCGATGTGATCCGAGAAGACTTTATTCATTAGCCTTTGATAAGTAGCTCCTGCGTTCTTGAGACCGAAAGGCATCACAATGTAGCAGTAGTTTGCTTTCGGTGTTAAGAACGAGGTCTTTTCTTGATCTGGTGGGTACATGGGGATTTGGTTGTACCCTGAGTAAGCGTCCATAAACGAGAGATATCTATATCCGGAGGAAGCATCTACCAGGGCGTCAATACTTGGGAGTGGGTATGGATCTTTTGGACAAGCTTTGTTGAGATCAGTGTAATCAGTGCACATTCGCCACTTCCCATTTGATTTTTCACCAAGACGACGTTGGCTAGCCATAGTGGATATTTGAGTTCTCTTACGAATCCTGCTTCCAGTAGTGCTTGTACTTGTTCTTCCACAACCTGGGATCGCTCTGGCCCAAGTTTTTTTCGTCTCTACTGTACCAGCCGAGATCCTGGATAGACCGCCAACCTATGACTCATTAGCTTAGGGTCTATTCCTGGCATGTCTGCGGCTTTCCACGTGAAGAGATCAACATTATCTCGTAAGAATTGTATTAGTAATTCTCTTGAATCTTCTCTTAGGATTGTGCCGATATTGGTTGTTTTTTCCGAAGTATCCCTGATCTGAATCTTCTCTATCGCACCTTCTGGTTGTGGACGAAGCTCTTCTCGTCGTTGGACTCCGCCCAGCTCAATTGTGTGGAACTCTTCTCCCCCGCTTCTGAGGTTTAGGCTTTCATTACAACAGCGACGTGCCATCTTTTGATCTACTTTTATCGTGGCTATTCCTTTCGTAGTGGGGAATTTCATACATAGATGTGGGGTCGAGACTATTGCGCCAAGTTGGTTGAGTGTTGTCCGACCTATGAGAGCATTGTAAGCTGAACTTACATCGACCACGATGTAGTCTGTTTTGAGGGTCCTGGATTGGTTCCCTTTTCCGAAGGTTGTATGTAGTGGTATGTATCCCAGTGGTTGAATCAGGGTATCTCCTAGTCTGAACAGACTGTTTGGATATGCTTTAAGTTCTTTTTCTCCTAAGCCAAGTTTATCGAAGGCTGTTTTGAATAAGATCGGCGGAACTCCCTTGGTCTATTAAGGTGCGGTGTAGATTGGCGTTTGCCAATATGATGGTGATGACCATGGGATCGTCGTGTCCTGAGATGATGCCGGAGGCGTCCTCTTTAGTGAATGTTATTGCCGGGATGTTGAGTGCTTCCTCCTTTCCCTCGACATGATATACTTCTTTGAGATTTCTTTTGCGAGATGATTTTTGAGATCCCACCTCCTGCGAATCCGCCATGTATCATGTGGACATGTCTCTCTGGTGTCCGAGGTGATCGTTCAGTTCATTCGGTATCTTCATCCCTTCGTCTCTTTCTTTGATCATCATCTTAGGTGGCCAGAAATCGATCTAATTTTCCTTCTCTCACCAATTTTTCTATGATATTTTTTAAGTCGAAGTATTCGTTTGTGGAGTGTCCACGGACTCGATGGTATTCACAATATTCCTTCTGGTTTCCTCCTCCCTTTTTGCCTTTGAGTGGCCGTGCTGGGGGAATTTTTTTTGTATGGCAGACTTCTTTGTATATCTCGACCAGGGGTGTCCTGAGAGGAGTGTAATTATGGTATTTTTTGATTTTCTCCCCTTGTCGATCTTTTTTTCTCTTGGATTCCCTGTCTTTGTCTCGGTAGGAGGTCCCCGATTTTGAGGTCTCTCCTAACCGAGCATTTTCTTCCATGTTGATATATTTTTCTGCTCGTTCCTGTACTTCGTCTAAGGAGGTCGGGTACTTTTTTGATATGGACTGGCTAAAAGGTCCCTCTCGTAGGCCATTGATGAGTCCCATGATGGCGGCTTCAGTTGGTAAACTTTGTATGTCCATGCACGTTTTGTTGAATCTTTTCATGTAGTTGCGGAGGCTCTCCCGATCTCCTTGTTTGATCCCTAGTAAGCTGCGGGCGTGCTTGGCCTTATCTTTCTAAATGGAGAATCTGGCTAGGAATTTTTTAGCTAGGTCATCAAAGCTTGAGATGGACTTTGGGGGTAGGTTGTCGAACCATCGGATTGCTGTCTTTGTGAGAGTTGTTGGAAAGGCTTTACAGTGAACAGCATCTGGGGCGTCGGTAAGGTACATTCTGCTTCTGAAGTTGCTGAGGTGGTGGTTGGGGTCCGTGCTGCCATCATACAGAGTCATATCTGGGAGTTTGAAGTCTTTTGGAATTTTGGTTTTCATGATTTCCCTGGTGAACGGGTCTTGCTCTTTGCATGAATTTTCTTCAGGATTGGCCCGGGGGCTTTTAATTTAAGATCGGCTTCCAATTGCTTTAGTTTTTCTTCCAATTCTCGACGTCGCCGCACCTCTTTTTGTAGATCTTTTCCGATTTCTTGTTGTTGTTGGGTTTCTTTTTCAAGTTGTTTTATGCGATCTAGGAGCGCTTCTATTGCCCCGGAATTTGGTGAGTCTTTGTCCTTGTTGGTTTCCAGGGTATCTTGTAGCGCGACATCCGCGTTCTTGTGCGGTGTTCTATCTTCCAGACCTGAATCGTGGTCGTTGTCATGGTCGTCCGCCATGGTGATGGGATGACTTCCAGGATCCCCGGCAACGGCGCCAATGTTCTGAGTGTTACCTGAAACTGGAGGTCGATCTCGGACGAGATCTTTCATACTGGTCGTAGCTGGGGTGTCCAACAGGTGGATGGCAGCCGGCGCTGGTACGTCCGACTTGTTGGATTGATGATGCTGCTGATCCTTCATCCCCGGAGAGTGGGGGGTACCTGCAAGGGACTCTAATGCTTAAGTTAGCAAAGGTATTAAGTAGGTATTGAGTAGAATTAGAGTATGAGTTATACCTGGGTGCTCGAGTGTATTTATAATGGTGTGGAGTGACCTTCTTAGATAAGATAAGTTAGTTATCTTATCTTATCTTTGAGTGAGGTCATCTTTATCTCTGAGGGAACCGCCCTTATCTCTGCAGGCTTGGGTTGCCTTAGGATTTGGGTCATGTTCCTCTATCTGGGCCCTTTACTGGGCTTTTCTGTCGATTTGACCGAGCTCTTTGGGAAGAAGTCGGATAATCTGACCTGAAGAGGTCGGTCGCTTTGTCGCTAATTATCTCAGGTCGGGTAGCTCGACCTAGGGTATGAACAAGGCCCATGATGGCCGCTTCTGTGGGTAGACTTTGAATGTCTAGACATGTCTTGTTAAATCTTTCCATGTAGCAGCGGAGACTTTCCCGATCTCCTTGTTTGATTTCTAATAGACTCGGGGCGTGCTTGGTTTTGTCTTTCTGGATGGAGAATCTGGCTAGAAACTTCTTGGCTAGGTCGTCGAAGCTTGAAATGGACTTGGGGGGTCGATTGTCGAACCACTTAATCACCGATTTTGTTAAGGTAGTCAGGAAGGCTTTACAACGGACTGCGTCTGAGGCGCAGTGAGGTACATTCGACTTCTGAAATTACTGAGGAGGTGGCTGGGATCTGCCGTGCCATCGTATAAGGCCATATCCGAGAGTTTAAAGTCTTTTGGGATTTTGGTCTTCATGATCTCCTTGGTGAATAGATCTTGGTCCTTGTGGGAGTTGTCCTCGTGGGTGGAACGAGTCGCTTTGGTTTTGAGATCAGCTTCAAATTTTAGGAGTTTGTCTTTCAATTTTCGGCGTCGCCTTATCTCCTTTTGTAGGTCCTTCCCAGCTTCTCGCTGATGTTGGGCTTCTTTCTCGAGTTGTTTTAAACGATCTTGAAGCGTCTCCAGGGCTCCCAAGTCTGGTAAATTTTTGTCTTTGTTGGGTTGTAGGCTATCTTTTGGTGTAGTGTCCACGTTTTTGTGTGGCGTTCTATCTTCTAGACCTGAATCGTGGTCGTTGTCATGGTCGTCCGCTATGGTGATTGGATGACTTCCAGGTTCCCCAGCAATGGTGCCAATGTTCCGAGGGTTACCTGAAACTGTAGGTTGATCTCAAACAAAATCTCCTGTACGGGTCAGAGCTAATGTGTCCGACTTGCTGGGCTTGATGGGGATGCTGATCCTTCGTCACCGGAGGGTGGTGGTACCTGCAAGGGACTCCGATGCTTAAGTTAGCAAGGGTATTAAGCAGATTTTTAGTAGAATCAGAGTATGAGTTATACCTGGGTGCTCCAGCATATTTACAATGGTGCGGAGTGACCCTTTTAGATAAGATAAGTTAGTTATCGTATCTTATCTTATCTTATCTTTGAGTGAGGTCCTCGTATCTTCAAGGGAACGCCCTTATCTCTTTAGGCTTGGGCTGCCCGCAGATTTGGGTCGTGTTCCTCTATTTGGGCCCTTTACTGGGCTTTCCTGGCAATTTGGCTGAGCTCTTTAAGAAGAGGTCAGGTAGTTTGACCTGAAGAGGTCGGTTGTCTCGTTGCTAATCATCCCGGGTCGGACAGCTCGACCCAGGGTATGAACAATTATGATATGAGATTTGGCTAAATATGGTGAAATTGGTGGGTTGATGATTGGATGAGTGGATGGAAGTATTTGGTTTTGAATCATTGAGTTTGGCTGGTCTTTGAATGAGTTTGGTAGGTGTATGTTTTAAAAAGGGGAGTTTATAAGTTTTGGTAAAAATTGGAATTTTGATGAACTTCAACGGATCATATCTTGAGCAATTATTTTCGAAATTTGATGATTTTTATATCAATGGAAAGATAATTTTATAAGCTTTAAAATGGTTTAAATTTTGTGAAAATCCGAATTTTGTGGAAGGAGACATGATCGTTGGAAGTTTGGGTTAAAAATCTTATTTCTGCAACTTCTGCAGAATTTGTGATTTTTGGTCTGTGTGCGCACGCACACTCTGCGAGAATTTGGTCCTGTGCGCATGCACAGGCTTGTGCGTACGCACACGCGGAGATAGGGCTACTGGTGGTAGCGCTAGCACGCCCTGTGCATAGACACAAACAACGAAAAATTTTGAGCTGTGCGTACGCATAGGCCTGTGTGCACGTACACGTTGGGAATGGCGCACTGGTGGTGGCGCTAGCACGCGTTGTGCGCGCACCCCACCATAGAGATTTCGCTTTCTGTGCGTACAAACATACCTGTGCGTACGCACACGTTTAAAAATATTCCAGGGCGTGCGCACACACACCCCTGTGCGTACGGATGCGACCCAATTCTTTTCTAAAGCTTTTGTTTTCAAATTCTTCGCATTCCCAACAAGCTCGTAACCTTCTGAGATGTTATTTCACACGTATAAACCCCTAAATTCATCCCTTAAACCTTAAATTGGTACAAAATGGCTAGAGATTGAGAGAAAGCTTGGGGAGAGGGTAACTTGTGGGTGAAGAAAAGGGGTGTTATGATGAGTATGATGAAGGATGATGATATGAGTTGTTGATGAGGATGGTGGAGTGCTGCATATACTATGAGCCGAATGGCTAAGTATGAAATGAGCCGACTAACCGTGTATGATGATGATTATGGCTGAGTATGAATTATAACTTGTAAGCCGGACGGCTGCGATTTTAATGCATATGTGCTGGATTGTTGAGTATTGTGATTGTTGCACTCCACCTATCTGAGATACGAGTTTCCCTGGGTGAAAGCAGTGGCTAGCCCTCGTGCTCCAAGTGGAGACTCGATACTCTGCTGACCCTATGTCGTAAGTGTGACCCAACACTGTGAAAGTTCTGAATGAGCTCGCCCCCGTAAATATACACCAGTGAGGGTGTTGGATTATATATTATGTTTATGTTATGAGATAACTCGAGTTAGGGATGCACGACAGAGGGACAGTCCAATGGTTAGCTACCAGGACTTGTCGGGCTGGCTTTATAACCGACAGATGAGACTCATCAGCCACTAGGACAGGCATGCATCATATGCATTATAGGTGATTTGTCTGGATTGCCTAATTGACTGCATCATTACTTGCTATTTACTTAGTTGTCTTATTTTCTTCCTACCTGTGCATTTCCTTGCTTGATATACTTGTGCTTGCATTTAATTACTGTTGGCAGTTGGGAGGTTTGCAGGATTTGGAAAGGGGATACTTAGTCTGAAGATCCTTAAGATAGTAGCCTATTTACATTCCTCATGGTTTGGCTTGTTTATACGCTTTGATTAAATCTGGAATTTCTAGGATTGCCTTCGGCTTTCCCAGGACATTACATGTTAGATATTTGGGCACTGTACCCATGCGGATTTTGTGGTTTTCAGATGCAGGACGTGAGGCTCCTCGCTGAGGCATGCTAGAGACTTCCTTTTTGGCGGAGATCCTTAGCTTCGAGGATTTTATTTTGATCTTATATACTTGTTAGATACTTATATTCTTCACTGTATATGTATTTTGTATGTACCCCTCTTAGAGGTTATTTTGGAGAAACAGGATTTGTATATTGTCTTTTAGGTTGTCTCTTAGGATTTCCTTACTATATATGTATATATACTGTATGCTCGGGCCGGTTATCTTCGCAAGCCAAGTTCGGAGTCTTGATATATGTATTTTGGCACTCCTTCGTATACCTATTCGCTCTAGCTTAATCCTCTAACTGCTCGTTTACGTTACCGATCTGAGTGTTGCGCTTTTCGATTTACCAGTTTTGATTTATCCACTTTTCTTCAAAGGCTCCTAATTGTGAACATTTTTGCAATACTATACGTACTAAATTTTATTTTAGAGGTCGTAATGTCTTGCCACCTGTGTTTTATGACTTAAGCATAAGACTCTGTGTGGTAGGGTGTTACATGTATGACATGGTGGACTGGAGATTTCTTGAAGCTTCTTTGGTTCAGTTTGACTTTCCAAGGGATACTATTCATCTTATTCTAGCTTGTGTAACATGATCTTCTTTGTCTATTTTGTGGAATGGTGATAAACTTGAGAGCTTTAACCCCTAGAGGGGTTTGAGATAAGGGGGTTGATGAGAGGATAATTTATACACTTTTTGGCATTATTTTTAGGTAGTTTTTAGTAAGATTTAGTTAGTTTTTAGTATATAATTATTATTTTTTATGCAAAAATCACATTTCTGGACTTTACTATGAGTTTGTGTGTCTTTCTGTGATTTCAAGTATTTTTTGGCTGAAATTGAGAGACATGAGCAAAAATCTGATTCAGAGGCTAAAAAAGGACTGTTGATGCTGTTGGATTCTGACCTCCTTGCACTCGAAATGAATTTTCTGGAGCAACAAAAGCCTAATTGGCGCTCTCTTAATTGCGTTGGAAAGTAGACATCTTGGGCTTTCCAGAAATGTATAATACTTTATACTTTGCTCGAGATTTGATGGCCCATATTGGCGTCAAAACGCCGGTCAAAGACCCTTTTTTGGCGTTAAACACCAGAACTGGCATAAAAGCTGGAGTTAAATGCCCAAACTGGCACCAGAGTTGGCGTTTAACTCCAAGAAAAGCCTATGCACGTGAAAGCTTCAATGCTCAGCCCAAGCACACACCAAGTGGGCCCCGAAAGTGGATTTCTGCACTATCCAGTTCATTTTTTTCATTATGAACCACTGTCATGCCTCCCTTCTTAGGGACAACTTGGACAGGGCTTACCCAGGGGCTATCAAAAATAGGATAAATAATCCCAGCCTCTAGTAATTTAGTGACCTCCTTCTGCACAACTTCCTTCATGGCTGGATTCAGCCGCCTTTGTGGTTGGACCACTAGCTTGGCGTCACCCTCCAATAGGATCTTGTGCATGCATCTGGCTGGGCTAATGCCCTTAAGATCACTGATGGACCACCCAAGAGCTGTCTTATGTGTCCTTAGCACTTGAATTAGTGCTTCCTCTTCCTGTGGCTCTAAGGTAGAGCTTATGATTACAGGAAAGGTATCACCTTCTCCTAGAAATGCATATTTTAGGGATGGTGGTAATGGTTTGAGCTCAGGTTTGGGAGGTTTCTCCTCTTCCTGAGGGATTTTCAGAGGTTCTATTATTCTCTCTGATTCCTCCAAATCAGGCTGAACATCTTTAAAGATGTCTTCTAGCTCTGATTCGAGACTCTCAACCATATTGACCTCTCTTACCAGAGAGTCAATGATATCAATACTCATGCAGTCATCTGGGGTGTCTGGATATTGCATGGCTTTGGCAACATTCAACTTGAACTCCTCCTCATTGACTCTCAGGGTTACTTCCCCTTTTTGGACGTCAATGAGGGTTCGGCCAGTTGCTAGGAAAGGTCTTCCTAGAATGAGAGTTGCACTCTTGTGCTCCTCCATTTCCAGCACCACAAAGTCAGTAGGAAAGGCAAATGGCCCAACCTTGACAATCATGTCCTCAATCACACCTGATGGGTATTTAATGGAGCCATCAGCAAGTTGAAGACATATCCTGGTTGGTTTGATTTCTTCAGTTAAACCAAGCTTTCTGATAGTAGATGCAGGTATTAGGTTGATACTTGCCCCAAGATCACATAAAGCTTGCTTGGTGCAAGTGCCCTCTAATGTGCATGGTATCATAAAGCTCCCAGGATCTTTAAGCTTCTCAGGTAAGCTTTTCAGAATGACTGCACTGCATTCTTCAGTGAGGTAAACTTTTTCAGTTTCCCTCCAATCCTTCTTATGACTTAAGATCTCTTTCATGAACTTAGCATAAGAGGGTATTTGCTCAAGTGCTTCTGCAAACGGAATCTTTATTTCAAGAGTCCTGAGATAGTCTGCAAAGCGGGCAAATTGCTTATCCTGTTCCGCTTGGCAGAGTTTTTGAGGATAAGGCATTTTGGCTTTGTATTCCTCAACTTTAGTTGCTGCAGGTTTATTACCTACAGAAGTGGGTTGGGAAGCCTTTTTAGAAGGGTTGTTATCAGCACTTGTATGTGACTGATTCTCCACTGGCATTTGAATGCCAGTGGTGGGAGCTGGAGTGGCGTTAGACGCCACTTCCTTGTTTGTTACTGGCGTTTGAACGCCAGAACCATGCTCCCTTTGGGCGTTCAACGCCGGATTCATGCTTGTTTCTGGCGTTGAACGCCAGGAATGAGCATGGTCTGGGCGTTCAGCGCCAGCTTTATTCCTCTCTGGGCTCTGACTGTCCTCAGTGGGATTTTGAGTATCCACTTGTTCATTTCTTGGTTTCCTGCTGCTTTGAAGTGAGGTATTTAATGTTTTCCCACTTCTTAATTGAACTGCTTGGCATTCTTCTGCTATTTGTTTTGACAATTGCTTTTCTGTCTGCTTTAATTGTACTTCCATATTCCTGTTAGCCATTCTTGTTTCCTGTAATATTTCCTTGAATTCGGCTAGCTGCTGAGTTAGAAAGTCTAATTGCTGATTGAATTCATTAGCCTGATCCACCGGACTGAGTTCAGCAGTTACTGTTTTAGCTTCTTCTTTCATGGAAGATTCACTGCTTAGGTACAGATGTTGATTTCTGGCAACTGTATCAATAAGCTCTTGAGCCTCTTCAATTGTTTTTCTCATATGTATAGATCCACCAGCTGAGTGGTCTAGAGAAATCTGAGCTTTTTCTGTAAGCCCATAGTAGAAGATGTCTAATTGCACCCATTCTGAAAACATTTCAGAGGGGCATTTTCTTAGCATCTCTCTGTATCTTTCCCAGGCATCATAAAGAGATTCATTATCTCCTTGTTTGAAGCCTTGGATGCTTAGCCGTAGCTGTGTCATCCGTTTTGGAGGGAAATAGTGATTCAGGAATTTTTCTGACAGCTGTTTCCATGTTTTTATGCTGTTCTTAGGCTGGTTATTTAACCATCTCTTAGCTTGATCTTTTACAGCAAATGGAAATAGTAATAATCTGTAGACATCCTGATC
Source organism: Arachis stenosperma (assembly GCF_014773155.1). NCBI lineage: Eukaryota > Viridiplantae > Streptophyta > Magnoliopsida > Fabales > Fabaceae > Arachis > Arachis stenosperma. Next base: position 59,885,346 of record NC_080377.1, on the reverse strand, counting down.
TACTTCCTTATCATGTACTGTGTCAGCAATTTGTAAAAATTGTGCCAGAAACTCTGTAGGTTCTTCCTGTGGAAGACCGGAATACTGGCAGTTTTGCTGCACCATGATAATGAGCTGAGGATTCAACTCAAAGCTACTAACTCCAATGGAGGGTATACAGATACTACTCCCATATGAAGTAGTAGTGGGGTTAGCATATGACCCCAGAGTCCTCCTGGACTGTTCATTTCCGCTTATGTCCATGTTGGAGTAAAGGGGTAATGTGGATTTAAATTTTTAGTTTATAAATAAAAAATTCGAAATAAAATAAAAACCAAAATAAAAATAAGATAAAATAAGAAAATTGACATAAAAAAAGTAATAACAATTTGAAAATATTTTGTGAAGATTTTTGAAAAAGTGAGGAGAGAGAAAGTGGTTAGGCTATTTTTGAAAAAGATAAAATTTTTTTTTTTAAAAAAAACTTAAAAAGATAAGAATTGAAAAATTTTAAAATTGAAATCTAAATTTTTATAAAAAATTTTCGAAAAAATAGTTCAAAATTAGTTAGAAAAGATATTTTTTTGAATTTTGAATTTTATGATGAAAGAGAAAAACACATAAAAGACACAAGACTTAAAATTTTTAGATCTAATGTTCCTTATTTTCGAAAATTTTGGAGGGAAAACACCAAGGAACACCAAACTTAAAAATTTTAAGATCAAGACACAAGAAAAACTCAAGAACACCTTGAAGATTCACAAGAACACCAAGAACAAAAGGAAGAACACCAAACTTAAAATTTTTAGAAAACTTTAATAAAATTTTCGAAAATTATGAAAAGATTAATAAGAAAACACCAAACTTAAAGTTTGGCACAAGATTAAATCAAGAAAAATTATTTTTGAAAAAGGATTTTAAAAAGAAAGTGCCCAATTGTTAAGAACATATACCCCCGCTATAACCAACTGAGCTAAAAATGTAACGTATTTTAAAGATGTGTTATTTTTATGGATGAAAGTATAATTTTTGAAAGTTAATGTTTTGAAAAAGCACAAGAAAAACAAGAAAAGACACAAAACAAGAAAAACTCAAGATCAAACAAGAAAAATAAACAAGAACAACTTGAAGATCAATGAAGAACAAAGAACACAAGTTCGAAAATTTAAAGAAAATTGTAAAATATGCAATTAACACCAAACTTAGAATAAGACACTAAAACTCACGAAAATTAGCAATCAATTAAGAAGAATAATAAATTTTGAAAAGAAATTTTTGAAAAGAAACTATCCTATCAAGATTTAATGACTCTATAACAATAAAAATAAATTATTCCTAATCTAAGAAATAAAATAAACCTTTAGTTGTTCAAACTCGAATAATCCCCAGCAACGGCGCCAAAAACTTGGTGCACGAAATTGTGTGGCCAATATTAATGGACTATTTAACACAGATTCGCACAACTAACCAGCAAGTGCACTGGGTCGTCCAAGTAATACCTTACGTGAGTAAGGGTCGATCCCACGGAGATTATTGGTTTGAAGCAAGCTATGTTTATTTTATTAATCTTAGTCAGGATATTAATTAAAATTATCAGTTGGAATTATTAGATTGGAAAAATAAAAGAGAATAATAGCGTTACTTGTTGTGTAGTAATGAGAAATATGTTGGAGCTTTGGAGATGCTTTGTCCTCTGAACTTCAACTCTTCCTTGAAATCCTTCAACACACGAAAAGTCCCTTCCATGGCAAGCTCTATGTAGGGTGTCACCGTTGTCAATGGCTACCTCCCATCCTCTCAGTGAAAACATTCATATGCTCTGTCACAGCACGGCTAATCATCTGTCGGTTCTCAATCAAGTTGGAATAGAATCCATTGATTCTTTTGCGTCTGTCACTAACGCCCAGCCTTCAGGAGTTTGAAGCTCGTCACAGTCATTCAATCCCAGAATCCTACTCGGAATACCACGGACAAGGTTTAGATTTTCCGGATTCTCATGAATGCCGCCATCAATCCGGCTTATATCACGAAGATTCTGCGTAATGAATCTAAGAGATACTCATGCAGTCTGATGTAGAACGGAGGTGGTTGTCAGGCACACGTTCATGGTTTGGGGAAGGTGATGAGTGTCACGGATCATCACCTTCTCCATAATTAAGCGCGAATGAACATCTTAGATAAGAACAAGCGTGTTTGAATGGAAAATAAAGGAATTGTATTAATTCATCGAGACGCTGCAGAGCTCCTCACCCCCAACAATGGGGTTTAGAGACTCATGCCGTCAAAAGGTACGTAATTCAGATCTGAAAATGTCATGAGATTCAAAATAATTCTCTAAAAGTTGTTTAAATAGTAAACTAGGATAATTGGTGCAGAAATCCACTTCTGGGGCCCACTTGGTGTGTGCTGGGGCTGAGACTAAAGCTATCCACGAGTAGAGGCTTTTCTTGGAGTTAAACTCCAAGTTATGACGTGTTTTGGGCGTTCAACTCCGGATCATGACGTGTTTCTGGCGTTTAACTCCAGACAGCAGCATGTACTTGGCGTTCAACGCCAAGTTACGTCGTCTATCTTCGCGCAAAGTATGGATTATTATATATTGCTGGAAAGCCCTGGATGTCTACTTTCCAACGCCGTTGAGAGCGCGCCAATTGGACTCCTGTAGCTCCAGAAAATCCATTTCGAGTGCAGGGAGGTCAGGATCCAACAGCATCAGCAGTCCTTTTTCAGCCTAAGTCAGATTTTTGCTCAGCTTCCTCAATTTCAGCCAGAAAATATCTGAAATCACAGAAAAAACACAAAAACTCATAGTAAAGTCCAGAAATATGATTTTTGCCTAAAAACTAATAAAATTTAACTAAAAACTAATTAAAACATACTAAAATCTATATGAAATTATCCCCAAAAAGCGTATAAAATATCCGCTCATCAGCCACCATCACTAAGGTGGACCCGTTCTTTAATCTCCTTGTTCTTATTTTTCTATTTTACGATTTTTATGCCTGATGTTTTATCTATGTTTGTGTCTTCATCATATGATCAATAGTGTCTAGTGTTTATGTCTTAAAGTTATGAATAATTCCATGAATCCTTCACTTTTCTTAAATAAAAAATGTTCCTAATTACAAAAGAATAAGAAGTACATGAATTTCAAATTTTATCTTGAAATTAGTTTAATTATTTTGATGTGGTGGCAATACTTTTTGTTTTTCTGAATGAATGCTTGAACAGTGCATATTTTTTATAGTGAAGTTTATGAATGTTAAAATTATTAGCTCTTGAAAGAATGATGAACAAAGAGAAATGTTATTGATAATCTGAAAAATCATGAAATTGATTCTTGAAGCAAGAAAAAGCAGTGAAAAACAAAAAGTGGCGAAATAGCCAATAGCCCTTTAAGCCAAAAGGCAAGGGTAAAAAGGATCCAAGGCTTTGAGCATTAATGGATAGGAGGGCCTAAAGGAATAAAATCCTGGCCTAAGCGGCTGAATCAAGTTGTCCCTAACCATGTGCTTGTGGCAAGCAGGTCCAAGTGAAAAGCTTGAGACTGAGTCGTTAAAGTCGTGGTCCAAAGCAAAAGAGTGTGCTTAACAACTTTGGACACCTATAACTTGGGACTTTAGCAAAGCTGAGTCACAATCTGAAAATGTTCACCCAGTTATGGTCTGTGGCATTTATGTATCCGGTGGTAATACTGGAAAACAAAGTGCTTAGGCTCACGACCAAGACTCATAAAGAAGCTGTGTTCAAGAATCATCATACTGAACTAGGAGAATCAATAACACGATCTGAATTCTGAGTTCCTATAGATGCCAATCATTCTGAATTTCAAAGGATAAAGTGAGATGCCAAAACTGTTCAGAAGCAAAAAGCTACTAGCCCCGCTAATCTAATTAGGACTAAGTTTTATTGATATTGTGAGATTCATTGTATATTCTCTTCTTTTTAATTCTATTTTGTTTTCAGTTGCTTGGAGACAAGCAACAATTTAAGTTTGGTGTTGTGATGAGCGGATAATTTATACGCTTTTTGGCATTATTTTTAGGTAGTTTTTAGTATGATTTAGTTAGTTTTTAGTATATAATTATTAGTTTTTATGCAAAAATCACATTTCTGGACTTTACTATGAGTTTGTGTGTTTTTCTGTGATTTCAGGTATTTTCTGGCTGAAATTGAGGGACCTGAGCAAAAATCTGATTCAGAGGCTGAAAAAGGACTGCAGATGCTGTTGGATTCTGACCTCCTTGCACTCGAAATGAATTTTTTGGAGTTAAAGAAGCCCAATTGGCAGGCTCTTAATTGCGTTGGAAAGTAGACATCTTGGGCTTTCCAGAAATGTATAATAGTGCATACTTTTCTCGAGATTTGATGGCCCAAATTGGCGTCAAAACGCCGGTCAGAGACCCTTTTCTGGCGTTAAACGCCAGAACTGGCATAAAAGCTGGAGTTAAACGCCCAAATTGGCACCAGAGTTGGCGTTTAACTCTAAAAAAAGCCTATGCACGTGAAAGCTTCAATGCTTAGCCCAAGCACACACCAAGTGGGCCCCGGAAGTGGATTTCTGCACTATCTACCTTAGTTACTCATTTTTTGTAAACCCTAGCTACTAGTTTTAGTATAAATATTACTTTTTTTCATTGTATTAGATGTCTTGGTTATTCTGGTTCCCCCTCTGGGGCGGAAACCAATGAACACCATTATCACTTATGTATTTTCAATGGTGGAGTTTCTACACCTTATAGATTAAGGTGTGGAGATCTGCTGCTCCTCAGGTATTAATGCAAAGTATTATTGTTCTTCTATTCAATTTAAGCTCATTCTTATTCTAAGATATTCACTCGTACTTTAACCTGATGAATGTGATGATTTGTGACACTCATCATCATTCTCACTTATGAACGCGTGCCTGACAACCACTTCCATTCTATTTGTAATAGCTTGAGTGTGTATCTCTTAGCCTCCTGGTCCACGATGCATGGTTGCCTCTCCTGACAACAGAGCCTTCCATTTCGTGAGATCAGAGTCTTCGTGGTATAAGCTAGAATCAATTGGCAGCATTCTTGAGATCCAGAAAGTCTAAACCTTATCTGTGGTATTCCGAGTAGGATCTGGGATAGGATGACTGTGACGAGCTTCAAACTCGCGAGTGCTGGGTGCAATGACAGTGCGCAAAAGGATCATTGGATCTTATTCTGACACGATCGAGAACCGACAGATGATTAGCCCTATGTAACCCGTAGCTGGACCATTTTCACTGAGAGGACGGACGGTAGCCATTGACAACGGTGATCCCCCAACATACAGCTTGCCATAGAAGGGAGTACGCATGACTGGATGAAGGTAGTAGGAAAGCAGAGATTCAGAAGGAACAAAGCATCTCCATACGCTTATCTGAAATTCCCACCAATGAATTACATAAGTATTTCTATCTTATTTTATGTTTTATCTATCTTTTAATTATCAAAATCCCATAACCATTTGAATCTGCCTGACTGAGATTTACAAGATGACCATAGCTTGCTTCAAGCTGACAATCTCCGTGGGATCGACCCTTACTCACGTAAGGTATTACTTGGACGACCCAGTGTACTTGCTGGTTAGCTACACGGAGTTGTGAGGAAAGTGTGTAAGATCACGATTCCGTGTACTAGGGGTCCCACGTTCTCTTATCTCTTTGGGTTTGCTGATAATCTACTGCTGTTCTGTAAAGCTACAAAAACTCCAATAGATGAGGTTATGAAGTGCATGAACTTATTCTCCAAAGCATCAGGCCTACGGGTGAATCTTAGTAACTCTAGGGCTCAATATTCAAAGTATATTTCTATGAGAAGGAAGGAGATGCTCTCGGGAGTCTCTAGTATTCATTTTTGTCATGACTTGGGAAGGTACCTGTTCCGAGGGTTACCTGAAACGTGTAGCTCGGTCGTCTGGCAAGACCCGAGGTAGGGGTTCCGTGACCCGAGCTTGGTGTGCTGAGCGGCTGGGGGTTGTACCTGCAATGACACTCCGATGCTTAAGTTAGCATGGGTCCAAGCAGATATTGAGTAGAATTAGAGTATGAGTTATACCTGGGTGCTCCAGTGTATTTATAGTGGTTGGTCGTGATCTTCCCTGGATAAGATATTCTTATCTTATCTTATCTTTGGGAGTCTTATCTCTATCTTTTGTGGAACCGCCTTTCCTAGGCCTTTTTCGGCCTTTAGGTTTTGGGCTTCGTTCCTTTTGATGGGCCTTCTTCTTTATTTGTCCGAGGTCCGACCTTAGGCGTGGGCCTTTGGGACGAGGTCGGACCTTCTGCGAACTTCCCGAGTTTGGAGAGCTCGGTCAGGGTATGAACAGTGCCCCTGTCCGAGTTCGTCCTTTTGAGAGGTCGAGCTCGGGCATAGTCGTCTTTTCAAAATTTGAAAATGGCCGTTTCAGCATTTATTGCTTTTTACCGTTTCTCCTCGATTTCCGTTCGGGCTCTGTGAAGGCATTATTTATTTGCCCCTTTCCTCATTTTCTTTGTTTATTCTGTTCCCTTTCCCTTTTTCTGGGTTTTTCGCCACCTCTCTTTCGAGCATCTTCCTTCTTTCTCTCTGTTCTTCTTCTCCGATTCTTTCTGTGCGTTGTTTTTCGGGGTTTCCTCTGCGCCGCTGTTTTCGTTCTTCTTGCATCGGAGCTCGTCGTTTTCTTCCTTTCTTCCAGGTTTGTTTCTCGTCTTTACTTTCGCTGTGCACATATGCTTTTGTTTCTTTTTCTTCTATGCTGGGGTTGCCCCGAAAAGAGGCGCCGCCATTGTTTTGGTTGTTTGTATGTGGGGGGGGCTCTTTTCTCTTGGTACTTTGTTTTCGGGTTACTGCATTTTTTCTTCTAAAAGAACTTTTGTTTTCTTGCTTCTGCTGAATGGGTTTTTTGCTGTCTGCCTATTATGTGATTTTTGGCTTGCTGTTGTATTCTTCTTTGTAGGCAAGATTTTTTATGTCTCGAAAGGTGTTTCAAGCAATGTCGACCAAGATTCCGAGTGGTCTTGGTTGGGTAGATCCTGTTCCTCTAAGGGTCCCTTCTGTTGTAGATTCTGAGTATCTAGTTAGGTTCCGTAGGGAGTGTAGTATTTGTGAGAACAGGGAGTCTGAGCGGGATTATGAGCTAGTAGCCCCGGAGTCCGAGGAGAGAGTGTGCTTCCCGCCTTTAGAAAGTTCCGAGAAGCTATTCTTTTATGCTTACGATTGTTTTTTCTCTAAGCTGGGTGTACGACTTCCTTTTACCGACTTGGAGTCCGAGGTCCTTTGGTCTTGTAACCTTGCCCCTACGCAACTCCATCCGAATTCTTGGGCATTTTTAAAGCTGTTTCAACTTTTGTGTCAGTTTTTGGGCGTCTCCCCTTCTGTTTCTCTTTTTTCCTATCTGTTCGTGTTGACGAAGCCGGGGTCGGGTGCTGGGAAGGTGTCCTGGGTCTCTTTTAGGGCTAACCAGGGAAAGAAGTTTTGTACCTTGTATGATGAGTCGTTTCATGATTTCAAGAACTACTATGAAGGTGGGGAGCCGAGGAGAGTGGGGAGCCTTCTTACTTTTGTTGGAGGTGTAGTGTGGTTAGCAGTTTATGGGGTCGGGCACCTCACTTGGATACGAAGAAATGTTGGGAGATCCAAGCCTTCTCCGTTCCGAGTTAGGTAGTTCCCGACCTCTTTGAGATTTCATCTTAGTATTTTGGCTTCGTTTTGGAGGTTTTTCTGTTGTGATAATCCCTTTCTTTTGTTTCTGCAGAGATGTCTTCTCAGGCTGATTCCATGAAGTTCCTTCGTCGGTCGAAGAAGTCTGCGGCTGCTCGGAATATCGAGGCTGAGGCTTCTGCCCGATCTTCTCCGCAGAAGACTACCGTGGGTGTTCAGACTCGGTCGAAGACCATTCCGACTCCTCAGTTCCGAGCTATAACTCAAGATCCTCCGACCTCCGGACCCGGTCACCTTTCCCCGTCTTCGACCTCGGGTCCTCCCCCCAAGAAACAGAAGACCTCTCAAGAGCTTGCCGGTTTCAATGATAAGGATTTTGACGCTCTTGGCTGGATTGAGCAGCACATTCTCCCCCAGACCTTTATTTCTACTGATGATGCGTCTATGGAGCATCACTTTCAGTATATGGCGCGGAGCTGTGTTCGGATGGCTAGTCTTCATGCCGCTATTGCTCGGGAGTTCAAGAAAGCTCCCCTTGGGGCGACCAGCTCCCGACTTGAGAAGGCACGGTCCGAGCTTGATAAGATTAGTCAACTGAAGGCTGCCAGGATTACTGAGCTGGAGGCCTCTTTGGAGGAAGAGAAAACTAGGGCCACCGCGGCTGTGGCGGCGGCGAAGACATCTGAGGAGATGGCGAGGGTGGCGACGGAGAACTATACTAAGCTGTATGCCGAGCTTGTGGAGACGAAGGAGAAGTTGCAGTCTGCTCGGGATGATTTTTACGAGCTGGAAGATAATGTGGCCAAGGGTATGGATGCTATGTTTGTGAATTTGAGGGATCAGGTCCGGGTTCTTGCTCCCGACCTGGATCTGAGCTTATTCAGTATGGAAAACATTGTTGTGGAGGGAAAGATTATTCCTGCTCCTGCCGAGGATGAGGTTCCGGTGTCCGACCACAAGGCTCCGGTGTCCGACCCCGAGGTTCCGGTTGTGAACTCGACTTCACCTTTGGCTGAGGATAGATCTGGTGTGGAGGTTTCAAGCCGGGATGATGGTGCTGTCGATGCAGTCCCGATTTCGATGTTCCCTCCGCAGCCTTCTGTTGATGCGGAGACCGGAAAGGACCTTGATCCTCTGTGATCTTTTTAGTGGTTTGCCCGGCCTGTGGGCTTTTTGTTGGATGGCTTTTGTGAACACTTTTGGACACCTTTTGCTTTTATTTAGCCACTTGTGGTGACTTTATTATGCGGTGTTTGTGTTTTGACCTTTGGTTTCTGCCTTCGTGCTTTTTAGTTGTTTTTCGGATAACAACTTTTTAGCTAGCGTTTTGACTTTATGTTTCCGCTTTCGTGCTTTTTAGTTGTTTTTCGGATAACAACTTTTTAGCTAGCGTTTTGAAACTTCTTTTGATTTCGTTCTTTTCGCTTTGTACTTTTTAGTTGCTTTTTGTAAAGCAACTTTTTAGTAAGCGTTTTTCGAAATCCTGGTTTCTTGCCGTTTTAAGGCTTCTTTCTTGGGCCGAGCTTTTTCTCGGACATCGGGTGCTCGAGTACCTCCTTTTTGTTAGGTCCGACTTTGTCGTTGGTCGGTTCTTTTGAGTTATTTCTGTAATCTCTTTTTATTTGGCTTTTTGAGCCATTTTAGAGTTACTTTATAACTTTTCCCTTTGTTGGGTCCGACTTCGTCGTTTGGTAGGCCTTTTTAAGTTATTTTTGTAACCTCTTTTTTATTTGGCTTTTCGAGCCATTTCAGAGTTACTTTATAACTTCTCACATTAATTTGAACCTCGTCGCTTTATCTTTGCCGACCTTGTATGGTCTCTTGGCAAATGATTTTTTGCGTTTTGCCGAGCATAAATTAATGCGCCTTGGTGGGGTACTTTCTAGGATTTGCTTCATCATGAGGAAGAGAAAATAGAGAAATTTGATTAGTATTAAAAAGAAAGAATATTTACAAAGTGTTTACCCTTTAGGTCGGGTATCCTACTTAACCGGGTGTCTCAATAAAAAACCCTTGTAGGGAAAAAGAGTACACCTCGGGTTAAGTTTTTCTAGCTATAGTACCGTCTTAGATTACAGGCGTGCCAGGTCCTGGGCAGCTCATTGCCTTCTAGGTCGGATATTTTGTAGTAGCCTGTCCCTAAGACTTCTGTTACCTTGTAGGGCCCTTTCCAATTTGCGGCTAGCTTTCCTTCTCCCGACTTTTGTGTTCCGATGTCATTTCGGATTAGAATCAGGTCGTGACTGGAGAAGCTTCGCTTTATTACCTTTTGATTGTATCTGAGGGCCGTTCGCCGTTTTAAGGCTTCTTCTCGGATTCGGGCTCTTTCTCGGACCTCGGGGAGGAGGTCGAGTTCTTCCCTTTGTGCCTGTGGGTTGCCTCTTTCGTTGTAGAAGATGACTCTGGGCGACCCTTCATCTATTTCGATAGGAATCATTGCCTCCATCCCGTAAGCTAGCCGGAATGGGGATTCTCCCGTTGTAGAGTGCGGGGTTGTCCGATATGCCCATAGTACCTGGGGGAGTTCGTCGGCCCACGCCCCTTTGGCCTCTTGGAGTCTTCGCTTTAACCCGGCCAAGATGACTTTATTTGCAGCCTCTGCTTGTCCATGGCTTGTGGGTGCTCGACCGATGTGAATTGCTGTTTGATTTTTAGTTCGGCCACCAAGTTCTGAAAACTTGTGTCCGTGAACTGTGTTCCATTGTCTGTTGTGATGGAGTAGGGGACTCCGAACCTTGTGACGATGTTTTTGTATAGGAATTTACGGCTTTTCTGAGCCGTAATAGTGGCTAAGGGTTCGGCTTCGATCCACTTTGTGAAGTAGTCGACCCCTACTATGAGGTATTTGACTTGCCCCGGTCCTTGTGGAAACGGGCCGAGTAGGTCGAGTCCCCATTTTGCGAAGGGCCATGGCGCAGTGATGCTGATAAGGTCTTCGGGCGGTGCCTTGTGAAAATTGGCGTGTTTTTGGCAGGGGGGGCATATTTTCACAAAACTCTGTCGCGTCTCTTTGTAAGGTCGGCCAGTAGAACCCGGCCCTGACTACTTTCTTGGATAGTGCCCGAGCTCCGAGATAGTTCCCACACATGCCTTCGTGGACTTCTTCGAGGACGCCCTTTGTTTCTGAGGTCGGAACGCACCTAAGGAGGGGGTTTGAGAATCCTCTTCTGTATAATACGTCGTGAATTAGCGTATAATTCTGGGCGTCCTTTGTAAGCCTTTTAGCTTCTTTTCTTTCTATGGGGAGAGTTCCTGACTTCAGGTAGTTGAGTATGGGGGTCATCCATCCTTGCTGTTGGTTGGATATATTTAACGTTTCTTCCTCTCTTAGCACGGAGGGAGATTGTAGGGTTTCTTGGAGAAGACTTCTGTTGTTGCCTCCGGGCTTGGTGCTAGCGAGCTTCGAGAGGGCGTCTGCCCGGGCATTTTGTTCCCGAGGTATGTGCTGGATTTGTATTTCCGGGAAGTGTCGTAATTGTGCCTGTGTTTGGTCCAGGTATTTTTTCATAGTAGGGTCTTTGGCCTGGTAACTTCCATTTACTTGTGATGTGACGACCTGGGAGTCGCTGAAGATCGTGATTCTCTGGGCTCCGACCTCTTCGGCTAGCTTTAGTCCTGCTAGTAGGGCCTCGTATTCGGCTTGGTTGTTTGAAGCCTGGAACTCGAATTTTAAGGATAGCTCTATCCGTGTTCCTTGGTCGCTTTCGAGTATAACACCGGCTCCGCTTCCTGTTTTGTTTGAGGACCCGTCGACATACAGATTCCACGAGAGTGGGGTTCCCGGGGTCTCAGTATATTCTGCGATGAAGTCGGCTAGATATTGAGATTTATGGCAGTCCGGGCTTCATAGTGGAGGTCGAACTCGGACAGTTCCACCGCCCATTGTAGGATTCGTCCTGCCATGTCTGTTTTTTGTAGGATGTGTCTCATGGGTTGGTTCGTCCGGACTTTGATGGTGTGGGCTTGAAAGTAGGGACGGAGCCTCCGAGCCGTGAATACTAGGGCGTAGGCGAATTTCTCTATTTTCTGATAGTTTAATTCGGCCCCTTGTAGTGCCTTGCTTACGAAGTATATGGGGTGTTGTCCTTGGTCATTTTCTCGTATTAATGCTGAAGCAACTGCCCGATGTCCGACCGAGAGGTATAATACGAGCTCTTCCCCTTTTAAAGGTCGGGTTAGGATTGGTGGCTGCCCGAGGAATTCCTTGAATTCTTGGAAGGCTTTTTCGCACTCCGGGGTCCATGAGAAGGGTTTCCCTTTCTTTAGGAGTGAGTAGAGAGGTAGTGATTTTATCGCTGATCCTGCCAAGAATCTTGATAGGGCGGCTAGCCTTCCATTTAGTTGTTGTACTTCTTTGACACACGTCGGGCTCTTCATTTGAGTATCGCTTGGCATTTGTCCGGGTTTGCTTCGATGCCTTTTTGAGTCAGCATGAAGCCTAAGAACTTTCCGGCTTCTGCGGCGAAGGTGCACTTGGTCGGGTTAAGTCTCATGTTGTGTTTCCTGAGGGTGCCGAAGACACTTGTGAGGTCGGGAACCAAGTTTCTGTCTTCTTGTGTCTTTACCAGCATATCGTCGACGTACACTTCTAGCTGTAGCCCGATGTGCTCTGAGAATACTTTGTTCATTAGCCTCTGGTAGGTTGCCCCGGCGTTCTTCAGCCCGAAGGGCATTACTACGTAGCAGTAGTTTGCCCTTGGGGTTATGAACGAGGTCTTTTCTTGGTCGGGTCCGTACATCGGGATTTGATTGTATCCCGAGTATGCATCCATGAAGGAGAGATATCTGTAGCCTGAGGCTGCGTCGACTAAGGCATCGATGTTTGGTAGTGGATATGGGTCTTTGGGGCAGGCTTTGTTGAGATCCGTGTAATCGACGCACATCCTCCATTTTCCGTTGGGCTTTTTTACCAGGACCACGTTTGCGAGCCATAGGGGATATTTTACTTTCCTAATGAATCCTGCATCTAGCAGTGCTTGTACCTGTTCTTCTATTGCCTGCATGCGCTCGGGTCCGAGCTTCCGGCGTCTCTGTTGGACGGGTCTGGATCCCGGGTATACTGATAGCTTATGGCACATCAGGTCAGGACTTATGCCTGGCATGTCGGAGGCCTTCCAGGCGAAGAGGTCGGAATTCTCCCTTAAGAGGGTTATGAGTTCCTCCTTTAGGCCTGCTTCGAGGTTTGCTCCAATGTTTGTTACTTTTTCAGGTGTGTTCCGATTTGGATCCTTTCGGTTTCTCCCTCTGGTTGTGGCCGAAGGTCTTCTCGGGTTTGAACTCGCCCGAGTTCTATTGTGTTGACTTCTTTCCCTTTTAGGCTTAGACTTTCGTTGTAGCATCGCCGTGCTAATTTTTGGTCGCCTTTTAGGGTGGCGATTCCCTTTGCGGTAGGGAACTTCATACAGAGGTGTGGGGTTGAGACCACAGCTGCCAGTCTGTTTAGGGTTGGTCGCCCAATGAGGGCATTGTATGCTGAGGTAACGTCGACTATAATGTAGTCGATGCTTAACGTTTTAGATTGCTCGCCTCTTCCGAAGGTAGTGTGTAGCGAGATGTATCCTAAGGGGTGGATCGGGGTGTCCCCTAGCCCAAATAGGTCGGAGGGATATGCCTTTAGCTCTTTTTCTTCAAGTCCGAGCTTGTCGAAGGCCGCTTTGAACAGGATATCTGCTGAGCTTCCTTGGTCAATCAGGGTTCGATGTAAGTTGGCGTTTGCTAGGATAATGGTGATCACCATAGGATCGTCGTGGCCGGGTATTATCCCCTGAGCATCTTCTTGGGTAAATGAGATGGTTGGCAGCTCGGGCAGGGGATTGTCTTCTCGGACATGATAGATCTCTTTGAGGTGTCTTTTTCGCGAGGATCTGGATGTTCCTCCGCCTGCAAAACCTCCGTTTATCATGTGTATGTGCCTTTCAGGGGTTCGCAGGGTCTGTTCGGCCCGATCCTCGTTATCTCCCCTCCTTCTCTTTTGGTCTCTTCTCCTTTTTCCGCTATGTATCTGTCGAGTTTTCCTTCTCTGGCTAGCTTTTCTATAACATTCTTCAGGTCGTGGCAGTCATTAGTAGAATGACCGTAGAGCTTGTGGTATTCACAGTATTCGGACCGATCTCTCCCGCTCTCTTGTGTTTTAAAGGTCGGGGCGGTGGGATTTTTTCGGTGTGGCATACTTCTCTGTAGACGTCTACCAGGGAAACTCGGAGGGGAGTGTAGCTATGGTACTTCCGTGGTTTGTCCGAGTTGGACTCTTCTTTCTTTTTCTGTTCTCGATCTCGGTCTCGGAGTGGGTAGGTTGATTCCTTCCTAGAAGAGTCTCTTAGCTGGGAGGTTTCCTCCATGTTGATATATTTTCTGCCCGCTCTTGCACCTCGTATAAGGAGGTCGGGTATCGTTTGGATAGGGATTGGCTAAATGGTCCTTCTTTTAGGCCGTTTGCTAGTCCCATGATGGCTGCTTCAGTGGGCAAGTGTTGTATGTCCAGGCAGGCTTTGTTGAATCGCTCCATGTATTCTCGGAGAGTTTCTTGGTTACCCTGTTTGATCCCGAGTAGACTGGGGGCATGTTTTGCCTTGTCCTTTTGAATAGAGAACCTTGTTAGGAATTTTTTGGTTAGGTCCTCGAAGCTGGAGATTGATCCTGGTGGCAGGTTGTCGAACCACTTCATGGCCGACTTGGTGAGAGTGGTGGGGAAGGCTTTGCACCGAATCGCGTCGGAGGCGTCGACCAGGTACATTCTGCTTCGGAAGTTGCTGAGGTGGTGACTTGGGTCGGTGGTGCCGTCGTAGAGATCCATATCAGGTGGTTTGAAGTTTCGCGGTACCTTCTCCTTCATGATCTTTTGCGTGAAGGGATCATGGTTGTTTTCGGGGGTGGTGCCGCGTTCCGTCCGGTCTTTCAACTCGGCCTCTATCTTCCGCAGCTTTTCTTCTAACTCTCTGCGCTTGCGAGCTTCCCTTCTCAAATCTTGTTCAGTTTCTTTCTGCTTTTTTATGTCCTCTTCGAGTTGTTTCAGTCGGTTTTGCTGTGCCCGTACTGCTTCTAGAATTTCTGAGCTCTCTTCTTTTTCGGGATTTTGTGGATTTTTGTTTGGAAGTGATGTCTTTGGGCGATTCTGTTTGTTTCCTCCTGGAGTGCGTGGTGATAGAGGGCTGTCCGGTCGTTCTCCGGTGTCAATTTCCTCTTCTTGTTCTGATGTAGCGTGGTTATTGTTGGGAGGGTCGTCCGCCATGGTAAAGGGATGACTTCCAGGGTCCCCGGCAACGGCGCCAATGTTCCGAGGGTTACCTGAAACGTGTAGCTCGGTCGTCTGGCAAGACCCGAGGTAGGGGTTCCGTGACCCGAGCTTGGTGTGCTGAGCGGCTGGGGGTTGTACCTGCAATGACACTCCGATGCTTAAGTTAGCATGGGTCCAAGCAGATATTGAGTAGAATTAGAGTATGAGTTATACCTGGGTGCTCCAGTGTATTTATAGTGGTTGGTCGTGATCTTCCCTGGATAAGATATTCTTATCTTATCTTATCTTTGGGAGTCTTATCT
This sequence comes from Arachis stenosperma, assembly GCF_014773155.1. NCBI lineage: Eukaryota > Viridiplantae > Streptophyta > Magnoliopsida > Fabales > Fabaceae > Arachis > Arachis stenosperma. The sequence continues at coordinate 59,870,179 of NC_080377.1, read as the reverse complement.
CTATCTTTTGTGGAACCGCCTTTCCTAGGCCTTTTTCGGCCTTTAGGTTTTGGGCTTCGTTCCTTTTGATGGGCCTTCTTCTTTATTTGTCCGAGGTCCGACCTTAGGCGTGGGCCTTTGGGACGAGGTCGGACCTTCTGCGAACTTCCCGAGTTTGGAGAGCTCGGTCAGGGTATGAACAGTACCTAAGGATTAATATTGGGCATGAAAGGTCTTCCAGGAGGACAGCTTAAGAAGTCATTGAGAAAATTTAGAACAAGCTTACTAGTTGGAAGGGGTGTCTTCTGAATAAAGCAGGAAGACTTTGTCTGGTTAAGTCAGTAATGGCTTCTATTCTGGCCTACAACATACAGGTTACTCTCCTTCCGAAGTATGCATGTGAAAAGATTGATTCACTAATGCGACAGTTCTTATAGAGAGGCCATAATGATGGGAGAGGGTTGCCATTGGTTAAGTGGAAACTAGTTATTACTCCTAAAAAGGCAGGTGGTTTGGGTGTAAGAGATACATGTTGTGCTAATCTAGCGCTTCTTGGCAAGTTGGTTTGGGATTGCTTCAATAATAGAAACAAACTGTGGGTGCAAATTGTGATGCAAAAATACCTCTGATAAACTACAATTTTATGGTTTATATGGTATTGAATTTGGTAGATTTTATCAACCTTTCCCACATTTATTCACCAATTTAGCATGGTTTTGTGAATTTCTCCTAATTGTGCTTGAGATTGAAAACATACTTTTTAGGATTTTAATTATCTAAATTTAATCAATTTTGATTCCACTCGATGCCTTGATGTGTTCGTTACTAATTTCAGGATTAGGAGGCAAGGATTGGATCAAAGAAGTAAAGAAAAAGCAAGCAAGATGGAGAATTCATGAAAAATAAGGATTTGGTGGATTCAAGGCTATGCGTAAGCGTGACCCACGCGTACGCGTGACACTTGTCACGTAACCTCATTAAAGGAACACGCTGGGGGTGATTTTTAAGCTCATAAAGGCCCAAGTTCAACTCATTTTTGAAGCTATTAGAGGTAGAATTCAAGATGGAACAAGGGAAGAGCAATTAGGATAGAGTAGAAATATGCTTTAGGTTATATTCTAGAGAAAGAAGCTCTATTTTCTTTCTAGAATTAGGGTAGATTTAGGATAGATTTTTCTTAGGTTTAGAATTTAATTGTTGCTTGATTTAGTTTCCTTGCAATTTCTTCTTGTTATATATTGCTCTTTTAGTTTTACTTGCTACTTTCTTTATTTTGTTGCTTTTTGTATTCATGAACTCTTTGTTGATTTTAATTTTTATTAATGCAATTTATGTTTTCATGTTTATTAATGTTTAATTGAGTTGTTATTATTGTTCTCTTGCATTTGGTAGTTTTAGATTTTATTATTTCTTGCAATTTTACCATGCTTTCCTTTTATGCCTTCCAAGTGTTTGATAAAATGCTTGGTTAGATTTTAGAGTAGATTTTTATACTCTTGGCTTGTGATTGAGGATTTAGGTCCCTTAAGGTCGTTGATGTCCAATTTCATTAGTGATTTAGGGTTGTTAATTGGTTCTAGGACCAATTATGTCCACTTGACTTAACCCTCCGATGCTAGAGAAAAACTAAGTAGAATTAACTCTTTGTAATTACCATGTTGTGGTCAATGATTCAAGATAGGAAACCTTGACTCTTAGTCCTTGCCATGAGTGTCTTTTAGCCTTTATAATTTCTTGGTTGTTAGTTTTAATTTCTTTTTCATCATCTTAAAAACCCCAAAAGAAATCCCATAACCAATAATATGCACATTTCCTTGCAATTCTTTGAGAGACGACCCGAGGTTTAAATGCTCTCAAGTTTTATTAGGTTTGACTTAAGTGACAAACAAATTAAACTTTGATTGAGGGCTGTTTGTCGGTTTGGATTTATACTTCGATGAGATTATTTTTGTGAAAATTTTTAATCGACAATTTCCCTTCATCAAGTTTTTGGCGCCAGTGCCAGGGAATTGCAAATGTGTGCTTGTTATTACTTATTGTATATATGTGAATATTGTGAATACATTTGCCTTTTGCTTTTTTGTTAGTTTTTGCTAGTTGTAGGAGTTTGTTTTCTTTATTTGTTATTAGTATTTATTTTATTTTCTCTTACTACTATGAATTCTCACCACCTTGGCTATGAGTTTGGTTCTAACTATGTTGTAGGAACTAAGAATTTCAATGAGGATATGCATCAAGAATGAAACAATCAAAGGTGGGAGGAGCCTCAAGCATATGATCAATCTTCATGGCAACAACCTCCTCCAATGTACTATGAGCAAGAACCTTTCAATGATGTAGACCAATCCAATGGTTATGGTGGACCTCCTTGTGATTATCAACCATAATCACTACATGCCTATGAGTCCTATCCTCAACATAGCCCTCAACCACCATACTCACAAGCCCCCTACCACCAAACACCTCTATATGACCCTAGTCCATATCCACCATACCAACCACCATATGAACCAATTATAGATCCACCACAATTCCAACATCAATACTCTCAAGAACCACCACCTCAATATACACCATCTCCATATCCTTATCAAGATGAACCACCTTGCTATTATGAACCCTTTCTCCCAAATAATGAACCCTCCTATCCACCTCAAACACTCATAGATGATTCTCTCACTTCATTACTTCATAAGCAACGTGAATCTCAAAAGAGGCAACTAGAATTCATGGCTACCTTGATCGAGGTAATAACCAACTTTGCCTCCCAATGCTTGGATACTTAAAGTACTCCCATTGCCAAATGTGGAGAATCTAATAAAGAGTGGAGCATGAAGGAGAGATTATAAACTCTGGTGAAAAATGAGAAATGAGACTTGGTATTGAACAATTGAAGGAAGGCATAATTGTTGAAGAGGGAAACTTGGTTGAAGATTTAGGAGATGCTGAACCTCCATGAGAATCTAGAGTTGTAGAACTTTCCTCCAAGAAAGTTGAAATTGATGTTGAGGAGGATAATGTACAACCTATAAGGCATGTTCCCAATAAAGAGTTGGAAGGAATGGAGCAGGAAGCAAGTTCCTTTGGAGATGATGATCATGTATCATGTCCTCTTAGTGATGAGCTCGCATCTGCAAATGATTTCTTTGATTTTGAAGAACCTTCCCTGAGTGAATTTGAAAGTGATGTTGAGGTAGACTTTTCTCAACCACCGGTTTATAATTTGAGCTATGGAGAAGAGTTGGATGAATTTTGTGAGGAAAGAATTGAAACTAAAAAATCTTGTCAAGAGGTAGAAGTCCTTCAAAAAGGATGGATGGGATTGAAATTCGCTTTGTCAAGATCATTGGAAACTTCTTTACCTAAGTCACCATGTACTCCTTCATTTGAGTGGGTAAAATTTTTTTCTCTTAGCTTTATTATCCCACTCAAATTTGGTTTGTTTGAAATGGATGGTCAACTTAGGGCGCTTTGTTTCAACTTAGGGCTCCCAAATAGCCTACCTTTTATCCACCATTTTTAGCCAATTTTAAGCCTATTTTAATCTCCTTTGTTCTTTATTTTAGCACATCACTACCCCTAAGTGAAAAATAATAAATGTCCTTAATTTGGATCTTTGATTAGCTTAAGCTAGTGAGAGTGTGTATCATTCAAGTGTGGAAAATTCAGAAACATTGGGTGAGATAAAAGTGTATTTTATTATTTTGTTAAAAATCTTGGGAATTGGAGTACATACTCATGCATTAAATGTTTAAACCATATGCATTGACACTTTTGTATATATTTCATTGCAAAAAAAATGAAAAAAAGAAAAATAAAAAGAAGGAAAAAAAAAGAAAGTAATAAAAAGGGGCCAAAATAACCCAAAGTAAAATAATAATAACAATGCATATGTGTTGTAATTAAGAATGCAATGCATGAGTGTGTAGAAAAAAGTGAATGATGGGTAGTTAGGTTTGCATTTAAATTGTATAGGTTGTAGGCTAGGTGAGAGCTTAAGTTAATCAAAGATTCAAATTCTAGTCGACTTGACCATATGCATCCTTACGTTTACCCTATTCTCGTTACAACCCTTGAAAAACCCTCATGATATTTGTATGCATGCATTGAATAATTGTTGATTGTTAGATGAAAAACAAATCTTAGAAAGCATGATTAGAGGAGAGTTGAGTGAATCAACCCTATACACTTGAGCGACTAGAGCGTATACACATATCCGGTGAGGGGTTCGATTGATCGATTATATGTTTCCACCGGTTATTATTTCCTATATTGCAAGTTTGTAAATTATTTTTAATAACTCAATTCAATTGTGGATTTGATTTGATTGTGATTGCTTTAGCCCTTATGTTCATACATGCTTTCTTGGGAATTGATTTATTTTGACCAAGTAGTTGCATGCATGTAGATAGTTTGTATTGAATAAATGTTGATACCCCTTTCTTGTATCTTTCTTGGTTTGGCATGAAGACATGCTTGGTTTAAGTGTGGGGAGGTTGATAAACCCCAATTTTAGGGTTTATCTTGTGTTGAATTTAGAGGATTTTATCAACTTATCTCACATTTATTCAATAAAATAGCATGGTTTTGTGAATTTATCCTAAATTGTGCTTAAGAGTAAAAACATGCTTTTTAGGCTCTTAATTTGCTAAATTTAATTCACTTTAATTCTATTTGATGCCTTGATATGTTTGATGAAGTGATCTCTGGTTTAGAAGACAAAGATTGGATTGAAGAAATGAAAAAAAAACATATAAAAGTGGAGAATTTATGAAGAAATGAAGTTTAGAAATCTGCCCAGTTTCGCGTGCGTGTGACCAGAGATCTCGTCAAGCGACGCGTACGTGTACGTGACACTCGACACGTGACTCACTTAAAGAAATCATGGCTGGTGATTTCTGAGCTCATTCAGGCCCAAATCCAACTCGTTTCTGAAGTATTTAAAGCTAAATTCAAGAAGGAACAAGGGGGGAGCAATTAATATAGCTTAAGAATCATGCTTTAGGTTAGTTCTAAAGAGAGAAGCTCCCTCTTCTCTTTAGAATTTAGGGTTTATGGTTTAATTTCCTCTTAGATTTAGGTTTTAATTCCTATTTTCATCTAGTTTCTTTACCTTGCCTTGTTCTATTGCCTTAATTTTCTTAATTCTTCTTGTTAATTTTTCTTTTATGCCACTTTAGTTTTATGAATACTTTTGTTAATTTCAATTTCTTTTAATGCAATTTGATGTTTTATGTTTTCTTGTTGCTTAATTGAGTTGTTATTATTATCTTCTTGCATTTGGTAGCTTTAGATTTTATTATTTTTGTAATTTTATCATGCTTTTCTTTTTATACATACCAAGTATTTGATAAAATGATTGGCTTAGTCTCAGAGTAGATTTTGAGCATTCTTGGCTTGGAAAGAGAAGCTTGGTAGTCTTGAGTCATTGATACCCAATTTATGTTAGTGATCTAGAGTTGTTAGTTAATCTTATTTCCATTGACACTACCTATAGATTGGGATTAACTAGACCTAGTTGATTTTCTCCCAATGTTAGAGATAACGTAACAGGCTTGGCTCTTGGTAATTATTGTGTTATGACTTATGATTAATGACTATGATAAAAAAGAACTTTGATTCTCAATCCTTGCCATGAATGCTACTTTAGCATTTGTCATCTTTAGTTATTTAATTTACTTTATTGTCATTTAAATTTCTTGCCATTTAATTTCTTCTTTTATCATAAACCCACCCCGTGAATCTCATAACCAATAATTAAGCACTCGGTTGTAATTCCTAGGGAGAACGACCCGAGAGTAATACTCTCGGTTATTTTTATTGGGTTGAACTTGTGATAACCAAAATTAAACTTTGATGCGGGTCGATTGCTAGTTTGGAACTATACTTTCAACAAAGTGATTCTCTTATTAAGAAAATTCCTAATCGACGATTGGCCCACATCACAGTCCTTTGCATGATTTTTAGCATTTTCAACTTTTCTAGTTTCAATTAATTATTTTAGTGGTTTAATTTTAGTTTGAAATGGATGCCTCATGTACCGCTCATTGAACTTGAATCTAAATAAAAAAAAAGAAAAAGAAAAGAGGTGATGTATTGCATGGAAACTCGAGTTTATATTCTGAATTGTCTTATTTATTTTGATGTGGTAGTATTTATCTGTGGTTTTGAATGTATGAAAATGCATATTTGATCTTGGAGTTAAGGTTGTTAAGTAATGAGGTATAGGAATTTAGAGAAGTATTATGAATTCTCTAAATTAAACAAGAAGATTTATCCTTGGAGCAAAACAAACAAAAAAAAAGCAAGGCCCAAGGCTCTGAGTATCAATGGCTAGGAAGGTTAAGTATGATCAAAATCTTAAAAGAGTTATTTTCCTAGCCATATGCTTGTGGTGTGAATGTGTCAAGAAATCCTTAAAACAGAGCACTTAGAGTCGAGCTGAGTGCAAATAAAGAGTATGCCAAAGCTCTAAGCACCACTGACTGGAAAAATTCAAAAGAAAAATTAGAACTCAAAGAGTTCCATAATTAAGTGCTTGTGGTGTTTTTGTGCCAAGTGAAGCTTGAGACAAAATATTTAGAGTCACACTAGGCTCAAGGTGCAAAGCACCAAAGAAAAGAAAAGGCAAAATGTTGTGTTTAAGGATTAATCAGAGGTTAAAAAAAGAAAATTCATAATATTATTCGGATTCTAGTTCCGAAGGACATTAACATTCCTAAGCTTCAAATGATAGTGAGATGTCGAAACTATTCAGGATCACAATGCCATTAACCCCACTCGAAGAATGGACAGGAGCATAATTGAAAACTCAACTCTTAGGCAAACTCACTTCTCAGATTCATATTATTTTCTGTTGCTTGAAGACAAGCAACGATTCAAGTTCGGTGTTGTGATACGTGAGCAACTTTTCTATATTTTCTTAGTATTTTAGATATAAATTATTAAGTTTTTATGAGATTTTTTGTGTCTGAGGCCTGTTTGGATGCTACATTGATGTGCATTATGGTTTTATTAATTTCAGAAAAGATTCAGGCAAGTTTGACAGAGTTCATGTAGAAAAAAAAGGAGAAAATTGGAATTAACACTATTGGAATTAACTAAACCTCTTCTATTAAGGTTAGGAGCTCTATTTATTTTGATGAATTAACACTATTGTCATTCTACTTTTAGTTAATGTACTAATTTAAATTCAAAGATTACTTTTTCTCTTCATCCTAGGAATTAAAGTATATTAGAAGATAACTCTTTTTCTATTTGAATTCTTGTTGAATCTTGGAAAAGTTAATTCACTTGAATAACAGCTTGAAAGTAATTCCTCATAATTCTATAATTACATGGACTTAACGTGATACGTGACATATAATCACCTTATCTTTGGGTATTTAGGGTGTGTGTGCCTAATAAACTAGAATTGGACTTAAACCTTTAATCTAAATTAAGTGACCAAGGAATTGGCAGTTGATTAGGTTAGATGAGATTAAATTGCTAAGGAATTAGGGTTTAATCAATTAAAGTTTGCCATGAATTGAATCTTGCATGATTAAAGTAGTTGGTAAGAATTGTTAATCTGCAAAGAAAATATCTCACAAACCTTAACTATTCTCTCATATTATTCTCAGAATCCGTTTATTGTTTGCTTTCTTAAATCTTCTGAAGTACTGTTTAATGCAATTTGAACTAAAAAACACTCCTTTGTGCTTGTCTGACTAAGTAAATTATTCAATTATTGTTGCTTGGTCCATCAATCCTCGTGGGATCGACTCTCACTCAACTGAGGTATTACTTGGTGCACTTGTTGGTTAGTTTATGGTATTCAAAATTCGCACCAGACCTCAACAACAATCTCCTCCTCCTCCTCCTCCTCCTCCTCCTCCTCCCCAAGCACTAAAAATCCCTCTTTCTCAAGCACCAGAATCACAAGCAGGGCCAAGTCATCCTCAAACCCAAGAAGTTGATTTCCAATAGTTCTACAAAGAGTTTCAACAGTTTTAATGGGACTTAGAGCAACGTTACCATTAAATGCAAAGCAAACTCAATTATCTATGCATGACCATACATGATGCACACCATAATGTCACGACATATATCCTAAAGCAAGCAAGAATAGCACAAGCAGGGAAGCATAAGCTAGAAAAAAGAGAGAAGAGGAGCTTCAGAGACAACAGGTATGGCTGCTTAAACCCAAGAAGTCACAGTTGAAACTAAAGATGAGGAGAACAGTGAAGATGATGATGAGTAAAATAATCATGGTGAACTCCCTATTAGTGATGGTTATGTATTTTTGTTCTTTTTCTTTCTCTTTATTTTCATGTTTGATTTTCTTGCATTTTTTGTTTTTTTTTTTTATGCTTGCACCTCTAGTGACCATGATTGTAATTGAGGATATCTTTATGAAAATATTAAATTAAATAAATTCAAAATTAAACTGTGGAGGTGCTTAAATATATGAGGTTACATTTGAAGAAATCTGAAATGCTTGAATCTTGAGGAAATAGAAAAAAAATCCTCAAGAAAAGAAATTTATAGAAATATTATGAGATTTTGATCATCAATTCCTTAGAGCAGTGTCCAAAAAAAAAGTTTAGAGAGATCAAAAATCAAAATTTCTAAGGCTCTGAGCACCAATGATTAGGATCCAGTTATGTGTTTGTGGTATTTTTGTTCTAAGGAAAAACTTGGGTCAGTAAATCCGAGGGGTGCTTTATCACTTGGTAACTTAGGCCAACTGGATCGAGATTATCGATCGAAAGCCCATTTAAAGAGTTGCCTTATGACAAAATATTTACAAGTCCAAAGAGGCTCTAAGCATCGATATCTCTATCATAACCCTAGTTATGTGCTTGTGGGGTGAAAGTACCAAGGAAGAATCACTAAAAGTGGACTTGCGATAGAACCCCTAGAGTCAAAAATTGCAAAGATCTTTTCCAAAATCAAATAAAAAGTAACTGATTTCAAGTCATACAAATTCAAAAAAAAATCTCATAATATAATTTAAATATCAGTTTTTGAAAATTCTTAATCCTAAGTATGTAAAATTCATGAAGGATAAGAGAAGTCAAGTGTAACCACAAATAATTATCATAAATCCCACTTTTGTTTTTTTATCTTAGAAGCTTTTCAAATCTTTTTCATTAAGCTAAACTCCATTTATCTTTTTTTTTTCTTGAGGAAAAGCAAAGTTTTAAGTTTGGTATTGTGATGATACATCATCTTAAGCAATTTTTAGAATCTTTTTCATTTATTTTCTTAGGTGTTTAATTTAATTTCTTATAATTTCTAATAAAATTGAATAAATAATCAAATATTTGGATTTGGGATAGTGTTTTGATGGTTTCAGGAGTTTTTGGATAAAAACAATAAAAAATCGAAGGAAAAACTCAAAATCAGCAAAAGCGTGGCCTAAGGAAAGTGTGTCCCAAGGAAATGGAACACGCGAACATTCAAAACACGCATGCTTGTAGAAGCTTTGCCACACCCAGCGGCCCAAGCCCATGCCCGGCAGACCAAGCCCATGCCCAGAGGCCTCCTTTCATTCTTTACCTCTGCCAGGCGTACATTATAATACCTACATTATGCCCAGGGTGGACCCTGCTAAAGGTAGAACTTCTGGGCTTTTCATGCCCAATTTCCTTAATACAAGCTTGGATTAAAGGCAATTACAACTCTTGGATTCAACAAATGAAGGCCCAAACTTAATTATCCACATCATTAAAAGTCTTAATTACATTCAGAAGACTTGAAGATCTAGAAGAGTAGTTGTTGATTCTCTCTAGAAGCATAAGAGATTTGGTCATTTCAAATTTTATTTGAGTTTTCATTTTCAATTTAAAATGGAAGTCAGTAGCTTATCTTTCTTTCTAAAAGATAAGATTAGGGTAGTTAGCTTATCTTCCTCTCCAACGGATAAGATTAGTTTAGTTTTGAATTTGAATTCTAGAATTTAGGCTATAAATAAGTGAACATAGCTCATAGAGAAAGGCATCAAGTTCTCGGACTACTTCTCTTTATCTTGTTTTTCTTACTTCTTCATAGGTAACTAATTCTCTGTTAAAGGGTTAGGAGCTCTGTTTATGTTTTCTATGGATAACTAATCTATGTTTATTTTATTTCAAAATCTTGTATTGATCTATTTCGTGATTGAGTTACTTGTTCTTAATTCGGATTAATGGATCCAAAGGTAAGCTAATTCTTCTTGGGTTCTTTTATTATAATTGGAAAATTTGATATTTGTATCAATGCTTGAAAACTCTTTCACATGACTATTTGAATTCGACTAGGAATAGTGGTTCACTTAGTGTGCGACACATACATGATTTTTTATCACTTTAATTTTGAATAAGTTACATATAATTCGGATTAGAATAACTTTTGAAAATTAGGTTTTCTTTTAAGATTTAACTAGACGAGACTAGTTTGAATACGTGACATATAATTCAACTTAAGGACTACTTTTAAATCTTATTTGAATTTAAAATTAATTTTTGTACTTAATCTCTTGATTAATTAAAGTGACACCTAATAAATGCTTGAGAAACTGAGGAGCCAAGGAATTAAAAATCAGTTACTAAAGGTTTTTTCATGAAAGATCTTTGCAAACTTCAAGATAAATAAATAAGATTGGTTTTCCTAAGAGCATAGGAATCTCCAAAGACCTTGAATCTCATCATCAATGTCTTCTCTCAATGCATCATTCAACCTCACTATCTGTGGCATCCAAACATTCAACATTTAAGATAATCAAGGCTCTCAACAAGATACTTGAAATGAGGATTTATACCGATTTGGAATATAACAAAATAATTTCGTTGTGAGCATAACCCAAACTAACAATCGATCTTCAAATCAAAGTTTAATTTTTGGTTGTCACAAGTCCAACCCACTAAAAATAACCGAGAGTATTAGTCCCAGATCGTTCTCTCTAGGAATCACAATCGAATGCTAAATTACTGGTTATGAGATTAAAATGGGGTTGGGTTGATAAAACAAGAAATTAAAAAGGCAAGAAATGTAAAGCAAACAATTAAAGATAGTGATTACTAAAAAGAGGCATCCATGGCAAGTATTAAGACTATAAGCTTTCTATCCTAGTCATTAATGATCATACAATGATTAACAAGAGCTAATCCTATTAAGTCATCTCCAACATAGGAAGAATGTATAATGTTATCTTCATATTGAGAGAAAGTCAAATAGGACTAGTTAATCTCAATCCATAAGTCCTAATCAACTTACTAATTGAATTAGCAAGAGATTAGAGTCAATGAAAATAATATTAACTAACAACTCTAGATCACCAATATAAGTTGGGTGTTAATGACTCAAGAACACCTAATTTCTCTTTCTAAACCAAGAATGCTCAAAAACTACTCTAGACCTAAGCCAAGCATTTTGTCAAAAACTTGGAAGGCATAAAATAAAAGCATGGTAAAATTGCAAGCAAAAAAAAAATCTACTGCTACCCAATGCAAGAAATTAACAATAATAACTCAAACAAGCATGAAAAGAACATAAAACCTCAAAATTGCATTAAAGGGAATCAAAATTAACAAGAGTGCTCATAAACATAAAAATAACATAAAAGAGTAATTAAAAAAAGGAACTAAGAGAGAAAAGATGTAATAACAAGAAATGGTAAGAAAAACTAATTGAAAACAAGAATTAAAACCTAAATATAGAAAGAAATTAAACTAAGAACTCTAATTTCTAGAGAGAAAAGGGAGCTTCTCTCTTTAGAACTTACCTAAGGCATGTTTCATACACTATTTAATTGCTCCCCCTTTGCCCAATCTTGAATTTTGCATCAAATAGCCTTAGAAATGAGTTGGATTTGGGCCTGGAAAGCTCAGAAATCACCCCCAGCGTCTTCACTTTGATGAGATCATGTGACCAGCATCACGCATGCGCTTGGACGACGCGTCCGCATCGCTGGCAAATTCCCTCCTTACGCGTACGCGTGGATGACGCGTGCGCATGGGCTTGAATCCTCCAAATGCTCATTTATTCATGAATTCTCCACTTTGCATGCTTTTCTCTTCACTTCTTCCATCCAATACTTGCCTTACGAATCTGAAATCACTCAACAAACATATCAAGGCATCGAATAGAATTAAAGTGAATTAAATTTAGCTAATTAAAGGCCTAAAAAGCATGTTTTCACTCTTAAGCACAAATTTAGGAAGAATTACAAAAGCATGCTATTTCATTGAATAAATGTGAGATAAGTTGATAAAATCCCCTAAATTAAGCACAAGATAAATCACAAAATTGGGGTTTATCAATACTCTCTTGCTTTTTTTGATCATTAATCAGGTTTTATTAATCTAATTAGGTATTTAACCCATCCTTTGATTGCTCAATCCTTTAATCCTTGTGGGAACAATATCCACTCACCGTGGTATTACTTGTGCGATCTAGTATACTTGCTGGTATCCGTGAGTTTCAATTTTTGCTCATCATTTATCCCTAACCCCCTTTCTTTCTTTCAAAACATTAGAAAAGTGAGAATGAGTGTGAGTTTCATGCGAAGAAGAAAGTGATGAAGACAATGATGATTCACAGTCGCTGATTAGTGTCTCAAGATTGTTCATCGTGCCCGCGTTTGCTAGTGCTAAGTAACCCGTCAATAAGGCCTAGTGTGAGCCAAGAAACAATGATGGGTGCTAGTGCTAGAACTGCTACAAGATTGATGCAATTTATGTCAACCCCAAGAGCAAGAGCACCAACAAATGCAACATCAAGTGGCAATAGCAATTCCACCCCTAATTAGGACCTAACTCATATTGAAATTAGAATTATTTTATATTTTGAACATAGATTAGAGTAACATGATTAAGATTTCTTTTGTGATTTTGATAGATTACTATGGATATTATATAGACCATGTGTTGCTATACTATTATAGTACTTATTTTTACCTTTCGGTATTAGAGTCATGATGTATGAACCATGTGATGATGCTGATATTCATATTTATGTGGTTATAGTCGACTTAGTTGTAACTATCAAATTGATGTATGGACTTTGGTTTCTTGGTACTAATATTAGCTTAATGTTAAAATTTTATTTGAGAGAATTTTATTTTTATTTTGTCTACTATATTCAAGAAGTGTCAGATTCTTATCAACTTTTAAGTTCTTTCATGGACATAAAATTGAGAAGCTCAAACCGAAACTTCCTTATAGATTTTGAAAATTTTTAACCAAAAAATAAAAGAGCTTCCTATAGTAGTAAAATTAGCACTTCATACAAGAATAGAGATAACAATAGCTTCATTTCATTACATCTAATACAAATACAGATACAAGTATAAGAGACCAAATCTTAAGTTTTAAGTTAATGAACAACCCTAAACATCAAAGTACTATTGTTACTCAATTCTACTCAATTTTGCATACTTCAATAATGAGTACATAGTGAAAATGAAACACAACAATAGACAAACAACAATACACATAACCCACACCCTGATAGTTTTAATTTTTCCTTTAAGGTTCTCCGTCTTTATAATCAATTTCAATTTGGCTGTATGGTCATCTTCTATTCTAGTTACATTTTTCACTGCATCATGAGTAGAAAATGTGCAATCATTGTTCACTCCAATTAAAGCTCTAGCTAAACCTTCCTACCTGCTATCAAACTCATCTATCCAAGCAAAATATTTATAATCTTGATTCTCCGGTAAATAAACCAAATAATATGCATCATTGTTAGACAACTTTGAAAATCAAAATTAAAGTTTCTAACAAAAATTTAGCAAATAATTTTTCTACTTATTTTTCATAATGGACAACAAATTGAAGCTTCTTCTAGGATTTGTCAATGTGCCATATTCCATCAATACCACATTCAACCTGCAAAAGCACCTCCCGTCAACCTTCTTCTCCTTCTTTCTCTTCACAATTGAATTTTTGGCGACACTGAAACTCGCATTTGATGCTGGTGAGTTCATCATTTGGTGCCTTGACATTCTCTTTTTGAAGCTATCTATGGTCTCTCTCCAAATTTGTCTCATTCCACCTTTATAAATTCGGGCTTAGGGTTTCAATGAGAAGAAGAATGAGAGTATTCGAAGAGAAAGAAGGGGTTTGGATGACATTAATAACACTAACAGCCACGTAAGATTGAAAACTAATTGTGTATCTCATAGACTAATGTTTGGTTAGAACTACCATACAAATATAATTATTCATGGACACAACGCTTATTTAAATTATCCATGGTCGTCAGTTTTGTCAGCACCTAAATTTTTCATTGTCAAAAATGATTATTTACTCATATGAGATAGAAGTGCATACACTACAAGAAAAATGCTGAATATCATCGAATTTACCATCGAATTTAACGTTAAATGTTAGCATTGGATTTACCCCTGAATTTGGCAATAAATTCGTCAGATAAAAAGATTACTGTTGGATTCGATTTTTTGACAGTAAATTCACCGATAATAATTGGAGGAAAAAAAGAAAAAATGGCGCGATCATTACAGTCAAATTTATTGGCGGATTTATCCGCCAATAATCGAATTAGTGCAACACTACGTTTTGGTTATTCACAAAGCATTACTGTTAGATTTATCCGTCAGTAAATCTGAAGATAAAATTCAAACCGCAGACCATCTTCCCTCTCTTTTTTTATCTACTCTCTCTCTAACCTTCTCCTCTCTATTTCTCCTTCTCTCTTTCTTTTTCTCTCTCTCTCTCCCACAAACCACCTCCGACAGCCCCTCCACTAGCGTCGACCACCACCAACAACGTTTAAAGACTGTCTGGACTCCTTGCATCGCGTTGGTCGCTCTATCGCCACTATTTTCGTCATTCCTGCCACTTTTTCCACCACCACTACTACATCGCTGTCGCCGCTGCTCCCTATGTCACGCGAAGCTGCCTCCTTCTTCCCTCTAGGTATGTTGTCCTACTCCTTCTTCGTATTATTTTTTTATTTATTTAAAGAAATCCTAATAATGCAACCTTGTCGGTTGGTCACGGCCGCCACCACTTCGCAGTCTGTGCTTCCACCACTTCGCTGAAGCTGCCTGATAAACTCTAATTTTGTGGTTTATCTTGTGCTTCATTTAGGAGATTTTATCAACTTTTCTCACATTTATTCAATGAAATAACATGGTTTTGTAATTCTCCTTAAATTTTTGCTTAAGTGTGAAAACATACTTTTTAGGCCTTAAAATAGCTAAATTTAATTCACTTTAATTCCATTTGATGCCTTGATATATTTGTTGAGTGATTTCAGGATCATATGGCAAGTATTGGATGGAAGAAGTGAAGAGAAAAGCATGCAAAGTAGAGAATTCATGAAAAAACAAGGATTTGGAGTGCTTAGAGTGACGCGCACGCGTGAACGATGCGCACACGTGAACGACGCACACACGTGAAGAGGTGCATCGTCGAAGGCGACGCGTACGCATGACATGACGCGTACACATGACAAGAAAAATGCCAGATGACACGTACGCATGACCCATGCGTACGCGTCAAAACAGGCACGTGATCTCATTAAAGTGAAAATGCTAGGGGCGATTTCTGAGCTTCCCAGGCCCAAATCCAACTCATTCCTGAGGGTATTTCATGCAAAATTCAAGCTTGGACAAAGGGAGAGACTAATTAGTTGTAGGTTAGCACCATGTAGGTTAGTTTTCTAGAGAGAAAAGCTCCCTCTTCTCTCTAAAATTAGGGTTCTTAGGTTAATTGCATCTTAGATCTAGGCTTTAATTCTTGTTTTCATCTTGTTTCCCTTTCA
This sequence comes from Arachis stenosperma, assembly GCF_014773155.1. Classification (NCBI taxonomy): domain Eukaryota; kingdom Viridiplantae; phylum Streptophyta; class Magnoliopsida; order Fabales; family Fabaceae; genus Arachis; species Arachis stenosperma. Next base: position 59,854,447 of record NC_080377.1, on the reverse strand, counting down.
ATTTGTTATTCTGGTACTTTAATTTTCCTAGTTTTCCTTGCTATTTCCTTTATTTTAGCCCCTTTTATGTTTATGAGAACTATTATTGGATTTGGATTTCCTTTAATGCAATTTCATGTTTGATGATCTTTTTCTGTGGAATCAGAGTATGAGTTATACCTGGGTGTCCAGTGTATTTATAGTAGTGTAGAGTGACCTTTCTTGAGATAAGTTAGTTATCTTATCTTATTTTTGAGTGAAGTCATCTTATCTTTTAGGCCAGCCACCTTAAAAGTAGGCTGCGTCCTTTTGTTTGGGCCTACTTCAGCCTCTATGGCGTTTTGGCCGAGCTCTTTAAGAAGAGGTCGGTGTCGATCCAACCTTAAGAGGTCGGTCGCTCTTGTCTTCGGTCAGCCCGGATCGTATAGCTTGACCCAGAGTATGAACAGTGCCCCTGCTCGAGTTTGATCTTTCCCTTGAGGTCGTGTCTTTAGACTTTGACCCCTTTGAGGAAGTCGTGCTCGAGCATTTGCTTTTTTGGTCGATTTTGTATAACTTCTGTTGGGATTGCTTCTGCTTAAATGTGATGCGTTTTTCTTTTCTTTGTAGCACAGGTTGTGCTTCTCTCGGGAATGCGCGAGGGCTTTAAAAGCTCATTTAATTTCCCTTTGCCGTTTCTTCTTTTTCCTCTTTGTATTTCATTTTGAAATTAAAGAAGAGGCTTTACTCTCACTTTCACTTTCTTTTTCCCTTCTTCTTTTTCACTCCTTGCCTGCTAACTCTTCTGATTTTACGCCCCCAAGCCTCCTTCCTTATCTTCCCCAAAAGTGCTTCGTTGGTGCGTGTTCATCGTTGCTTTTGTCTGGGCAATTATCATTCCTGTTCCCTCTTCTCTGGTTGGTACTTTCTTTTTCCTTCTTCTGCTTTGATAGTCACCTTTATGTATACTTTTACTGTTGTATACTTGCAAAGTTTTTACCTTTATTAAGTTTGCTTTGAAAAGCTTTATTCTTTCTGTGAAAAGATTGCGTCTTTGTTTTTTATCGACGTTTACGATTTTCTCTGCTGCTCCTATGCGCACCTTGTTTCTATCAGTAGTTTTGTCTTTTGTTGCTGAATGTATGAGGGATTGGTACTTTAGGTTGAGTTTCTTGCATGTTTGAAAGGGTTAGGGTTGGTTAGGGCACAGATTTTTGCGTCTTGTTCCTTTTTTGGATTCTCGCTCTGTTGTTGCCTCCAAAGGGTGCCCCTGGACTTTAGTGTTGGTCCTCCGCTTTTTGCGAGTCCTGGGGTTTTCCTTTTGCTGCCATATTTGACACTTGTTAACCGTTTCTTTTGGCATTTTCTTAATGTCCGAGTTATTTGATAGTGACTGTTTTTCCTTTTTTTTACTGTAGGGATAGTTGTTCTATGTCTGCACGAAAAAACATTGTTGAGATGTCTTACTAAAGTACCCGCTGGTATGGCCGATTGGCTGGATTCAATAGTTCTGATGTGTGTGATCGTGGCTGATCCCGAGTACTGTGAAAAGCTTAGGAGGTTTCATAGGATATGTAGCAATAAGGATGATGAAAAGAACTATGAGTTGTTGTCACCCGACCTTGAGGAGAGGGTTAGTTTTCCTCCCTTAACTCAGGGAAAATGCCCCTTCTTCTATGCTTATGACTACTTTTTTAGCCTGTTGAATATCACCATCCCCTTTTCTTCTTTCGAGACCGACCACTTATGGGCTTGCAATGTAGCCCCTTCCCAGCTTCATCCAAATTCTTGGGGGTTCATTAAGATTTTTCAATTGTTGTGTCAGGAATTGGGTGTCTGACCTACCATTCAACTTTTTCTTTATCTCTTTGTTCTGACCAAGCCTGGGGTAGCCAAGAAAAAGGCTTCTTGGGTCTCATTCCGAGCTACTCAGGTAAAAAAGGTGTTTTCTATGTATGATGAGTCTTTTCGGGATTTTAAGAAACTACTACTTTAAAGTCTGAGCTATCAAGGATGTCCACCCTTTCTTTCAAGATGAGAATAACGAGCCGACTTTTCCTTTGTGTTGGCAAAAAGATGTAGTAGTGACTAAGTATTCTTGGGAGAGTTTGGATGAGGTTGAATAGACCTTTGTGGGTGTCTTAGAGGAGCACTGGGGGGAACCTCCTCATTTGGACACCAAGAGGTTTCTGGGAGATCCCTCCCTTCTTTATGCTGAACTTGGTAGTGCCCGACTTCTTTTCTGATAGTTTTTCTTCTATTGTAGTTGAATGTTATCCCCTTTTTGTTTGTAATTTATTTTCCTGGCTTTTTTTTCAGAGATGGTGAAGTCTTCAGACTCAATGAAATCTTTTCAGAAGGCTAAGAAGGGGGTGGCCGCTCAAAATCTGCCATAGAAGGTTTTGGGGGAGGGGTCTTCGGCACAGTTGCCTCCAAAGAATCCGCCAATTGAGTCTCAGGGGCCGAGGAAGATTATCCCGACACCCCGAGTTCAAACAATTTCCCCCGACCCTCTTCAAATGTCTTATGGTGTTGCTTCCTCCCATGCTGTTGGTCCCCTTCCAAAAAAGCAAAAGACTGTAAGGACTTATAACTTGGATGATAAAGAGTTTGACGGTGTGGCCTTTGCCACGGAGTTGATTTCTCCTCATGGCTAGGTTTCTACAGATGATGTGTCCATCCTTCACCATCTTGATTTTATAACAAGCAATAGTGTTCAGATGGCCAACCTTGGTGCAGCCTTATCTCGAGTTGTCCGAGAATGCCTAGTTTGTGCTACTAAAGCCTTCATGGAAGATGCTAACTCTAAGTATAACAGGATCAAGGCTTTGAAGGACGAGTTGGATGCCAAGGTCGCTAAGTTGGAGATTGATGTTGATAAATAGAAAACTTGGGCTACCGATGCAGAGGCAGCTGCAAATTTGGCTGAGGAAACGGAGAAAAAATACAAGGAGAGCTACACCCGTACATATAGCGAGTTATTGGAGACCAGGGAAAGGCTTCAGTCTGCCCAAACTGATTATGCCGAGCTCCAGGGTCACATGGTGGACAGTGTGACTGATGCATATGAGAACTTGAAGGCTCAAGTCCGAGTTCTTGCCCCTGAGCTCGACCTAACTCTATTTAGTCTGGATAATGTGATAGAGAACGGCAAGATCGTGCCTGCCCCTAATGACGAAGATGAGGGTCCTCCTCCTACGCCGCCAGCTAAAGCTTCTGTAGCTTCAGCCTCTTCAACTCCTTCAGCCGAGGTAGCCCCCTCTGGGTCCGATCCTGATGTGGAGATACTGAATGGCCCAGATGGGGTTGTCAATGCCACCCCTCTTGCAACCAGATCTCCCTCTCCCAAGGATGTGACTGCCGAGGTGACTTTGGATTCTTGATGACTTCTTTATTATGCTTGTGTATCCATATAGTCCGACTTGTGGACTTTGAACATGTTTTTTGTAAATCTTTGTGTGGTTGACCTCTTTGACACTCGGTTGCTTTTCTTAGCAACTTTATTTTGAAGAAACAAAACACTTTAAACTCTGAAGCTACCTTTTAGGTGGCCTTTTGAATCTTTAATGTTTTATTATGATAACTGTATTTTGCTAAACGTTTGGGGTTTTACTTTTTTGTAACCCTTTGAATTTTTCTTTACGTATGTCCCAGTCTGACCTCTTTTGAGTGAGTTTTCTACCCTTGCTTTTTTGGGGGTCATGCCCTGCTTTGACTTGGTGTTGGTTAACCTTGTATCAAGTCGGGCAGTCTCCGTGGCTTGGTGGCTGGGCTTTTAGCGACTTGTCCGACAACTTTTTAACGTTCCTTAAATAGAACCTTTTTAGTTTCGGATGACTTTTTGTAGCCTTGCTCTGAGGTTGTGCTTTCCTTTGAGGGGAGTTGCATCCCTTTTAAGCACTTTCTGAGCCATAAGTTGTTTCTCAACCTTTTTGGCTTTCTGTTTTATGGAGGTCGTACATGCGCTCCTCTGACGTCGACCTGTGCGACCTGAGTTTTTTAGTCATATTCCAACAACTTTTTAGGTAATGTTCGAAGGGAAACCTTTTCTTTATAGTTTGTTTGGATGACTTTTTTAGCTCTGGTTTGTGCTCTTGCTTTTTAAGTAGTGTCCTTTTGCAAGACTTGTACTTTTATAGCTAGGCACTTTTGCCTCGACTTTTTAGCCTTTCTTTGGCCTTAGCGAGATTTCTTCATCCCTTTTCAGTGATCCTTTCATTGGCCTGACTTCTCTGTCGGCCCTTGTTAAGTTACTTTTAGTAATCCATTTTTAGCCAAACCTCGTCAGGTCGCTTTCTATGGGTTACTTTTTATAACTTTTTGCATTAATCTGCTTCTATCGCTTTCACCTTGCCGACCTCTTTTTAATTAGACGATGAACTTAGTTTTCACCTTGCCGACCTCTTTGTAATTAGGTGATGAATTTGGTTTTCTCCTTGCCGACCTCTTTGTAATCGAGCAATAAATTTTTGCATTTTATGAGCTTAGATTAATGCGTCTTGGTATGAAACTTTTTAGGGAATTGATAACTTTTATTTGAATAGTAAATGAAATAAAAACATAAAAATATGAGCATATAAGTGCTTACCCTTCTAGGTCGAGTAATTTGGTAGATCTTGGTCTGGCGCCTCGTTAAAAAACCTTTGCAGGAAAAAGAGTGCACCTTGACCTAAGATCTTTATTACTTTCTAACTATAGTACCTTCTTAGGTTACAGGTATGCCATGACATTGGCAGCTCTCGCCCCTCGAGTTCAGACACCTTGTAGTAACCTTTTTCCAATACTTCTACAACTTGGTAAGGTCCTTTCCAGTTAGCTGCTAGCTACTCTTCTCCTGATCGACCTGATCCGACGTCGTTTCAGATTAAAATGAGATTATTGGTGGCGAAGCTTCGTTGGACTACCTTCTGATTATATTTTAAAGCCATTCGATGTTTTAGTGCTTCCTCTCTAATCCGAGCTCTTTCTCGAACTTCTGAAAGTAGGTCGAGCTCTTTCCTTTGGATTTGGGAGTTGGCCTCTTCATTGTAAAGGATCATTCTGGGAGATCCTTCTTCTATTTCTGCTGGAATCATTGCCTCCATTCCATAAGGAAGTTGGAAGGGTGATTCTCCTGTGGTTGAATGTGGGGTTGTCCAATATGCCCATAGGACTTATGGGAGCTCTTCAGCCCAAGCTCCCTTTGCATCTTGTAGCCTTCATTTTAACCCAGGCAATATGACTTTATTGGCAGCCTTTGCTTTTTCGTTGGCTTGTGGGTGTTCTACAGATGTGAATTGGTACTTTATTTTCAGGTTAGCTACTAAATTCCTGAAACCTGTTTCGGTAAACTGAGTTCCATTATCAGTGTTAATGGAGTAAGGAACCCCAAACCTTGTGATGATGTTTCTATATAGGAATTTCTGACTTCTTTGGGCAGTAGCAGTAGCTAATGGCTCTGCTTCAATCCACTTTGTGAAGTAGTCTACGCCTACAATGAGAAACTTGACTTGCCATGAATCTTGGGGGAAGGGTCCGAGAAGGTCAAGTCCCCACTTTGCAAATGGCCAGGGTGATGTAACACAGATGAGTTCTTCAAGCGGAGCTATGTGTAAGTTAGCATGCTTTTGGCATGGTGGGCATTTCTTGACGAACTCTATTACTTGCTTTTGTAAGGTCAGCCAGTAGAAACCAGCTCGGAGTACCTTTTTTTGAAAGCGCTCATGCTCCCAGGTGGTTGCCACACATGCCACTGTGTACTTCTTCCAAGACTTCCCTTGTATCGGAGTCTGGCACGCATTTTAGGAGTGATGTTGAAATCCCTCTCCTGTATAGGATGTTGCCCACTATGGTGTAGTACTGTGCTTCTCGTACTAGCCTTTTCGCCTCCTTTTTATCTGTGCGATGTATCTCAAACTTGAGGTAGTTGATTATGGGGGTCATCCATCCTTGATCCCGACCTGATATGGTTAGGAATTTTTCTTCTTCTGAGATTGATGGACTTTGTAATGTTTCTTGGATGAGATTTCTATTATTGTCCCTTGGTTTGGTGCTGGCTAGTTTTGAAAGTGCATCAGCTCGGGCATTCTGTTCCTGAGGTATATGTCGGACCTCATATCCCCTGAATTGTCCAAGCTATTCTCTGGTTTTGTCTATGTATTTTTTTATGGTAGGATCCTTAGCTTGGTAGTTTCCATCTATTTGTGAGGTGACTACTTGTGAATCGCTGAAGATGGTAAGCTTTTGAATTCCTACCTCCCTAGCCAGCCTCAAACCAGCCAGTAGTGCCTCATATTCGCCCTGATTATTTGAGGTAGGAAATTCGAACTTTAGTGATAGCTCGATTTAGGTTCCTTGATCACTTTCGATAATTACACCTGTGCCACTCCCGGTTTTGTTTGAAAAGCCGTCCACGTAGAGATTCCATTTTGTGGGAGTTCTCGGGGTGTCAATGTATTCAGCAATGAAGTTAGCCAAATACTGTGATTTGATGGCTGTCCGAGCTTTATATCGAAGATCAAATTCAGATAACTCGACTACCCACTGTAGAATTCTTCCAGCTAAGTTTGATTTCTGCAGGATGCCTTTTATGGGCTGGTTTGTCTGAACTCTGATAGTGTGAGCTTGAAAGTATTGGCAGAGTCGCCGAGAGGTGAGTATGAAGGCATAGGCGAACCTTTCTATCTTTTGATAGTTTAGTTTGGCCCCTTGTAAAGCCTTGCTGATAAAGTAGATGGGTTGTTGCCTACTTTTGTCTTCTCTGACTAGTGTTGATACTATCGCCCAACTTTCCACTGCGAGGTATAATATAAGTTCTTCACTTTCCTGTGGCCGAGTAAGGATGGGTGATTGCCCCAAGAATTTTTTAAAATCTTGGAAGGCTCATTTACACTCCCTTATCCATTCAAACCTCTTTCCCTTCCTTAATGTTACGTAAAAAAGGAGAGATCTTATGGCTGATCCGGCTAGAAATCTTGACAGAGCTGCCAGTCTGCCATTGAGCTGTTGTACCTTTTTGACAGAAGTCAGACTTTTCATGTTGAGTATAGCCTGGCATTTATCTGGGTTTGCTTCGATTCCTCTTTGGGTGAGCATGAAGCCCAGGAATTTGCCAGCTTCTACCGTGAAGGTACACTTTGCGGGGTTAAGTCGCATACCATGCTTTCTTATGGTGTCGAACACTTTAGCCAGGTCGGATAAAAATGATTCCTCACTTTGTGTTTTTACCAGCATGTCATCTACATAGACCTCCATTAGGTTTCCGATGTGGTCGGGGAAGACTTTGTTCATCAATCTTTGGTAGATAGCTCCTGCGTTCTTGAGTCCGAAGGGCATAACTATATAGCAATAGTTTGCCTTTGGGGTTAGGAACGAGGTCTTCTCTTGGTCGGGTGGGTACATTGGGATTTGGTTGTATCCTGAATAGGCATCCATGAAGGAGAGGTACGTGTATCCAGAAGAGGCGTCCACTAGAGTGTCTATATTCGGGAGCGGGTAGGGATCTTTTGGGCAAGCCTTATTGAGGTCGGTGTAGTCGGTATACATTCTCCACTTGCCATTTGACTTTTTCACCAAGACAACGTTGGCTAGCCATAATGGGTACTTGACCTCCCTTATGAACCCTGTCTCCAGTAAGGCTTGCACCTGCTCTTCTACAGCTTGGGACCTTTTTGGTCCAAGCTTGTTGCGCTTCTGTTGCACGGGCTGAGATCCAGGGTATACCGCCAGTTTGTGGCACATTAATTTGGGATCTATACCGGGCATGTCTGCGGCCTTCCACGCAAAGAGATCGGCATTATCCTTTAGGAATTGTATCACTGGCTCCTTTAAGTCTCCTTTTAAGGTTGCCCCTATATTTGTTATTTTATCCCGAGCGTCCCCTATTTGGACTTCTTCGGTCTCATCCTCAGGTTGTGGACGAAGTTCTTCGTGAACTCGAACTCCCCCGAGTTCAATGGTGTTGATTTCCTCTCTTCTGGGGTTGCCTTTAAGGTTTAGACTTTCGTTGTAACAGCGTCGTGCAATCTTTAGGTCTCCTTTTATTGTGGCGATCCCTTCTGGAGTTGGGAACTTCATGCACAGATGTGGAATTGAGACTACTACAGCGAGTTGGTTTAGCATTGTCCGGCCTATTAAGGCGTTATAAGCTAAGCTCACGTCGACTACGTTGTAGTCTATGTTTAATGTCCTTGACCGAGTTCCTTTTTCAAAGGTTGTATGCAGCGAGATGTTGATAAACCCCATTTGTAGGGTTTATCTTATGCTTCATTTAAGGGATTTTATGACCTTTTACCCACATTTATTCAATGAAATAGCATGGTTTTGTATATTCTCCTTTAATTGTGCTTAAAAGTGAAAACATGCTTTTTAGGTCTTAAAATAGATTAATTTAATTCACCTTGATTCCATTAGATGCCTTGATATGTTTGTTAAGTGATTTCAGATTTAGGAGGCAAAGATTGGATCAAGGGAATGAAGGAAAAGCATGTAAAGTTGGAGAACTCATGAAGAAATGAAGGAATCGCAAAAGCTGTCAAGCCGACCTCTTCGTACTTAATCGACCATAACTTGAGCTACAGAGGTTCAAATGATGCGGTTTCAGTTGGGTTAGAAAGCTAACATCCGGGGCTTCGAAATGATATAAGATTTGCCATAGTTGCTACACGTATGGTGACGCGTATGCACACTGTACGCGCACGCGTCGTTGCTGCCATATGGTCCACTTAAAGCAATATGTGGCCAGCGAATTCTAAAGCCTTATGGGCCCAATCCAACTCATTTCTGATGCTATTTAAGCCAAGGATTGAAGGGGAAATGAAGAGACTTTTTGTACTTTTAATCATTAGTCATAGTTTAGTAGTTAGAGTTAGTTTCTAGAGAGAGAAGCTCTCACTTCTCTCTAGGATTAGGATTAGGATTAGTTCTTAGATCTAGGTTTTAATCTTTGCTTTCTTCTACTTCTACCTTTCAATTCTTTGTTGTTACATTCATCTTCCTCTATTCTTTTGTTGTAATTTCCTTTATGTTGTTCTTATACTTTGTTGTAGATCTACTTTTGTTCTTCTTATTCTCTTTCAATTCAATTATAGGTAATTCATAATAATTGTGTTCATTTGATTTGTTGTTGTTTAATTCCTTGTAATTGAGTAGTGTAGATTTACTTTTCTTGTAATTTTACTATGCTTTTCTTTTATGCCTTCCAAGTGTTTGATGAAATGCTTGGTTGGATTTTAGAGTAGAATTTTATACTCTTGGCTTGGAAAGGTAACTTAGGAACTCTTGAGTTACTAATGTCCAAGTAATTGATGATTGGGAGCCATTTACTCTAGTTCTCACTAATTGAATTAGTGGAGAGTTAGGACTTATGGACTAGTATTGATATAGTTCATTTGACTTTCCTTTACTACTAGTTAGAGGATGATTTAATGAGATTAATCCTTGCCAATTCTCATATTGTGGTTAGTGATTAGGATAGAGATCCTTGACCACCAACCCTTGCCAAGACCTTTTTAGCCATTAGTTTACTTTCTTGCCATTTATCTTTCATGCTTCATATCAAAACCTCAAAATAACTCACAACCAATAACAAGACACTTTATTGTAATTCCTAGGGAGAACGACTCGAGGTTTGAATACTTCAGTTTATAAATTTTAGGGGTTTGTACTAGTGACAAACAACTTTTTGTATAAGAGGATTATTGTTAGTTTAGAGACTATACTTCGACGAGATTTCATTTGTAAAATTCTAAACCGTCAAAAATCAAATCATCATATGTATCCTAGTGGTTGGATTGGGGTGTCTCCAAGTCCGAACAAGCTATTCAGATATGCTCTGAGCTCTTTATCTTGCAAGCCGAGTTTGTTGAAGACAGATTTGAACAAGATGTCTGCGGAGCTTCCTTAGTCTACCAACGTTCGATGGAGATTAGTATTGGCGAGTATGATGGTAATGACCATGGGATCATCGTGCCCCAGGATGATGCTTGTGGTGTCTTCTTGGGTAAAGGTAATAGTGGGGAGGTTGGGTGACCTGTCCCCTTCTCCGACATAATATACCTCTTTAAGGTGTTGGTGCACGAAATTGTGATCACTACAACTTCGCACAACTAACCAGCAAGTGCACTGGGTCGTCCAAGTAATACCTTACGCGAGTAAGGGTCGATCCCACGGAGATTGGTGGTATGAAGCAAGCTATGGTCATCTTGTAAATCTCAGTCAGGCAGACTCAAATGTATAATGGTGATGAACGAAAATAACATAAAGATAAAGATAGAGATACTTATGTAATTCATTGGTAGGAACTTCAGATAAGCGCATGAAGATGCCTTCCCTTCCGTCTCTCTGCTTTCCTACTGTCTTCATCCAATCCTTCTTACTCCTTTCCATGGCAAGCTCGTGTAGGGTTTCACTGTTGTCAGCAGCTACCTCCCATCCGCGCAGTGAAAGCTAATGCTCTTACACTCTGTCACAGTGCGGCCAATCACCGGTTTGGTTCCCTCCCCTACCGGAATAGAATAACTCTTTTGCGTCTGTCACTAACGCCCAGTAGGTTACAGGTTTGAAGCACGTCACAGTCATTCAATCATTGAATCCTACTCAGAATACCACAGACAGGTTTAGACCTTCCGGATTCTCTTGAATGCCGCCATCAGGTCCTGCCTATACCACGAAGATTCCGATTAAAGAATCCAAGAGATATTCACTAAGCCTCAGATGCTTGTAGAACAAGAATGGTTGTCAGTCACCTTGTTCATGAGTGAGAATGATGATGAGTGTCACGGATCATCACATTCATCAAGTTGAAGAACAAGTGATATCTTAGAACAAGAACAAGCGGAATTGAATGGAAGAACAATAGTAATTGCATTAATACTCGAGGTACAGCAGAGCTCCACACCTTAATCTATGGTGTGTAGAAACTCCACCGTTGAAAATACATAAGCATAAGGTCTAGGCATGGCCGAATGGCCAGCCTCCCAATGATCTAAGATAGCATAAAACTCAAAGATAGCTACCAAGATGTCAAATACAATAGTACAAGGTCCTACTTATAGAAAACTAGTAGCCTAAGGTGTACAGAAATGAGTAAATGACATAAAAATCCACTTCCGGGCCCACTTGGTGTGTGCTTGGGCTGAGCAATGAAGGAATTTCGTGTAGAGACTTTTCTGGAGTTAAACGCCAGCTTTTATGCCAGTTTGGGCGTTTAACTCCAAGTTTTATGCCAGTTCCGGCGTTTAACGCTGGAATTTCTGTAGGTGACTTTGAACGCCGGTTTGGGCCTTCAAATCTTGGGCAAAGTATGGACTATTATATATTGCTGGAAAGCCCAGGATGTCTACTTTCCAACGCCGTTGAGAGCGCGCCAATTGGGCTTCTGTAGCTCCAGAAAATCCACTTCGAGTGCAGGGAGGTCAGAATCCAACAGCATCTGCAGTCCTTTTTCAGTCTCTGAATCAGATTTTTGCTCAGGTCCCTCAATTTCAGCCAGAAAATACCTGAAATCACAGAAAAAACACAAACTCATAGTAAAGTCCAGAAAAGTGAATTTTAACTAAAAACTAATAAAAATATAATAAAAACTAAACTAAAACTACCAAAAACATACTAAAAACAATGCCAAAAAGCGTACAAATTTTCCGCTCATCACAACACCAAACTTAAATTGTTGCTTGTCCCCAAGCAACTGAAAATCAAATAAGATAAAAAGAAGAGAATATACTATAGACTCCAAATTATCAATGAAACATAGCTCCAAATTAGATGAGCGGGACTAGTAGCTTTTTGCCTCCAAACAGTTTTGGCATCTCACTTTATCCTCTGAGGTTCAGAATGATTGGCTTCTTTAGGAACTCAGAATCCAGATAGTGTTATTGATTCTCTTAGTTAAGTATGATTATTCTTGAACACAGCTACTTTATGAGTCTTGGCCGTGGCCCAAAGCACTCTGTCTTCCAGTATTACCACCGGATACATACATGCCACAGACACATAATTGGGTGAACCTTTTCAGATTGTGACTTAGCTTTGCTAAAGTCCCCAATTAGAGGTGTCCAGGGTTCTTAAGCACACTCTTATTGCCTTGGATCACAACTTTATTTCTTCTTTTCTTTCTCTCTCCCTTTTTTCGTTTTTTTTCCTTTTTTTTTTTTGTATTCACTGCTTTTTCTTGCCTCAAGAATCATTTTTATGATTTTTCAGATCCTCAGTAACATGTCTCCTTTTTCATCATTCTTTCAAGAGCCAACAATTTTAACATTCATGAACCACAAATTCAAAAGACATATGCACTGTTTAAGCATACATTCAGAGAACAAAAGTGTTGCCACCACATCAAACTAATTAAGCTAGTTTTAAAGATGAATTTGAAATCCTGTACTTCTTGTTCTTTTGTAATAAAACAGTTTTCATTTAAGAAAGGTGATGGATTCATATTCATAGCTTTAAGGCATAGACACTAAGACACTAATGATCATAAGACACAAACATGGATAAACATAAAGCACTAAATTCGAAAAACAGAAGAATAAAGAACAAGGAGATTAAAGAACGGGTCCACCTTAGTGATGGCGGATCTTTTCTTCTTCTTGAAGATCCTATGGAGTGCTTGAGCTCCTCAATGTCTCTTCCTTGTCCTTGTTGCTCCTCTCTCATGATTTTTTTGATCTTCTCTAATTTCATGGAGAATGATGGAGTGTTCTTGATGCTCCACCCTTAGTTGTCCCATGTTGGAACTTAATTCTCCTAGGGAGGTGTTCAGTTGCTCCCAATAGTCTTGTGGAGGAAAGTGCATCCCTTGAGGTATCTTAGGGATCTCTTGATGAGAGGGGTCTCTTGTTTGCTCCATCTTCTTCTTAGTGATGGGCTTGAGGTCATGCCTTCTCAGTTGAACCGGCTTTGGATGCCATAAATGGTTATGGAAAAACAAAAAGCAATGCTTTTACCACACCAAACTTAAAAGGTTTGCTCGTCCTCGAGCAAAAGAAGAAAGAAGAGAGTAGAAGAAGAAGAAATGGAGGAGAGGAGATGGCTTTGTGGTTAGGCCAAAGAGGGGAAGAAGTGGTGTTTTATGAAGGATGGATGTGAGTGGTGAAGAGAAAGAGATGTTGAGGTGATTGGTGAATGGGTGAAGAAGAGAGAGTGGTGGGGTTGTTTGGGGATCCTGTGGGGTCCACAGATCCTTAGGTGTCAAGGAAAAGTCATCCCTGCACCAAATAGCATCAAAATCCACGTTTTGAGCCATTTCTGGCGTTAAACGCCGGGCTGGTGCCCATTCCTGGCGTTTAACGCCAGGTTCTTGCCCTTTCCTGGCGTTTAACGCCAGTCTGGTGCCCCTTTCTGGCGTTAAACGCCCAGAATGGTGCCAGACTGGGCGTTAAACGCCCAACTGCTAGCCTCACTGGCGTTTAAACGCCAGTGAGTTCTTCCTCCAGGGTGTGCTGTTTTTCTTCCTGTTTTTCATTCTGTTTTTGCTTTTTCAATGGATTTGTGACTTCTTATGATCATCAACCTACAAAAACATAAAATAACAAAAGAAAATAGTCAAAATATAACATTGGGTTGCCTCCCAACAAGCGCTTCTTTAATGTCATTAGCTTGACAGAGGACTCTCATGGAGCCTCACAGATACTCAGAGCAATGTGGGAACCTCCCAACACCAAACTTAGAGTTTGAATGTGGGGGTTCAACACCAAACTTAGAGTTTGGTTGTGGCCTCCCAACACCAAACTTAGAGTTTGACTGTGGGGGCTCTGTTTGTCTCTGATTTGAGAGAAGCTCTTCATGCTTCTTCTCCATGGTGACAGAGGGATATCCTTGAGCCTTAAACACCAAGGATTTTTCATTCACTTGAATGATCGACTCTCCTCTATCAACATCAATTACAGCCCTTGCTGTGGCTAGGAAAGGTCTGCTAAGGATGATGGATTCATCCATGCACTTCCTAGGATCTTGTCTCCTTTGAGGTAATTTCTGCCTAGACAAGTCATCCAGTTCTTTGGTGAGCAAGGGAGGTTCATCTTCCCAAGTCTCATTTCCAAATAACTTGTCATTTAGCTTCATGATTGCTCCAAGGTATTTAGCAACTTGCTCTTTAGTGACATACTCATCCTCTTCAGAGGGAGAATACTCATCAGAGCTCATGAAAGGCAGAAGTAAGTCCAATGGAATCTTTATGGTCTCATTTTGAGCCTCAGATTCCCATGGTTCCTCATTGAGGAACTCAGAGGAGATTGGTACACGCCCATTGAGGTCTTCCTCAGTGGCGTCCTCCTCCTCTCTTTCCTCTCCATATTCGGCCATGCTTATGGCTTTGCACTCTCCTTTTGGATTTTCTTCTGTATTACTTGGGAGAGTACTAGGAGGAAGTTCAGTAACTTTCTTACTCAGCTGACCCACTTGTCCTTCCAAATTCCTAATGGAGGACCTTGTTTCAGTCATGAAACTTTGAGTGATCTTTATTAGATCAGAGACCATTGTTGCTAAGTCAGAAGTATTCTGCTTAGAACTCTCTGTCTGTTGCTGAGAAGATGATGGAAAAGGCTTGCCATTGCTAAACCTGTTTCTTCCACCATTATTGTTATTGAAACCTTGTTGAGGTCTCTCTTGATTCTTCCATGAGAAATTTGGGTGATTTCTCCATGAAGAATTGTAGGTGTTTCCATAGGGTTCTCCTAGGTAATTCACCTCTTCCATTGAAGGATTCTCAGGATCATAAGCTTCTTCCTCAGATGAAGCCTCCTTAGTACTGCTTGGTGCATTTTGCATTCCAGACAGACTCTGAGAAATCAAATTGACTTGTTGAGTCAATATCTTGTTCTGAGCCAATATGGTATTCAGAGTGTCAATCTCAAGAACTCCTTTCTTCTGACTAGTCCCATTGTTCACAGGATTTCTTTCAGAAGTGTACATGAATTGGTTATTTGCAACCATTTCAATTAATTCTTGAGCTTCTGCAGGCGTCTTCTTCAGATGAAGAGATCCTCCAGCAGAGCTATCCAAGGACATCTTAGATAGTTCAGAGAGACCATCATAGAAAATACCTATGATGCTCCATTCAGAAAGCATGTCTGAAGGACATCTTCTGATTAATTGTTTGTATCTTTCCCAAGCTTCATAGAGGGATTCTCCATCCTTCTGTCTGAAGGTTTGGACTTCCACTCTAAGCTTACTCCATCTTTGTGGTGGAAAGAACTTTGCCAAGAAGGCATTGACTAGCTTTTCCCAAGAGTCCAGGCTTTCTTTAGGTTGAGAATCCAACCATATTATAGCTCTGTCTCTTACAGCAAAAGGGAATAGCATCAGTCTGTAGACCTCAGGGTTAACCCCATTAGTCTTGACTGTGTCACAGATTTGCAAGAATTCAGCTAAGAACTGATGAGGATCTTCCATTGGAAGTCCATGGAACTTGCAATTCTGTTGCATTAGAGAAACTAATTGAGGCTTAAGCTCAAAGTTGTTTGCTCCAATGGCAGGGATAGAGATGCTTCTCCCATAGAAATCAGGAGTAGGTGCAGTAAAGTCACCCAGCACCTTCCTTGCATTGTTTGCATTGTTGTTGTTTTCGGCTGCCATGTCTTCTTCCTCTTTGAAGAATTCGGTCAGGTCCTCTAAAGAGAGTTGTGCTTTGGCTTCTCTTAGCTTTCTCTTCAAGGTCCTTTCGGGTTCAGGGTCAGCTTCAACAATAATGCCTTTGTCTCTGCTCCTGCTCATATGAAAGAGAAGAGAACAAGAAAATGTGGAATCCTCTATGTCACAGTATAGAGATTCCTTGAAGTGTCAGAGGAAAAGAGAAATAGAAAGAAGAAGGAGAAGAAGAATTCGAACTTTACTTAGATAAGGTTCGAATTGTGCATTGAGAAGGAGTGGTACTCCATGAATAGAAGGATGTGAGAAGGAGGGAAGAAGATTTTCGAAAATTAATTAAAATATTTTGAAAACATTTTTGAAAAACATTAATTGATTTTCGAAAATCAAAGTGGAAAAGAAATCAAGTGATTTTTTTTTGAAAAAGATTTTGAAATTAGAAATTAAAAAGATTTGATTGAAAACTTATTTTAAAAAAAAGATGTGATTGAAAAATTATGGTTTTAAAAAGATATGATTGAAAAGATATGATTTGAAAACAATTTTAAAAGATATGATTTGAAAACAATTTTAAAAAGATTTGATTTTTAAAAATTAATGACTTACCTAACAAGAAAAGATATGATTCAAACATAAAACCTTCCTTAACAGAAAAGGCAAAAAAATGTTCAATCAAATCATTAATTGTTAGTAAGTATCTTTGAAAAAGGAAAGAAATTGATTTTGAAAACATTTGATTGAAAAGATATGATTTGAAAAAGATTTGATTTTGAAAAACTTTGAAAACTTGAAAAAAAATTGATTTGAAAACAAAATCTTCCCCCTAGCACCATCCTGGCGTTAAACGCCCAGAATGGTATACATTCTGGCGTTTAACGCCCAAAATGCTACCTTTTTGGGCGTTAAACGCCCAACCAGGCACCCTGGCTGGCGTTTAAACGCTAGTCTGTCTTCTTCACTGGGCATTTTTGAATGCTCAGCTTTTTCTGTGTGATTCCTCTGCAGTATGTTCTGAATCTTCAATTCTCTGTATTATTGACTTGAAAAGACACAAATTAAAAATATTTTTGGATTTTTAATAATAAAAAATGCAACTAAAATCAAATAACAATGCATGCAAGACACCAAACTTAGCAGTTTGTATACTACTGACACTAACTACATGAGAATGCATATGAGAAACAACAAAACACTCAAGTCAATAGAATTCAAAGATCAAAACAAGAAAATCATCAAGAACAACTTGAAGATTAATTAAGACACATGCAAAAAATTCGAAAAATGCAAGAAGAACAGAAACATGCAATTGACACCAAACTTAAGATGAGACTCTAGACTCAAGCAAGAAATATTTTGGTTTTTATGATTTTGTAATTTTTTTGGGTTTTTTCGAAAATTAAGTGAAAAGGGAAAATAAAGGTATCAAAATTCTTAATTAGAATTCCAGGAATCATGCAATGTTAGTCTAAAGCTTTTGTCTAAAGGAATTAGACATGGCCGGCTAAGCTTCAGCAGGACATTGTATTCAAGAGCTAAATTGATGAGAATCAATCAGCTTTGGTGATGATAAGAACATCACCTTGAAACACTAGAATTCATTCTTAAGAACTCTGAAGAAAAATGCCTAATCTAAGCAACAAGATGAACCGTCAGTTGTTCATACACAAGAACAATCCCCGGCAACGGCGCCAAAAACTTGGTGCACGAAATTGTGATCACTACAACTTCGCACAACTAACCAGCAAGTGCACTGGGTCGTCCAAGTAATACCTTACGCGAGTAAGGGTCGATCCCACGGAGATTGGTGGTATGAAGCAAGCTATGGTCATCTTGTAAATCTCAGTCAGGCAGACTCAAATGTATAATGGTGATGAACGAAAATAACATAAAGATAAAGATAGAGATACTTATGTAATTCATTGGTAGGAACTTCAGATAAGTGCATGAAGATGCCTTCCCTTCCGTCTCTCTGCTTTCCTACTGTCTTCATCCAATCCTTCTTACTCCTTTCCATGGCAAGCTCGTGTAGGGTTTCACTGTTGTCAGCAGCTACCTCCCATCCGCGCAGTGAAAGCTAATGCTCTTACACTCTGTCACAGTGCGGCCAATCACCGGTTTGGTTCCCTCCCCTACCGGAATAGAATAACTCTTTTGCGTCTGTCACTAACGCCCAGTAGGTTACAGGTTTGAAGCACGCCACAGTCATTCAATCATTGAATCCTACTCAGAATACCACAGACAAGGTTTAGACCTTCCGGATTCTCTTGAATGCCGCCATCAGGTCCTGCCTATACCACGAAGATTCCGATTAAAGAATCCAAGAGATATTCACTAAGCCTCAGATGCTTGTAGAACAAGAATGGTTGTCAGTCACCTTGTTCATGAGTGAGAATGATGATGAGTGTCACGGATCATCACATTCATCAAGTTGAAGAACAAGTGATATCTTAGAACAAGAACAAGCGGAATTGAATGGAAGAACAATAGTAATTGCATTAATACTCGAGGTACAGCAGAGCTCCACACCTTAATCTATGGTGTGTAGAAACTCCACCGTTGAAAATACATAAGCATAAGGTCTAGGCATGGCCGAATGGCCAGCCTCCCAATGATCTAAGATAGCATAAAACTCAAAGATAGCTACCAAGATGTCAAATACAATAGTACAAGGTCCTACTTATAGAAAACTAGTAGCCTAAGGTGTACAGAAATGAGTAAATGACATAAAAATCCACTTCCGGGCCCACTTGGTGTGTGCTTGGGCTGAGCAATGAAGGAATTTCGTGTAGAGACTTTTTCTGGAGTTAAACGCCAGCTTTTATGCCAGTTTGGGCGTTTAACTCCAAGTTTTATGCCAGTTCCGGCGTTTAACGCTGGAATTTCTGTAGGTGACTTTGAACGCCGGTTTGGGCCTTCAAATCTTGGGCAAAGTATGGACTATTATATATTGCTGGAAAGCCCAGGATGTCTACTTTCCAACGCCGTTGAGAGCGCGCCAATTGGGCTTCTGTAGCTCCAGAAAATCCACTTCGAGTGCAGGGAGGTCAGAATCCAACAGCATCTGCAGTCCTTTTCAGTCTCTGAATCAGATTTTTGCTCAGGTCCCTCAATTTCAGCCAGAAAATACCTGAAATCACAGAAAAACACACAAACTCATAGTAAAGTCCAGAAAAGTGAATTTTAACTAAAAACTAATAAAAATATAATAAAAACTAAACTAAAACTACCAAAAACATACTAAAAACAATGCCAAAAAGCGTACAAATTTTCCGCTCATCACAACACCAAACTTAAATTGTTGCTTGTCCCCAAGCAACTGAAAATCAAATAAGATAAAAAGAAGAGAATATACTATAGACTCCAAATTATCAATGAAACATAGCTCCAAATTAGATGAGCGGGACTAGTAGCTTTTTGCCTCCAAACAGTTTTGGCATCTCACTTTATCCTCTGAGGTTCAGAATGATTGGCTTCTTTAGGAACTCAGAATCCAGATAGTGTTATTGATTCTCTTAGTTAAGTATGATTATTCTTGAACACAGCTACTTTATGAGTCTTGGCCGTGGCCCAAAGCACTCTGTCTTCCAGTATTACCACCGGATACATACATGCCACAGACACATAATTGGGTGAACCTTTTCAGATTGTGACTTAGCTTTGCTAAAGTCCCCAATTAGAGGTGTCCAGGGTTCTTAAGCACACTCTTATTGCCTTGGATCACAACTTTATTTCTTCTTTTTCTTTCTCTCTCCCCTTTTTTCGTTTTTTTCCTTTTTTTTTTTGTATTCACTGCTTTTTCTTGCCTCAAGAATCATTTTTATGATTTTTCAGATCCTCAGTAACATGTCTCCTTTTTCATCATTCTTTCAAGAGCCAACAATTTTAACATTCATGAACCACAAATTCAAAAGACATATGCACTGTTTAAGCATACATTCAGAGAACAAAAGTGTTGCCACCACATCAAACTAATTAAGCTAGTTTTAAAGATGAATTTGAAATCCTGTACTTCTTGTTCTTTTGTAATAAAACAGTTTTCATTTAAGAAAGGTGATGGATTCATATTCATAGCTTTAAGGCATAGACACTAAGACACTAATGATCATAAGACACAAACATGGATAAACATAAAGCACTAAAATTCGAAAAACAGAAGAATAAAGAACAAGGAGATTAAAGAACGGGTCCACCTTAGTGATGGCGGATCTTTTCTTCTTCTTGAAGATCCTATGGAGTGCTTGAGCTCCTCAATGTCTCTTCCTTGTCCTTGTTGCTCCTCTCTCATGATTTTTTTGATCTTCTCTAATTTCATGGAGAATGATGGAGTGTTCTTGATGCTCCACCCTTAGTTGTCCCATGTTGGAACTTAATTCTCCTAGGGAGGTGTTCAGTTGCTCCCAATAGTCTTGTGGAGGAAAGTGCATCCCTTGAGGTATCTTAGGGATCTCTTGATGAGAGGGGTCTCTTGTTTGCTCCATCTTCTTCTTAGTGATGGGCTTGAGGTCATGCCTTCTCAGTTGAACCGGCTTTGGATGCCATAAATGGTTATGGAAAAACAAAAAGCAATGCTTTTAGCACACCAAACTTAAAAGGTTTGCTCGTCCTCGAGCAAAAGAAGAAAGAAGAGAGTAGAAGAAGAAGAAATGGAGGAGAGGGAGATGGCTTTGTGGTTAGGCCAAAGAGGGGAAGAAGTGGTGTTTTATGAAGGATGGATGTGAGTGGTGAAGAGAAAGAGATGTTGAGGTGATTGATGAATGGGTGAAGAAGAAGAGAGAGTGGTGGGGTTGTTTGGGGATCCTGTGGGGTCCACAGATCCTTAGGTGTCAAGGAAAAGTCATCCTGCACCAAATAGCATCAAAATCCACGTTTTGAGCCATTTCTGGCGTTAAACGCCGGGCTGGTGCCCATTCCTGGCGTTTAACGCCAGGTTCTTGCCCTTTCCTGGCGTTTAACGCCAGTCTGGTGCCCCTTTCTGGCGTTAAACGCCCAGAATGGTGCCAGACTGGGCGTTAAACGCCCAACTGCTAGCCTCACTGGCGTTTAAACGCCAGTGAGTTCTTCCTCCAGGGTGTGCTGTTTTTCTTCCTGTTTTTCATTCTGTTTTTGCTTTTTCAATGGATTTTGTGACTTCTTATGATCATCAACCTACAAAAAACATAAAATAACAAAGAAAATAGTCAAAATATAACATTGGGTTGCCTCCCAACAAGCGCTTCTTTAATGTCATTAGCTTGACAGAGGACTCTCATGGAGCCTCACAGATACTCAGAGCAATGTGGGAACCTCCCAACACCAACTTAGAGTTTGAATGTGGGGGTTCAACACCAAACTTAGAGTTTGGTTGTGGCCTCCCAACACCAAACTTAGAGTTTGACTGTGGGGGCTCTGTTTGTCTCTGATTTGAGAGAAGCTCTTCATGCTTCTTCTCCATGGTGACAGAGGGATATCCTTGAGCCTTAAACACCAAGGATTTTTCATTCACTTGAATGATCGACTCTCCTCTATCAACATCAATTACAGCCCTTGCTGTGGCTAGGAAAGGTCTGCTAAGGATGATGGATTCATCCATGCACTTCCTAGGATCTTGTCTCCTTTGAGGTAATTTCTGCCTAGACAAGTCATCCAGTTCTTTGGTGAGCAAGGGAGGTTCATCTTCCCAAGTCTCATTTCCAAATAACTTGTCATTTAGCTTCATGATTGCTCCAAGGTATTTAGCAACTTGCTCTTTAGTGACATACTCATCCTCTTCAGAGGGAGAATACTCATCAGAGCTCATGAAAGGCAGAAGTAAGTCCAATGGAATCTTTATGGTCTCATTTTGAGCCTCAGATTCCCATGGTTCCTCATTGAGGAACTCAGAGGAGATTGGTACACGCCCATTGAGGTCTTCCTCAGTGGCGTCCTCCTCCTCTCTTTCCTCTCCATATTCGGCCATGCTTATGGCTTTGCACTCTCCTTTTGGATTTTCTTCTGTATTACTTGGGAGAGTACTAGGAGGAAGTTCAGTAACTTTCTTACTCAGCTGACCCACTTGTCCTTCCAAATTCCTAATGGAGGACCTTGTTTCAGTCATGAAACTTTGAGTGATCTTTATTAGATCAGAGACCATTGTTGCTAAGTCAGAAGTATTCTGCTTAGAACTCTCTGTTGTTGCTGAGAAGATGATGGAAAAGGCTTGCCATTGCTAAACCTGTTTCTTCCACCATTATTGTTATTGAAACCTTGTTGAGGTCTCTCTTGATTCTTCCATGAGAAATTTGGGTGATTTCTCCATGAAGAATTGTAGGTGTTTCCATAGGGTTCTCCTAGGTAATTCACCTCTTCCATTGAAGGATTCTCAGGATCATAAGCTTCTTCCTCAGATGAAGCCTCCTTAGTACTGCTTGGTGCATTTTGCATTCCAGACAGACTCTGAGAAATCAAATTGACTTGTTGAGTCAATATCTTGTTCTGAGCCAATATGGTATTCAGAGTGTCAATCTCAAGAACTCCTTTCTTCTGACTAGTCCCATTGTTCACAGGATTTCTTTCAGAAGTGTACATGAATTGGTTATTTGCAACCATTTCAATTAATTCTTGAGCTTCTGCAGGCGTCTTCTTCAGATGAAGAGATCCTCCAGCAGAGCTATCCAAGGACATCTTAGATAGTTCAGAGAGACCATCATAGAAAATACCTATGATGCTCCATTCAGAAAGCATGTCTGAAGGACATCTTCTGATTAATTGTTTGTATCTTTCCCAAGCTTCATAGAGGGATTCTCCATCCTTCTGTCTGAAGGTTTGGACTTCCACTCTAAGCTTACTCCATCTTTGTGGTGGAAAGAACTTTGCCAAGAAGGCATTGACTAGCTTTTCCCAAGAGTCCAGGCTTTCTTTAGGTTGAGAATCCAACCATATTATAGCTCTGTCTCTTACAGCAAAAGGGAATAGCATCAGTCTGTAGACCTCAGGGTTAACCCCATTAGTCTTGACTGTGTCACAGATTTGCAAGAATTCAGCTAAGAACTGATGAGGATCTTCCATTGGAAGTCCATGGAACTTGCAATTCTGTTGCATTAGAGAAACTAATTGAGGCTTAAGCTCAAAGTTGTTTGCTCCAATGGCAGGGATAGAGATGCTTCTCCCATAGAAATCAGGAGTAGGTGCAGTAAAGTCACCCAGCACCTTCCTTGCATTGTTTGCATTGTTGTTGTTTTCGGCTGCCATGTCTTCTTCCTCTTTGAAGAATTCGGTCAGGTCCTCTAAAGAGAGTTGTGCTTTGGCTTCTCTTAGCTTTCTCTTCAAGGTCCTTTCGGGTTCAGGGTCAGCTTCAACAATAATGCCTTTGTCTCTGCTCCTGCTCATATGAAAGAGAAGAGAACAAGAAAATGTGGAATCCTCTATGTCACAGTATAGAGATTCCTTGAAGTGTCAGAGGAAAAGAGAAATAGAAAGAAGAAGGAGAAGAAGAATTCGAACTTTACTTAGATAAGGTTCGAATTGTGCATTGAGAAGGAGTGGTACTCCATGAATAGAAGGATGTGAGAAGGAGGGAAGAAGATTTTCGAAAATTAATTAAAATATTTTGAAAACATTTTTGAAAAACATTAATTGATTTTCGAAAATCAAAGTGGAAAAGAAATCAAGTGATTTTTTTTTGAAAAAGATTTTGAAATTAGAAATTAAAAAGATTTGATTGAAAACTTATTTTAAAAAAAAGATGTGATTGAAAAATTATGGTTTTAAAAAGATATGATTGAAAAGATATGATTTGAAAACAATTTTAAAAGATATGATTTGAAAACAATTTTAAAAAGATTTGATTTTTAAAAATTAATGACTTACCTAACAAGAAAAGATATGATTCAAACATAAAACCTTCCTTAACAGAAAAGGCAAAAAAATGTTCAATCAAATCATTAATTGTTAGTAAGTATCTTTGAAAAAGGAAAGAAATTGATTTTGAAAACATTTGATTGAAAAGATATGATTTGAAAAAGATTTGATTTTGAAAAACTTTGAAAACTTGAAAAAAAATTGATTTGAAAACAAAATCTTCCCCCTAGCACCATCCTGGCGTTAAACGCCCAGAATGGTATACATTCTGGCGTTTAACGCCCAAAATGCTACCTTTTTGGGCGTTAAACGCCCAACCAGGCACCCTGGCTGGCGTTTAAACGCTAGTCTGTCTTCTTCACTGGGCATTTTTGAATGCTCAGCTTTTTCTGTGTGATTCCTCTGCAGTATGTTCTGAATCTTCAATTCTCTGTATTATTGACTTGAAAAGACACAAATTAAAAATATTTTTGGATTTTTAATAATAAAAAATGCAACTAAAATCAAATAACAATGCATGCAAGACACCAAACTTAGCAGTTTGTATACTACTGACACTAACTACATGAGAATGCATATGAGAAACAACAAAACACTCAAGTCAATAGAATTCAAAGATCAAAACAAGAAAATCATCAAGAACAACTTGAAGATTAATTAAGACACATGCAAAAAATTCGAAAAATGCAAGAAGAACAGAAACATGCAATTGACACCAAACTTAAGATGAGACTCTAGACTCAAGCAAGAAATATTTTTGGTTTTTATGATTTTGTAATTTTTTTGGGTTTTTTCGAAAATTAAGTGAAAAGGGAAAATAAAGGTATCAAAATTCTTAATTAGAATTCCAGGAATCATGCAATGTTAGTCTAAAGCTTTTGTCTAAAGGAATTAGACATGGCCGGCTAAGCTTCAGCAGGACATTGTATTCAAGAGCTAAATTGATGAGAATCAATCAGCTTTGGTGATGATAAGAACATCACCTTGAAACACTAGAATTCATTCTTAAGAACTCTGAAGAAAAATGCCTAATCTAAGCAACAAGATGAACCGTCAGTTGTTCATACACAAGAACAATCCCCGGCAACGGCGCCAAAAACTTGGTGCACGAAATTGTGATCACTACAACTTCGCACAACTAACCAGCAAGTGCACTGGGTCGTCCAAGTAATACCTTACGCGAGTAAGGGTCGATCCCACGGAGATTGGTGGTATGAAGCAAGCTATGGTCATCTTGTAAATCTCAGTCAGGCAGACTCAAATGTATAATGGTGATGAACGAAAATAACATAAAGATAAAGATAGAGATACTTATGTAATTCATTGGTAGGAACTTCAGATAAGTGCATGAAGATGCCTTCCCTTCCGTCTCTCTGCTTTCCTACTGTCTTCATCCAATCCTTCTTACTCCTTTCCATGGCAAGCTCGTGTAGGGTTTCACTGTTGTCAGCAGCTACCTCCCATCCGCGCAGTGAAAGCTAATGCTCTTACACTCTGTCACAGTGCGGCCAATCACCGGTTTGGTTCCCTCCCCTACCGGAATAGAATAACTCTTTTGCATCTGTCACTAACGCCCAGTAGGTTACAGGTTTGAAGCACGCCACAGTCATTCAATCATTGAATCCTACTCAGAATACCACAGACAAGGTTTAGACCTTCCGGATTCTCTTGAATGCCGCCATCAGGTCCTGCCTATACCACGAAGATTCCGATTAAAGAATCCAAGAGATATTCACTAAGCCTCAGATGCTTGTAGAACAAGAATGGTTGTCAGTCACCTTGTTCATGAGTGAGAATGATGATGAGTGTCACGGATCATCACATTCATCAAGTTGAAGAACAAGTGATATCTTAGAACAAGAACAAGCGGAATTGAATGGAAGAACAATAGTAATTGCATTAATACTCGAGGTACAGCAGAGCTCCACACCTTAATCTATGGTGTGTAGAAACTCCACCGTTGAAAATACATAAGCATAAGGTCTAGGCATGGCCGAATGGCCAGCCTCCCAATGATCTAAGATAGCATAAAACTCAAAGATAGCTACCAAGATGTCAAATACAATAGTACAAGGTCCTACTTATAGAAAACTAGTAGCCTAAGGTGTACAGAAATGAGTAAATGACATAAAAATCCACTTCCGGGCCCACTTGGTGTGTGCTTGGGCTGAGCAATGAAGGAATTTCGTGTAGAGACTTTTTCTGGAGTTAAACGCCAGCTTTTATGCCAGTTTGGGCGTTTAACTCCAAGTTTTATGCCAGTTCCGGCGTTTAACGCTGGAATTTCTGTAGGTGACTTTGAACGCCGGTTTGGGCCTTCAAATCTTGGGCAAAGTATGGACTATTATATATTGCTGGAAAGCCCAGGATGTCTACTTTCCAACGCCGTTGAGAGCGCGCCAATTGGGCTTCTGTAGCTCCAGAAAATCCACTTCGAGTGCAGGGAGGTCAGAATCCAACAGCATCTGCAGTCCTTTTCAGTCTCTGAATCAGATTTTTGCTCAGGTCCCTCAATTTCAGCCAGAAAATACCTGAAATCACAGAAAAACACACAAACTCATAGTAAAGTCCAGAAAAGTGAATTTTAACTAAAAACTAATAAAAATATAATAAAAACTAAACTAAAACTACCAAAAACATACTAAAAACAATGCCAAAAAGCGTACAAATTTTCCGCTCATCAGGTGTCTTTTGCGAGAAGATTTAGAGATCTCTCCTCCTGCGAATCCTCCATTTATCATATGAACATGTCTTTTAGGGGTGTGAGGTGGACGTTCAACTCGTCCGGCCTCTTCATCCCTTCTTCTTTTTCTTGGTTCATCTGCTTTACTGGCTAAGAAACGATCTAGTCGCCCTTCTCGTGCTAATTTTTCTATGACATTCTTTAGGTCGAAGCACTCATTGGTAGAATGCCCATAAACTCGATGGTATTCGCAATACTCTGTCCGACTTTCTCCTCTCTTATGCTTAATCGGACGAGGGGGCAGGATCTTCTCAGCGTTGCATATCTCTCTGTAGACATCCACAAGGGACACCCTGAGGGGAGTATAGTTATGGTATTTTCTGGGTTTCTCAATGGGTTGGTCTTCTTTCTTCTTGGATTCTTTATCCTTGTCCCAAGGTGGGTAGGAGAATCCGGCTTTTGAGCTATCTCCCAATCGGGAGTTCTCCTCCATGTTGATGTATTTTTCTGCTCTTTCATGAACTTCGTTTAGAGATGTTGGGTATTTTTTGGATATTGAGTGGCTAAAAGGTCCTTCTCGTAGGCCATTAATGAAACCCATGATGGCTGCTTCTGTTGGTAGATTTTGTATATCCAGACATGCCTTGTTGAATCTTTCCATGTAGCTGCGGAGGTTTTCCCGATCTCCTTGCTTAATCCCTAACAAGCTAGGGGCAGGCTTGTCTTTGTCTTTTTGGATGGAGAATCTGGCTAGGAATTGAACTTCTTGGCGAGGTCATCGAAGCTTGCTACGGACCTTGGCGGTAAACTGTCGAACCACTTTATTACCGTCTTGGTCAGAGTAGTTGGGAAAGCTTTGCATCGAATGGTGTCCGAGGCGTCATTGAGATGCATCCTGCTTCTGAAATTACTGAGATGATGGCTTGGATCAGATGTACCATCGTATGGGGTTATGTCAGGAGCTTTAAAATCTTTTGGGACTTTAGCTTTCATGATTTCTTTGGTGAATGGATCTTGGTCCTTGTGGAAGCTATCTTCATGACTGGATCGAACAGTTTTAGCATTGAGATTGGCCTTGAGCTTTAGGAGCTTATCCTCTAGCTCTTGGCGTCGTCTTGTTTCCCTCTGGAGGTCTCTCCAGAGTTGTGATCGTTGTCGAGGTTGTCTGCCATGGTGATGGGATGACTTCCAGGGTCCCTGGCAACGGCGCCAATTTTCCGAGGATTACCTAAAACTGAAAGTCGATCTCGGAAGGGATCTACTGTTGTGGCCGGATCTGTCGTGTCCGACTTGTTGGACTTGGTGGTGCTGCTGATCCTTCATTAGCGGAGGGTGGTGGTACTTACAAGAAACTCCGATGCTTAAGTTAGCACGTGCTTTAGGTAGGTTTTTGTGTGGAATCAGAGTATGAGTTATACCTGGGTGCTTCAGTGTATTTATAGTAGTGTGGAGTGACCTTTCTTGAGATAAGTTAGTTATCTTATCTTATCTTTAAGTGAAGTCATCTTATCTTTTAAGCCAGCCGCCTTAAAAGTGGGCTGCGTCCTTTTGTTTGGGCCTACTTGGGCCTCTATAGCGTTTTGGCCGAGCTCTTTAAGAAGAGGTCGGTGTCGATCCAACCTTAAGAGGTCGGTCGCTCTTGTCTTCGGTCAGCCCGGATCGTATAGCTCGACCTAGAGTATGAATAATTAGTGACTAGGATAGAATGCCTATATTCTCAATCCTTGCCATGAATGTCTCTTTTTATTACTTGCTTTCTTTAATTGTTTACTTTACTTTTCTTGTCATTTATTTTCTTGCCCTTTTATCAAATCAAACCCCCGTTGTTCTTTCAAAGCCAATAATTGATCACTTCATTGCAATTCCTTGTGAGACGACCCAAGGTTTGAATACTCTCGATTATTTTTCATTGGAGTTTGTACTTGTGACAACAAAAATATTAAAATTTGATTGAGAGTTATGTGTCAGTTTGGACTTTGCACTATGCTCACAACGAAGTTCTTATTTCTATTGAGAAAATTCTAGACTAACCATAATTCTTCTCATCATTGCCTCCTTTCTCCCTCCAGGTATGTTGTCCTCCTCCTTCTTCCTAAGATTTTTTCAGATTTAGTTCATGTATTAATTTATATTTAGGTTTTTTTAATTCTGTTTTTTATTTAGAAATTTTTTTAATTCTATTTTGATGATTTTGTGTTTAAAATTCTGTTCATAATTCTAATTTTGAATTTTGTTTTGATGATTTTGTGTTTATTATTATGATTTCTGTTTATTGTTCTAATATCATGAAGAATAAAAGTGATTGTTTCTATATTGTTAAAGGTTTATTACTTGAGTTTGTAATAAAAATATTGTTGATGTATTGAATATTTGAAAAGTACAAGTTAGTTTGGGGGGTTTTGAGAATTCTGACTAGGATTGAGATTGGTGTGGTTGGTTTCTTTGTGTAATTGAATTTTCAGTTTGAAAATGTTGACGATCATATCAGGAAGAGTTAAAAATGCCATTAGTTATTAGTATTCCTTTAGTTTTTTAAAATTTAGGTGGTGCTTTTTGGTTATTGTTGTTTCTATTTAGCTTCAACTTAGGACGGGTGATGCCTATGCTATCATTTGAAGTAGTTCATGTTTAAGTATTTTTCTAAATTGTTCAAATTTTCTCTGATATTTCATGCTATCATTTTAAAGTGGTTCATGTCCAAATGTTTTCTGAGATAAATTATATAGGACTATATTATTCTATGCATGATAACAACCAAAGGTAATACAACTATGTAAAATCAAATGGGCAGGATGTTCTTCATAAGAAGATTGATTTCATTATCTTCACCTCTTTCTCATCCTGAATTCTAAATTCAATAAAATTTGTATTGCGTTGCGAGTTTTTATATAAGTTCTGAATAGTTATTACTGAATTTTTAAAAGTAAGTTCTGAATGTGGTTTATTTGAGATGGTTTGATATGAGGCTACAATTCAAAGGACTGATGAGGATGATATATATTATTCTCAAGTATAACATACGATGCAAACATTGCTACCCAAAGTCATGTATGTTTATTAATTGTCAATCCAAATATATATATATATATATATATATATATATATATATATATATATATATATTATCATTACGAAGTCATGTCTAACATATATGAAACTGATAATTTCATTCTTTTCTATTGTACTGCCACTAAATAATGTTATGTGATTAGAAACTATAAACACTACGAAGCTAGATTGAATTCATTTGCTACTTAGCACAAATCAAAAGGGTTCATAAATTGAGGTTTCTGCAAAAAAGAGGTATCTCAGATATATATTTTTTTATTTTATTTAAGTTATTTTAGGCAAGGCAATACTGCATTAAGAATTTAATTCGGTCTTGTATCCAATTGTAAGTATTAACAATATCGTTGTTTTTATTAAGAGGCCATCAAACTATAAAATGATCTATTTATTTAAGTTTAACTAATTTTGTCGTGTTTAATGTATATATTTTTGTTGTATGAACGGATACTTGATAAGAAGAATATAGAGCAATATCAATATCCTACATACTACAGGTAATATGCATGAATTACGTTTGTATTTTATCATTAAATAATTTACCCTCAAATTTCGAAGTCAGTTGTTTAATAAGCATTGAATTACGTTTTTTCTTTTATAATTCTTTTCTGAATTAATTAATTGATTGTTGTTAATTATTTGATTTATTATTGAGGTCATGAAATATTTTATTAACTTATTATTTATTATTGTTAATTTTCTAACTTTATTATTGTCTGAGTTAATTATTTTTTAAGTTAATTAGTGTTGTATTTTCTAATATATTAGTTTAGAAATTATTGAATATAAATATTTAAAATTATATTTTTTTAAACATTTTTTAAAAATTTAAAATTTAAGTTTATCGTTAGATTTACCGTCTGTTAAATCCGCTTATAGTTATTAATTTAATTATTAATTAATAATATAATATATTATTGTCGAATTTACCAGAAAAAAATTCGACAGTAAAAATTACCAGCAAAAATATTTCGACGGTAATTAGTGGCAGACGAAAAAATTTGCTAGTAAATAATTATTGGTGAGATTTATATTATCGTATTTATTCCGACAGTAAATATATTATCGACAAATTTTTTTAATAAATTCGTTGATAAATTTAACTGTACTTAACATTTTTTTTTCTTATAGTGATATATTTGAAAATGTGGGTATTTTTGTCATTAATAAAAATTTTGAATCATCAATAAATTATTAGCCCAATCTAATTGAAACTAGTTTACTAAATATTTTATCATATAAAACTACGAATGAAAATTTATTTATTACTCATTTAAAGAAATATATTTATTACTATTTATCTAATAATTTCATGAGCGTCAAACTCACAAATTCTTTCCATATAAAAAAATTAATACATATTGAACTAGCTCATTAGAAAAATTCAAAAATATAAATTTAGAAAATTACTAGGGAACCAAAAGTACATCAGCCAAAACCCAGCCAAAATGTATCTGGGCTGGGACTCAATAGCCCAATCCTCATCAGCAACATCCAAATATGACCCAGGTAAACCAGAATCACCCACTCCTAAAAACCCTACATCTTTTCACCGTTTTACCACTCAGAGTTTCAAAATTCTCTACACCCGCGCCACGCCTCCGGAAACATCGCGCAAGACCGTCGTGCCACCAGTCTCGGGAAGAAGAACGACGCCGTGCTACTTTTGCATGTGGGTTATCCGGCGCCGCCGAAGCTTCTTGGAATCCATCCGCGCGTCACACTAATTGTTAGGTATGGTATATGTTTCCTTTGACTTCCTATGCATGTTTCTAAAAGGGTATTCAACAGTATTTTATTGAAGTGGTGCATGTGAGTTCCAAATCAAATGGATGTTCTTTTACTGGTTGAACAGCTCAGGTGGCACCATTTTGGGGCATAACTGATCCTTGGCCAAAACAGCCGCTGCATGTGTCCCCTGTTTCTGGAGTCTTGCAGAACCCGGATGACAGGTAGGTTCGTTGATTGATTTCTAATTGAATTTGGATTGATTCTAATTAAACTCTCAAAAGTATAACATGACTTCAATTAGAAATCTTATGTTGTTGATGTTTTGCTCGGTTGTTGCATTTGGTAGAAGATTGGATGTAGCTTTTATATTGGGTTGGATATTACAATTGTAGTTGTTAAAGGCAAGATGTTCATGTGAGATGTTCTTTGATATTGTTAAAATACGTGACGTTGTTTTTGAATAATTGTGTATAGTTGAGTGGATGTTTTGTTGATTTTTTTTGTGATTTTATAATTTTTACTTGAATGAATGATGTGTGACTTAA
This sequence comes from Arachis stenosperma, assembly GCF_014773155.1. NCBI lineage: Eukaryota > Viridiplantae > Streptophyta > Magnoliopsida > Fabales > Fabaceae > Arachis > Arachis stenosperma. The sequence continues at coordinate 59,823,085 of NC_080377.1, read as the reverse complement.
AAAAAATACCCTGCTTGGTTTGAAACAAAAAGAAACTGGAAGAAATAACATTAGATTGTTCTTTTTTACCTCTTAAAAAACCTCATTCATTGTGTATATGTCCATCTCTACGCGTGAACAGAAATTAGTCACTACAATGCGACTTCCTTGCCGCAAGTAGTAAATGGATTTTAAAGGGTTCTGCATTCTCAAAAATATAGTGTGAAATTAAATGTGGGTTTCGGTGTTAAAATAGAATATATAGATTGTTTTTTCTATAATTAAGATTCTGACAAGTTCTTGGAAGTACGGAAAATTTTATTCATTCTTACACTGGTTCTGCATCCTTCTAATATTGACTAGTTGCAAAAAATTTTTAATTCAATAAGATTGGAGATTATTGCTAAGCTAGGGACCCTGAAGTTATACGAATCCAACAGTGCTCTTCCTCCTATTAGCTATGCCAACACAATCAGAACTTCCTTATTGTGACAAATTGATTAAATGAAAGATGCCATGTTTTCAATTTTGTTTGACTTTCACAAAATATGTTAATAAACATTTGTTCTGCACTTTATTTCCATTAAGAAAGATCTTGTCTTGGTTGATCTAAGCTATTATCACCGAGAAGATGTAGTACAATAATCATTTTTTTTAATTATTTTTGACACAATCATAATTGATTGATATTCTCGAATAATTTTTATTTATTTTGGTCCATCTAAATCAGTGGCACCATTAATATTGAAGTTATATACTACATCTGTGGTTGGTTTGGATATACCTTGAAGGCATTGTTAATTAGTAGAGAATATCCATAATTCTAAGCACATCAACTTCAAATAAGATTTTAATAATCACGGTTCAACTAGCTATTTTTCTTCATTTATTTTTTGAAATGACTGTAATTTGGATGGTGAAATTGTTGCTATTTTTCTATATACAGTTTTGAGGGGCTGTTTCGTGTGATACCTCAGCAGGATTGATTTGAAGTGAAACCCATCCGACATGGGAAAAAAGGTAAAATGTGGTCTACCATTCACTTTTTACCATTCGGTCATTACATTACATTTGACTTACAGCTACTGTGACAATTACCAGAAATTGTTAGAGTCCCGGTGCTCGCCCAGCTACATCCATGATATGATGAGCACGCTGTCAAAAAATAATTCCGTTGACAAGCTAGTGGAGATTGATCTGATTGGTTTTGGCATGTTAAAAGCATTTGGAATTGTGAATACTTTGTTGATGTGTGAGTGGTTTATGTTTAGTTAGATATTAGTCAGTAAGTTTCATGAGTTAGCTATTCCAGGATTCACAAGCTCTGTTTTTCCAAGCTAGTGATGTCACTAGTTCATTAAGCAAGTCATTGCATGTTGATAAATATTGAGTGAACTCTGATCAGTGTATATAACCCTTTTGGTCATGTCTATGCTTAAGTGGTACTGCTTTCCATTAACTCTCGTGGTGTTAACTAAATAGAGTTGTTCCTTATTTTTATATCATTTTCTATCTAAAGCTGGAATTCTGAAGTTGCTGGAAATTAATGCATTGCGCAGACTTCGGTCGTGATCACCTCACATTAGTTGTGATTTTAAGTGGATGGTGTCTTAGGTAGGGACTCGGATGTTTCTTCTCATTGTAAATTGGATGGTATTGGATTTGTTTTATGTTTTGTCATGTTTAAAGCATTTGAACTTGTTAGTATTTCGTTGATGAGTGAGTGGCTAAAAGCAGGTTTCATATATCAGTTATTTTGTTAGATATTCGTCAGCAGGTTTCATATATCAGTTATTTCAGGATTCTCAAGCAATGTTTTTCCAAGTTAGTGATCTCACTAGTTCAATAAGCAATTCATTGCACATTGATAATATTTAGTGAACTCTGATCGTTGTACATAACCCTTCTGGTCATGTATATGCTTAAGTGGCACTTATGTGTATTAACTCGCGTGGTGTTAACTAAATGGAGGTGTTCTTTAATTTTTTCTCACTGTTTTGTATTGCTTGAATTGTGAAATTGCTGGATATTGTCGCAATGCACGGACTAAGGTCTTGATCAGGCTACAGTAGTTAGAATTTTAGGTGGATGTTGTCTCTTGTAGGGACTCGGATGTTTCTTCTCATTGTAAATTGGATGGTTTTGTATATGATTTCATTGTACATTACCGACTGCGTGCACTGCATTGATATGTTAATGCATTTGACTCGTTTTTTTTTTTAAATTCTCTTGCTCCATTTTCACGGTAGATTTAAACCATTTAACAATCGTGATTTTTATTGTCTTCTCTTTTGTTTCAATGAAATTATTACAATAAAATATGAGAACCATTGGTGACAAAAAAGAAAATTGCCTAGTTTATTAAGCTGTATGTAAAGAATGAGACCAACTTGAACTAAGAAACCTATCTATATATGCCTAAAAGAATTCAATAGGTGCATGAATCCGCCACCATCCGATGAGTTCCACAATGTAGAATCCTCAATTCCTTTATCAAGGGGTCCATGATGATCATTATCTGACCAAAGGTCAACCTCATCCTACAAGATGCACAACACAAACAGAACAACATAAATTAATCAAGAACACCATTGCATGACTAAAATTTAAAATATTAGCCGCTTCTAACACATACCGGGTGTGATCTCTTATTCCTTTTTTGTATTGATTTCTTAATTGACTTGTCCAACTCTGCTCCAAGTCTCTTACCCCTAGGCCGTCCTTTGGTTTTGACTCTTGAGGGTCCCTATATGTCATGTACAATCGCACCGCCTGTGCTCTGTGTGGGCACGGTATTCTGAGACGTAGCAACAGTAGTCTTCCGGATGTTGGCACGGTAATCAATTAACTTGGACTTTGCATCCCAAATGGCAGCTCACAAGATGGATGCTTCCTCATCACAAGCAACAAACTCCTGCGCAACGTTATAGAACTCTGAACACAGATGCCTGAACAAGTTGTTGCTTTCATCACTCCGAGCCACGTCATGGCTACTCTTGACGTAAGTGTGCTTGCGGATGAGATTCTTACTCCAACGAGGAAGAACATAGCAGCTCGGTACAATGTCAACTCTGTAGTATGACCAGACCGCAAGTGTGTGGCAACACAAAATACCAACGGATTCAAACTTGTTGCACTCGCACTGACCCTTTCGACTCAAAGGGTCAAAGTCGACCCTGAAAGTATGATAAACCGGCTTCCCCCAGAATATCTTCTGCTCGTCCACTATAATAGAAATCATATCTCCGTTTTGTTCAATTGATCGAACCACGCAATCGGTTTTTTTTCTTACCTCCAGTTGAAGAGTCCTGAACATACTACTGGTGTATTCCTGCTGAAACTGTCTCTCAATGCCCGTGCTCCCTATGCATGGGATGACCCCTTTCGAGTCCGCAGCATCATCTTCTAGCTCCTTTTACTCCTTGGTTCCAAGGACATTGTCATATTCATGGACAAACTGAACCAACCCACTTTTGCAATGCAGGTATCCACCATAAAATGCGTGCATACTTTCACTACGCTGTGTACTCCTCATGCCTGCCCAAAATTGACTTTTGAAAAAAATTGGAACCCACTTCCATCAATTTGCGTAAAGGTCTGCCAAACAAAAACAAATGCATAAGAGTGCTGCTTATGAACAACATGAAGGGCTCACGTCTAACTCGTTGGTAAAATAAATTCTAAAAACATCCAAACACACTACGAAAAAAACATCTGTTTACGTACTAAAAGGACCATCCACTGTCGTTAGAGCTGGAAAACTCTTCTACATTTCTTATAAAAACAATACGAACGGAATAAAGGTGGAACAAATAACATGAGGTGAATAAATAGATAACTAGAAACCAAGAGACGGGATTTAGTTCACAATCACTTACCTGCTAACCATCTGTTCTGGCCTAACTTAAAATGTTTGATGAAACTAGCCCAATCAGACTCGAATGATTCAGTCGAAGGAGAATTCCACACAATGTGATTCATCATTGCACTCAGTTCTCCGTACCTAGCGTATCCTCCAAGCTTGAATTGTGATTTCTTCATTATGTGCCAAATGCACCAACAGTGTACAGTGTCAAGTAGGACATTCCTAATAGCACCAGTCATCGCCTTGCACTGGTCAGTGATAATCTCCTTTGGTGCAGTCCCGACGCATCTCACCCACTATGTGAACATCCACTCAAAACTAGGAATCTCCTCGCTCCCAAGTAAAGCACAGCCAAGAAGAGTGGACTTCCCATGGTGGTTTACACCTACAAAGGATGCAAACGGCAGACCATGCCTGTGAAAAGAGCAAAAAACAACTGTGAGCCAACAAGAGAAATTTAAGAAATAACTGCTCTTGAGGATCACAAATACGTATACAGACCTGTTCCTTCTGTATGTGGTGTCAAACGACACCACATCTCCGTAGTATTCATAAGAAGCCCTGCACCTAGCATCTACCCAAAGTGCGCTTCTAAATTTATTAGCATCATCAACATCTATTGCATAAAAGAAGTTGGGATTGATCTCCTTCATTCGAACGAAATAATTCATCATCCCCTGGAAGTCCTCATTGTCATCGGAGCATCGGAGATTGCGTGTGATGTAATTTCTGACATCCTTTTCGGAAAAACCCAGGTTTGCGGACCCACCAACCTCGTTTGCCAGTGCTAGATATGTCTTGTTGGGCCTTATTCCAGCCTCGTCGTTATCCGTAATGACGCACTTAGCATGCATGGTCAGCTCTCGGTACTCATGATAGTGGACAGCTTTCTTAGTCGAACAGGGGTGAGAATGCCTCAGTTCTAATCTAGACATAACCCAACATTCATTCTCCTTGTCCAGCATGACATACATCCTTGCTCTACATCTCGTGGCTGTAATCTTGTTTGCTCGAGTTGCTGCGTTCACCCTAGACTCTCGATAACCTTCTCGCGTGCAGTAGATAGATTGATTAACCGGTATCTTTGACTCCTTCCGCGTCATGTCAAAATTCGTGTTCCTGATTTTAGTAACGAACCCAACTTTCTTTGCATAGTTTGCATAAAATTTCTGTGCGAGAGGCAACGAACCAAAATTCATTCCTACGACTGGAATCTCCTCTTCGCATACGCCACTATGATCTGGCAACTGTAACGTCAATACACAAAATTAAATACGAATTAAACTGGCCCTAACACAGTAAGTAATTAATAGATATTCTTAGCATACTATAATAATATCTCAATTAAACGAGCTTTTTGAATTAAAAAAAAAACATCTACACAGAATTGATATGTTTACAATCGGTAAAACTAGGAATGAAATTTGAACTTTAGGAAAGTGTACAATAATCAATCTACTTTTTCCCTTCTACTTTTTTCAACTATATAAGTTCATAACATTTTGAAAGTTTTACTTATTTCACAAACAATCACTGCTGTGCTATCGAAATTCATTCCGTTTAGTCTCCTCTTTTAGGATTTGGGTTCTCTGATAAGCCTCAACTAAGATATGGATTTGACTACACACTAGATGGTAATTCCATTCAATTTTCTAACTAATATTAATTTCTTATCTCGATACATCGGTACATCATGTACAATGACAATCTAGTTGGTATAGACTTCAGTATAATTTTATACTAATAAAGTTTTATTAAATTTATACTTGCTGTTTCCAAATTCTCACTTGTTGTTCAAGTATGTTTGCCTATGCTAATAAGAAGCTTGGATCCACCATATCTTTTTCAGCAACTTTCTTCTATGTGAAATATTTTCACAGGTATATAGTTTTATGTTCATAATATCCTGTTCATTCTCAAGGAAAAGATATGGTAGAAAGTTGTTGCACTAACTAATTAAGTTATACTATATTGGATTTATGTGCCGAATTGATGTATCCTACTCTAAGAAAGCAAGTGAAGTGTGAAATCAAAGCATGTTATCATCATATTACAACATTAACACAGTGAAAAATCTAATGTCGCTGACGAAACATCTAATTAGCATGAACTAAAAACATTAAGATAGCACATTGAAACCTGGTCAAGCAACGAACATTCCTTACTATATAATGAATGGGTCATATAAAAAACCATCACAGAACATTGCATCACACATCTTTTTGAAGTAAAAAAAAAATTCTAATTAGCATGAATAACAATGCTTCAAATACCACCCTGTTTCAGAATTTACAAAAACCATTTGGAGAAGCTTATGAAGTATACCTTCCACCCTTCTTGTTCTTGAATGACTGGATCACCCGCACTGAATTGTTCATCGCCTTGGGTTGGATTAGTCAATGTACCAATCGATCCTCCTTCAGTGGGTGAAACCGCCATGAAAGATGCTCTCCTCCGGAAGTGATCCAATGTAGCCTTGTATTTGATTGTTGGACTGTATGAGGTTAACGCAGCTGATGTAACCAATACCAAACCATACACCGTAGCCGCCGCGATAAGAAGTTCTAATCTGCGCCGTCAATGATCCATTGAAGTAACGATGAATTGCACCACCAAGGGGAAGAGAAACCTTGAATCGGGCTTCACTCAAGGGAAGCTGAATTTTGAATCGGGATTGGATGAGATGTTCCGTGATCCCAGGAGTGAATTTTGGGTTTTTGCAACTTGTTAGTGAAGGGGTGATTTCAAAACTGATACGGCAATTAATTACAAATAATAAAAATTAAATAAAATTAAATTAATTAAGCATAATGTGATTTTGTTTATTTTTTGGCTGATCCCCTTTTGGTTCCACATACTTTCTCATAAATTTAACCTACATTTTTGGCATTTCACTCTGTTAATGATTTGTTTGGACGAATTTTTGTAATAAAATTTTTATTTTGAGTTATTTTTCTAAAATATATTTTTAAAAAATAAAAATAATTTTATGTTTAAATATTTTATATAAATAATATTTTTATTCTTCTAATATTTTTATTTTTATTATTAAAAATTTATTAAATATACTAAAAAATAAAATAAGAAATTTATCAGGTTAATAACACTCAAACAAACACAATTGTAGATAAATGAAATCGAGTTTCCTAGCTTTCATTATATTTTGTGACTCACTTTTCTTAATCATCAAATCGAGAATGGCGGCGAGATTATGAATGGCGGAATGATCTTTCATAGTCCCTCACTCATGACTTAAGGACAATTATATATTTATATGTCTCTTTCATTAAAAATAAAATAAAAACAAAAAAATTCAGAACCCAAAAAAAAAAAAAAACCGCTACTACTCTGTCTTACCATTACCAAAAGCTTAGCTTATAATGATTTTACAGATAACTGATTCTGAAATGGTGTTTGGCTAAGTGGAGGGCATTGAAAATGATGAGACACCCCGGGACCCCATTTGCTTTTTTCCAAGTTCAAAAAATTTAATGATCCCAACCTATACTTTCTGAAGGAACATTATTATATGAGTGGAGAGGTTCAATGGTCCACATTGATCCTTTTTCACACCCGAATTCTTCTCTCTTGCGTAATGACAAGGGCATTCGGATTCATTATGGTGGAAAGGATGGAAGTGTTTTTTTCATACTTTAATCACTTTTCTTACTCTCTATAAAGAGAACTTTTTAAATCACTTTTTAGCATGATATAATACATTATAATTTTGGCAATATATAATTATCACAGATTTCAAAAAAACAAACTTATTATTTCATATAATAACGTAAATTTAAATTTTGCTAATTGATGAGTACTTTTAAAGAATAATGCTACAAAGACAATTTAAAATTATTTAATTTAATTTAATTTATAATTTTATATATATGAAATTCAATAATTATATATTTATCATATTTAATATTATATAATTATTCTTACAGTATTTTAACAAAAATGGGTGCAACTCGCTTAAACTTTTTATAACTAAATTATTATCTGATAGATTTGTTTTATCTCATCGTATGTCGTATTATTTAAAGCAAATTAGGCCTTCCTTTAAGGAGCCAGAATTGGTTACTTTGCAAAGAGAATCCAAGATCAAATCAGTAGCACTATTGCTGAAACTTTCAACGGAGTACATCAGCATTACGAAACCCAGCCTATATATATATTAGTGCGTATAGTTATGTTTTCACTTTTTTTTTTTTTACACTATGTTCTTTTAATGCAAAAAGAATAATTCCCTCTTTCTTTTCCGTAAGTGAAGTCCCAGCTGCTCTATTTTAGTGATTCATTTAACGTAGGTTTAATAGTATCGTAATGTGTATAACCATCCCATGTGAGAAGCCATGTTCTTGATTTTTGAACCAAAGTTTGTAGAACGGCAGGTAAGAGGTAACTAACTAAGACTAGCCTAGTCACCTTGACAGTTAACATGCACCAAGACTCATAATATTTAACTAACGTGATACAGTATCACAGTGTACATATCAAATCGTTTTAGTCACTGGTTCATTAGTTTATTAGTTTAACTAGTTTAACCAGTAGTTTAATCGAAAAAACTGTTTTAAAATAAAATAATAAATAAATTATAAAGGACCAAAGATGAAGATATTATCACATATTCTCACACACACAAATACAAATACAAATACAAAGTCTTACATCAAAGAACAACCACAGCAAGTGATTTGGAAAGTGTATTGGATGCCTCCGGTACGGGTTGAGAGATGAATCAGGAACTTGCAGGTCGAGGCGGAAGCCGGATTATTTGGCTGGAGCGATGAGGGGTGGTACCTGCAAAGACACTCCGACACCCAAGTCAGAATGGATCTAAAAGGTATAAAGTGTGAGGAATGAATGAATATCTGGAGGGACCTGGGTCCTCTATTTATAGGTGATGGTGAATATCTTATCTTATCTTATTTGGCTAAGATAAGGGAGACTTTTGAATTCGAAAGTCGGTTGGAAACTCCCGTGGGCCGGTTTAAGATCTTCTAGAGGGTTTTGATGGGTCGGACCCGGGTGGCCAGGTTCGGGGGTCGTCCCAGGTTGCAGGATCCGTGGGCCGGATCCGTAACAGTTGCCCCCGCAACGGGAGAGCGAGCGAGGTCGGTCTGTCGCTAGGAGGTGTGGTCTTGACCGTTGGTGGCCTTCTTTTGTTCTTCTTGGGTAGTCGTTTGATTCTTTTGAAGAGAGGTCGGTGCGCCGGCCCCAGTTTGTATGGCCATGCCGAAGTTTCGCTTGGCCGTTTTGGTCTTACGCGACTCTTCTGTGTCTTAGCGCCCATTGCGTTTTTCGAGGCGTACTTAATTGGTTTCTTTTTCCAAGGGGGCATTTATTATGAGGAGACGTTTTTTTGGTAATTTTCCCTTATTGCCCCTACACTCCTTTCTACTTTTCAGGGTTATTTGCGTCTTTCTGCCCTTTTTGAAACCGTTTTGGCTTTCCTTCTAACTTCCTTCGTTTGTTTCATTTCTCTTTTACTTTCTTTCTGAAAAAATCTCATTTTCTCTGTTGTGTTCTAGCGTTTCTTCGAGTTTTGAGTTTTCTGCTTCCCTGCTTCATCGTTTTCAGGCTCGTTCTCTGTATTATCAGGTTGGTATCCTTCTCTGTCTTCTATATGATTTGTGTTTTGCCTTTTGGTGCGCGAAATCGTGATCACTACAACTTCGCACAACTAACCAGCAAGTGCACTGTGTCGTCCAAGTAATAAACCTTACGCGAGTAAGGGTCGATCCCACGGAGATTGTTGGTATGAAGCAAGCTATGGTCACCTTGTAAATCTTAGTCAGGCAGACTCAAATGGGTATAGATGATGAATGAAACATAAAGATAAAGATAGAGATACTTATGTATATCATTGGTGAGAGCTTCAGATAAGTGTATGAAGATGCTTTCCCTTCCGTCTCTCTGCTTTCCTACTGTCTTCATCCAATCCTTCTTACTCCTTTCCATGGCAAGCTTATGCAAGGGTTTCACCGTTGTCAGTGGCTACCTCCCATCCTCTCATTGGAAATGTTCAACGCACCCTGTCACGGCACGGCTATCCATCTGTCGGTTCTCGATCAGGCCGGAATAGAATCCAGTGATTCTTTTGCGTCTGTCACTAACGCCCCGCCCTCAGGAGTTTGAAGCACGTCACAGTCATTCAATCATTGAATCCTACTCAGAATACCACAGACAAGGTTAGACCTTCCGGATTCTCTTGAATGCCGCCATCAGTTCTTGCCTATACCACGAAGACTCTGATCTCACGGAATGGCTGGCTCATTTGTCAGGCGAGCACTCGGTTGTCAGGCGATCAACCATGCATCGTGTATCAGGAATCCAAGAGATATTCACTCAATCTAAGGTAGAACGGAGGTGGTTGTCAGGCACACGTTTATAGGTGAGAATGATGATGAGTGTCACGGATCATCACATTCATCAAGTTGAAGAACAAGTGATATCTTGGAACAAGAACAAGCGGAATTGAATAGAAGAACAATAGTAATTGCATTAATACTCGAGGTACAGCAGAGCTCCACACCTTAATCTATGGTGTGTAGAAACTCCACCGTTGAAAATACATAAGAACAAGGTCTAGGCATGGCCGTGAGGCCAGCCTCCCAATGATCTAAGAACTAGATGTCCAAAGATGATCTAGAGATCTAAAGTGATCAAAAGATGAAAATACAATAGTAAAAGGTCCTATATATAGAGAACTAGTAGCCTAGGGTGTACAGAGATGAGTAAATGACATAAAAATCCACTTCCGGGCCCACTTGGTGTGTGCTTGGGCTGAGCAATGAAGCATTTTCGTGTAGAGACTTCTCTTGGAGTTAAACACCAGCTTTTATGCCAGTTTGGGCGTTTAACTCCCATTTTGGTGCCAGTTCCGGCGTTTAACGCTGGGAATTCTGAGGGTGACTTTGAACGCCGGTTTGGGCCATCAAATCTTGGGCAAAGTATGGACTATCATATATTGCTAGAAAGCCCAGGATGTCTACTTTCCAACGCCGTTGAGAGTGCGCCAATTGGGCTTCTGTAGCTCCAGAAAATCCACTTTGAGTGCAGGGAGGTCAGAATCCAACAGCATCTGCAGTCCTTTTCAGTCTCTGAATCAGATTTTTGCTCAGGTCCCTCAATTTCAGCCAGAAATTACCTGAAATCACAGAAAAACACACAAACTCATAGTAAAGTCTAGAAAAGTGAATTTTAGCTAAAAACTAATAAAAAGTATACTAAAAACTAACTAAAACTACTAAAAACATACTAAAAACAATGCCAAAAAGCGTACAAATTGTCCGCTCATCACCTTTGCATTTCTGTTTTATGTTTGTTTAGTGTGGGTTAGGATTGTGTCTGGTGTATGACGGTCTTTGTATGGTAGTTTTTGTCTTTCTTGGGGTAGTGGGTTTTATGAGGGGATGAGCGCCACTAGTTGGTAGTGCGTAGTAATGTCTGTTTGGTTTTCTCCGTTGTTTTCTGCCGCGAGGTTTGGCTGACGGTGGTGCTCATCGCTGTTTTAGGTATGGCTCGTCGGAGGACTGAGGGTATGAGGGCTCCGGTGGCCCCAGTGGGGGGTATCTCTTCCCTTTATTCCTAGGTTACTAGTAACGTGTGGGGGACGCCGTCGCGGATGACGGAGGAGGACCTCCAGCGGCTCCGTGATCAGGGAGCTGTTTGTGGGGGCGGCGACGCCAAACGTCATTATGAGCTTTCCCTTCCTGGGGTTGATGAGAAGGTTTGCTATACCAACCTCGACTCGCCGACCGTTCCGGATTGGATGTGGGTGTACGAGGCGATGTTCACTCGGCTTGGCATGTGGCTCCCTTTTTCCCCTTTTGTCCAGTAGCTGTTGAGTCGGTGCTCCGTGGCGCCGTCCCAATTGCAACCGAATAGCTAGGCGGCGATTCGGTCTTTCGAGCTTGTGTGCGAGTTTTTGGAGCTCCCTGCCTCGGTAAATGTCTTTCTCTTCCTCTTTTTGTGTACCCTTTCGACCAAGGAGGGGAAACACAAGAAGGGGTATGTGTCTTTTAGAGCTCAGCCTCATCATCGGGTCTTCGGTTTGTATGAAGATTCTTTTCATGGGTTTAAGAGTGGGTATTTTAACGTCCGTCCTGCAAGGGGACATCATCCGTTCTGGCTGACGTTGGAGGGTGAGCGGCGATTCCCCACATATTGGAATTTTGGGGCGGGGCCGTCCGTTCTTACTCGGGTGACGTAGGAGTTCTTAACTGCAGAGGATCGGGATGTCGCTCTTGTCTTGTGGCAGTTGTTTGGGGAGCGTCCTCTTAATCCTCGGGATGTGATGGGTGATCCGGTCGCTTGTCGGACCTATGTTGGTGTGTGAGTTTTTTTTGGTTTTCCGAGTTGGGTACTTAGGCTTTCCCTTTTTTTGCAGTTGAGATGGCTGGAGGTTTGACAACTCTTGCGAGGTTGAAGGCTCAGTTGTCTCAGGGGACTCCTTTCGGTGGTACTCCTTCTACTTCGACCTCGCGACCTAGTGATGATACGAGAACTGTCTCTGAGGATCTCACGTTGACTGGAGGTGGGACCGAAGGGTCAGGTCGGGGTGTGGGGGTTGATGATGACGTGGTTGTGGTGTCGCCGGAGGGTGCTTCCCGCAAGCAAATTTGGTGGAGGGGGAGGGTGCGGTTCTGTTGGTGATGGATCGCCGTTTTGATGCTCCAGCTTTCATCGATGAGTTCCTTATGCCCGCCACGTAGGATTTTTTCTGTGAATGTGATGACCTTTCAAGCTAAGTCTCCTTATCGTTCCCTTCTTCGTTCCGCTGTGATTGTCCGAAAGGCCGAGCCTGTGATGGCTCAGGTGGGCCTTCTGGATAAGAAACTTTGTCAGTCTCAGGCTGAGGTGGCTAGGTTGAAGGGGTTGCTCGCGGATGCCGAGTCAGCGAGGGAGCGGGCAACGAAGTCATCTGAGGAGTCTGGTGCAGAGATCCTTCGTCTTTTCGAGGTTGAGACTTCTCTTTTGTCTCAATTTGGTGGAGAGCGAAGGAAGGCTTCGGATGCCGAGTCCCGGGCAGCCGTGCTTTTGGCTGATGTCAGTACACTTAAGGATGGGGTGGTTGGTTTGAAGGCGGAGGTCGTGGTTTTAAAAGAGGAAAAAGTTATGTTGCTTGCCGATGTGAAGGAGGCTGTTGCTGCTACCGAGGAGACGATGAAAGCTCAAGCTTTGGTTTTGGCACCTAGCGTGAACGTGTCTGTGATGGGAGCTTTCAAGACTGTCTGTGAGGGCGAGATTGTCGACCTTGAGTAGTTGTGATTTTTGTTTTGGATTGCATGTTTCTATGCTTTTTGGCCGTGTAGCTGTGTAACCGTGATTTTGTGGTTTTGACTTTGGGCTTCATTTTATGCTGTTTGGGCCGTTCGGGCCTTTTGGTATATTCCGTTTTGAGCCGTTTTGTTTTTGGTTTTCATTTATTTGTCCCCTTTGTTTGGGTTTAGCGGACCGTCGTGAGGTCGATTTCTCATGGATATCCGTATCTCGGGCCCGGGGGATGATCGGTCCCCCGATTTTGGCCGTGTTTTTGTTCCATACTTAGGAAAAAGAAAATAAAGATAGCTTGATGGGATTTTATTGATGGTTGGGCCTTGTTAAAACCCTCCGTTTGTGGCGGGAAAGAGTACCCGAAATTGACACTTAAAGCGAAATGAAACATAGAAAATAGCGAAAAAAATAAAATGAAACAAAGAAAATGATGACCTAAAAGAGGGGTCAGTCTAAGTGTAGTATCGTCGTAAGTTGGCGGCGTTCCATGTTCTTGGGATTTCGTCGCCATTCAATCGTTCGAGCTTATATGCTCCCTTTCCGATTGCAGCCTTGATTCTGTATGGTCCTTCCCAATTCGGGGTGAGTTTTCCTTCCCCTGGGGTTGGGGCTCCGATGTTGTTTTGTCGTAGGACGAGGTCGTCGGGTACAAATTCTCGTTGGATGATGCCATGGTTGTACCTTAGGCTGATTCTTTGTCGGTGAGGTCTCGTTCTGCTTCCTCGTCGTTACCCCCGACCATTCTCCTTGGGCTTGGATCTCCTATCTCTACTGGGATGACAGCCTCCACGCCATATGTTAATCGGAAAGGGGTTTCCCCAGTGGCTGTTTGGGGGATTGTTCGATACGACCATAAGAATGATCCGAGTTCGTCGGCCCATAGTCCCTTTGCTTCGTCGAGCCGCTTCTTTAGTCCTTTGACGATTATTTTGTTTGCGGATTCCACTTGCCCGTTTGTTTGGGGGTGTTCTACCGAACTAAAACGGTGGGATATATGTAACCCTTCTAGGAATTCTCTGAATTTTCTATCGGTGAATTGGGTTCCATTGTCCGAGATGACGATCTCGGGGATCCCGAACTGGGTTATGATCTGTTGCCAAAGGAATTTTCAGCATTGGGTTGCCGTAATGGAGGCCAGGGGGTTCGGCCTCGATCCATTTAGTGTAATAATCTATGGCGACGATGAGATACCGGAGTTGACCGGGTGCCCTAGGAAAGGGCCCGACGAGGTCGATTCCCCAGGTGCCGAATGGCCGTTCTGCAAATGCTGAGTTGGTGCGGGGCGGCCTGGTGGATGTTGGCGTGTTTTTGGCATTTATTACACTTTTTTACCAGCTGTATGAAGTCCCGGATAACCGTGGGCCAGAAGTATCTGGTCCGGATGACTTTTTGGGCCAGGGACTTACCCCCGATGTGGTGGCCGCAACAGCCTTCATGGATTTTTGCAGAGTATGTACTCCGTGTCCTTGGGTTCGACACATTTGAGAGGGGTTGCGAGCATCCGCGTTTGTATAGTTGTCCTGCGATGACTGTGTAATTTGCGGCTTCCCTTTTTGTCTGTTTTTCCTCATTGGGGGTCTTCTGGTAGTGTGCCGTTGAGGAGATATTGCAGGATAGGGTAGGTCCATGATCCTTGGCTAGAGTGTGTAGGCGTTAGTCGTGGTCGATATGGATGGCGATCTAACGACTTCTTGAATTAGCGACTTGTTGCCATGTCCTGGTTTGGTGCTGGCTAGTTTAGAAAGGAGGTCTGCCCTGGCAGGTGATGACTTTCACGGATCATCACCTTCTTCATAGTGAAGCACGAATGAACATCTTAGATAGGAACAAGCGTGTTTGAACGGAAAACAGAAATAATTGCATTAATTCATCGAGACGCTGCAGAGCTCCTCACCCCCAACAATGGAGTTTAGAGACTCATGCCGTCAAAAGGTACAAAGTTCAGATCTAAAAATGTGATGAGATACAAAATAGATCTCTAAAACTTGTTTAAATACTAAACTAGTAACCTAGGTTTACAGAAAATGAGTAAACTAAGATGAATAGTGCAGAAATTCACTTCTGGGGCCCACTTGGTGTGTGCTGGGGCTGAGGCTTAAGCTTCTCACGTGCCTGGGCTGTTTCTGGTGTTGAACGCCAGGTTGTAACCTGTTTCTGGCATTGAACTCCAACTTGCAACCTGTTTCTGGCGCTGAACGCTGATGCGTGAGCATCTTATCTATCTTTTCCTAGTTAATTTGCATCTAAATTGTTGAGTTTAATTGAGAATTAATTATATGTTAGCCACTATGGATGCTATTTTGAGTTTTGTGCAATTTTAATTATTTTAGGTACCATTCGGATGGATTTGATGAAGTTTCTGCAGAGAAGAAGAAGAAACTAAAGAGATGCCCAGCGAAGACCGGCGGACGCATGGCCCACGCGACCGCGCGGAATGGAGAAATTGCAATGACACGATCGCGTGCCTGACGCGAACGCGTGGACTGGAATCTGCACAAATGACGCGAACGCGTGGACGACGCAGACGCGTCACATGCGCGATCTGCAATAATTCAGAAAACGCTGGTTACAAATTTTGGGTTGTTTTGACCCACTTTCCAGCCCAGAAAACATAGATTAAAAGCTGCAGAATGGACAAATCAAGTGGTCCCCACCCATCAACTGAAATTCTGTTAATTATTTCGAATTTAAATTCAAATCTTATCTTTTAGGAAAAGATATTATTTTTATTTTTTAATTAGATTTTAAATTAATTAGGATTAGTTATAAAAAGGGGAGACTTCTCTTCTATTAGGAAGAAGACACCAGATTACATTAGATTAGAGGGATTCTATTAGGGAATTCTATACAAATTTACATTCTACATTCTATGAGCAACTAACCCTCCACTGTTAAGGTTAGGAGCTCTGTTTATTTGTATAGATTGATTTTATTACTTTTTCTATTTTAATTTATGTTTTGGATTTATATTTAAGAATTGTTTTCGTTCTTTATGTTATGAATTTGGGTGGAACGGAAGTATGACCCTCTTTCTATTTGAGTTCTTGTATAACTTGGAAAAGCTCTATACTTGAACAACAGCTTGAAAACATATTCTCCTAAATTTTAATTATTTGGATTTAATGGGATACGTGACATATAATCCCCTTATTTTTGGATAATTAGAGTTTTTGTGGCATGAAAACTGAAAATTGATTTTTACCCTCTAATTGGAATTAATTGACCAAGGAATTGGTAGTTGATGAACTTTAGAGGAGACTAGAAAGGTCTAAGGAATTAGGGTCTAGTCACATATAGTTTGCCATAAATTAAATCCTACATAATTAAAATAGTTAGTAAGAAAAGTTAATCCGGAAAAATAGATAACTCTGAAGCCTTAACTGTTTATCCATATTTTATTCCCAATTTATTTAATTGTCTATACTTTTGATATTTTTAAATTCAAACTTAAATCTTTTGAACATCTCAAAACCAATTTCTGCTTGCCTAACTAATCCAATCAATCAATCATTGTTGCTTGATCCATCAATCCTCGTGGGATCGACCCTTACTCACGTAAGGTATTACTTGGTACGACCCGGTGCACTTGTCAGTTAGTAAGTGTGGGTTATAAAATTTCGCACCAAGTTTTTGGCGCTGTTGCCGGGAATTGACTGTGATTAACAACTATTAGTTGTTTGATTGCTTAGATTAGGCGTTTTATTTTTAATTTTATTTAAATTTTGCTTTAAAAAAAATTTTTAAAAAAAAAGTATTTTTAATTTTATTAAAAAAAAATTTTTTTGCTTTAAATTTTCGAAAGAAAAAAAAAAATTTTTACGGTATTTTTTTTATTTTTACTTTACGTTAATTTTTTTTTTCCTTTTCCTTTACGTTATTTATTATTATTTTTTTTCTTTTTCGTTTAACCCCCTGGCCCCTTCCCCTGTTTTGTTTTAAATTTTTTTTTTCTTTCTCTTTTATTACTTGATTTTAAATAAGAAAATAATATAAAATTTTTTTTATTTATTAAATTTTAATTTTTGAAAAAAATAAAAATAAAACATATATTGATATATTTTATTAAAAAAATTATTTTTTGAAATTAAGTTTGGTGTTTCCTAATAGTTTTATTTTAATTCTTAGAATTCTGTTTTTTTTTTCTTTGCTTTCCTATTTACCACATGATGCATTTAATCCTGTTTGGTGTTTTATGCTAAGAAAAAATAATAGAGAGAGATCACATGGATTACTACTCACACCCAAGTAGTGATTCATATTATGGTGGATGGAGGAACTATCCAAATTTTGGTTGGCAGAGTCAAAACCAAAGAAACTTCAATGCTCCATGTTCCAACTATCAAGAGCCACCACCTCCATATTCATACCACGAACCACCATCTCTATATTCGTACCAAGAACCACCACCTTTCTATCCATATCAAGAACCATCATCTTTCTACCCATATCAAGAACCACCATCAAATATTGAGGCTTTTCAGAAGAAGGGTGTTATGGAAGTAGAAACTCTTAATGCTATTCTTGCTCAGAACAAGCTTATGTCTCAGCAATTAAATCTACTTACTCAACAGATGGATGGCATGCAAGTCCCAGCTATCAACACCCAAAATCTTCTTCAAGAGGTCAATTACATGGGGAGTGCTCAGGGTGATTTTCAACAGAATAATTTTAATAACCACCAGTTTCAATCAACTCAGCAGGCAAACACTAAATCCCAAGAAGATCCTAATTGGGAGATGATGACGAGTTTTATGCAGGAAACCAGAGCTTCCATTAGAAACTTGGAAATGCAAATGGGCCAAATGAGCAAACAATTACTTGAGAGGTCTGCAAGTACATTTTCAAGTGATATAGTGGTGAACGCAAGAAAAGATTGCACGATTATTCAGTTGAGCGGTGGTAAAGTAGCTGGCTCTGAGACCAAGGTCAATGAAGAGTTAGTTGAAAAAGAAAGCTACTAAGAGGAAGAGATGGAAATTGAAGAAGCTTACAAAGAAGTGGAAGAATTCAAAGAAGAACACAAGGAAGTGGAGCTTGCAAGACCTCTTCCAAAGCCATCACCATCCAATACAACATTCAAGTGGGTAAAATTCCTATCCTTAATCCTTACCTTCCCACTTGAATATGGGCTACTAGAGACGGATGGTCAACTTAGAGCTCTTTGTGGCATTAAGCGTAAGAGGAAGATGGTTAGTGGTAAGAGATGTCAAGCAAGGTTTAAAATGGTTGCATGCTCCAAATTGAAGTGCAAGGATTGGTGTAGAGCTCACTTGAACGGGTCTAGAAGGTTGTTTGGATGTCTCTGTGAGAATTCAGATTGCTTGCCACCAGGTGGAAATTATGGTGATCCACAAGAAGACGGACGTAAAAGCAAGATTTGGGACCCTGGAATTCATTCCCACAATCAATTCTCTTGGGGCCTTGTCACTTGCTTCAATTTGCTCAAAGGCATTATACGCCTGGTTTGGGATCCCGGTAGCCATTGGAATTACAAACATTGGTGGAGATTTCTGGATTAGTACAAGCACAAGCCACCATAACAAGGAGATCACCACATGTCCAACTTAAGGACTTTAACTAAAAGTGCTTGGTGGGAGACAACCCACCGTGGTATGATCGTTTCTTTTCATTCTTAGTTATTTTTCGTAGTAGTAGTTTTCGCATTTATTTTATTTTTATTGAGTTCTTACTAATTTTCTGATCATGCAGCTATTTTATCTCAGGAACCGAACATCTCAAGCTAAAAAAAAAAAAGTCACGCGACGCGACCGCATCAGCGACGCGTCCGCGTCACAAGGAGAGGGGAGAAAATAAAAACGAACAGAGAGTCACGCTGGAGCGTGGCTGGAGGCGTGCCAGTGGCACAAATCGCCCCACGCGATCGCATCGCTGACGCGTCCGCGTCATGTGGGAATATTAGCCTCCCACACGACCGCGTGCCCTGATTTTCGACGTAAAAAGGGTGCACAACCAAATATTGTGCTAGAGTAGTGCTGGCTTGGTGCTAGACGCATAATCCCTATCACGCGACTGCGTCGCCGACGCGTCCGCGTCATTCTCTTCTGAAGCCACTCACGCGATCGCATGTTTCACACGATCGCATGTTCCACGCGATCGCGTCACCCCTAAATTGGCAAATATTTAAAGTCGAACAGAGAGTTGTGCAGGCGTGAAACTGCACTCGCGCCCGAAGCATAACATGGGTCACGCGACCGCGTGACCGACGCGACCGCGTCAACTAACTAAAATGCAATCACGCGAACGCGTGCCCTACGCGTTCGTGTCGCTTGCGCCACCTAGTTCGCCGCCCAGTTTTCTTTCTCTCTCTCTCTCCCAATCCTAATTCTCTCTTATTCTTTTATCCTTTTATTTTTCTCTCATCATAATATTTATCTCTTCTATTTTCAGCTCTTATTTGCTTGAGGACAAGCAAACCTTTAAGTTTGGTGTTGTTGGACGCTGCGCTTATTGGTTTTCTGGCACATAAGGGAGGCAAATCATCTTCACGGAGGAGCACAACCTGAAGAATAAAGCGACCGCTAGGATGACTAAGGTGGTTGAGTTCCTTTCATTTTTATTCCTCCCCTCTTTTTTCTATGTTATGTTCTGGCTTTCTGCTATTTTTCTTTGTTTGTTGCATGATCTTTTATTAGTTAGAATCATAGGATTAGTTTTCTTTTAATTTCTTTAATGCTGAAAAGGTGTTTCATGTACCACTCACTGAACTTGAATCTAAAATGAAAAGAAAAAGAAGTGATGTATTGCATGAGAAATTGAGTGTAATTCTAAGAATAGTCTCATTTACTTAAATGTGGTGGTATTTTTTGTGATTTTTGAATGCATGATATGAACAGTGCATATTTGAATTTGAATTAAGGGATGTTGATGTATAAGGAACAGGAATTTAGAGAATTATTATGGCTTCTCTGAAATAAACAAAAATTTAATCCTTGAAGCAAAAAAAAAAAAACAACAAAAGAAAAAATCATTATATAAAAATAAATAATAATAAAAGCAAGGTCCAAGGCTCTGAGCATCAATGACTAGGGAGGTCGGACATGATTAAAAGCTCAAAGAGTTGTTTCCCTAGTCATATGCTTGTGGTGTGATTGTGTCAAGTAATCCTTGAGACAGAACACTTAGAGTCGAGACCAAGTGTGTTTAACAGAGTATGCCAAAGGCTTTGAGCACCACTGTCTGGGAGTAATTAAAAGAAAAATTAGAACTCAAAGAGAGTTCCCTAGTTAAGTGCTTGTGGTGTTTTTGTGTCAAGTAACTCTTGAGACAAAACATTTAAAGTCACGGCTAGCCTCAAGGTGCAAAGCACCAAAGAAAAATAAATTAAAGTAAATGTTGCTGTGTTCAAGTACTAAACTGAAATGTAAAGATCAGAGAATTCATAATATTATCTGGATTCTAATTCCGAATGACATTAACATTCTTCTGATTCAAAGGAGAGTGAGATGCCAAACCTATTCAGGATTACAGTTATAAACCCCACTATAAAAAGAGACATGAGCTTAATCGAACTCTCATACTCATGCAAATTCACATCTTAAGCCTATATTAGTTTTGGTTGCTTGAGGACAAGCAACAGTTTAAGTTTGGTGTTGTGATGCGTGAGCATCTTATCTATCTTTTCCTAGTGAATTTGCATCTAAATTGTTGAGTTTAATTGAGAATTAATTATATTTTAGCCACTATGGATGCTATTTTGAGTTTTCTGCAATTTTAATTATTTTAGGTACCATTTGGATGGATTTGATGAAGTTTCTGCAGAGAAGAAGAAGACACCAAAGAGATGCCCAGCGAAGACCGACGCGGACGCATGGCCCACGCGACCGCGCGGAATGAAGAAATTGCAATGACGCAATCGCGTGCCTGACGCGAACGCGTGGATGACGCGGACGCGTCACATGCGCGATCTGCAATAATTCAGAAAACGCTGGTTACGAATTTTGGGCTGTTTTGACCCACTTTCCAGCCCAGAAAACACAGATTAAAAGCTGCAGAATGGACAAATCAAGTGGTCCCCACCCATCAACTGAAATTCTGTTAATTAATTCGAATTTAAATTCAAATCTTATCTTTTAGGAAAAGATATTATTTTTATTTTTTAATTAGATTTTAAATTAATTAGGATTAGTTATAAAAAGGGGAGACTTCTCTTCTATTAGGAAGAAGACACTAGATTACATTAGATTAGAGGGATTCTATTAGGGAATTCTATACAAATTTACATTCTACATTCTATGAGCAACTAACCCTCCACTGTTAAGGTTAGGAGCTCTGTTTATTTGTATGGATTGATTTTATTACTTTTTCTATTTTAATTTATGTTTTGGATTTATATTTAAGAATTGTTTTCGTTTTTTATGTTATGAATTTGGGTGGAACAGAAGTATGACCCTCTTTCTATTTGAGTTCTTGTGTAACTTGGAAAAGCTCTATACTTGAACAACAGCTTGAAAACATATTCTCTTAAATTTTAATTATTTGGATTTAATGGGATACGTGACATATAATCCCCTTATTTTTGGATAATTAGAGTTTTTGTGGCATGAAAACTGAAAATTGATTTTTACCCTCTAATTGGAATTAATTGACCAAGGAATTGGCAGTTGATGAACTTTAGAGGAGACTAGAAAGGTCTAAGGAATTAGGGTCTAGTCACATATAGTTTGCCATAAATTAAATCCTACATAATTAAAATAGTTAGTAATAAAAGTTAATCCGGAAAAATAGATAACTCTGAAGCCTTAACTGTTTATCCATATTTTATTCCCAATTTATTTAATTGTCTATACTTTTGATCTTTTTGAATTCAAACTTAAATCTTTTGAACATCTCAAAACCAATTTCTGCTTGCCTAACTAATCCAATCAATCAATCATTGTTGCTTGATCCATCAATCCTCGTGGGATCGACCCTTACTCACGTAAGGTATTACTTAGTACGACTCGGTGCACTTGCCGGTTAGTATGTGTGGGTTATAAAATTCCGCACCAAACGCCAGACTACAACATAGAATTGGCGTTAAACGCCAGTTTACGTCATCTATCTTCGCGCAAAGTATGGACTATTATATATTGCTGCAAAGCCCTGGATGTCTACTTTCCAACCCAATTGAGAACGCGCCATTTGAACTTCTGTAGCTCCAGAAAATCCATTCCGAGTGCAAGGAGGTCAGAATCCAACAGCATCAGCAGTCCTCTTTCAGCCTAAATCAGATTTGTGCTCAGCTCCCTCAATTTCAGCCAAAAAATACCTGAAATCACAGAAAAACACACAAACTCATAGTAAAGTCCAGAAATATGAATTTTGCCTAAAAACTAATAAAAATATACTAAAAAGTAGCTAGAACCTACTAAAAACTTCCTAAAAACAATGCCAAAAAGCGTATAAATTATCCGCTCATCCCAACACCAAACTTAAATTGTTGCTTGTCCCCAAGCAACTGAAAATCAAATAGGATAAAAATAATAGAATATACTATAAATTCCAAAATATCAATGAAGCTTAGTTCTAATTAGATGAGCGGGACTAGTAGCTTTTTTCTTCTGAACAGTTTTGGCATCTCACTTTATCCTTTGAAGTTTAGAATGATTGGCATCTATAGGAACTTAGAATTCAGATAGTGTTATTGATTCTCCTAGTTTAGTATGTTGATTCTTGAACATAGCTACTTTATGAGTCATGGCCGTGGCCCTAAGCACTTTGTTTTCCAGTATTACCACCGGATACATAAATGCCACAAACACATAACTGGGAGAACCTTTTTAGATTGTGACTTAGCTTTGCTAAAGTCCCCAATTAGAGGTGTCCAGAGTTCTTAGGCACACTCTTTTTCTTTGAATCACGACTTTAACCACTCAGTCTCAAGCTTTTCACTTGGACCTACATGCCACAAGCACGTGGTTAGGGACAGCTTGATTTAGCCGCTTAGGCCTGGATTTATTTCCTTTTGCCCTCCTATCCATTGATGCTCAAAGCTTTGGATCCTTTTTACCCTTGTCTTTTGGTTTTAAGGGCTATTGGCTTTTTCTGCTTGCTTTTTCTTTTTCTTTTATTTTTTGTTTTTTTTTTGTTTTTTGTTTTTTTCGCAAGCTTTTTATTCACTGCTTTTTCTTGCTTCAAGAATCAATTTTATGATTTTTTAGATTATCAATAACATTTCTCTTTGTTCATCATTCTTTCAAGAGCCAACAATTTTAACATTCATAAACAGTAAGATAAAAAATATGCACTGTTCAAGCATTCATTCAGAAAACAAAAAGTATTGCCACCACATCAATATAATTAAACTAATTTCAAGGATGAATTCGAAACTCATATACTTTTTGTTCTTTTGTATTAGAAACAATTTTCATTTAAGAGAGGTGAAGGATTCAGGGAATTATTCATAGCCTTAAGACATAGTTACTAAATACTAATGATCATGTAGTAAAGATGATGTGTGCGGAAATTGGTGAATTAAAAATTATTAAAATGGTTACGTTGTAAGTATAGTTCTTAACTCACCAAAAATCTGCCTATCAATTTAAAATATGTCACAAAAATTCAGAATTTAAAATACTGGGAGTATGAATCCCAGGTCGTCTCCCAACGAGTTGCAGAAAGGTATGCTATTTTATTAATCAGATGTTTTCAAAGAAAGGGTTGAGTTGAATAACAGGAATTTAAATTGATGAACTTGAATAATATAAATAAAAGCCTTGACTGGGAGTTGATTAGTTGGAATTCCTATTGTAGTTGAAATACTCTCAAGATTGATTGATAATTAAAGGTTATTTAGTTTTGTTATCCTTTACTAGGTAAAGGAAAGTCAAACATGTTGAAATGCTACGTCTGTTCACAAATTACAATCCACTTAATTAAAAGGGATTGATGTTAGTGACTAGAGGGCAATCCGACAGTAAACCCAATTACCATCTTTCCTTCAAGTCTTCCAACTCAATTGGTTCCCTTCAATCAACTCCCCATCAAGTTAGGGAACTACTCACTCATTGTGAATGCAAAAATCATAACATATGCGAAGAAATTAAAAGAAGACATTGCAAATAGAAATAAAAAATAATCCAATTAAAATAAGAATAATCCTTATATTGAGTAAATCCTAATAATATTCCAATGGCAAAATTAACAAAACAAAGGTCATGGAAGAGTAAAGCCGAGTAAAGAAAACGAACTAGAGTGACGAAGTCTTGATGAGGTAATGACTCTTCTCAATATCCCAATGCAAAAATAGTAGAAAAATAAAATCCTAAAAGTATCAATTGTTTTTTAGAGAAGGAAAACCTAGAGGAGGAGTAAAACTAGATCTAAAAACTTAAAACTGTGTAGAATGAATGTTGTTCTTTGTTTCTGCATGTTCCTTGGCTCTAGTCTACTGTTCTGGGCCGAGAACTGGGTCAAAACCGGGCCCAGAATCATCCCCAGCGAATTCTACAGATTATGCAGATCGCGCATGTCACGCGATCGCGTCGTCCACGCGGACGCGTCATTCGCGTTCTTTTCGTGCCACGCGTTCGCGTCGTCCACGCCTCCGCGTCACTTATGCTGTTCCTTTCCACGCGGTCGCGTGAGCCATGCGGCCGCGTCGACGCGATTTCTCCTCTACCGCGCGAACGCATGAGCCATGCGGCCGCGTCACTTCTCGCTGGTTGTCTCCTCAATTTCTTGTGTTCCTTTCTTTTTTGCTAGCTTCCCTTCCAATCTCCAACTCATCCATGCCCTATAAAGCCTGAAACACTTAACACACAGATCACGGCATCGAATGGGACAAGGGAGAACTAAAATGCATAATAAAGAGTCTCTAGGGAGCAGTTTTCAACCATGTAATAATTCCAGGAAGGAAATATAAATGCATGCTAAATTAATAAATAAGTGGGTAAAGATCATGATAAAACCACACAATTAAACACAATATAAACCATAAAATAGTGGTTTATCAAAAGACTCAAAACATAGACAAACATATAGCATAAAACCGAAAAACAGAGAGATAAAAACAAGGAAGTTAAGGAATGAATCCATCTTAGTGAGGGTGGCGCCTTTTTCTTGAAGGACCAATGGTGTTCTTGAGCTCCGCTATGTTTTTGAGATCTTTTATGTCTTTTCCTTGTCTCTGTTGCTTGATCCCTAGTGATTTTGGTGCTCCTATCCTTAGTTGCTCCCAATAATCGTGTGGAGGAAAATGTATCCCCTAAGGTATCTCAGGAATTTCTTGATGAGGGGATTCTTCATGCTCTTGTTGAGGTCCATGAGTGGGCTCTCTTGATGTGCAGTCAAATACTCTACTACTGAGCTATGGACCCTTGAGATGAATCTCTCCATCTCCCATGACTCAGAGGTGGAAGCAATTGCCTTCACTTTCCTCTTTCTTGAGGTTTCTCTGGCCTTAGGTGCCATCAATGGTTATGGAAAAACAAAAAAGCTATGCTTTTACCACACCAAACTTAGAATATTGCTCGCCCTCGAGCAAAAGAAGAAAGAAGGGAGTAGAAGGAGAAGTGAAGGAGATGGAGGTGTGTGAATGGGTGGGTTTAGGAAGGGTATGATTTGAATTTGAATGGTGAGGTAGGTGGGGATCCTGTGGGGTCCACAGATCCTGAGGTGTCAAGAATTTCTCATCCCTGCACCATTTAGGCATGTAGAACGCCCTTTTAGTGCAATCCTGGCGTTTAACGCCAGACTGCTGCTTGTTTCTGGCGTTAAACGCCCAAATGTAGCTTGTTTTTGGTGTTTAACGCCAGCTTGATGCTTATTTCTGGTGTTAAACGCTAGCTTGGTGCTTGTTTCTGGCATTAAACGCCAGACAGATGTACGTTTCTGGCGTTTAAATGCCAGACAGCTCTTCCTCCAGAGTGTGCTTTTTCTCCTACTATTTTTTATTCTGTTTTTAATTTTTGCAATTGTTTTGTGACTCCACATGATCATAAACCTAATAAAAACATAACAGAACAATAGAAAGATAGATAAATAAAAATTGGGTTGCCTCCCAATAAGCGCTTCTTTATTGTCTTTAGCTGGACTATTACTGAACTTTTAATCAAGTCTCAGTTTTGAGAATTCTTGCTCAAAATTGCTTTCAAGATAATGTTTGACTCTTTGTCCATTAACAATGAACTTTTTGTTGAAATCATTATCCTGAAGCTCTACGTATCCATATGGTGACACACTTGTAATCACATATGGACCTCTGCACCGGGATTTCAATTTTCCGGGAAATAATCTGAGCCTATAATTAAATAGCAGAACTTTCTGCCCTGTCTCAAAGACTTTGGATGACAATTTCTTATCATGCCATCTTTTTGCTTTCTCTTTGTAAATTTTTACATTTTCGAAAGCATTGAGTCTAAATTCCTCTAGCTCATTTAACTGGAGCAATCGTTTTTCTCCAGCTAACTTGGCATCAAGGTTTAGGAATCTGGTTGCCCAGTAGGCCTTATGTTCCAGTTCCACTGGTAAGTGACAGGCTTTTCCATACACAAGCTGGTATGGAGAAGTTCCTATAGGAGTCTTGAATGCTGTTCTGTATGTCCACAGAGCATCATCCAAGCATCTTGCCCAATCCCTCCTACGGTTAATCACAGTCCGTTCCAGGATCTTTTAAGTTCTCTATTAGAGACTTCAGCTTGCCCATTTATCTATGGATGATATGGAGTAGCTACCCTGTGGCTAACTCCATATCGAACCAACGCAGAGTAAAGCTGTTTATTACAGAAATGAGTGCCCCCATCACTGATTAGTACTCTAGGGATACCAAATCTGCTGAAGATGTGTTTCTAGAGGAATTTCAGCACTGTCTTAGTATCATTACTGGGTGTTGCAATAGCTTCCACCCATTTGGATACATAATCCACTGCCACCAGAATATAAGTGTTTGAGTATGATGGTGGGAAAGGCCCCATAAAGTCAATATCCCATACATCAAACAACTCAATCTCCAAGATCCCTTGTTGAGGCAAGGCATAACTGTGAGGCAGATTGCCAGATCTTTGGCAACTATCACAATTAAGTACAAACACTCGGGAGTCTTTATAGAGAGTAGGCCAGTAGAAGCCACATTGGAGGACTCTTGTGGCTGTTCGCTCACTTCCAAAATGTCCTCTATACTGTGATCCATGGCAGTGCCAGAGGATCTTCGGTGCTTCTTCCTTAGGCACACATCTACAGATTACTCCGTCTGCACATCTCTTGAAGAGATATGGTTCATCCCAAAGATAGTACTTTGCATCCGTGATCAATTTCTTTGATTGCTGCCTACTGTACTATTTGGGTATGAATTTCAATGCCTTGTAGTTTGCAATGTCTGCGAACCATGGCACTTCCTGGATGGCAAAGAGGTGCTCATCCGGAAAGTTTTCAGAGATCTCAGTAAGAGGGAGGGACGCCCCTTCTACTGGTTCTATTCGGGACAGGTGATCTGCTACTTGGTTCTCTGTCCCTTTTCTGTCTCTTATTTCTATATCAAACTCCTACAAAAGCAACACCCATCTGATGAGTCTGGGTTTTGAATCCTGCTTTGTGAGTAGATATTTAAAAACAGCGTGGACAGTGTACACAATCACTTTTAATCCTACTAAATAAGATCTGAACTTGTCAATGGCGTAAACCACTGCAAGTAACTCTTTTTCTGTGGTTGTGTAGTTCTTATGTGCGTCATTTAAAACACGACTGGCATAGTAAATGATGTGCAGAAGCTTGTCATGCCTTTGTCCCAACACTGCACTAATGGCATGGTCACTGGCATCACACATCAGTTTAAATGGTAGTGTCCAGTCTGGTGCAGAGATGACTGGTGCTGTGACCAGCTTAGCTTTCAGAGTCTCAAACGCCTGCAGACACTCCTTATCAAAGATAAATAGCGTGTCAGCAGCTAGCAGATTACTCAGAGGTTTGGCAATTTTTGAAAAATCTTTTATAAACCTCCTATAGAATCATGCATGCCCCAAAAAGCTTCTGATTGCCTTAACATTTGCAGGTGGTGGTAATTTTTCAATTACCTCTACCTTAGCTTGATCCACCTCTATTCCCTTGTTCGAAATTTTGTGCCCAAGGATAATTCCTTCAGTCACCATAAAGTGACATTTTTCCCAGTTTAAAACCAAGTTAGTCTCTTGGCACCTCTTTAGAACAAGTGCTAGATGGTCAAGACAGGAGCTGAATGAGTCTCCAAATACTGAAAAGTCATCCATGAAGACTTCTAGAAATTTTTCCACCATATCAAAGAAAATAGAGAGCATGCACCTTTGAAAGGTTGCAGGTGCATTGCACAGGCCAAATGGCATCCTTCTGTATGCAAATACGCCGGATGGACATGTGAATGCTATTTTCTCTTGATCTTGGGGATCTACTGCAATTTGATTATAACCTGAATATCCATCCAGGAAGTAGTAGTATTAATGACCTGCTAGTCTTTCTAGCATTTGGTCTATAAATGGTAAAGGAAAATGATCCTTTCTGGTAGCTGTATTGAGCCTTCTGTAATCAATACACATACGCCACCCTGTAACTGTTCTTCTAGGAACTAGTTCATTTTTTTCATTATGAACCACTGTCATACCACCCTTCTTAGGGACGATTTGGACAGGGCTTACCTAGGGGCTAAGAGAAATGGGATAAATAATCCCAGCCTCTAGTAACTTAGTGACCTCCTTCTGCATCACCTCTTTCATGGCTGGATTCAGCCGCCTCTGTGGTTGAACCACTGGCTTAGCGTCACCCTCCAATAGGATCTTGTGCATGCATCTGGCTGGGCTAATACCCTTAAGATCACTGATGGACCACCCAAGAGCTGTCTTGTGTGTCTTTAGCACTTGAATTAGTGCTTTCTCTTCCTGTGACTCTAAGGTAGAGCTTATGATTACAGGAAAGGTATCACCTTCTCCTAGAAATGCATATTTCAGGGATGGTGGTAATGGTTTGAGCTCAGGTTTGGGAGGTCTCTCCTCTTCCTGAGGGATTTTTAGAGGTTTTATTATTCTCTCTGGTTCCTCCAGATCAGGCTGAGCATCTTTAAAGATATCCTCTAGCTTTGATTCGAGACTCTCAGTCATATTGACCTTTTTTACCAGAGAGTCAATAATATCAATGCTCATGCAATCATTTTGGGTGTCTGGATGCTGTATAGATTTGACAACATTCAACTTAAACTCGTCCTCATTGACTCTCAGGGTCACTTCCTCTTTTTGGACGTCAATGAAGGTTCGTCCAGTTGCTAGGAAAGGTCTTCCTAGAATGAGAGTTGCACTCTTGTGCTCCTCCATTTCCAGCACCACAAAGTCAGTGGGAAAGGCAAATGGCCCAACCTTGACAATCATGTCTTCAATCACGCCTGATGGGTATTTAATCGAGCCATCAGCAAGTTGGAGACATATCCGGGTTGGTTTGACTTCTTCAGTCAAACCAAGCTTTCTGATAGTAGATGCAGGTATTAGGTTGATACTTGCCCCAATATCACATAAAGCTTGCTTGGTACAAGTACCCTCTAATGTGCATGGTATCGTAAAGCTTCCGGGATCTTTATGCTTCTCAGGTAAGCTTTTCAGAATGACTGCACTGCATTCTTCAGTGAGGTAAACTTTTTCAGTTTGCCTCCAATCCTTCTTATGACTTAAGATCTCTTTCATGAACTTAGCATAAGAGGGTATTTGCTCAAGTGTCTCTGCAAACAGAATCTTTATTTCAAGAGTCCTTAGATAGTCTACAAAGCGGGCAAATTGCTTATCCTGTTTCGCTTGACGGAGTTTTTGAGGATAAGGCATTTT
Organism: Arachis stenosperma; assembly: GCF_014773155.1. Lineage (NCBI taxonomy): Eukaryota > Viridiplantae > Streptophyta > Magnoliopsida > Fabales > Fabaceae > Arachis > Arachis stenosperma. The sequence goes on along the minus strand of NC_080377.1, from coordinate 59,793,190 downwards.
GGCTTTGTATTCCTCAACCTTAGTTGCTGTAGGTTTATTGCCTACAGATGTGGGTTGAGAAGCCTTTCTAGAGGGGCTGCTATCAACACTTGTATGTGTCTGATCTCCCACTGGCGTTTGAATGCCAGGGGTGGAAGCTGGAGTGACGTCAGACGCCAACTCCTTACCTATTTCTGGTGTCTGAACGCCAGAACTGTGCTTCCTTTGGGTGTTCAACGCCAATTCCTTGCCTGTTTCTGGCGTTGAACGCCAAAACTGAGCATGGATTGGGCGTTCAACGCCAGCTTTCCACCCCTTTTCTGGCGTTTGAGCACCAGAATTATTCCTCTCTAGGCTCTGACTGTCCTAGGAGGGATTTTGGGTAGCAGTTTGTTCATTTCTGGCTTCCTGCTACCTTGAAGTGAGGTATTTAGTGTTTTCCCACTTCTTAATTGGATTGCTTGGCACTCTTCTGTTATTTGTTTTGATAACTACTGTTCTATTTGCTTCAACTGGACTTCCATATTCATATTAGGCATTCTTATTTCTTGCAATATCTCCTTGAATTCGGCTAACTGTTTTGTTAGAAAATCTAATTGCTGATTGAATTCAGTAGCTTGATCTGCAGGACTAAGTTCAGCAGTTACTGTTTTAGCCTCTTCGTTGATGGAAGGTTCACTGCTTAAGTACAGATGCTGATTTCTGGCAACTGTATCAATGAGCTCTTGAGCTTCTTCAATTGTCTTTCTCATGTGTATAGATCCACCAGATGAGTGGTCTAGAGAAATCTGAGCTTTCTCTGTAAGCCCATAATAAAAGATGTCTAACTGCACCCACTCTGAAAACATTTCAGAGGGGCATTTTCTTAGCATCTCTCTGTATCTCTCCCAGGCCTCATAAAGGGATTCATTATCTCCTTGTTTGAAGCCTTGGATGCTCAGCCTTAGCTGTGTCATCCGTTTTGGAGGAAAATAGTGATTCAGGAATTTTTCTGACAGCTGTTTCCATGTCTTTATGCTGTCCTTATAGGTTGGTTATTTAACCATCTCTTAGCTTGGTCTTTTACAGCAAATGGAAACAGTAATAATCTGTAGACATCCTGATCTATTTCCTTATCATGTACTGTGTCAGCAATTTGTAAAAACTGTGCCAAAAACTCTGTAGGTTCTTCCTGTGGAAGACCGGAATACTGGAAACTTTGTTGCACCATGATAATGAGCTGATGGTTCAACTCAAAGCTACTGACTCCGATGGAGGGTATACAGATACTACTCCCATATGAAGCAGTAGTGGGGTTAGCATATGACCCCAGAGTCCTTATGGACTGTTCATTTCACTTAGGTCCATGATGGAGAAAAGGAGATGACGTGGATTTATTTTATTTATTTTATTATTATAAGAAAAATAATCTTCGAAATAATAAAATAAAATAAAATAAAAACTAAAATAAAAAATAAAAAAATAAAAAATTTGAAAATATTTTATGAAGATTTTCAAAAAAGTGAGGAGAGAGAAAGTGGTTAGGATATTTTTGAAAAAGATGTGATTTTTTTAAATTCTAAAAAGGATAAGATTTTGAAAAATTTTGAAATTGAAATCTGAATTTTTATGAAAAATTTCGAAAAATTTGCTTAAAATTAGCTAGAAAAGATAATTTTTTTATTTTTGAATTTTTTTATGAAAGAAAAACACACAAAAGACACACGACTTAAAATTTTTAAATCCAATACTCCTTGTTTTCGAAAATTTTGGAGGGAAAATACCAAGGCACACCAAACTTAAAAATTTTAAGATCAAAACACAAAGAAGACTCACAAGAACACCAAGAACAAAAGAAAGAACACCAAACTTAAAATTTTTAGAAAACCAAAATAAATTTTTGAAAATTAAAGAAAATTAACAAGAGAATACCAAACTTAAAGTTTGGCACAAGATTTAATCAAAGAAAAATTAGTTTTGAAAAAGTTTTTAAAAGGAAGATACCCAATTGCCAAGAACATAAGCCAACGCTCTAGCCAACTGAGCTATAAATGTAACATGTTTTAAAAAGGTATTTTTAATAAATAAAAATAAATTTTTTTTTGAAAACTAATATTTTAAAAATGCACAAGGAAAACACAAAAAACACACAGAATAGGAAAAACCAAAGATCAAACAAGAAAAATTGACAAGAACAATTTGAAGATCAAGGAAAAATAAAGAACATGCAATTCGAAAATTGAAAGACAAATAAAAGCATGCAATTGACAAGACAAATAAAAGCATGCAATTGACACCAAACTTAAAACATGACACTAAACTCACAGAAAAACTAAAAATTAATAAAGAAAATTAATATTTTTTTTCAAAAAATTTTTTTTTAGAAGGGATAATAAAAGATGCAATTCTAGTGAAAAAAAAGACAAACTTTTCCTAATCTAAGCAACAAGATTCACCGTCAGTTGTTCAAACTCAAATAATCCCCGGCAACGGCGCCAAAAACTTGGTGCACGAAATTGCAATCACACTTTTGTAATTCGCACAACTAACCAGCAAGTGTACTGGGTCGTCCAAGTAATACCTTACGTGAGTAAGGGTCGAATCCCACGGAGATTGTTGGCTTGAAGCAAGCTATGGTTATCTTATTAATCTTAGTCAGGATACCAATAGGATTCTTTAGCCTCGATTGTAAAAGATAAAAAAAAGGGTGTAAAAGGAGTAATTGTTACACAGTAATGGAGAATATGTTGGAGTTTTGGAGATGCTTTGTCTTCTGAATCCCTGCAACATAATACTTTCTCACTTTCAAACATGCAAGGCTCCTTCCATGGCAAGCTGTATGTAGGGGCATCACCGTTGTCAATGACTACTTCCCATCCTCTCAGTGAAAATGGTCCAAATGCTCTGTCACAGCACGGCTAATCATCTGTCGGTTCTCGATCATGTCGGAATAAGATCCATTGAACCTTTTGCATTTGTCACTACGCCCAACACTTGCGAGTTTGAAGCTCATCACAGTCATCCAATCCCAGAATTCTACTCGGAATACCACAGACAAGGTTTAGACTTTCCAGATTCTCAAGGATGCTGCCAATGGATTCTAGCTTATACCACGAAGATTCTAATTAAGGAATCTAAGAGATACTCATTCAATCTAATGTAGAACAGAGGTGGTTGTCAGGCAGACGTTCATGGATTGAGGAAGGTGATGAGTGTCACGGATCATCACCTTCTTCATAGTGAAGCACGAATGAACATCTTAGATAGGAACAAGCGTGTTTGAATGGAAAACAGAAATAATTGCATTAATTCATCGAGACGCTGCAGAGCTCCTCACCCCCAACAATGGAGTTTAGAGACTCATGCCGTCAAAAGGTACAAAGTTCAGATCTAAAAATGTCATGAGATACAAAATAGATCTCTAAAAGTTGTTTAAATACTAAACTAGTAACCTAGGATTACAGAAAATAAGTAAACTAAGATGAATACTGCAGAAATCTACTTTTGGGACCCACTTGGTGTGTGCTGGGGCTGAGACTTAAGCTTCTCATGTGCCTGTGCTGTTTCTGGAGTTGAACGCCAGGTTGTAACCTGTTTCTAGCGTTGAACTCCAACTTGCAACCTGTTTCTGGCGCTGAATGCCGGACTGCAACATAAAACTGGCGTTAAACGCCAGTTTACATCGTCTATCTTCACACAAAGTATGGACTATTATATATTGCTGGAAAGTCCTGGATGTCTACTTTCCAACCCAATTGAGAGCGCGCCATTTGGATTCTTGTAGCTACAGAAAATCTATTCCGAGTGCAGGGAGGTCAGAATCCGACAACGTCAGCAGTCCTTTTTCAGCCTAAATCAGATTTGTGCTCAGCTCCCTCAATTTCAGCCAGAAAATACCTGAAATCACAGAAAAACACACAAACTCATAGTAAAGTCCAGAAATATGAGGAGCGCGAAAGCTAGCTTTTCCAGGCGTGAGTAGCGAGTTTCCGTATCTTGCAGGACCTTGCTTATAAAGTACATGGGTTTTTGTTCTCTCTTTTCGCTTTCGCGGATGAGTGCTGCTGCGAGTGCTTCTTCCGTTATGGAGAGGTATAGGTAGAGAGTCTCTCCTGTTTGGGGTTTGGCGAGGACTAGTGGTTCCGCTCGGACTCTTTTGAAGTGTCGAAACGCTTCTTCGCATTTTGCTCCCCATTCGAAGGGGGCTCCTTTCTTCATTAGCTTGAAGAAGGGGATTGCTTTCTGAGCCGATGCTCCGAGGAAGTGGGATAGCGCTGTGAGCCGGCCGGTGAGCTTTTGGATGTCGTTAAGGTTTTTTGGGCTTGTCATCTCAAGGACGGCGCGACATTTCTCTAGGTTGGCTTCAAGTCCGCGTTGTGTGATCATAAAGCCAAGGAACTTTCTTGCCTCCATTCTGAAGGCACATTTTGCCGGGTTGAGTCGCATTTGGTGCCTTCATAGGGTGTTCATTATGGGCTTGAGGTTGTTGATGAGTTGCTCGCCGGATTCAGTCTTGGCGAGCATGTCATCTATGTAGACTTCTAATTTGGTCCCGGACAGGTTCTGGAATATTTTGTTGTCGAGCCGTTGGTAGGTAGCTCCGACGTTTTTAATGCCGAAGAGCATGACTGTGTAGAAGTACGTTCCGTCGAGGGTGATGAATGCCGTTTTTCCTCGTCAGGTCGGTGCATAGGTATTTGATTATAGCCGAAGTATGTGTCCATGAAGCTGAGGTACCGATGTCCCGATGCGGCATCTACCGATCCATCGATGTTTGGCAGGGGAAAGGCGTCTTTTGGACAGGCTTTGTTGAGGTCCATGTAGTCGATGCACATTCGCCATTTCCCATTGGATTTCTTTACTAGAACAACATTTGCTAACCACGTTGTGTAGGGTAGTTCTCTGATGAAGTTTGCCTCGAGTAGGGCTTTTACTTGTCTTTTGACCTCGGCTGCTTGGTCTGGGGACATTTTTTGTCTCCTTTGTGCCACGGGTTTGGCTTTGGGATCTATGGCTAGCCGGTGGAACATTAGGTCGGGGTCTATTCCGGGCATGTTGGCTGGTGTGAACGCAAACAAGTCCCTGCTTTGTTTCAGGAATTGGGAAAGATCCTCTTTAAGGTCATACGGGAGATTCCTGTTAATGAAAGTGTATTCGTCTTTGGTTTGCCCTACTTGAAGTTTTTCCATGTAGCCTTCTGGTTCTGGCCTGGGTTGGCCGTCTTGTCGGGCGTCTAGGTCAGCTAGGAATATCCCAGCTACGTCGCGAGACTTTTTTCGTAAAGCTAGGCTGGTGTTGTCACATTCTGCTGTGACTTCCCGGTCTCCGTGGATAGTAACGATGGAACCGTCTTCCGTTGTGAACTTCATAAGGAGGTATTTTGTAAAGATGATGGCGGAGAAGTCATTGATTATTTTTCTTCCGAGGATGACATTATAGGCGGTGGAGTCCTTTAGGACCACGAATTCGGATAGAATTGTCTTCCTCTGGTTGCCTGTCCCTATGGTGAAGGGGAGGGTGACGGAACCGTCTGGTTTGAGGAAGTTGTCTCTGAGTCCCGTGACACCATTGCAGTGTGTTTGGAGATTGTCGTTGTGGAGCCCGAGTTTGTCGAAGGCTCCTCGGAAGAGGATATTGGAGTCTGCACCGGTATCCACCAGTATTCTTCGTACTAGTCCTGTTCCGATTCTTGCCGAGATGATGAGAGGTGCATCTTCGGCCGAGGTGCCGTGCTGGCAGTCCTTAGGTAGGAAAGTTATCGTGTTGTTGGTGGCGGTTGTTAGGGTTTGGTCTCTGATGGCCAGGATTTTGAGGTCCTTTTTTAGTGTTGATTTTGACTTGCCTGATACGTCTTTGCCTGTGATAACGTTTACTGTTATGGTTGGGTCATCATCCGGGTTTTCCCTAGGGGGTTGTTTTTGCGTTCTCGGGTTGCGTCCTTCTCTTTATGGCGACCTATCTCTTTCTGCGTGTTTTGGTTCTCTGATGATTTTGGCGAACTCGGGGAGCTTGCCGTCTCTTATGGCTTGTTCGAGGGCGTCTTTAAGGTCAAAAGAATCTTGTGTCCTGTGCCCGTAACCTCGGTGGTAGTCGCAATAAAGGGTTTTATTGCCGCCTATTCTTTCTTTGAGTTGTCGGGCCTTTGGGATGATACCTCGGTTCGCAATTTAGTGGTATATTTTGGTAATCGGGGCTGTTAGGGGGTGTGTAATTAGAGAATTCGCCGATTCTAGGTGGTCAGTTTGTGCTTGTTGGTTTAGGGTGCTCCCTCTGATTTTCTCTGGGTGGTGGGTTATATCGGGATTCTGGGTTGCTATGTTGCCGTTTATTGGCAGCGACGATCTGGTTGACCTTCTCATCGTTGATGTAATCTTTGGCGATGTTCTGAATCTCGTGCATGGTTCACACTAGTTTGGTGGTGAGGTGCTTGCAAAAATCTTCATTCATGAGCCCGTTGGTTAAGCAGAGGCTTGCGACGGAATCCGTGAGCCCGTCGACCGTTAGGCATTCGTCATTGAAGCGGTCGAGGTATTTCCTCATGGACTCGTCTTGTTTCTGTGTGACCCCTAGTAGGCTGATGGGGTGTTTGGCTTTAGTGATTCTGGTTGTAAATTGGGCCATAAACTTTCGCGAGATGTCGTGGAAACTAGCTATGGATCCGTTAGGGAGGGTGTTGAACCATTTGATTGCCGGCCTGGCTAGGGTTATCGGGAAAGCTCTGCATCGGACTGCGTCGGCCGCGCCTTCTAGGTTCATCCTGGCCTCGAAGGTCGTTAGGTGCTCCTGGGGATCTTTGGTTTCGTCATATTTCATGTCCGTGGGTTTATCAAAACCTTTGGGGAGTTTTGCTTTTAATATCCTTTCCGTGAAGGGAGTAGCTCCCATTATTGTGTGGTCGTTTCTTGTGCGCTTGGTTTCTCGGTGTCGTCGGTCGTCATCCGTGTGAATGGGGTCCCGAGAGATGCTGCGGTCGTATCTTTTGCTGTGTCGCCATTTTGGTGATCTGTCGTATCGTTGGTCACGCGAGGTGCTTCTGTCATGTCTCTTGGCGTGTCGTCGGTTTGGCGATCTGCCGTGGCGAGACCTGGATCTGAAGGTCGCGTAACTTCCGTTTTCGGTGTTGTGCTTTTCCTTGGTGGCAATCCGTCCTTCGAGTTCTTGTACTCGGTGGCAGCGTTCTTGGATTATTTGGGCTGACCTGTCTTCCGTATTCTCGGGATGTCGAGTTTTTGTGATGACGGGCCCGTTTTCTTTGTTATGGATGGTGCTTGCTATCCTTCCGTGGGGTGCAGCTTCTTGGCGCTCAGGAGTTGGATTTCTTGTTTGGGAGTTATCTTGGTGGCTGATGGAATGCTCTTCAAGTTCATCTGCCATTCCGACTCAACCGGCGTAAGTTCTCCACAGACGGCGCCAATGTACTGGATGCCTCTGGTACGGGTTGAGAGATGGATCGGAAACTTGCAAGTCGAGGCGGAAGCCGGATTATTTGGCTGGAGCGATGGGGGGTGGTACCTGCAAAGACACTCCGACGCCCAAGTCAGAATGGATCTAAGAGGTATAAAGTGTGAGGAATGAATGAATACCTAGAGGGACCTGGGTCCTCTATTTATAGGTGATGGTGAATATCTTATCTTATCTTATTTGGCTAAGATAAGGGAGACTTTTGAATTCGAAAGTCGGTTGGGAACTCCCGTGGGCCGGTTTAAGATCTTCTAGAGGGTTTTGATGGGTCGGACCCGGGTGGCCGGGTTTGGGGGTCGTCCCGGGTTGCGGGATCCGTGGGCCGAATCCGTAACAGAAAGAAAATGTAAACACCGAACAATTACAAGCATACACAACATGTGAATATTATTATAGCAAACATAATAACAAAATAGCTCTTCTAATGCGTCTCCTAAAATATCCCAAATAAAAAAAGGTACATGATCTGGTCCACTTGATTCAGAAAATTACATCTATTAGAAAAATTAAGAATCAACTAAAAGAAAAAGAAGTGGAAGACCTGGTTGATTCGATTCAATTCACTGTGAGAGTTGGGATTTTGATTCAGAAATCACGCCAATGGTGGATTCATTTTCAGAGGACATGATACTTCCTCCCAATATAAGCTCACTGTGCATAAGCACATTGAAGTGTCTCAAGAAGCTAAACTATAGAGGTTCCAATATCTGAATACTCTTCATACACTTGAAATTCATTGCTATGACATCCTTTATTCCTTGCCTGATGAAGAACTTCCTTCCACCCTTAATCAACTTTGTGTCCAAGAATTCCCTTTGCTGACTCCAAGACTTTTAAACCAAATAGTGGGAAGGAGTGGTACAAGGTGGCTCGAATTCCACAATACAAATTGATCATCAAATACTCTATTTAGGGAACCAATGCCAAAGCTAGGCACTCAGGTTAGAGGACTAAAAACACTATGTACAGGCAACATGTTATGCATTCTGATGAGGACAAAAGGGATGAGTAGGAGAGATTTTGTCACAAAATCTGAGTATAATTAAGTCACAAAATTACATAACACAACAACAATTTGTTCAATATTGTAGTTATTTTTTCTGGGCATGTTTGTGTGCAAGTATTTCAAGTAATTGGTTTTTTTCTATATAAGCTAAAACACAAAATACAAAACACACAACCCTGAGCTGAATAATCAAATAATCATCTACAAATTTTACAAAAAACACAAAGCAGCAGCAGCACAGCAGAGCCAGAACCCAAAAATCAAATAATCATTCAAAGATTTCAACAAAACACGAAACCCTATAATCATTCAATAATTTGTTGATTTCAGAACAGAGATTCAGAGAATAAAACGAAAATCAAAGAACAGGTGCACACCAAAGCTACTTACCTTCGAGACAATGACAACGAGACGACGACCGCGAGCAGGACGAATCCGATGGAGGATGGGCGCCGAGTGAGGAAGAAGACGTCGAACAGGGAATTTGACTTGGATAACACCGACAGTACAAAGAGGGACTCCTCGGACAGCCACGGACGACGGCAATGGGTCACTCTGTTCGACGGCGGTGGAGGCTAGCTAGGGTTTTCCCTTTTTGTTTTCTTTGAATGAAGGAATGAATGAAAGTAACAAAAGAGAGGAGAGATATCAACACGCAGCAGTGCGTTATTCTTTTCACCCATCGAAATGACGTTGCATTAGGCGAACCGGCCGGTTTAGCGGTTTCTCTCTGGTTCTATCATGAACAATTTTTAGTGATGAACCAAACCGTTCACAGTGCCTGTTCCTGGTCGGACCGGTTCAACCGACTTATCTGGTCCGATTTTTAGAACCATAGATAAGATAGTTTGGGCTAAAATTTTTACACATGGATAATTTAAATTTGAAACATAAAAATATTTTATTATTTTAGTATTTTATATTGCTATATAGTAGTATTAAAGATTTGTATAAAAAATATTTTTTAATTATCAAAATATAAAATATCATTTATGTTTTATATATATATATATATATATATATAAAGATAAAGAGACTCGAACAAGTAATTTTTTAGTTAAGCATGAAGAGATTATGCTATTTGAGTTATAACTCATTGGTTTTGTAAAAAAAATATTATTTTAATTATAAAAAGACAAAATGTCATTGGCATTTTGTGAAAGTCCACAACAACGTATAACACATAATTTAAGCAATTTTTAAAGGATTCAATACTCACAATTCAATATATAAAAAGAATTCGATAGTTTGAACCAATAAATTTTTTAAATTATTTTTGTCTGATAAATTGATTTTTTTGTTGTTTTTAATCAAATTATTAATATACTTATTAGACAATTAAATTTTTGTCAAGTTTTATTATAAAATAACTAAATCTAAAAATTTTATTAAAAAAGTAATATGTCTAACAAAAATTTTGAATAAAAATTTATTGAACAAAAATTGAAATCTTTTGAAAATCAATTTAGGTATTTATTTGTGAATATATTATCATTATAAGTAATTAACATATACTTTTTGCCTCTAAGATTTATAATTTTTTCCAAAAATACCTTTAACGATTAATTTTATTCAATTCTATTTCTAATGTTTTCGATTCATTTAATTTTGTCCTTAATGTTTTTAATTTGTTTCAAAAATATCTCTAAACGGTTTCAATTTCTCCAATATTTTAGATGGAGTTAACATTTAGGAATAATTTTTATACGAATCGAAATCATTAGGGACAAAATTAAATACAATTAAATGTGAGAGATATTTTTAAAAGACATCATAAACATGAGAGACAGAACACATAGTTTACCCACTTGTTATAAATAAGTGAATATATCTTAAATAAACTTATAGAATTTAGTTTTTTTTTTTTGAAATAAAGAGCTCAACACACAAAGTGGAGCGAGAGAAAATAAGGAAAAAAAGATAACAGAACTCGTCACCACACAACACTTATCCAACTAAAACATACCCCCTTGTCATCTTCGGCAGAGCCATCAACAACAAAAGGGGTCATCACGCCTCCACTCCTGGTAGCTAAGACTAGACAGATGTATGATATCTTTTACTCCTGTTCTTTTATTCTGAAATACCCTCATGTTCCTTTCGATCCAGATGTTCCAAATTACGGCAAAGAAACATATGAGCCATTTGTTGCGGTCTTCCTTTCTACATGTTGCTCCTGTCCAACTTTGAAAATGTTCCTTCAAAGTACCGGGTATAGACCACCGTCTGGCAAAATGAGCTAGCCATGCGCACCACACCTGCCAAGTAAATTCACATCCAAGAAATAGGTGATGAACATATTCCACATCCTTATTGCATAGTACACACAAATTATCCTCATGGCTAATTATCCCAAGCCGACATAATCTTTCTTTTGTACTCACACTGCCTATCAAAACAAACCATACAAACAGCTCCACTCTTGGAGGAACTAAGCCTTTCCAAATAGTCTGGGTGAAACTGTAACTTGTAACGTCCTCCGAAAGCATTTCCTCCTGCAACACCTGCACAAATGAGTTAGCAGAAAAAATACCTTGTGTGTCAAACTTCCACACAACCTTATCCTCTCTATCAGCTGATAGATGAACCAGCCTCAAAGTGTCATGTAATTCACTCACAAGTTCCAACTCCCATTGGAATAGCTCACGCCTCCATTGGAAGTTCCAAAACTAGTCCAACCTATCCCAAAATCCACAATCCCCGATGACAGATCCTTTCTACATTGAAACCGAGAAGAGCCTTGGAAACCTATCCTTTAGCGGACCACAATATAGCCAAACATCCTCCCAGAATCGCTTTCTTCTACCATCACTAACTTCCATAGTCAATCCAGTTATCATCTTGTTTCTTACATGTGGCTCCTTAATCTGTAATTGACAGATATCCTTCTACGGACCCCCTCTAGTAGGTAATTTCTGAGTAGAAAGTAGCTCATTAGGGTTGAGATTGTTGCAGGAGCATACTACCTTTTTCCACAAAGGGAAATCTTCCTTAGAAAACCTCTACCACCACTTAAACAATAGTGCTGATTTACGGATCATCGCATCTCCTACTCCTAAACCACCTAATTTTTTCGAAGCCTGAACTACTTCCCACCTAACCAAAGGTATACCATTCCTACCATCCTCCTTACTCCATGAAAAATTCCTCTGTAATAAAATCAATTTCTCCGCAACAGCATTCGACATCTTATATAAGCTTAAATAATAGATTGGCAAGCTATTTAAAACAGCTTTAATAAGTACTAATTTTCCTGCTTTGTTGAGCACCTTTGCTTTCTGTAAGCTGAGTTTCTCCTCTATTTTGTCTATTATTGACTTCCAAGTCTTGACCAATCTCAGGTTAGCTCCTAGAGGGATTTCGAGGTATATGACTGGAAGGGTAGCTTCCTTGCACCCCAGCAAGCTGCACATAGTTTGCACCCACTGTTGGTCACAGTTGATGGGGATCACACTGGACTTGTCAAAATTGATGCTTAGCCCGGACATCAGCTCAAAGCAACGTAAAAGCCTCTTGTAGTTTTTAACAGTCTCCTCCTCTCGTGGGCAAAACAGGATAGTGTCATCTGTAAACTGAAGGTGTGACAATTCTATGTTGTCTCCCCCAACCAATAAGGGCAAAATCCGTCCGTTCCTAACTGCCTCTCTGACCATTCTACATAGGACGTCCACTACAAGAACAAACAAAAAGGGTGATAGTGGGTCACCTTGTCTCAACCCTTTTTCCATCTTAAACGGCTTCATTGGTGAACCATTTATCAGAACCGACATAGAAGTTGTGTCAACACACTCTATGACCCACTCCCTCCACCTTCGCCCAAACCCCATCTTTTGTAAGACGATGTCCACAAAACTCTACTTGACTCTATCATATGCCTTTTGAAAATCTAGCTTGATAATTGCCGCCTCCTTTTTCCTTGTTTTAAGCCAATGCATAGTTTCACACACAATAAGCGCCCCCATCATGTATTTTATGACCCTTGACAAATGCGCTCTGAGTCTCTCCAACCAGTCCCGGCATCACTAGCCTCATCCTCCTAACTAACACCTTCAAGATTACCTTATATACACATCCCACCATACTAATCGGGTGAAGGTCTTTGATTTCCTTGGCCCGAATGAACTTGGGAGCTAACGCCATCCATGTAATGTTGGAGTCTTTAGGTAACCTAGCCGTCTGAAAGAAACTTGTCACAGCTCCTGTAAACTTAGTCCCAATCTCATCCCAACACCTCTTGATGAAGTTCATGTTGTACCCATCACTTCCTGGTGCTTTAGATGATTCACAGTCCCACACTGCCTCTCTAATTTCTTCAACTGATGGTAATACCTCTAAAGCTAGAGAATCCTCTTTTGATATCATATTCACCAGTCCATTCTTGAAACCCACCAAAGGAGATTCCTCTTGATGATACAATCGCTTATAGAAATTTGTAATAGCTATTTTATCCTAGCTGAATTTCTGACTAATCTTCCATTAATCACCAGGGCATCAATTCTGTTATTCTTCCCCCTTGAAGAAGCTATGTGATGAAAGTATCTGGTGTTTTTGTCCATGTCCTTCGCATGTTGAGAACGTGACATCTGTTTCCAGTGCAACTCTTTTCTAACGTACCATCTCTCACAGCAAGTCACCAAAGCCTTTCTTCGTGCCTCAACTATTCCATCATATGCTCCACTGCTTACTAGGTCATCTATCTTCTTAATCTCTTCTTCAAACTTCATGATTTTCTTATCCATGTCACCAAAGTTGTCCTTGTGCCATCTCCCCGAGGGAACTGTCAATGCCTTTAATTTTTTTGTGAATTCTGCCTCCCCTTAACCATTCTTAGAAACCCTTCGTGTGTAAATCATGAATCTAGGCTTCTAAAAGGTCTTGGGCCTCCACACACCTTTGTACCCTCCACTATCATCGGGCAGTGATCTGACAAGCCCCTCAGTCCTCCTCTTAAACGAATTTCTGGGAATTTCTCAGTCCATTCCAGACTAACCATCACTATATCAATCCGACTACATGAACTGCCTCTAAACCATGTAAACTTACGCTCATGGAGCGGTAAGTCCACCAACAGCATATCTTGTATCCAATTCTTGAATTCTTCAGCAGATCCTGTTAAGCTTGTAGAACTTTTCCTTTCATTAAAGTCCCCCATAAAGCAACAAGGTACCTGGCATAACCCAGCAATATAGCTCAGCTCCTCCCACACAACAAGTTTCTCATCTCTGGTATGAGCACCGTAAACCAAAAGGAATGCGCAATTAAAATTATTCTTTAATAAAACTCCTTCAACACACAACCATCTGTCTCCTTTATAGCAATTATTCATTTTAAAAAGAAGTTCATCCCAAAGCAACAACAATCCACCCGCAGCACCATCAGACCCAAAAAATTCCCAACCCACACTACTGCCCCTCCAGAGTTGCGCCATATCGAATCTCGTCACTACCTGCCTTTTAGTCTCAATCAATCCTAACAAATTCAGTCTATATTTTATCTTTAAGTCCTTTATCATTCTCAACTTTCCATCCCCCCTCAACCCCTTAACATTCCAAGAGCAAAAAATCATTTTAATAAACTATTACACACCTTTTCTTTATTCTTTGGCTTGCATCATCTTGCTTTCACTTTCTGTTTTGCCAATCTTCTCTTCTGAGCATTTTTTTTCATTCTGAGCTTGTAGGATTGCCATAATATCATCTTCTTCATTGTATAACATAGCACCAGATTCAACTGCTAATTCCCATGTCCTCTTGTTTTCTATCATTTGCTCTTCCACTTTGGAACTCTGATTGTCACTTATGCTGTCGTCGATGCCATCACCTTCTCCTTCCAGAAGAGTCTCCCCGTCATCGTTCCCCCTGTTCACCAAACTCACTCTGCCTACTGTCAAATCCCTACTTTTATTCGCCACATGGAGTTCATTATCTACATTCTCCTTAGCCCAGATTCTAGTTTCAGTTTCACTGTCAGCCTTATTCTCAACCTCAGTACTCGTGTAACCACAGTTATCTCCTTCGTCCCTTGCCTCCTGCCCGTTACCTCCCAATGAACAACCAGCACCTCCATCCTCTCCTCAGCCTCCTGTTGCCAAGGCTGCTGTGGTTGCAGCCCTAGCTTCTCCTGCACTCATGGCCAACCCTCCCGTCATACCTTCCACTCTCCCCCATCCTGTTGCTTCACCGGTTCCCTCATTACCATCCACTTCGGCCTCCTCAGCGCGAACCACCGGCCTCAAGTTTGGCGGACAGGCTTCAACTCCGGTCGCCATGGCCATGCTCTCGTGGTGCGCAGCTCGTCCCTCTCCTGGTTGGCCTTGTCTTGTGTGATGGCACAACTCAAAGCTTCCATTGCCGTAAGCTCCATTTCCTCCTCGACGTAGCCGTGCTGCACTTGGTCATGTTGCTGCTGCGCTAGGGTTGGCTAGGTCGCTCATCCGAGGAGCTACACCAGGCACATGGAGTTCCCTTTCAACCCGACCCGGATGAGCATGGAGCAGCCCATCCGCTGATTCGGTTCCAGCCCCTCTCATGTTGTGGCCTGCTAAATGTATTGGGCCCAGTTGCAAGAGCAAGGCCTTATTTGAGTAATCTATGTAATTGGCCCAATTTATCAATGAGTCAGACATGGCCTTTTTTTCCTTCTAGTTTCCCCTTCCAGCCCACATAATATGCCGCTAAAGACCCCTGTTATGGTTCTTTCAGAATCGTCTTTATCACTCATAAAATCTCTGCCCACCGAATCAGCCATTTCTTTAATAGCATGCTAATTTGAATCAGACGTCACCATTTTTATGTGATTAAATTTTAAATAGTCATTATTCCACTCATTTAAAATTTTTTCTGAAATTACCAGTCTGTCCTTGTCTTTTTCACCGTCCCTCATCACTGTCATGACCGGCTCTGCCGCCATGTCCCTGTATTCTGGCACATCACTCATTTATGCACAGTTCCTTATTGCACCCTTCGTTCGTTGTTTGTTACTTGTGTCACCAGCAACCATGTGTTCTAACTTACAACCTAAACTGTATGTCTCACTTCCCACCTCTTTTACCAGCACGTCAAAACCACTGAGGCCTGTTGTAATGTGTATCTATTCATTGATCACGTTCATAATACATGTATCAATCTGCACTCGTCCAACACTGAAAGATTACATGATTCTGTCAATTTATCGCACTCAACGACTTCACCCCATTGACTTCCGATTATCTTGAAAGTGTCCGCTGACCAGAGTTGTAATGGGACTCCAAGCATTCTAGCCACACTCTTCTAGTTTCACTTCGTTCAGCCTCCTCCCACCTCCATATATTATGAAAATTTTGTAGAAGACTATTCATTCTAAAGGTGTAGGCTTCTTCAGCGCTCAACATACAATCAAAGGTCAGGAGGGCTTTATACGCACCCATCTCTTGTACTTGAATGACTTGAGGAAAATTTTTTGCGATCTTCTCTTTCAAGCAGTTGAAATCAATAGCCTTCGTAGTCCCTCCCACTATGCTTCTCTGCAACCAGTCTAAATTTTCTTTTGCTACAACTATGTCTATTTTTTTGTCCACCTGTTCCCATGTGGATCTTGTTCTGTCTTCTTCTTGTTTGACTTTGTTATATTCAGAGTTTCGCCAATATGAGCCTCTTCATTTTGTGGCTGCTGCTGAGTTGTATTAATTTGATTATTTTTTTCTCGCTGTGGCCTCTTCATTTCAGGCGCATCCGACACCCTCCTGTACTTCGCTTCCCCCACAAAAACAATCTTTCCTCTCAACTGCATTTGATTCATTTCCTTTATTGCCTTCAAAGTCTCTCTTTTTGTAGTATATCGTCTGAACGCAAAAAATGTATATATTGTCACCTTTTGTTTACGTGATAAATATATATCATTTATACGCCCCGTCCAATTGAACAGTTGGAATAGTTCTCTTTTCGAGATATCCCCTAGAAGGTTGTCCACAAAGATAGAGAAGGATTCATGCTCTAGGTGTCGATACTCTTCTCAATTCCATACTCTCGGATCTGTATCATATTTTCTAACTCTACCTCTCTCTGTGTTTTCTATCCACACTCTCTCTATTTCTCATCTCTCTCTATCTCTCAGAGAATTTAGTTTTTATTATAAATAAATAAACAATGTAGATATAAATTATTAAACATGTAAAAATATTTCCCATGTGAAATCAGATGTGTTAGAATATAATTAGAACTAAATAATACTAATTAATTCTAATTATATTATAACAAGACGAGTGATTAAACATTTAACACGGTATTTGTAAATCCTTATTTCTTTTCAAGTATTATACATAAAGTTTTACTTCACATCCACAAGTACACAAGTACACAACAATGTTGTACATCATGCACCATTATATATATCATTCCGTTCTTTAAAATCAACCATTTCTTTTCATTTTTCGATTTATTATAAAATTAACGTATTTAAGTAAAGACATATCTAAATATATAAATTTTTTTAACAAAGTAATAAAAAAGTAAAATAAACGAGACGGTTAATTTACATTTCTTCTTGCCTTGTATGGCGAAATTGAAAACTAATGGACCACGTAGTCAAACCTAGTGGGTCCATGTTACCCAGCGAGAATCGTTTAAGCTTCTGAATCGAAATGGTGCAATGTGAAACCTACCTTTCTGTCAGCGACTCATAAAGTTAGATAACTAATTAAAACTCCGCTCCCTGATTGAAAATTAAAAATTCTGCTTGCTTTCCTTTTTCCCTTTCTTCACTCTCAAATCTCAATGGAAAAAGATTATTCAAAAATAATTAAATAAATAAAGAACACTAACAAAATCTTAGACAAAGTCGGTAATCAAATGACTAACAAAGTCATGCTTTTTCACCATTGACTATGGCAACATGTTTCAACTTTCATCAACCAAAACAACCCAAACAAGAATACCAATACCAAAACCAAGATCAATGTTCGAGCCTTTAGCACAAAACTCAAATGGGTTAGTTTAGTTTCAGAAAATTCTCACACACCAAGTCCAAGCTCATAAAATGAACTCCTTTCATTTCCTCCTGCTACTTTCATTTTTTCCATTTCTTGCACTTCTTATTAGTCCAAAATTAGTTCATGGAAATGCAGAGCTAAGAGCTCTCATGGACCTGAAATCCTCTCTAGACCCAGAAGGCAAGGTTCTTGGTTCATGGAGAAGTGATGGTGATCCATGCACTGATTCCTTCTTAGGTGTTGCTTGCAACCAGCACCGAAAAGTGGCCAACATATCGTTGGCCGGAAGGGGTCTTTCCGGCATGGTTTCTCCTTCGGTGGCTGAACTTAAGTGCTTGTCTGGTTTATATCTTCATTACAACATCATTTTCGGGGAGATACCAATAGAGATTTCGAATCTCACTGAATTGGTTGATCTCTATCTCAATGTAAATAACCTATCTGGTAGCATTCCAAAGGAGATTGGAAAAATGACTAGCCTACAAGGTTTGTTTTATAGAAAATTAGAAATATTCCCCCTATTTAGCCTACTTAACTGCCTTGGTTCTCTCATTTACATGCTTACCACATGCTAAATTCTCTCTAAATAAATACTTGTGTATTTTATTACTAAAAATAGTAAATTGCATAGTGAAACATAATGCATATTTCATATTGTTTGATCAAGTTTTCTCTGTATTGGATAAGATTTTTCTGGTTTTTTTTTAATGTTCATGTTCTTCATGACTGAAAGTAACTGTAGAAAAAGTGGGGTAGAAGCTTTTTAATTAGTTTGAATCCATGGATTGTTGCATTTTAGCTGAAGACATTCATTGGAAATGAGAGATTTTGATGATTGCTAGTAGAAATGGTAATGGCTATAGAGTAGTCATGTATATGAATTGTATTGTTGAATCATCTGTCAATCACTCTGTCAATTAAGTGTGTTGGACAATGTTATGGACTATATGGAGTTATTCCAATGTAGGTTGTGGACAATTTTCTCCACTTGAACCCTAACTTCTACATGAAAATGCCACAGTTTCAATTGGAGGGTAAAACTAATAACTAGGACTTTAAGGGTAAATTACAGTGACTTCTCCTATAAACATTTCTTAATTTGACAGTTGTCATACTTCCACTAATCTCTCCAGGGACAGTGTCGTATTTTACAGTAAAAGAGTAATGAGTGTGATATTACCTAAACTTTAGGAGAGGTTAGTGTATATTATTCAAATAAAAGAGTGTTTGTGTAGCATAGCTTGATTCTAGGGGAAGGTTAGTACTCTAATTTACCCAAATTGTAAATGTATTACTACATTTACATGGGTGAAAATATTGGTATGAACAAAATGATATGTTTCATGTATTTGTTTTTTATATTATATTTACTTGTGTTAGATTAGAAAAGAATAAACTAGGAATATCTTCATGGAAAAAAGGTAACCGATCCCAATGTATTTAAAATGAATTCTTAATTAAACTACCTTATATAGATTTTGAAGGGGTTTTGATTTTATTTCTGTATGTTAATCCTTGTTCCCGTGCTCTTCATACTTCTAGTGCTTCAGTTAGGCTTTAACCAGCTAGTTGGGAGCATACCGAATGAGATCGGTTCATTGAAGCAGCTTAATGTTCTGGCTTTGCAACATAACAAATTAACTGGTATGATTCCTCCAAGCTTGGGGAACCTAGAAATGCTAAGGAGGCTAAATTTGAGTTTCAACAACCTCAATGGGGTAATTCCTGCAACATTAGCTGATATTGCACACTTGGAAGTTCTAGATGTTCAAAACAATTCTCTATCAGGAGTTGTCCCTTCTGGTATGCCTCTATCATCGTTTTTTTTTTTTCATTTTTTCCCCGCCCCTTGTAGCAAAAATCGACTGATTTAATAACTTCTAACTTTTCCCTATTCCAAAATTTGCCTTCATTTTGATCTTTTTACTTTCGAATGTAAACTGATTCATGTTTTTTACATTGAAAATGAAGCATTGAGGAAACTTGATAAAGGATTTCAATATGCAAACAATCAAGGTCTGTGCGCCATGGGGTTTCGGTTTCCGACCTTGAGAGCTTGCAACAAAGATAGTATATATGATAGCCAGATTAGTGTCCCAAATATACCAATAAACAGTTCTTATCCAAAGGTTTTCCCTGACTCTGCCACTATCAAGTTTCATTGTAACCAGACTCAATGCTCAAAATCAAGAAGATTTCCTCAAGCTGTCATTGCAGCAAGTGTTATAACCGCCACAATCACACTAATAGGTTCTGGGTTTGTCACATTCGTCAGATATCACCGGAGAAAGCAGAGGATCCTGCATACGTCGGATTCTTCTGTAAGCCAACTTAGCCCTGTCCAACCTATGGTCTACCCAAGAAGTCCATCTCCACTTGTTAATCTTGAGTATTACAACAATGGATTGGATCCACTTGCTGATGGTAAAAATTGCAGTGGATTATCCCATGAATATCTAAACAAGTTTAGGTTCAATGTGGATGAGATTGAATCAGCAACACAATATCTTTCAGAGGCCAATTTATTGGGTAAGAGCAAATTCTCTGCCGTCTACAAAGGAGTTCTCAGAGATGGTTCTCCTGTGGCCATCAGAAGTATTAATGTCACATGCTGCATACCTGAGGAAGTTGAATTCTTGAAGGGATTGAGCCTGCTAACCTCACTGAGACATGAAAACATTGTAAAGATGAGAGGTTTTTGTTGCTCAAGTAGTAGAGGTGAATGTTACCTTGTCTACGATTTTGTAACCGGTGGCACTCTCTCTATATATCTTGATATGGAAGATGGAAGTGAAAATGTGCTTGAGTGGTCTAAGAGGGTTTCCATCATCAAGGGCATTGCAAAAGGTTAGTTCTTTTCGACACCCAATATTTTCTAAGAAACTCATTGTAGATCAGAAAATTTGCCTCTTTCTTACAAGGTATTTTTCAACTATTTATTAGTTAGCATCCGTTACATGAATTCAGACGACTGTTATGAACCTATTGTAAAGATTAAGCTATAATCAATATGCAGAATGAACATAAGTATCTATCTGGTTGATATTGAGTATTTGCTAATCCTTTTTAACCAGGTCTTGCATATCTGCACAGCAATGAAGCAAGCAAACCTACAATAGTTCACCAAAATATTTCAGTTGAAAAAGTTCTTCTTGACAATCAGTTTAACCCATTGATCATGGATGCTGGGCTCCCCAAGCTTCTAGCAGACGACATTGTTTTCTCAGCACTGAAAGTTAGTGCTGCCATGGGATACCTAGCTCCTGAATACGTTACCACTGGACGCTTCACTGAGAAGAGCGACGTTTATGCATTCGGTGTCATTGTTCTTCAAGTCCTGTCTGGGAAGACAACAGTAGGGGGTTCAATCAGAATGGCAGTTGAGTCTTTCAGATTTGATGATTTTGTGGACACAAATCTAAAGGGAAAATATTCGAAAGCAGAAGCAGCAATTCTTTCAAAGATTGCAGTGATGTGCACTCATGAGCTTTCTGAGCAAAGGCCAAACATGGTGGAGGTGATTCAGGAACTAAGCATGTATTCTTCTCATTCTTCATGATCTGCAACTTTCAGTGGGTATCCTAAGTTCCTAACACATTTGATTCATCCATGACCATGGTTTCCTTTAGCATATTCATTGAATTATCCATTGCTAAATTGTTGTGAACTTCAATGGAATCATGCTGCTTCATTTCTGCACACAACTGAAATTGTTGAACGATGTTCCTTTATTGAAAATCAAATAGCTTCCAGATAATGAAATAAATTGTTAATAATTTCGGTGTAAGCAATTTAACTGTTTCCAAAATAAGAGCATGAATATACCAAGGTCAGATAGAGGCAAGAATCTGCACTATAAGCATACAAAGTAATCATAGTGGTATAAGCCACAAGTTCTTCGTTGACAATTTTCATCAAACACCTTATATGCATCATCTATTCTCCCATATTTTGTATGATAGAAGAGTCAGAAAGTAAACGCTAATTATAATTAAGATTAAAATTAACAATGTAAATGGACGGATATCTGCAAATACCATTTAGAATCTCATCATAGAAACCATTTCTAATATGCTATCAACAATTACAAACGAAAAGTTTCTTGTTGATAACCAAATAAAGAGATGTTAATTAATTTGTTGATACTGATTTGACTTAATTTTTAATTAATTCCATGTAATAAATTTGGTTTTACCATATTCTTATAGTAAATCATATCTAAATAATTGAAACAAAAATGCACAGAAAAAAAAAAAAAAACAAAAATGCACAAAAAACTGAAGATGACAATTTGCAACAACAAACAAGGTCGTGCGTGTGTTACTATGGCACTGTCATGCTTAGACTTTTAATGATCCTCGAATTTTTCACTGAAATTTATAATCCTATATTATTCTTTTTTTTTAATTCTAGTTTATGCTTTTTAATTTTAGTGTTGTGCTTCCACTGATGTTTTTCAACAATATTGAGACTTGGTATGTTTTTGTTTCAAGGGTTACTTGAAATTATAATTTGCGCTTAAACGTGAGGTCCAAACTCCTTTAAGAGTTGTGTGTGACGTCTTCTTCAGCAGGAATGAAGTCATCCGAGTTCCTCCTGTAAGGGACTACGATATTTAAGTTAGCAAGGGTTTAAACAAATTTTTAGTAGATTAGGTTCGAAGTATACCTGAGGATGTTAGGGTATTTTATAGGTATAGATGTAGAGTCAATAACTAACTTTTAGAGTAGCTCTACTTTTGATGGTGGATAACCATTCCGTTTTGTTAGGGAGATTGTTGAGATCTCCCTTCTAGATGAATAAGAGATGTTGTATGAGTTGGTTACTGATTCAGGTTGTTAGGGCTGGCGATGGCATCGTCGAGCCCGATCTCCGTAAAGTCGGGTAGGTGTCAGTGAAGCTCGTATATGTTGATTGGGCTTTACTTACTTTGGGCCTGGCTGTGCATTGGGCTAGGGTATGAATAATGCCCCTACTTGAGATCGAACTTCATTAGATCAGACTTAAGCATATACAGGTTAGGCTGGATTTATTATGGTGTCGTTTTACCACGTCGGGTAAATCGCCTTTCAAGGAGTTAGGTCAGGTACTCAATGTGTTCGTGAATCTAAAACATTGCGCCTTTTCAAAATCATTCGCACGTTTCTTATGATTATTTTGATAATTGTGCTTGTCATAAATTAGGGAGGATAAATTTATCATTTTACCCCTAGAGTCTTATATAAGCCCAATCCTTTTTTGCTTTCTTCTTTTTGCTCTTCGTCTGAGATTTTTACTTCATTCTCTCTCTCTCAAGGCTTTTCATTTCCATTTTTCTTTTTCAAGATTTCTCTGTTTTGAAGTCCTTCTTTGAATTTTCTGTTGTGCTTGCTTAAAGGTTTTTGGAATGTTCACGTTTTGCTATCATATGCTTTCCTTCATTTGCTTCTTCATCAAAGTTGGTCTTGCATTTCTTGTTTTATTTTTTGCATCCATGTTTCTTACTAGATAATGCGTTTGTGCTTCTGAGGTTGTTCATTTTTTATATCTGTGAGAAAAAATGATTTCTTGGTGGTGTTTATTGATGTTCCTTGAAAATATATCTATTTGCAGTAACTTTCCTGGTTGTTCTGTAGTAGTATTTTTTTATTTTTTTTGAAAGTCATTCCCCTGCTCTTAATTTATGTTGAATGTGGGGCTTTGCTTTGTGTCCCAAATGGTGCCATTTTTACTTCTGATAACGGTGCCATTTAAAGTTCTGATAATGTTACTTGATTGCTATGTTCGCAAGAGGATTAAAAAACTTATGGAGTTCTTTTCATTTTGTTGAAGATAACCCGACCTTGTGCGAATTGTTTGAATGGTTGTATTGCTATGTTCATTGTTCCAACTTGTAATGAAGTTTTTTTGTATTGTTTTATAGGTATAGCTTTCTATGTCTCGCTCAGTAATACTTAATATGTCTTCTAAGGTTCCATCTAATGCGTGAGCATCTTTCCTACCTTTTTCTAGTGAATTTATGTTTAATTTGTTAAGTTTAATCAAGAATTAATTATCTTTTAGCCACTATGGATGCTACTTTGAGTCGTGTGCAATTCTGTTTATTTTAGGTAGCATTCGGATGGATTTGATGGAGTTTCCGCAGAAAAAGAGAAGAAGGCGAATGATGCTATCAACCCTAACCTCTCTACACTCAAACCTGAATAACTCAAGCTACAAAGGTTCAATTGATGTGAGTCTAGTAGCGTTGGAAAGCTAACTTCTAGAGCTTTCCAACGATATATAATAGTCTGTACTTCTCCTCCATCAATTCGACCAAGGCTGTGCCTAACTTGAGATTTAGGCGTGGATTATTAAGGAATCAAGTGGTCCCCAACTCTCCAAGAAGCAAGCACGCAATCTCCTATTAATTCTGATTTAAATTTTATTTTATTTAAAAATAGGAAAAGATATTATTTAGTTTTAGGAAATATATTTTGCATTAATTAGGATTAGATATAAAAGGAATCTACTCTCTTCTTTTCTACCTCATTCCGCAATTTACAATTTACCTGAATCTTTATTTTCTCTCTGAACCATGAGCAACTAAACCTCCACTGTTAAGGTTAGGAGCTCTATCTATTGTATGGATTTATACTATTATTTTTATATTTTAATTCATGTACTAATTTATATTTCAAGAATTGTTTTCGTTCTTTATTTTATGAATTTGGGTGGAACGGAAGTATGACCCTTGTTCTAATTAAGTTCTTGTATAACTTGGAAAAGCTCTTTACTTGAACAATAGCTTGAAAACATATTCTCCTAAATTTCTAATTATCTGGACTTAACGGGATACGCGACATATAATTCTCTTATATTTGGGTAATTAGGATTTCTGTGGCATATAAACTAGAATTGAACTTCACCCTCTAATTGGAATTAAGTGACCAAGGAATTGGCGGTTGATGAATTTTAGAGAAGACTAAAAATGTCTAAGAAATTAGGGTTTAGTCATTTATAGTTTGCCATGAATTAAATCTTGCATGATTAAAATAGTTAGTAAGAAAAGTCAATCCGAAAAATAGATATCTCTGAAACCTTAACTGTTTCCCCATATATATTTCACACCTTATTTACTGCTTGCTTTCTGATATTCTTAATTACTATTTAATGTAATTGAACTCTCAAACACTATTTTTTGCTTGTCTAACTAAGTAAATTAATCAACCATTGTTGCTTAGTCCATCAATCCTTGTGGGATCGACCCTCACTCACCTGAGGTATTACTTGGTACAACCCGATGCACTTGCTAGTTAGTTTGTGGTTGTAAATTCCGCACCAAGTTTTTGGCGCCATTACCAAAGATTGACTGTGATTAACAACTATCAATTATTTGATTACTTAGATTAGATAATTTTTACTTTATTATATTTTATTTAGTATTATTCATTCTTATTTTTTTTATTTTTCTCTTTCTTTATTTGTTTCCTTTCGTTCACAGCACACACCCCTTGCATTCGTTTTGTTCTTTTTTTTACTCCCTTTTAGTTTAATTTTCATTTTTTTATATTAGCTTTTAAAAACCTTTCTTTTGTCTTATTCATTTTATTTCCCTCTGCTTTCGTTGCTTTGTTTTTCTTTATTTTATTTCATATTGCTTCGTTCTGTTTGTTGCATACATTTCACTTTTCTTGTTATTTGTTTCACCTGCTTCTTGGTTTAAATTTTCAATTTTTGTATCAATCATTTTACTTTATTTTATTTTATTTTTTTAATTTCTGAAATTAAGTTTGGTGTCACCTAGTTATTTACTTAATTTTCCTGTTCAAATTTAAACAAAAAAAATTTGATATTTTCACTCTATTTTTTTATTTAGAATTTTTGAATTTTTTGCTTTAATTATTTAATTGTTTTATTTTATTTCTTTACACAGGTTACTTCACAGGGAATTTTTTACACTCTGACGTAGAGAATCCCAATTTTTTTTCTTGTTTTTTGTCTGTTTATGAGCAGAAACAGAGACAAAGAACCTTTTTTAGACTTTGATCCTGAACCAGAAAGGACTTTCAGGCGGCGTTTACAACAAGAAAGACTTTACAGGGCTGCAGAGTCCACTATGGATCATAATAATGCTGCTATTGCCAATGTGGCAAATCCAGTTGGAAATGAACAACCTAGAAGAGTGCTTGGCTCATACATTACTCCTACTGCAGATTTTTATGGAAAAAGCATTGTGGTGCCTCCTATAGCTGCAAACAACTTTAAACTGAAGCCACAGCTAGTCACTTTGGTGCAACAAAATTGTCAATATCATGGACTCCCTCTGGAAGATCCAAATCAGTTTATCTCTAATTTTCTGCAGATTTTTGATACTGTGAAAACTAATGGGGTGAATCCCGAGGTTTACAAACTCATACTCTTCCCATTTTTCTTGAAGGACAAAGCAAATCTGTGGCTAGATTCTCAACCCAAGGAGAGTTTGGATACTTGGGATAAGGTTGTCACTGGGTTTCTTACTAAATTCTTCCCACCAAAGAAGCTGACTAAGTTTAGGGTGGAGGTTCAGACCTTCAGATAGAAGGATGGTAAGACCCTCTATGAAGCTTAGGAGAGGTATAAGTTGCTGACTAGGCAATACCCTCTGGACATGTTCTCTAAATGGACCCAACTAGATATCTTTTATGAAGGCTTGGGTGAAATATCCAAGATGTGCTTATATAATTCTGCAGATGGTTCATTGCACATGAAAAAGACACCGGAGGAGACTACTGAGCTTATTGAGTTGGTCGCTAGCAACTAATATCTGTATTCATCTAATAGGAATTCTGTGAACTCTAAGACCCCACAAAAGAAAGACGTCTTGGAAGTAGAAGTTTTTGATGCTCTTTTTGCTCAGAACAAACTTTTGTCTCAACAAATAAGTCTAATTACTCAACAGTTGAGTGGAATGCAAGTTTCAGCTATCAACACCCAAAATCCACCTCAAGAGGTCCCTTATGACATGACAGGTAATTTTATGCCAAATGAGAATTATGATTATGCTCAATTTTCTTCTGAACAGGTCAATTACATGGGGAATGCTCCTAGAAACTCCAATAATGATCCATACTCTAAGACATACAATCTTGGGTAGAGGGACCAACCTCAGATATATCAGAATTTCAACAATAATTCTCAGGGCGGTTTCCAACAGAACAATCATAAGAACCACCAATTTCAGTCTCATCAACAACAACCATCTCAGTAGGCAAATTCTCAATCCCAACAAGATTCTAATTAGGAGATGATGAGGAGTTTTATGCAGGAAACCAGAGCCTCCATTAGAAACTTGGAGATACAAATGGGCCAGCTGAGCAAGCAAATACTTGAGAGGTTTGCAAGTAAATTTCAGAACTTGGAGATTTAGATGGGTCAATTAGCCACAAAAGTTAATCAAATTGATCAGAGGACCATTAACACAATTCCAAATCCAATAGAGGAATGGAAGGCTATCACCTTGATAAGTGGACGAGTGGCAAGTATGGAAGCACAAGTTAATGAGGAGCCAATTGAAAAAGAAGCTCCAGAGGAGAAAAAGGAAGAAGTAGAGCACATCCCTCCAAAGCGTGCGGACAACCCATTCCCAGACTCTTTTGACACTTATCCTACATTTCCAAAAGCTCCTGAGTACAAGCCTAAAATGCCATATCCTCAGAGACTTCAAAAGGAGACCAAGGACAAGCAGTTTTCAAAGTTCTTGGAAGTTTTCAGAACGTTGCAAATCAATATTCCTTTTGCTGAGGTTTTGGAGCAAATGCCTCTCGATGTCAAGTTCATGAAGGAGATATTATCAAAGAAGAAGCCCTTAAAGGGAGATGAGACAGTGGTCCTGACTAAGGAATGCAGTGCCATAATTAAAAATAACTTGTCAAGGAAGATGCCAGATCCAGGGAGCTTTTAAATTCCATGCACCATTGAGAGCACAACCTTTGAGAAAGTGTTATGTGATCTGGGAGCAAGCATCAATTTAATGCCCTTGTCTGTGATGAAGAAGCTGCAAATCCAAGAGGCACAACCCACAAGGATAACATTACAGATGGCAGACAAATCTATAAAGCCTGCATACGGATTAGTGGAGAATATCTTGGTCAAAGTGGGTAAGTTCTTCCTCCCAGCAAATTTTGTGATTCTTGACACAGGGGAGGATGAGAATGTGGTGGACGAAATTGTGATCCATGTTCTAACTATTTTGAGATGAAAGCTTCTTATGGCACTGGTTGAATTCACAACTCCGTTCAACTAACCAGCAAGTGTACTGGGTCGTCCAAGTAATAAACCTTACGTGAGTAAGGGTCGATCCCACAGAGATTGTTGGTATGAAGCAAGCTATGGTCACTTATGCAGCCTCATTGGTGGGAATTTCAGATAAGTGCATGGAGATGCTGTATGGCTCAAGGACGCTTGCTCTCCTATTGCTTCAACTCAATCCTTCTTACTCGTTTCCATGGCAAGCTGTGTATAGGGGTTCACCATCAGCGGTGGCTACTTTCAATCCTCTCGGGAAAATGGTCCTCTGCGGCTGTCACTCGCATGGCTAATCGTCTGGAGGCATCACCCATGGTTGATGGCTACATCCCATCGTCGCAGTGAAAACTACGCTCACGCACTCTGTCACAGCACGGCTAATCACTGGTTGGTTCCCGCGCCTACTGGAATAGAATCCCTTGATTCTTTTGTGTTTGTCATCACGCCCAGCACTTGCAAGTCTGAAGCACGTCACAGTCATTCATTACCGGAATCCTACTCGGAATACCACAGACAAGGTGAGACTTTCCGGATTCCCAGGATCCTACTGGAATACCACAGACAAGGTGAGACTTTCCGGATCCTCATAAATGCCGCCATCTATCTAGCTTATACCACGAAGATTCTGTTGGGAAATCTAAGAGATACACATTCAAGCTCTGTTGCATGTAGAACGGAAGTGGTTGTCAATCACGTGCGTTCATAAGTGGGAATGATAATGAGGGTTATTTAATCATCACATTCATCATATTCTTGGGTGCGAATGAATATCTTGGAATAAGAATAAGAGAGAATTGGATAAAAGAAAATAGAACTGCATTAATACTTGAGGTACAGCAGAGCTCCACACCCTTAATCTATGGTGTGCAGAAACTCCACCGTTGAAAATACATAAGCAAAAGGTTCAGGCATGGCCGAATGGCCAGCCCCCATGGTCTAAGGACTATGCGTCCAGAGATCTGATCCTAAGATCTAAAGTGATCAGAAGATCCCCAATACAATAGTTAAATGTTCTATTTATAATAAAACTAGCTCCTAGGGTTTACATGAGTAAGTAATTGATGCATAAATCCACTTCCGGGGCCCACTTGGTGTATGCTTGGGCTGAGCTTGATCAATCCACGAGCTGAGACTTCTCTTGGAGTTGAACTCCGAGTTATGACGTGTTTTGGGCGTTCAACTCCGGATCATGACGTTTTTCTGGCGTTTAACTCCAGACAGCAGCATGAACTTGGCGTTCAACGCCAAGTTACGTCATCAATTTCCGAATAAAGTATGAAGTATTATATATTGCTGGAAAGCCCTGGATGTCTACTTTCCAAAGCCGTTGAGAGCGCGCCAATTGGAGTTCTGTAGCTCCAGAAAATCCATTTCGAGTGCAGGGAGGTCAGATTCCAACAGCATCAGCAGTCCTTTTGTTAGCCTTTTTCAGAGTTTTGCTCAAGTCCCTCAATTTCAGCCAGAAATTACCTGAAATCACAGAAAAACACACAAACTCATAGTAAAGTCCAGAAATGTGAATTTAACATAAAAACTAATGAAAACATCCCTAAAAGTAGCTTGAACTTATTAAAAACTACCTAAAAACAATGCCAAAAAGCGTATAAATTATCCGCTCATCACAACACCAAACTTAAATTGTTGCTTGTCCCCAAGCAACTGAAAATCAATTAGGATAAAAAGAAGAGAATATACTATAAATTCAGAAATATCAATGAATATTAATTATAATTAAATGAGCGGGACTTGTAGCTTTTTGCTTCTGAACAGTTTTGGCATCTCACTTTTTCCTTTGAAGTTTAGAATGATTGGCCTCTCTAGGAACTTAGAATTTCGGATAGTGTTATTGACTTTCCTAGTTAAGCATGTTGATTCTTGAACACAGCTACTTATGAGTCTTGGCTGTGGCCCTAAGCATTTTGTTTTCCAGTATTACCACCGGATACATAAATGCCACAGACACATAACTGGGTGAACCTTTTCAGATTGTGACTTAGCTTTGCTAGAGTCCCCAGTTAGTGGTGTCCAGAGCTCTTAAGCACACTCTGTTGCCTTGGATCACGACTTTAACCACTTAGTCTCAAGCTTTTTGCTTGGACCATCATGACACAAGCACATGGTTAGGGACAGCTTGATTTAGCCGCTTAGGCCTGGATTTTATTTCCTTGGGCCCTCCTATCCATTGATGCTCAAAGCCTTGGATCCTTTTTACCCTTGCCTTTTGGTTTTAAGGGCTATTGGCTTTTTCTACTGCTCCTTCTTTTTCTATATACTCTTTTTTTTTTCGAATGCTTCTTCTTTTTCACTGCTTTTTCTTGCTTCAAGAATCAATTTCATGATTTTTCAGATCCTCAATAACATTTCTCTTTGTTCATCATTCTTTCAAGAGCCAACAATTTTAACATTCATAAACAACAAGATCAAAAGACATATGCACTGTTCAAGCATTCATTCAGAAAACAAAAAGTATTGTCACCACATCAATATAATTAAACTAAATTCAAGAGCTATTTTCGAATTTTATGTACTTCTTGTTCTTTTGAATTAAAACATTTTTCTTTTAAGAAAGGTGAAGGAGTAATGGATTTTATTCATAGCTTTAAGGCATGGTTACTGGTGCACGAATTTGTAATTCGCACAACTAACCAGCAAGTGCACTGGGTCGTCCAAGTAATACCTTACGTGAGTAAGGGTCGATCCCACGGAGACTATTGGTTTGAAGCAAGCTATATTTATTTTATTATCCTTAGTCAGGAGGCCAATAGGATTAAAAGTGAAATTACTAGATTTGATTATAAAAATAAAAGAGAATAACAGTGTTACTTGTTGTGCAGTAATGAGAAATATGTTGGAGTTTTGGAGATGCTTTGTCCTTCGAACTTCAACTCTTCCTTTAAATCCTTCAACACACGAAACGTCCCTTCCATGGCAAGCTCTATGTAGGGTGTCACCGTTGTCAATGGCTACCTCCCATCCTCTCAGTGAAAACGTTCCTATGCTCTATCACAGCACGGCTAATCATCTGTCGGTTCTCAATCGGGTTGGAATAGAATCCATTGATTCTTTTGCGTCTGTCACTAACGCCCAGCCTTCAGGAGTTTGAAGCTTGTCACAATCATTCAATCCCAGAATCCTACTCGGAATGCCACAGACAAGGTTTAGACCTTCCGGATTCTCATGAATGCCGCCATCAATCTGGCTTATACCACGAAGATTCTGCGTAATGAATCTAAGAGATACTCATTCAGTCTAATGTAGAACGGAGGTGATTGTCAGGCACACGTTCCTGGTTGGGGGAGGTGATGAGTGTCACGGATCATCACCTTCTCCATAATTAAGCGCGAATGAACATCTTAGATAAGAACAAGCGTGTTTGAATGGAAAATAACGGAATTGTATTAATTCATCGAGACGCTGCAGAGCTCCTCACCCCCAACAATGGAGTTTAGAGACTCATGCCGTCAAAAAGTATGTAATTCAGATCTGAAAATGTCATGAGGTACAGAATAATTCTCTAAAAGTTGTTTAAATAGTAAACTAGTAACCTAGGTTTACAAAATATGAGTAAACTAAGATAATTGGTGCAGAAATCCACTTCTGGGGCCCACTTGGTGTGTGCTGGGGCTGAGACTAAAGCTATCCACGAGTAGAGGCTTTTCTTGGAGTTAAACTCCAAGTTATGACGTGTTTTGGGCGTTCAACTCCGGATCATGACGTGTTTCTGGCGTTTAACTCTAGACAGCAGCATGTACTTGGCGTTCAACGCCAAGTTACGTCATCTATCTTCGCGCAAAGTATGGACTATTATATATTGCTGGAAAGCCCTGGATGTCTACTTTCCAACGCCATTGAGAGCGCGCCAATTGGACTCCTGTAGCTCCAGAAAATCCATTTCGAGTGCAGGGAGGTCAGGATCCAACAGCATCAGCAGTCCTTTTTCAGCCTAAGTCAGATTTTTGCTCAGCTTCCTCAATTTCAGCCAGAAAATACCTGAAATCACAGAAAAATACACACACTCATAGTAAAGTCCAGAAATATGATTTTTGCCTAAAAACTAATAAAATTTAACTAAAAACTAATTAAAACATACTAAAATCTACATGAAATTATCCCAAAAAGCGTATAAAATATCCGCTCATCACAACACCAAACTTAAACTGTTGCTTGTCCTCAAGCAACTAGATAAATAAAATAGGATGAAAAGAAATTAAGAAACAATAATATCTCAGAGTTTCAAGTGAAGCTCAGATTCTAATTAGATGAGCGGGGCTAGTAGCTTTTTGCTTCTGAACAATTTTGGCATCTCACTTTATCCTTTGAAATTCAGAATGGTTGGCATCCATAGGAACTCAGAATTCAGATAGTATTATTGATTCTCCTAGTTTAGTATGTTGATTCTTGAACACAGCTACTTTATGAGTCTTGGCCGTGGCCCTAAGCGCTTTGTTTTCCAGTATTACCACCGGATACATAAATGCCACAGACACATAATTGGGTGAACCTTTTCAGATTGTGACTCAGCTTTGCTAGAGTCCCCAATTAGAGGTGTCCAGAGTTCTTAAGCACACTCTTTTGCTTTGGATCACGACTTTAACCACTCAGTCTCAAGCTCTTCACTTGGACCTGCATGCCACAACCACATGGTTAGGGACAGCTTGATTTAGCCGCTTAGGCCTGGATTTATTTCCTTGGGCCCTCCTATCCATTAATGCTCAAAGCCTTGGATCCTTTTCACCCTTACCTTTTGGTTTTAAGGGCTGTTTGGCTTTTATTCCTTTTGATCCAAATATTATTTTTTTTCCGCAAATTTTTTTTTTCACTGCTTTTTCTTGCTTCAAGAATCAATTTCATGATTTTTCAGATCATCAATAACATTTCTCTTGTTCATCATTCTTTCAGGAGCCAACAATTTTAACATTCATAAAATTCAATATAAAAAATATGCACTGTTCAAGCATTCATTCAGAAGACAAAAAGTATTGCCACCACATATAAATAATTAGAATTTGCCTTATTAAGAACTCGAAAAAATTAAATTGCCTCTTTATTCTACAAATCTACTATTTTATTCATGTTTGATGATGATGAGAAAAATAAGTTATAACTTAATTGGAAATAAAGCCAAAATAGATATGCTAATTACTACTACTCCTATATAACTTCTAAGGTAAAATCCTATAATAATACTATCACAGAGTTAAAGCTAGAATTAGAACTTAACAACCTGTATTTTGGGAAGTGGATGTTCCTCTAGTCTGTGGGGTGCCTTCAAGAATTAATTTCTGACGCTTCAGCTCCCTTAAGTTCACATCCTTGCTCTTCCTGTTCTCTTAGGTGCCATGATCTTAATGAGTTTTAACTCAGTGGTCATGGAAAATCACACCAAACTTAGAGGTTTGCTTGTCCTCAAGCAAAAGAAAGGAAAGGAGAGGAGTAGAAGGAGAGGCAGTTTCGAAAAAAGATAAGATGAGTTGAAAAAGATATGAGAAGAAATTAGAAATATTTGAAAAAGAATTGGATTGGAAAAAGATTTGTGTTTATGAATTAAGATACATTTGATATTTTTGAAAAGGGGATTTTAGAAATTAGGGTTCTTAGAAAACTAATTTGATTTTGAAGAATGACATTTTGAAACATGTTTATGCAAGAAATCATGAATTGAAACATAAAAATTTAGAAAAATTGTAAAGAAAAACGAATTTTACCTCCTCCCCACCATCCTGGCGTTAAACGCCCAAACGATGCATGTTTTGGGCGTTTAACGCCCAAATGCTGCTTCTCCTGGGCGTTCAACGCCCAGCTGATGCTTCTTTCTGGCGTTGAACGCCAGGAAGTCCTTTGTCACTGGGCGTTTTTCTGAACACCCAGGATACTAACACTCTGGCGTTAAACGCCCAGAAGGTGCTTCTTTCTGGCATTCAACGCCCAGAAGATGCTCCTTTCTGGCGTTTAACGCCCAGATGGCTACCCTTACTGGCGTTGAACGCCCAGTGGGTGCTTCTTTTGGGCGTTCAACGCCCAAAATCTTTCTTACTGGCTTTTTCACGCCAGTGAGCTTCCAAATTTCCCTGTAACTCTGTAAATTCAATCAATTGCTATTTTTACCCTTTGAAGATACTTGGACACATACCTGTAAAAAAAAGAAAATTTATTTAATTAGTAATTAAACTTTGTAAATGGCTGGGTTGCCTCCCAGCAAGCGCTTCTTTATTGTCTTTAGCTGGACTACCACTGAGTTCTAATCAAGTCTCAGTTTCGAGCATTCTTGCTCGAAGTTACTTTCAAGATAATGTTTAATTCTCTGTCCATTAACAATGAACTTTTTGTTGGATTCATTATCCTGAAGCTCTACGTACCCACATGGTGATACGCTTGTAATCACATATGGACCTCTCCACCGGGATTTTAATTTCCCGGGGAATATTTTGAGCCTGGAATTAAATAGCAGAACTTTCTGCCTTGGCTCAAAGACTCTGGATGACAATTTCTTATCATGCCATCTTTTTGCTTTCTCTTTGTAAATTTTTGCATTCTCGAAAGCATTGAGTCTAAATTCCTCTAGCTCATTTAACTGAAGCAATCGTTTTTCTCCAGCTAATTTGGCATCAAGGTTTAGGAATCTGGTTTCCCAATAGGCCTTGTGTTCCAGTTCCACTGGCAAGTGACATGCCTTTCCATACACAAGCTGGTATGGAGAGGTCCCTATAGGGGTCTTGAATGCTGTTCTGTATGCCCACAGAGCATCATCCAAGCTTCTTGCCCAATCCCTTCTATGGTTAATTACAGTCCGTTCCAGGATTCTTTTGAGCTCTCTATTTGAGACTTCAGCTTGCCCATTAGTTTGTGGATGATATGGAGTAGCTACCCTGTGGCTAACTCCATAACGAACCAGAGCAGCATAAAGCTGTTTATTGCAGAAATGAGTGCCCCCATCACTAATTAACACTCTAGGGATACCAAATCTACTGAAGATGTGTTTCTGGAGGAATTTTAATACTGTTTTAGTGTCATTGGTGGGTGTTGCAATAGCCTCCACCCATTTGGATACATAATCCACTGCCACCAGAATATAAGTGTTTGAGTATGATGGTGGGAAGGGTCCCATGAAGTCAATGCCCCATACATCAAACAACTCAATCTCCAAGATCCCTTGCTGAGGCATGGCGTAACTGTGAGGTAGATTGCCAGATCTTTGGCAACTGTCACAATTAAGTACATACACTCGGGAGTCTTTATAGAGAGTAGGCCAGTAGAAGCCACTTTGGAGGACTCTTGTGGCTGTTCGCTCACTTCCAAAATGTCCTCCATACTGTGATCCATGGCAGTGCCATAGGATCTTCTGTGCTTCTTCCTTAGGCACACATCTACGGATTACTCCGTCTGCACATCTCTTAAAGAGATATGGCTCATCCCAAAGATAATTCTTTGCATCTGTGATCAGCTTCTTTATTTGCTGTCTACTGTACTCTTTGGGTATAAATCTTACTGCCTTGTAGTTTGCAATGTCTGCGAACCATGGCACTTCCTGGATGGCAAAGAGTTGCTCATCCGGAAAGGTTTCAGAGATCTCAATGAGAGGGAGGGACGCCCTTTCCACTGGTTCTATTCGGGACAGGTGATCTGCTACTTGATTCTCTGTTCCTTTTCTGTCTCTTATTTCTATATCAAACTCCTGCAGAAGCAGCACCCATCTTATAAGTCTGGGTTTTGAATCCTGCTTTGTGAGTAGATATTTAAGAGCAGCATGGTCTGTATACACAATCACTTTTGATCCTACTAAATAGGATCTGAATTTATCAATGGCGTAAACTACTGCAAGTAGTTCTTTTTCTGTGGTTGTGTAATTCTTCTGTGCATCATTTAAAACACAGCTGGCATAGTAAATGACGTGCAGAAGCTTGTCATGCCTTTGTCCCAACACTGCACCAATGGCATGGTCACTGGCATCACACATTAATTCAAATGGTAATGTCCAGTCTGGCGCAGAGATGATTGGTGCTGAGACCAATTTAGCTTTCAGGGTCTCAAATGCCTGCAGGCACTCTTTATCAAAGATAAATGGCGTGTCAGTAGCTAGCAGGTTGCTTAGAGGTTTGGCGATTTTTGAAAAATCCTTTATAAACCTCCTATAGAATCCTGCATGCCCCAGGAAGCTTCTAATTGCCTTAACATTGGTGGGTGGTGGTAATTTTTCAATTACTTCAACTTTAGCTTGATCCACCTCTATTCCCTTGTTTGAAATTTTATGCCCAAGGACAATCCCTTCAGTCACCATAAAGTGGCATTTTTCCCAGTTTAAAACTAGGTTGGTCTCTTGGCATCTCTTTAGAACAAGTGCTAAATGGTTAAGGCAGGAGCTGAATGAGTCTCCAAACACTGAAAAGTCATCCATAAAGACTTCCAGAAATTTTTCCACCATATCAGAGAAAATTGAAAGCATGCACCTCTGAAAAGTTGCAGGTGCATTGCATAGCCCAAATGGCATCCTTCTGTATGCAAATACTCCAGATGGGCATGTGAATGCCGTTTTCTCCTGATCCTGGGGATCTACTGCAATTTGATTATAACCTGAATATCCATCCAGGAAGCAGTAGTATTCATGACCTGCTAGTCTTTCTAGCATCTGGTCTATGAATGGTAAAGGAAAATGATCCTTTCTGGTAGCTGTATTGAGCCTTCTGTAATCAATACACATACGCCACCCAGTAACTGTTCTTGTAGGAACCAGTTCATTTTTTTCATTATGAACCACTGTTATCCCACCTTTCTTAGGGACAACTTGGACTGGGCTCACCCAGGGGCTGTCAGAAATAGGATAAATAATCCCAGCCTCTAGTAATTTAGTGACCTCTTTCTGCACCACTTCCTTCATGGCTGGGTTCAGCCGCCTTTGTGGTTGAACCACTGGTTTGGTGTCACCCTCCAGTAAGATCTTGTGCATGCATCTAGCTGGGCTAATGCCCTTAAGATCACTAATGGACCACCCAAGAGCTGTCTTGTGTGTCCTTAGCACTTGAATTAGTGCTTCCTCTTCCTGTGGCTCTAAGGTAGAGCTTATGATTACAGGAAAGGTATCACCTTCTCCCAGAAATGCATATTTCAGGGATGGTGGTAATGGTTTGAGCTCGGTTTTAGGAGGTTTCTCCTCTTCCTGAGGGATTTTCAGTGGTTCTACTATTCTCTCTGATTCCTCCAGGTCAGGCTGAACATCTTTAAATATGTCCTCTAGCTCTGATTCGAGACTCTCAGCCATATTGACCTCTCTTACCAGAGAGTCAAATATCAACACTCATGCAGTCATTTGGGTGTCTGGATGTTGCATGGCTTTGACAACATTCAACTTGAACTCCTCCTCATTGACTCTCAAGGTTACTTCCCCTTTTTGGACATCAATGAGGGTTCGGCCAGTTGCTAGAAAAGGTCTTCCTAGAATGAGAGTTGCACTCTTGTGCTCCTCCATTTCCAGCACCACAAAGTCAGTAGGAAAGGCAAATGGCCCAACCTTGACAATCATGTCTTCAATCACGCCTGATGGGTATTTAATGGAGCCATCAGCAAGTTGAAGACATATCCTGGTTGGTTTGATTTCTTCAGTTAAGCCAAGCTTTCTGATAATAGATGCAGGTATTAGGTTGATACTTGCCCCAAGATCACATAAAGCTTGCTTGGTACAAGTACCCTCTAATGTGCATGGTATCATAAAGCTCCCAGGATCTTTAAGCTTCTCAGGTAAGCTTTTCAGAATGACTGCACTGCATTCTTCAGTGAGGTAAACTTTTTCAGTTTCCCTCCAATCCTTCTTATGACTTAAGATCTCTTTCATGAACTTAGCATAAGAGGGTATTTGCTCAAGTGCTTCTGCAAACGGAATCTTTATTTCAAGAGTCCTGAGATAGTCTGCAAAGCAGGCAAATTGCTTATCCTGTTCCGCTTGGCGGAGTTTTTGAGGATAAGGCATTTTGGCTTTATATTCCTCAACCTTAGTTGCTGCAGGTTTATTACCTACAGAAGTGGGTTGGGAAGCCTTTTTAGAAAGGTCAGCACTTGTATGTGACTGATTCCCCACTGGCATTTGAATGCCAGTGGTGGGAGCTGGAGTGGCGTTAGACGCCACTTCCTTGTTTGTTACTGGCGTTTGAACGCCAGAACCATGCTCCCTTTGGGCGTTCAGCGCCGGATTCATGCTTGTTTCTGGCGTTGAACGCCAGGAATGAGCATGGTCTGGGTGTTCAGCGCCAGCTTTATTCCTCTCTGGGCTCTGATTGTCCTCAGAGGGATTTTGAGTATCTATCTGTTCATTTCTTGGTTTCCTGCTGCTTTGAAGTGAGGTATTTAATGTTTTCCCATTTCTTAATTGAACTGCTTGGCATTTTTCTGTTATTTGTTTTGACAGTTGCTTTTCTGTCTGCTTTAATTGTGCTTCCATGTTCCTGTTGGCCATTCTTGTTTCCTGTAATATTTCCTTGAATTCGGCTAGCTGCTGAGTTAGAAAGTCTAATTGCTGATTGAATTCATTAGCCTGATCCACTGGACTGAGTTCTGCAGTTACTGTTTTAACTTCTTCTTTC
Source organism: Arachis stenosperma (assembly GCF_014773155.1). Lineage (NCBI taxonomy): Eukaryota > Viridiplantae > Streptophyta > Magnoliopsida > Fabales > Fabaceae > Arachis > Arachis stenosperma. The sequence goes on along the minus strand of NC_080377.1, from coordinate 59,754,987 downwards.
ATGGAAGATTCACTGCTTAGGTACAGATGTTGATTTCTAGCAACTGTATCAATAAGCTCTTGAGCCTCTTCAATTGTTTTTCTCATATGTATAGATCCACCAGCTGAGTGGTCTAGAGAAATCTGAGCTTTTTCTGTAAGCCCATAGTAAAAGATGTCTAATTGCACCCATTCTGAAAACATTTCAGAGGGGCATTTTCTCAGCATCTCTCTGTATCTTTCCCAGGCATCATAAAGAGATTCATTATCTCCTTGTTTGAAGCCTTGGATGCTTAGCCTTAGCTGTGTCATCCGTTTTGGAGGGAAATAGTGATTCAGGAATTTTTCTGACAGCTGCTTCCATGTTTTTATGCTGTTCTTAGGCTGGTTATTTAACACCTCTTAGCTGATCTCTTACAGCAAATGGAAACAGTAATAATCTGTAGACATCCTGATCCACTTCCTTATCATGTACTGTGTCAGCAATTTGCAAAAATTGTGCCAGAAACTCTGTAGGTTCTTCATGTGGAAGACCAGAATACTGACAGTTTTGCTGCACCATGATAATGAGCTGAGGATTCAACTCAAAGCTACTAACTCCAATGGAGGGTATACAGATACTACTCCCATATGAAGCAGTAGTGGGGTTAGCATATGACCCCAGAGTCCTCTTGGACTGTTCATTCCCACTTAGTTCCATGTTGGAATAAAAGAAATGGTATATATGTTGATATTATTTATTTTATAAAAATTAATTTTTTATAAAATAAAAACGAAATAAATAAAAGAAAGTGGAAATATTTTGAAATTGAAAATTGAATTTTTATATAAGATTTTCGAAAAATGTAGTTCAAAATTAGTTAGAAAATAATTTTTTTTTTTTGAATTTTGAATTTTATGATGAAAGAGAAAAACACACAAAAGACACAAGACTTAAAATTTTTAGATCCAATGCTCCTTATTTTCGAAAATTTTTGGAGGGAAAACACCAAGGAACACCAAACTTAAAAATTTTAAGATCAAGACACAAGAACAACTCAAGAACACCTTGAAGATTCACAAGAACACCAAGAACAAAAGGAAGAACACCAAACTTAAAATTTTTAGAAAACTTTAATAAAATTTTCGAAAATTATGAAAGATTAACAAGAAAACACCAAACTTAAAGTTTGGCACAAGATTAAATCAAGAAAAATTATTTTTGAAAAAGGTTCCAAAGCGTATGCCCAATTATCAAGAATATAAACCAATACTCTAGCCAATTGGGAATAAATGTAACACTTGTTCTAGATATTCCAATTAATGCTTTAAAAAGAACACAAGTGAAACAAGAAAAGACACAAAGCAAGAAAAACTCAAGATCAAACAAGAAAAATAAGCAAGAACAACTTGAAGATCAATGAAGAACAAAGAACACAAGTCGAAAATTTTAAAGAAAAATATGAGATATGCAATAGACACCGAACTTAGAACAAGACACTAAACTCACGAAAATTAGCAATTAATTAAAAGAAAAATAATAAATTTTTGAAAAGAAATTTTTGAAAAGAAACTATCCTATCAGAATTTGATGACTCTATAACAAAAATAATAAAAATAAATTATTCCTAATCTAAGAAATAAAATAAACTTTTAGTTGTTCAAACTCGAATAATCCCCGGCAACGGCGCCAAAAACTTGGTGCACGAATTTGTAATCCGCACAACTAACCAGCAAGTGCACTGGGTCGTCCAAGTAATACCTTACGTGAGTAAGAGTCGATCCCACGGAGACTATTGGTTTGAAGCAAGCTATATTTATTTTATTATCCTTAGTCAGGAGGCCAATAGGATTAAAAGTGAAATTACTAGATTTGATTATAAAAATAAAAGAGAATAACAGTGTTACTTGTTGTGCAGTAATGAGAAATATGTTGGAGTTTTGGAGATGCTTTGTCCTTCGAACTTCAACTCTTCCTTTAAATCCTTCAACACACGAAAAGTCCCTTCCATGGCAAGCTCTATGTAGGGTGTCACCGTTGTCAATGGCTACCTCCCATCCTCTCAGTGAAAACGTTCCTATGCTCTATCACAGCACGGCTAATCATCTGTCGGTTCTCAATCGGGTTGGAATAGAATCCATTGATTCTTTTGCGTCTGTCACTAACGCCCAGCCTTCAGGAGTTTGAAGCTTGTCACAGTCATTCAATCCCAGAATCCTACTCGGAATGCCACAGACAAGGTTTAGACCTTCCGGATTCTCATGAATGCCGCCATCAATCCGGCTTATACCACGAAGATTCTGCGTAATGAATCTAAGAGATACTCATTCAGTCTAATGTAGAATGGAGGTGATTGTCAGGCACACGTTCCTGGTTGGGGGAGGTGATGAGTGTCACGGATCATCACCTTCTCCATAATTAAGCGCGAATGATCATCTTAGATAAGAACAAGCGTGTTTGAATGGAAAATAACGGAATTGTATTAATTCATCGAGACGCTGCAGAGCTCCTCACCCCCAACAATGGAGTTTAGAGACTCATGCCGTCAAAAAGTATGTAATTCAGATCTGAAAATGTCATGAGGTACAGAATAATTCTCTAAAAGTTGTTTAAATAGTAAACTAGTAACCTAGGTTTACAGAATATGAGTAAACTAAGATAATTGGTGCAGAAATCCACTTCTGGGGCCCACTTGGTGTGTGCTGGGGCTGAGACTAAAGCTATCCACGAGTAGAGGCTTTTCTTGGAGTTAAACTCCAAGTTATGACGTGTTTTGGGCGTTCAACTCCGGATCATGACGTGTTTCTGGCGTTTAACTCTAGACAGCAGCATGTACTTGGCGTTCAACGCCAAGTTACGTCGTCTATCTTCGCGCAAAGTATGGACTATTATATATTGCTGGAAAGCCCTGGATGTCTACTTTCCAACGCCGTTAAGAGCGCGCCAATTGGACTCCTGTAGCTCCAGAAAATCCATTTCGAGTGCAGGGAGGTCAGGATCCAACAGCATCAGCAGTCCTTTTTCAGCCTAAGTCAGATTTTTGCTCAGCTTCCTCAATTTCAGCCAGAAAATACCTGAAATCACAGAAAAATACACACACTCATAGTAAAGTCCAGAAATATGATTTTTGCCTAAAAACTAATAAAATTTAACTAAAAACTAATTAAAACATACTAAAATCTACATGAAATTATCCCAAAAAGCGTATAAAATATCCGCTCATCAGTTACATACTAGTGATCATGAAATAAAGACACAAAACATAGATAAACATAATACTAAAAACCGAAAACAGAAAGAAATAAGAACAAGGAATGAATCCACCTCTAGTGGCGTCTTCTTCTTGAAGGACCAATAATGTTCTTTAGCTCTTCAATGTCCCTTCCTTGCCTTTGTTGCTCCTCCCTCATTGCTCTTTGATCTTCTCTTATTTCTTGGAGAATGATGGAGTGCTCATGGTGTTCCACCCTTAATTGCTCCACATTGTGGCTTAAATCTTCTAAGGAGGTGTTGAGTTGCTCCCAATAGTTGTTTGGAGGAAAGTGCATCCCTTGAGGCATCTCAGGGATTTCTTGATGGTGAGCTTCCTCATGCACTTCTTGAGGGCCGTGAGAGGCTTCTCTTGCTTGCTCCACCCTTTTCTTGGTGATGGGCTTGTCTTCTTCAATGGAGACATCTCCTTCTATGATAACTCCAGCTGAGTAACATAGATGGCAAATAAGGTGAGGGAAAGCTAGCCGTGCCATAGGTGAGGGCTTGTCGGCTATTTTGTAGATTTCATTGGAGATGACCTCATGAACTTCTACTTCCTCTCCAATCATGATGCTATGAATCATGATGGCCCAATCCACAGTAACTTCAGATCGGTTGCTAGTAGGAATGATGGAGCGTTGAATGAACTCCAACATCCTCTAGCTATAGGCTTGAGGTCCAGTCTTCTTAGTTGGACTGGCTTGCCTTTGGAGTCTATTCTCCACTGAGCTCCTTCCACACATATGTCCATAAGGACTTGGTCCAACCTTTGGTTAAAGTTGACCCTTCTAGTGTAGGGCGTTCATCACCTTGCATCATAGGCAAGTGGAATGCCAACCTTACATTTTCCGGACTGAAATCCAAGTATTTCCCCCTAACCATTGTGAGATAATTCTTTGGACTTGGGTTCATACCTTGGTCATGGTTCCTAGTGATCCATGCATTGGCATAGAACTCTTGCACCATTAAGATTCCGACTTGTTGCATGGGGTTGGTTAAGACTTCCCAACCTCTTCTTTGAACTTCATGTCGGATCTCCGGATACTCATTCTTCTTGAGCTTGAAAGGGACTCAGGGATCACCTTCTCTTTGCCACACATCATAGAAGTGGTCTTGATGGCTCTTGGAGATGAATCTTTCTATCTTCCCATGACTCGGAGGTGGAAGCTTTTGTCTTCCCTTTCCCTTTTCTAGAGGATACTCCGGCCTTAGGTGCCATTGGTAATGGAAAAACAAAAAGCTTATGCTTTTTACCACACCAAACTTAAAATTTTGCTCGTCCTCGAGCAAAAAAAAGAAAAGAAGAGTAGAAGAAGAAGAAGAAAATATGGGAGAGAGGGAGAGAAGTAGGTTCGGCTATGTGGGAGAAGAAGGGGTTGTGTTATGTGAAAATGAAGTAGAAGGGAAGGGTATTTATAGGGAGAGGGGAGGGTGGGTGGTCGGCCAATTTGGGTGGGAATGGGTGGAAAATTGAATTTGAATTTTATGAAGGTAGGTGGGGTTTATGGGGAAGAGTGGGTTGATGTGAATGGTGAATGGGGTAATTGGGAAGAGGAGTTGAGGTGATTGGTGAGAGGTGTTGGGAAATGTGACATGGGGAAGAATAGATTTGGATTAGGAGAGTGTGATTAGGATTAAAAGGTAAGGTAGGAATATGTTAGGTGGGGATCCTGTGGGGTCCACAGATCCTGAGGTGAAAACAAATATCATTCCTTCACCATATAGGCATGTAAAATGCCTTCATGCATCATTCTGGCGTTCAAACGCCCATTGGTGCATGTTCTGGGCGTTCAACGCCCATGTAATTCATGTTTCTGGCGTTGAACGCCAATTTCATGCTTGTTACTGGCGTTCAGTGCCAGCTTTTCTCCTCTAGGCACATTCCTGGCGTTCAACGCCAGGATGTTGCTTGTTTCTGGCGTTCAGCGCCAGAATGGTGCTCTGTTCTGGCGTTGAACGCCAGCCAGATGCATCTTACTGGCGTTGAACGCCAGCCTGTGTGTCCTCCAGGGTGAAAATTTTTTTTTCTTCTATTTTTGACTCTGTTTTTAATTTTTTTGATTTTTTCGTGACTCCTCATGATCATGTACCTAATAAAACATAAAATAACAATAAAATAAAAATTAGATAAATAAAATTGGGTTGCCTCCCAACAAGCGCTTCTTTAATGTCAATAGCTTGACAGTGGCTCTCATGGAGCCACAAGGTGATCAGGTCAATGTTGTATAGTTGTCCACACCAAACTTAGAGTTTGGATATAGGATTTTAACACCAAACTTAGAGTTTGGTTGTGGCCTCACAACACCAAACTTAGAGTTTGACTGTGTGCGTCCTTCTTGACTCTGAACTGAGAGAAGCTCTTCATGCTTACTCTCTTCTGTCACAGAGGGATGGCCATGTGCCTTGAACACAAGGTATTCCCCATTCAATTGAAGGACTAATTCTCCTCTGTTGACATCTATCACAGCTCCTGCTGTGGCTAGGAAAGGTCTTCCGAGGATGATGCAATCATCCTCTTCTTTCCTAGTGTCTAAGATTATGAAATCAGTAGGGATGTAAAGGCCTTCAACCTTTACCAGCACGTCCTCTACTATTCCATAGGCTTGTCTCAATGACTTGTCAGCCAGTTGTAATGAGAACAAGGCAGGTTGTACCTCAATGATCCCCAGCTTCTCCATTACAGAGAGTGGCATAAGATTTATCCCTGACCCCAGATCACACAGAGCTTTTTCAAAGATTTATCCAGTTCATTAATGAGTAAGGGAGGTTCACTTTCCCAAGTCTCATTACCAAACAACTTGGCATTCAGCTTCATGATAGCTCCTAAATATTGAGCAACTCGTTCTCCAGTTACATCTTCATCCTCTTCAGAGGATGAATAGTCTTCAGAGCTCATGAATGGCAGAAGGAGATTTAATGGAATCTCTATGGTCTTTGTATGAGCCTCAGATTCCTTTGGATCCTTAATAGGAAACTCCTTCTTGCTTGAGGGACGTCCCAGGAGGTCTTTCTCACTAGGATTTTCGTCCTCCTCCTCCCATGTGCATTCGGCCACTTTGACTATGTCAATGGCTTTGCACTCTCCTTTTGGATTCTCTTCTGTATTGCTTGGGAGAATACTGGGAGGAGTTTCAATGACTTTCTTACTCAGCTGGCCCACTTGTGCCTCCAGATTTCTAATGGAGGATCTTGTTTCACTCATGAAACTGAAAGTAGCCTTTGACAGATCAGAGACTATATTGGCTAAATTAGAAGTATTTTGTTCAGAATTCTCTGTCTGTTGCTGAGAGGATGATGGATATGGCTTGCTATTGCCCAGCCTATTACGTCCACCATTGTTAAAACCTTGTTGAGGTTTTTGTTGATCCTTCCATGAGAAATTGGATGATTTCTCCATGATGAGTTATAGGTGTTCCATAAGGTTCACCCATGTAATTAACCTCTGCCATGGCAGGGTTCTCAGGATCATAAGCTTCTTCAAAAGCTGCCTCTCTAGTATTGTTGGATGCATGTTGCAATCCATTCAGATTTTGAGAGATCATGTGACCTGTTGAGTCAACACTTTGTTCTGAGCCAATATGGCATTCAGAGTATCAATTTCAAGAACTCCTTTCTTCTGAGGTATCCCATTGTTCACGGAATTCCTCTCAGAAGTGTACATGAACTGGTTGTTTGCAACCATGTCATGAGTTCTTGAGCCTCTTCAGGCGTTTTCTTCAGGTGAATAGATCCACCTGCAGAATGGTTTCAATGACATTTTCGAAAATTCAGAGAGACCATAATAGAATATATCTAATATGGTCCATTCTGAAACATGTCAGATGGACATCTTTTGGTCAGCTGCTTATATCTTTCCCAAGCTTCATAGAGGGATTCACCATCTTTTGTTTGAAGGTTTGAACATCCACTCTCAGCTTGCTTAGCTTTTGAGGAGGAAAGAACTTATCCAAGAAGGCAGTGACCAGCTTATCCCATGAGTCAGGCTATCCTTGGGTTGTGAATCCAACCATACTCTAGCTCTGTCTCTTACAGCAAAAGGGAAAAGCATGGTCTGTAGACTTCAGGATCAACTCCATTCGTCTTTATAGTCTCACAGATCTGCAAGAACTCAGTTAAAAATTGATAAGGATCTTCAGATGGAAGTCCATAAAACTTGCAGTTTTGTTGTATTAAAGCACTAGCTGAGGTTTCAGCTCAAAGTTATTGGCTCCAATGGCAGGATGGAGATGCTTCTTCCATCAAACTTGGACGTTGGCTTTGTGAAGTCACCAGCATTCTCCTTGCATTATTATTATTATTTTCGGCTGCCATCCTCTTGTTCGAAATTTCTAAAAGGTTGCTTCTTGATTGTTGTAATTTAGCTTCTCTTAATTTTCTCTTCAGAGTCCTTCAGGTTCGGTCAATTTCACAAGAGTGCCTTTATCCTGTTCCTGCTCATATGAAAAGAGAAAACAAGAAAAGAAAGAGGAATCCTCTATGTCACAGTTAGAGATTCCTTTATGTTAGTCGAAAAAGAAGGGGGTAGAAGAATGAGAAGGAGATTCGGATTTGGATGAAGAGAGGTGAAGAGAAGTGTGTAATTACATAATTAATAGAAGAAGAAAAGAGAAGGGAATTTCGAAAATAATTTTGAAAAGGGGTTAGTGATTTTCGAAAATTAGAGATAAAATGTAATTAAAATTAAACATGAAACAATTAGTAATTAAAAAGAATTTTTGAAAAAGGGATGAGATATTTTCGAAATTAGAGAGGGAAAAGTAGTTAAAAGTAACAAACTTCAAATTTTTGAACCAATCACATTAATTATTAGTGAATTTTCGAAAATTAGATGTAAGATAAGAAAAAGATTTGAAAATATTTTGAAAAAGATTTTTGAAATTTTCGAAAAAAATAGAAAAAATGAAAAAGATATGATTTTTGAAAAAGATTTTAGAAGATAAGATTTTTAAAATTGAAATTTTGACTTGACTTGTAAGAAACAACTAATTTTGAAAATTTTTTGACCAAGTCAACCCAAAATTTCGAAAATTTGGAGGGAAATAAGGAAAAGATATATTTTTTGATTTTTGAATGTTTAATTATGAGAGAGAAAAACAACAAAAATACTCAATGCATGAAATTTTTAGATCAAAACCATGAATGCATGCAAGAATGTTATGAATGTCAAGATGAACACCAAGAACACTTTGAAGATCATGATGAACATCAAGAACATATTTTTGAAAAATTTTTGATGCAAAGAAAACATGCAAGACACCAAACTTAGAAATCTTTAATGCATGGACTCTAACAAACAAAAAATGCATATGAAAAACAACAAACACACAAACAAAATCATCAAGATCAAACAAGAGGACTTATCAAGAACAACTTGAAGATCATGAAGAACACTATGAATGCATGGGATTTTTGAAAAATGCAAGAAAAATTTTTAAAGCATGCAATTGACACCAAACTTAAAAATTGACTCAAGACTCAAACAAAAAACACAAAATATTTTTGGTTTTTTATGATTTTATGATTTTTTAATATTCTTATTAATTTTTTTTTCGAAAATAAAGTTTAGAAAAACGAAAAATAAAAGAAAAATTTTGAAAAAGATTTTTGAAAAGAAAATTACCTAATCTGCAACAAGATGAACCGTCAGTTGTCCATACTCGAACAATCCCCGGCAACGGCGCCAAAACTTGGTGTTGTTGCCGGATTAAAAACTTGGCACCATTGTGGGTTGGAAACAATTGTTTGAATTGTTGTTCGAAATTGATTGTTCCCCGGCAACGGCGCCAAAACTTGGTGACGAAATTGTAATCCATGTAACTATTTTGAGATGAAAGCTTCTTATGGCACTGGTTGAATTCACAACTCCGTTCAACTAACCAGCAAGTGTACTGGGTCGTCCAAGTAATAAACCTTACGTGAGTAAGGGTCGATCCCACAGAGATTGTTGGTATGAAGCAAGCTATGGTCACTTATGCAGTCTCATTGGTGGGAATTTCAGATAAGCGCATGGAGATGCTGTATGGCTCAAGGACGCCTGCTCTCCTATTGCTTCAACTCAATCCTTCTTACTCCTTTCCATGGCAAGCTGTGTATAGGGGTTCACCATCAGCGGTGGCTACTTTCAATCCTCTCGGGAAATGGTCCTCTGCGGCTGTCACTCGCATGGCTAATCGTCTGGAGGCATCACCCATGGTTGATGGCTACATCCCATCGTCGCAGTGAAAACTACGCTCACGCACTCTGTCACAGCACGGCTAATCACTGGTTGGTTCCCGCGCCCTACTGGAATAGAATCCCTTGATTCTTTTGCGTTTTGTCATCACGCCCAGCACTTGCAAGTCTGAAGCACGTCACAGTCATTCATTACCGGAATGCTACTCGGAATACCACGACAAGGTGAGACTTTCCGGATTCCCAGGATCCTACTCGGAATACCACAGACAAGGTGAGACTTTCCGGATCCTCATAAATGCCGCCATCTATCTAGCTTATACCACGAAGATTCTGTTGGGGAATCTAAGAGATACACATTCAAGCTCTGTTGCATGTAGAACGGAAGTGGTTGTCAATCACGTGCGTTCATAAGTGGGAATGATAATGAGGGTTATTTAATCATCACATTCATCATATTCTTGGGTGCGAATGAATATCTTGGAATAAGAATAAGAGAGAATTGGATAAAAAAAATAGAACTGCATTAATACTTGAGGTACAGCAGAGCTCCACACCCTTAATCTATGGTGTGCAGAAACTCCACCGTTGAAAATACTAAGCAAAAGATTCAGGCATGGCCGAATGGCCAGCCCCCATGGTCTAAGGACTATTCCAGAGATCTGATCCTAAGATCTAAAGTGATCAGAAGATCCCCAATACAATAGTTAAATGTTCTATTTATAATAAAACTAGCTCCTAGGGTTTACATGAGTAAGTAATTGATGCATAAATCCACTTCCGGGGCCCACTTGGTGTATGCTTGGGCTGAGCTTGATCAATCCACGAGCTGAGGCTTCTCTTGGAGTTGAACTCCGAGTTATGACGTGTTTTGGGCGTTCAACTCCGGATCATGACGTTTTTCTGGCGTTTAACTCCAGACAGCAGCATGAACTTGGCGTTCAACGCCAAGTTACGTCGTCAATTTTCGAATAAAGTATGGACTATTATATATTGCTGGAAAGCCCTGGATGTATACTTTCCAACGCCGTTGAGAGCGCGCCAATTGGAGTTCTGTAGGCTCCAGAAAATCCATTTCGAGTGCAGGGAGGTCAGATTCCAACAGCATCAGCAGTCCTTTTGTTAGCCTTTTTCAGAGTTTTGCTCAAGTCCCTCAATTTCAGCCAGAAATTACCTGAAATCACAAAAAAACACACAAACTCATAGTAAAGTCCAGAAATGTGAATTTAACATAAAAACTAATGAAAACATCCCTAAAAGTAGCTTGAACTTATTAAAAACTACCTAAAAACAATGCCAAAAAGCGTATAAATTATCCGCTCATCAGAATGCCTCTACAATTCTAGGAAGACCATTCCTAGCCACTGGGAGAGCTCTAATTGATGTAGAAGTGAGTGAATTAGTCCTTAGAGTGCATAATGAGCAACTGGTCTTTCATGTCCTCAAAGATATACATTCAGTAGGTGAATAAGAGAGGTACATGCAGACTGAGCTTATTAATCTAAACCTTCAAGAACCCCCTGATGATGTACAGTAGAATCTGCAGCTCAAACCTCCTTTGGTGACAATCAATAAAACTCCTCCTGACATCAGACCTAAGTTTGGTGTCAGGAATGCATCATCCACCAAGGAGGAGATTTCCAAAAAGAAGAAAGTGCCCAGGGGATGGAGAAACAAAAAGATTCCCACTGAAGACTTCTCCCCAGGAATGAAGGTGGTGTTGACTAGCAATCCAGTGTTCACTTATACAGTAAACAGAATCCTCTCTCTGGAGCATGTTGAGCTACTTAATGAGATCACAGGAAAGAAGTTCACAGTGAGGGGTGAAGAACTGAGCCCCTATGATCCTTCTCCTTAGAGGAGCTGGCTGTCAAGCTAGTGACGGTAAAGAAGCGCTTGTCGAGAGGCAACCCGATAATTTCGTATCCTTAGTTATTTTTCCATTGTGTTAATTATATTATTTGTTTGATTTCTATTGAGTTTTTATTGTTTTCCTTTGTTTTATGTATGCTTGATCATGCAGAATTTTTAGAACAGAAATAGGAGCAACTAAGAAGAATTTTTGACACCCTGTTTTCAGCTTTTCTTTGCTTAAGGACAAGCAAACTTTTAAGTTTGGTGTTGTCGCTTCACTTATGGCTTTTCTGTTTATTTTTATGGCACCAAAGGAAGGCGATTCATCTTCACGGAGGAGCACAGCCTAAAGAATGAGACGACCACTAGGATAACTGAGGTGGTTGAGTTCCTTTCATTCTATATTTCCTCTCATTCTTATATTCCTATTTTCTGCTATTTTACTTGGTTTCTGAATGATCCTTTGTTATTTCAATTCCTAGGTTCCAGTTTATTTTGCTATTTTTTAATCTGTTATTTGCTCTTAAGTCTGAAAAGTATCTCATGTATTGCTTGCTGAGCTTGAATCCAAAGGAAAAAGAAGAAAAAAGATGTATTACATGAGAAATAGAGTTTATAACAAAGAATAGTCTTATTTACTTAAATGTGGTGGTATTTTTTGTGATTCTGAATGTATGACATGAACAATGCATATCTAAATTTGAATCAAAGGATGTTGATGCATAAGGAACAGGAATTTAGAGAACTATTATGAATTCTCTGAAATTAGTGAAAGCTTAATCCTTGAAGCAAAAGAAATAGCAAAAGAAAAATAAAAACATGGTCCAAGGCTCTGAGCATAATGACTAGGGAAGTCAGACATGATTAAGAGCTCAAAGATTTGTTTCCCTAGCCATATGCCTGTGGTGTAATTGTGTCAAGTAATCCTTGAGACAGAGCACTAAGAGTCGAGATCAATTGCATTTAACAGAGTATGCCAAAGGCTTTGAGCACCACTATCTAGGGGTAACTGAAGGAAAAATCAGAACTAAAGAGAGTTCCCTAGTTAAGTGCTTATGGTGTTTTTGTGTCAGGTAAAGTATGAGACAAAGCATTTAAAGTCACGGCTAGGCTCAAGGTGCAAAGCACCAAAGAAAAGAGAATTAAAGGAAATTTGTTGTGTTCAAAGATTAAAATGAAGTATAAAAGATTAGAGAATTTATAATATTATTTGGATTCTAATTTCGAATGACAGTTACATTCCTCTGATTCAAAGGAGAGTGAGATGCCAAAACTATTCAGGATTGCAGTGTGTAAACCCCACTTTAAGAATGAGCTTAAATGAACACTCACTTCTCATGCAAATTCACATCCTAACCGACTTAGACTGGGTATATGTTACTATTCTTTCTGCTGTCCCCGTAATCGATAATGAATATGTTGAAACTTTTCGTAGACAACATAGGCTATGTAAAGATCGGGGGGATGAGGATAAGTATGAGATTGTGGTTACTGATCTTGAGGAGAGAGTTTGTTTTTCCCGACTTGACAAGTCGGAGCATTATTTCATGTATGTCTATGAGGGCTTTTTTACTAAGTTGGGGGTAAGTGTTCCTTTTTCTGATTTTGAATCTGAAATTCTTTGTCTCTGCAATGTTGCCCCTTCTCAACTTCATCTTAATTCTTGGGATTTCTCAACTTCATCTTAATTCTTGGGATTTTATGAAAATTTATCAACTAATAAGTCGAGAGCTTGATCTGCCGTTATCCTCCAAAGTTTTCTTTTATCTTTTTCAACTCATCAAACCATTCAGTTTCAAAAAAACAAGGCTGGATTTCTTTCCAAGCTATTCAACAAAGGAAATTTTTTTCCATTTGTGACGATTCTTTTCATGATTTCAAAAACTATTTTCTCAAGATCTGATCTGTAGAGGGTGTCCGACCTTTCTTCTTAAATGAAAAAGATGAATCCATTTTTAATTTGTACTGGGAGGAGTTTCTCAATATTACTAAGTATAATCTTGAGCACTTAGATGAGGTAGAGGAGTATGTAGTGGCCCTGTTCCAACAGTATTGTAGCTGAACTCCTAACCTTGACACCAAAAAATTTCTGCTAGGAAAGCCGATCTACATTTGTACCGAGCTAGGTAGTAATCTTTTGCATTTTGTAGATATCCTCTTGCATTTATTAAGTTTATATAACATGGATTTCATTTCTGGTTTTTGTAGCAAGGATGATTAGTGGGTCGGACACTGAAAGGTCTTCATCAAGCCAAAAGAATGTTGATGCTTGAGCTATGCAATTAAAAGAGGCTAATAAGTCGGGTGACCTCTCCTCCTATTCCAAGTCAGACTCAGATCCTTCTCAATCAGCTAAGATTCTTCCTGATCCTTCTGCTCCTCCTTTTACTCCCCCTGCTGGGTCTAATATTCAAACTCCACCTCCTAAGCCCCCTTTTCCCGAGCTGAGTTCGAAAAAACATAAGACTTATAAGTCTGGCAGTGTGTATGACCAAGGTGGGCCAGAAGTAGATTTCTGCACTATCTGCACTTAGTTACTCATTTTCTGTAAACCTAGGTTACTAGTTTAGTATGAAAACTACTTTTAGAGATTCACTTTGTAACTTATGAAATTTTACATCTCATATTGTATCTTTTACGGCATGAGTCTCTAAACCCCATAAGTGGGGGTGAGGAGCTCTGCTGTGTTTCAATGGATTAATGCAATTACTATTGTTTTCTATTCAATCACGCTTGTTTCTGTTCTAAGATATTCACTCGTACTTCAATATGAAGAATGTAATGATCCGTGACACTCATTATCATTCTCAAATTTATGAACGCGTGCTTGACAACCACTTCTGTTCTATCTGAACTCAACATAGTCATTGGGCGATAGCTTGAGTACGTATCTCTTGGGTTTCTAATCCATGAGTTGGACTTGCATCTCCTGACAACAGAGCATTCAAACTCATGAGATCAAAACCTTCATGGTAGAGGCTAGAACCAATTGGCAGTATTCTTGAGATCCGGAAAGTCTAAAGCTTGTTTGTGGTATTCCGAGTAGGATCTGGGATGGGATGACTGTGATAAGCTTCAAACTCACGAATGTTGGGCGCAATGATAGTGTGCAAAAGGATAGAGAGATCCTATTCTGACACAAGTGAGAACCGACAGATGATTAGCCGTACGATAGCTGTGCCTGGTATTTTTCATCTGAGACGAAATATCCGACAGTTGATTAGCCGTACAGAAACCGTACCTGGACCATTTTCACTGAGAGGATGGATGGTAGCCATTGATAACGGTGATCCACCAACATATAGCTTGCCATAGAAGGAGCCATGCCTGTTTGGAGAAGAAGACAGTAGGAAAGCAGACATTCAGCAGACAGAGCATCTATGAACCTCAACTTGTTCTCCATTACTGAACAACAAGTATCATTAATTTCATGCTCTTTTACATTTTACAAATGAAATCATTTTTATCACTAACATCCTGACTAAGAGTTACAGGATAACTGATGAGCAGATAATTTGTACGCTTTTTGGCATTATTTTTAGTATGTTTTTAGTATGTTTTAGTTAGTTTTTAGTATATTTTTATTAGTTTTTTTAGTTAAAATTCACTTTTCTGGACTTTACTATGAGTTTGTGTGTTTTTCTATGATTTCAGGTATTTTCTGGCTGAAATTGAGGGACCTGAGCAAAAATCTGATTCAGAGACTGAAAAGGACTGCAGATGCTGTTGAAATTCTGACCTCCCTGCACTCGAATGGATTTTCTGGAGCTACAGAAGCCTAATTGGCGCGCTCTCAACGGCGTTGGAAAGTAGACATCCTGGCTTTCCACCAATGTATAATAGTCCCGAGCCCGAGATTTGATAGCCCAAACCGGTTCCAAATCAGCTCAAAACTGCCCGCGTTAAACGCCGGAACTGGCACAAGAATGGGAGTTAAACGCCCAAACTGGCACAAAGCTGGCGTTTAACTCCAAGAAGAGTCTCTACACGAAAATGCTTCAATGCTCAGCCCAAGCACACCAGTGGGCCCAGAAGTGGATTTTTCTGTCATTTACTCATTTCTGTAAACCATAGGCTACTAGTTCTTTATAAATAAGACCTTTTGCTATTGTCTTTTCATCTTGGATCTTAATCTTTAGATCTTTGAATCTTTGGATCCTTGATCATTTTGAGTCTTTTGATGTTTTTTGGGGGCTGGCCATTCGGCCATGCCTAGACCTTGTTCTTATGTATTTTCAACGGTGGAGTTTCTACACCACCAGATTAAGGTGTGGAGCTCTGCTGTACCTCGAGTATTAATGCAATTACTATTGTTCTTCTATTCATTCGCTTGTTTATTCAAGATATTCGTACCCAAGAACATGATGAATGTGATGATTATATGACGCTCATCATCATTATCACTTATGAACGAGTGCCTGACAACCACCTCCGTCTACAAGCAAACAAGGCTTGAATGTTATCTCTTGGATTCTTTAACCGGAATCTTCGTGGTATAAGCTAGAATTGATGGCGGCATTCAAGAGAATCCGGAAGGTCTAAACCTTGTCTATGGTATCTTAGTAGGCTTGATCATTTTGAGTCTTTTGATCATGTTTTGGGGGCTGGCCATTCGGCCATGCCTAGACCTTGTTCTTATGTATTTTCAACGGTGGAGTTTCTACACACCATAGATTAAGGTGTGGAGCTCTGCTGTACCTCGAGTATTAATGCAATTACTATTGTTCTTCTATTCAATTCGGCTTGTTCTTATTCCAAGATATTCATTCGTACCCAAGAACATGATGAATGTGATGATTATATGACGCTCATCATCATTATCACTTATGAACGAGTGCCTGACAACCACCTCCGTTCTACAAGCAAACAAGGCTTGAATGTTTATCTCTTGGATTCTTTAACCGGAATCTTCGTGGTATAAGCTAGAATTGATGGCGGCATTCAAGAGAATCCGGAAGGTCTAAACCTTGTCTATGGTATTCTTAGTAGGATTCAATGATTGAATGACTGTGACGAGCTTCAAACTCCTGAAGCCTGGGCGTTAGTGACTGATGAGCGGATATTTTATACGCTTTTTGGGACTAATTTCATGTAGATTTTAGCATGTTTTAATTAGTTTTTAGTAGAATATTATTAGTTTTTAGGCAAAAATCATATTTCTGGACTTTACTATGAGTTTGTGTGTTTTTATGTGATTTCAGGTATTTTCTGGCTGAAATTGAGGGAGCTGAGCAAAAATCTGAGTTAGGCTGAAAAAGGACTGCTGATGCTGCTGGATTCTGACCTCCCTGTACTCGAAATAGATTTTCTGGAGCTACAGAAGTCCAATTGGCGCGCTCTCAACGGCGTTGGAAAGTATACATCCAGGGCTTTCCAGCAATATATAATAGTTCATACTTTGCGCGAAGATAGACGATGAAACTGGCGTTCAACGCCTGTATCATGCTGCTGTCTGGTGTCCAGCGCCAGAAATAGGTTACAAGCTGGAGTTCAATGCCAGAAACAGGTTACAACCTGGCGTTGAATGCCCAAAACAGCCCCAGGCACGTGAGAAGCTTAAGTCTCAGCCCCAGCACACACCAAGTGGGCCCCAGAAGTGGATTTCTGCACTATCTATCATAGTTTACTCATTTTCTGTAAACCTAGGTTACTAGTTTACTATTTAAACAACTTTTAGAGATTTACTTTGCATCTGATGACGTTTTCAGATCTGAATTTTATACACTTTGACGGCATGAGTCTCTAAACTCCATTGTTGGGAGTGAGGAGCTCTGCAGCGTCTCGATGAATTAATGCAATTGTTTCTGTTTCTCCTTTCAAACATGTGTGTTCCTATCTAAGATATTCATTTGCGCTTAATTATGGAGAAGGTGATGATCTGTGACACTCATCACCTTCCTCAATCCATGAACGTGTGCCTGACAAACACCTCCGTTCTACATCAGATTGAATGAGTATCTCTTAGCTTCCTTAATCAGAATCTTCGTGGTATAAGATAGAACTGATGGCGGCCACTCTTGAGGATCCGGAAAGTCTAAACCTTGTCTGTAGTATTCCGAGTAGGATTCAAGGATTGAATGGTTGTGACGAGCTTCAAACTTGCGATTGCTGGGCGTGATGACAAACGCAAAAGGAACAATGGATCCTATTCCAACATGATCGAGAACCAACAGCTGATTATCCGTGCTGTGACAGAGCATCTGGACCTTTTTCACTGAGAGGATGGGAGGTAGCCACTGACAATGGTGATTCCCTACATACAGCTTGCCATGGAAGGAGCCTTGCATTTATGAAAGTGAGTAAGCATTATGTTGCAGGGATTCAGAGGACAAAGCATCTCCAAAAACCCCAACATATTCTCCATTACTGCACAACAAGTAACTATTTCACACTCTTTTATTTTTCTAATAATTCCAACTGATAATTTTAATTAATATCCCGACTAAGAATAATAAAATAAACATAGCTTGCTTCAAACCAATAATCTCCGTGGGATCGACCCTTACTCACGTAAGGTATTACTTGGACGACCCAGTGCACTTGCTGGTTAGTGGTACGAAGCTGTGTTAAATAGTCCATTAATATTGGCATACACAATTTCGTGCACCAGTGACAGACGCAAAAGAATCAATAGATTCTATTCCAACCTGATTGAGAACCGACAGATGATTAGCCGTGCCGTGACAGAGTGGGTTGAACATTTTCACTGAGAGGACGGGACTGTAGCCACTGACAACGGTGATGCCCAACATACAGCTTGCCATGGAAAGGAGTAAGAAGGATTGGATGAAGATAGTAGGAAAGCAGAGAGACGGAAGGGACAAAGCATCTCCATACGCTTATCTAAAATTCCCACCAATGAATTACATAAGTATCTCTATCTTTATCTTTATGTTTTATTCATATATCATCCATAACCATTTGAATCTGCCTGACTGAGATTTACAAGATGACCATAGCTTGCTTCATACCAACAATCTCCGTGGGATCGACCCTTACTCGCGTAAGGTTTATTACTTGGACGACCCAGTGCACTTGCTGGTTAGTTGTGTGAAGTTGTGAAATTATGTTTATACCATGGTATTGAGTACCAAGTTTTTGGATTCATTACCGGGGATTATTTGAGTTGTGAAAAGTAGTGATCACAATTTTGTGCACCAAGTTTTTGGCACCGTTGCCGGGGAATTAAATGTCCTAACTACAGTTTCGCATTTGTTCCCTGCAATAACAATGCCAAGTTTTGATCCGGAAACAACACCAAGTTTTTGGCGCCGTTGCCGGGGATTATTTCGAGTATGGACAACTGACGGTTCATCTTGTTGCTTAGATTAGGTATTTATCTTCAGAGTTCTTAAGAATGAATTCTAGTGTTTCAAGGTGATGTTCTTATCATCACCAAAGCTGATTGATTCTCATCAATTTAGCTCTTGAATGCAATGTCCTGCTGAAGCTTGGCTAGCCATGTCTAATTTCTTTAGACTGAAGCTTTAGACTAACATTGCATGATTCCTGGAATTCTTATTAAAAATTTTGATACCTTTATTTTCTGTTCCACTTAATTTTCGAAAAATAAAAAAAAATTACAAAATCATAAAAACCAAAAATTTTGTATGTTTCTTGTTTGAGTCTAGTGTCTCATTTTAAGTTTGGTGTCAATTGCATGTTTCTGTTCTTCTTGCATTCATTCATGTGTCTTCATTAATCTTCAAGATGTTCTTGATGATTTCCTTGCTCTGATCTTTAAATTCTCTTGACTTGAGTGTTTTGTTGTTTCTCATATGCATTCTCATTTTGTTAGTGTCAATAGTATACAAACTGCTAAGTTTGGTGTCTTGCATGCATTGTCATTCGATTTTGGTTGCATTTTGATTATTAAAAATCCAAAAATATTTTACTTTGTGTCTTTTCAAGTCAATAATACAGAGAATTGAAGATTCAGAACATACAGCAGAGAAATTACACAGAAAAAGCTGGGCGTTCAAAACGCCCAGTGAAGAAGGAAAACTAGCGTTTAAACGCCAGCCAGGATACCTGGCTGGGCGTTTAACGCCCAAAAGGGTAGTGTTTTGGGCGTTAAACGCCAGAATGTGCACCATTCTGGGCGTTTAACGCCAGGATGGCACAAGAGGGAAGATTCTGTTTTTAACTCAAATTTTTTTCAAGTTTTCAAAATTTTTCAAAATCAAATCTTTTTCAAATCATATCTTTTCAATCAAATCTTTTTCAAAATCAATTTCTTTTCATTTTCAAAAATACTTGCTATCAATTAATGATTTGATTCAACATTTCAAGTATGTTGCCTTTTCTGTTGAGAAAGGTTTAATGTTTGAATCATATCTTTTCTTGTTAGCCAAGTCATTAATTTTTAAAATCAAATCTTTTTAAATTTTTTTTCAAATCATATCTTCTCGATCATATTTTTTTTGAAACCATAACTTTTCAATCATATCTTTTTAATCACATCTTTTTCAAAATAGTTTTCAATCATATCTTTTTTATTTCTAATTTTAAAATCTTTTTCAAAAATCACTTGATTTCTTTTCCACTCTTAGTTTTCGAAAATCAATTAGTATTTTTCAAAATGTTTTTAAAATCTTTTACTTAATTTTCGAAAATTTCTTCCCTTCTTCTCACATCTTTCTATTTATGGACTAACACTATTCCTCAATGAACAATTCGAACTCCATCTCTCTTGATAAGTTCGAATTCTTCTACTTCTTCCTTCTATTTTTCTTTTCCTTTGACACCTCAAGGAATCTCTATACTGTGACATAGAGGATTCCATATTTTCTTGTTCTCTTCTCTTTCATATGAGCAGGAGCAAAGACAAAAGCATTCTTGTTGAGGCTGACCCTGAACCTGAAAGGACCTTGAAGCGAAAGCTAAGAGAAGCTAAGGCACAACTCTCTGTAGAGGACCTAACAGAAATCTTCAAAGAAGAAGAACCCATGGCAGCCGAAAATAACAACAATGCCAACAATGCAAGGAAGGTGTTGGGTGACTTTACTGCACCTACTCCCGATTTCTATGGGAGAAGCATCTCTATCCCTGCCATTGGAGCAAACAACTTTGAGCTTAAGCCTCAATTAGTTTCTCTAATGCAATAGAATTGCAAGTTCCATGGACTTCCATTGGAAGATCCTCATCAGTTTTTAGCTGAATTCTTGCAAATCTGTGACACTGTCAAGACTAATGGGGTTGACCCTGAGGTCTACAGACTTATGCTATTCCCTTTTGCTGTAAGAGACAAAGCTAAGATATGGTTGGACTCACAACCTAAAGAAAGCCTGAACTCTTGGGAAAAGCTAGTCAATGCCTTCTTGGCAAAGTTCTTTCCACCTCAAAAATTGAGTAAGCTCAGAGTGGAAGTCCAAACCTTCAGACAGAAGGAAGGAGAATCCCTCTATGAAGCTTGGGAAAGATACAAACAATTGATCAGAAAGTGTCCTTCTGACATGCTTTCTGAATGGAGCATCATAGGTATTTTCTATGATGGTCTCTCTGAACTATCCAAGATGTCTTTGGATAGCTCTGCTGGAGGATCTCTTCATCTAAAGAAGACGCCTACAGAAGCTCAAGAACTCATTGAAATGGTTGCAAATAACCAATTCATGTACACTTCTAAAAGGAATCCTGTGAACAATGGGACGAATCAGAAGAAAGGAGTTCTTGAGATTGATACTCTGAATGCCATATTGGCTCAGAACATGATATTAACTCAGCAAGTCAATTTGATTTCTCAAAGTCTGTCTGGAATGCAAAATGCACCAAGCAGTACTAAGGATGCTTCATCTGAAGAAGAAGCTTATGATCCTGAGAACCCTTCAATAGGAGAGGTGAATTACCTGGGAGAACCCTATGGAAACACCTATAATTCTTCATGGAGAAATCATCCAAATCTCTCATGGAAGGATCAACAGAGACCTCAACAAGGTTTCAACAACAATAATGGTGGAAGAAATAGGTTTAGCAATGGCAAGCCTTTTCCATCATCTTCTCAGCAACAGACAGAGAATTCTAAGCAGAACCACTCTGACTTAGCAACCATGGTCTCTCATCTAATCAAAACCACTCAAAGTTTCATGACTGAAACAAGGTCCTCCATTAGGAATTTGGAGGCACAAGTGGGTCAGCTGAGCAAGAAAATTACTGAACTCCCTCCTAGTACTCTTCCAAGCAATACAGAAGAAAATCCAAAAGGAGAGTGCAAGGCCATCAACATGGCCAAATTTGGAGAGGAGGGAGAGGCAGTGAACGCTACTGAGGAAGACCTCAATGGACGTCCACTAGCCTCCAATGAGTTCCCTAATGAGGAACCATGGGAATCTGAGGCTCACATTGAGACCATAGAGATTTCATTGGACTTACTTCTGCCATTCATGAGCTCTGATGAGTATTCTTCCTCTGAAGAGGATGAATATGTCACTGAAGAGCAAGTTGCTAAATACCTTGGAGCAATCATGAAGCTAAATGACAAGTTATTTGGTAATGAGACTTGGGAGGATGAACCCCCTTTGCTCACCAAAGAACTGGATGACTTGGCAGAAATTACCTCAAAAGAGACAAGATCCTGGAAAGTTTTCAATACCTTGTACCATAGGCACCATGACCTTTAAGAAGGCTCTGTGTGACCTAGGGTCAAGTGTAAACCTCATGCCTCTCTCTGTAATGGAGAAGCTAGGGATCTTTAAGCTGCAAGTTGCAAGAATCTCACTAGAGATGGCAGACAATTCAAGAAAACAAGCTTATGGGCTAGTAGAGGATGTTCTCGGGAAGATTGAAGACCATTACATCCCTACTGATTTCATAGTCCTAGAGACTGGGAAGTGCATGGATGAATCCATCATCCTTGGCAGACCCTTCCTAGCCACAGCAAAGGCTGTGATTGATGTTGACAGAGGAGAATTGATCATTCAAGTGAATGAAGAATCCTTTGTGTTTAAGGCTCAAGGATATCCCTCTGTCACCATGGAGAGGAAGCATGAAGAGCTTCTCTCAAAACAAAGTCAAACAGAGCCCCCACAGTCAAACTCTAAGTTTGGTGTTGGGAGGCCACAACCAAATTCTAAGTTTGGTGTTGAACCCCCACATTCAAACTCTAAGTTTGGTGTTGGGAGGTTCCAACATTGCTCTGAGCATCTGTGAGGCTCCATGAGAGCCCATTGTCAAGCTACTGACATTAAAGAAGCGCTTGTTGGGAGGCAACGCAATGTTATATTTTATCTATTTTCCTTTGTTATTTTATGTTTTCTGTAGGTTGATGATCATGAGAAGTCACAAAATCAATTGAAAAAGCAAAAACAGAATGAAAAATAGAACAAAAAAATAGCACACCTTGGAAGAAGACCTTGCTGGCGTTTAAACGCCAGTAAGGGCAGTAAATGGGCGTTTAACGCCCAATCTGGCACCATTCTGGGCATTTAAACGCTAGAAAGGGGCACCAGACTGGCGTTAAACGCCAGGAAAGGGCAAGAAGCTGGCGTTAAACGCCAGAAATGGGCACCAGCCCGGCGTTTAATGCCAGAATTGGCATGAAGAGCAATTTTGCTCGCCATTTGGTGCAGGGATGACTTTTCCTTGACACCTCAGGATCTGTGGACCACACAGGATCCCCACCTACCCCACCACTCTCTCTCTTCTTCACCCATTCACCAATCACCTCAACACCTCTTCCCCAAAAACCCCTCACCTATCAAATCCCATCTTTCTCTTCACCACTCACATCCATCCTTCATAAAACCTCACCTACCTCACCATTCAAATTTAAACCAGTTTCCCTCCCAAACCGACCCTCCCATAGCCGAACCCTACCCCTCTCTTCACCCCTATATAAACCCACCTTCACTCCTTCATTTTCACACAACCTAAACACTAGTTCTCCCCCTTTGACCGAACCACAAAGCCATCTCCATCTCCTCTATTTCTTCTTCTTCTACTCTCTTCTTTCTTCTTTTGCTCGAGGACGAGCAAACCTTTTAAGTTTGGTGTGGTAAAAGCACTGCTTTTTGTTTTTCCATAACCATTTATGGCATTCAAGGCCGGAGAAACCTCTAGAAAGAGGAAAGGGAAGGCAAAAGCTTTCACCTCCGAGTCATGGGAGACGGAGAGATTCATCTCAAGGGTGCATCAAGACCACTTTTATGAAGTTGTGGCCAAGAAGAAGGTGATCCCTGAGGTCCCTTTTTCAAACTCAAAAAAGGTCAACTTTAATCAAAGGTTGGACCAAGTCCTCATGGATATCTTTGTGGAAGGAGCTCAATGCAAACAGGAGATCCCACTCATAGACATGAGCATGAGGAAATTTCTCATCATGAAATTCCTGAGATGCCTCAAGGGATGCACTTTCCTCCACAAAACTATTGGGAGCAAATCAACACCTCCCTAGGAGAATTGAGTTCCAACATAGGACAACTAAGGGTGGAGCACCAAGAACATTCCATCCTCCTCCATGAAATTAGAAGAGATCAAAGAATCATGAGAGAGGAGCAACAAAGGCAAGGAAGAGACATTGATGAGCTCAAGCACTCCATAAGATCTTCAAGAGGAAGAACAAGCCGCCATCACTAAGGTGGACCCGTTCTTTAATTTCCTTGTTCTTTATTTTTCTGTTTTTCAAATTTTATGCTTATGTTTATCTATGTTTGTGTCTTATGATCATTAGTGTCTTAATGTCTATGCCTTAAAGTTATGAATGTCCTATGAATCCATCACCTCTCTTAAATGAAAAATGTTCTTAATTGAAAAAAAGAAGAATTGCATGAATTTTAAATTTTATAACAGATTAATTATTTTGATGTGGTGGCAATACTTTTGTTTTCTGAATGTATGCTTAAACAGTTCATATGTCTTTTGAATTTGTTGTTCATGAATGGTTGGCTCTTAAAAGAATGATGAAAAAGGAGACATGTTACTGAGGATCTGAAAAATCATAAAAATGATTCTTGAAGCAAGAAAAAGCAGTGAATACAAAAAAAAAGAGAAAAGAAGCGAAAAAAAAAACGAAAAAAAAGGGAGAAAGAGAAAAAGAAAAAAAAAGAAAGAAATAAAGTTGTGATCCAAGGCAAAAAGAGTGTGCTTAAGAACCCTAGACACCTCTAATTGGGGACTCTAGCAAAACTGAGTCACAATCTGAAAAGGTTCACCCAATTATGTGTCTGTGGCATGTATGTATTCGGTGGTAATACTGGAAGACAGAGTGCTTTGGGCCACGGCCAAGACTCATAAAGTAGCTGTGTTCAAGAATCATCATACTTAACTAGGAAAATCAATAACACTATCTGGATTCTGAGTTCCTATAGAAGCCAATCATTATGAATTTCAAAGGATAGAGTGAGATGCCAAAACTATTCAGAGGCAAAAAGCTAAAAGCCCCGCTCATCTAATTAAAACTGATCTTCATAGATGTTTTTGGAATTCATTGCATGTTCTCTTCTTTTTATCTTATTTGATTTTCAGTTGCTTGGGGACAAGCAACAATTTAAGTTTGGTGTTGTGATGAGCAGATAATTTGTACGCTTTTTGGCATTGTTTTTAGTATGTTTTAGTTAGTTTTTAGTATATTTTTATTAGTTTTTAGTTAAAATTTACTTTTCTGGACTTTACTATGAGTTTGTGTGTTTTTCTGTGATTTCAGGTATTTTCTGGCTGAAATTGAGGGACCTGAGCAAAAATCTGATTCAGAGACTGAAAAGGACTGCAGATGCTGTTGGATTCTGACCTCCCTGCACTCGAAGTGGATTTTCTGGAGCAACAGAAGCCCAATTGGCGCGCTCTCAACGGCGTTGAAAAGTAGACAGCCTGGGCTTTCCAGCAATGTATAATAGTTCATACTTTGCCTGAGATTTGATGGCCCAAACCGGCGTTTCAAATTAGCTCAAAACTGCCCGGCGTTAAACGCCGGAACTGGCACAAGAATGGGAGTTAAGCGCCCAAACTGGCACAAAAGCTGGCGTTTAACTCCAAGAAGAGTCTCTACATGAAAATGCTTCAATGCTCAGCCCAAGCACACACCAAGTGGGCCCGGAAGTGGATTTTTCTGTCATTTACTCATTTCTGTAAACCTTAGGCTACTAGTTCTTTATAAATAAGACCTTTTGCTATTGTATTTTCATCTTGGGATCTTAGATCAACTTTAGATCTTTGAATCTTTGGATCCTTGATCATTTTGAGTCTTTTGATCATGTTTTGGGGGCTGGCCATTCGGCCATGCCTAGACCTTGTTCTTATGTATTTTCAACGGTGGAGTTTCTACACACTATAGATTAAGGTGTGGAGCTCTGCTGTACCTCGAGTATTAATGCAATTACTATTGTTCTTCTATTAAATTCGGCTTGTTCTTATTCCTAGATATTCATTCGTACCCAAGAACATGATGAATGTGATGATTATGTGACGCTCATCATTATTCTCACTTATAAACGAGTGCCTGACAACCACCTCCGTTCTACAAGCAAACAAGGCTTGAATGTTTATCTCTTGGATTCTTTAACCGGAATCTTCGTGGTATAAGCTAGAATTGATGGCGGCATTCAAGAGAATCCGGAAGGTCTAAACCTTGTCTGTGGTATTCTGAGTAGGATTCAATGATTGAATGACTGTGACGAGCTTCAAACTCCTGAAGGCTGGGCATTAGTGACAGACGCAAAAGAATCAATGGATTCTATTCCAACCTGATTGAGAATCGACAGATGATTAGTCGTACCGTGACAGGGTGCGTTGAACATTTTCACTGAGAGGACGGGACTGTAGCCACTGACAACGGTGATGCCCAACATACAGCTTGCCATGGAAAGGAGTAAGAAGGATTGGATGAAGACAGTAGAAAAGCAGAGAGACGGAAGGGACAAAGCATCTCCATACGCTTATCTGAAATTCCCACCAATGAATTACATATGTATCTCTATCTTTATCTTTATGTTTTATTCATATATCATCCATAACCATTTGAATCTGCAAGACTGAGATTTACAAGATGACCATAGCTTGCTTCATACCAACAATCTCCGTGGGATCGACCCTTACTTGTGTAAGGTTTATTACTTGGACGACCCAGTGCACTTGTTGGTTAGTTGTGCGAAGTTGTGAAATTATGTTTATACCATGGTATTGAGTACCAAGTTTTTGGATTCATTACCGGGGATTATTTGAGTTGTGAAAAGTAGTGATCACAATTTCGTGCACCAATAACCATAGTTTGCTTCAAGCCGGCAATCTTCGTGGGATCGACCCTTACTCACGTAAGGTATTGATGAGTATATTTTGGTGGAGACAAGAATCTCTCCCAAAACAACACCAATCTAACTGGCAAGTGCACCGGGTCGCATCAAGTAATAAAACTCACGGGAGTGAGGTCGATCCCACAGGGATTGAAGGATTGAGCAATTTTAGTTTAGTGGTTGAATTAGTCAAGCGATTCAAGATTTGGTTGATTGATTGGTGATTTTCAGAATTTAAATTGCATTGAAAGTAAAGAGAACAAGAAATAAATTGCTGAATCTTAAAGAACAAGAAATTAAATGGCAGAAGCTTAAAGAGCAAGAAATGTAAATTGCAAGAATCTTAAATGACAAGAAATGTAAATGGCTTGAAATGTAAAGGGGATTGGGACTTGAATTTGCAGGAATTAAATAAAGAGAAGTTAAATTGCATCAAACAGAAGAGTAAATGGGAATTGGGGTTGATTCGGATTCAAAACAGAAAAGTAAATGAACTAATATAGCAAGAAACAGAGAATTGAAATGGGGAAACTAGATCTCAGGACCCAGAGACTAGAAAACCAAGTCTAGATCTCAATGCCTTCCTAGATCCAACAAGAACAATAGCAAGGGAATTGTAAATTGCAAAGAAATTTAAATGAAGAAGCAAGTAACCGAATTGGGAATTAAATTGCAGTGAAAATAAACAAGATCCAAGGTGAGATTGAAACAGAATTTCTTCAATTCTTCAACCCAAGATCCAAGACAAGTGTAATTGAAATTGAAAGGCAATTAAACTCAGAAATTCAAGATCACTCAAGCTCCCAAACCGAAAAGAAAGCTTTCTAAAAACTAAAAAGGGAAGCTCCCTTAATAACTTGAATTCTAGCCTATTTATACACTTTCTTCAAATGATCTTCAAGCCTTGAGTTGGGCCTTTGCTCTTGGTGGAATTGGGTTGAAAGAGGCCTTGTTTGATTGCTCTTGAAGTTTGAAGAAGAACCCAAGTGAACCAATTGAACCGGATTGAATTTTTGTAGAAGTTGGATTCAAAGTTTGAGTCAAAGTTAGGGGTCTAACTTTGAGGCTAACTTTTCATATCAGCAAACCCATTTTACTAATGCCAACGTTGGTGCCAAAGTTAGGGGTCTAACTTGAGCGCCAACGTTGGCCCTTCCTTATGCACAAATGGTGCCAACGTTAGCCTCCAAGTTAGGGGGCTAACGTTGGCGCAAACGTTGGCTAGCCCTGGAGTATAATTCTCATGCCAATGTTAGCCTCCAAGTTACGGGGCTAACGTTGGCGCAAACTTTGAGTGCCCAGGGAAGAAATTGTCATGCCAACGTTAGCCTCCAAGTTAGGGGGCTAACGTTGGCGCAAACTTGAGTAGCCCCTGGGAGAAATTCCAACTTCCCATGTTAGCCTTCAAGTTAGGGGGCTAACTTTGAGGCTAACTTTTCACCCAAAAGTTTGTGCCAAAGTTTGAGGGCTAACTTCAACTCCAACTTTATGTTTCTTGGTTCAATTTCACTTGTTTCATTGCTCCCTCTTTGCTTCTAGCCATTCCTTCTTGCTTCAACTTTTTCCAAGCTTTCTTCACCTATCATAAATCAACCAAACACATCAAAGCTATGCTCAAAATCATGAGATGTTCATTCTATCCTAATATGCACCAATTATGGCATCAAACCTCATGAAATTGCATTAATTTATCTATGGTTGATTCAATCAAAGGAAGCATGAAAATCTACCTAAATTGGCTTGCTTGTAGCTCAAGAAAGTGCATAATTCAAGTGAAAACAAAAGAAAAAGACTAGTAAAACTAGGCTAAGATGACTTGTCATCAGGTATTACTTGGACGACCCAGTGCACTTGCTGGTTAGTTGTACCGGAGTTGTGAAAAGTGTGATCACAATTTCGTGCACCAAGTTTTTGGCGCATTTGCTAGGGATTGTTCGAGTTTGGACAACTGACGGTTCATCTTGTTGCTTAGATTAGGAAAAATTTATCTTTTTTGGTTTAGAGTCACTAAATTTGAGTCTTTTATTTTCTTGTCAAAAATCTTATTTTTCTTTATTAATCTTGAATTTTTCTTTGAGTCTTTTATTATTGTTCTTGTTAAAATTTTAAAATCCTTGTTTTCTTTTTCTAGATTTTTTCGAAAATGTTTTTGAGTCTTCTGTTTGAGTTTAATTTCATGTTCTAAGTTTGGTGTCATTTGCATGTTATTTTTATTTTATTTTCCTTGAATTTTTCAAATTGTATGCTTTGTTTATTCTTCATATTTTCGAGTTTTATGTTCCTTGTTCTTTCTTGATCTTCAAGTTATTCTTGTTTATTTTCCTTGTTTGATCTTTAGTTTTTCTTGTTTGGTGTCTTTCCTTGTTTTTCTTGTGCATTTTCGAATTATTAGTGTCCAAAGTATAAAAATTTTAAAGTTTGGTGTTTTTTGTGTCCTTATTTCCTTAAAAATTTTCAAAATTTGTTCTTGGTGTTCATCTTGACATTCAAAGTTTTCTTGTTTGTTTTCTTTGTTTTGATCTAAAAATTTTAAGTTTGGTGTCATTTTAGTATTTTTCTCTTTCCTCATTAAATAAAAAAATCTTTTCCTTTATTTACTCATCATTTTCGAATTCCTTAGGTTGACTTAGTCAAAATTTTTAAGATTTGGTAGTTTCTTGTTAGTCAAGTCAAAATTTCAATTTTAAAAATTTATCTTTTTAAATCTTTTTCAAAACAAATTCTTTTTCAATTTTCTTTTTATATTTTTTTTCGAAAATCTTTTATAAAATTTTTCAAAATCTTTTTCTTTTTTTGTATAACTTTCGAATTACTTGTCTTATTTTATTATTTTGATTGAAAAATTTTAAGTTTGGTGTTCTCTTGTTAAGAAAGTTTCAATCTTTAAAATTTTAAAATCATATCTTTTTCAAAAACTTTTCTTTTAGTTATTTTCTTACAAGTATCCTTAATTTTAAGACATATCTTTTTCAAAATTCCCTAACCACTCTCTCTCTCTTCATTTTTCGAAAATCAACACCAAAATTTTCAAATCCTTTTAATTAATTAAGTAAATTAGTTTTCTAATTTCTTTTATTTCTTTTTAATTTTTGAAACTTTCATAAACTTCTTTTTATTTACTTTATTTTAATTTATTTAATCAAAAAAAAGAAAAGAAGAAAAAAGAGAAAATTTTTACAATCCACATCATCTCCCTTTCTCCAGCATGAACCTAAGTGGAAATGAACAGTCCAGAAGGACTCTGAGGTCATATGCTAACCCCACTACTACTTCATATGGGAGTAGTATCTGTATACCCCCCATCAGAGCCAGTAATTTTGAGTTAAATCCTCAGCTCATTATCATGTTGCAGCAAAATTGCCAGTATTGCGGTCTTCCACAAGAAGAACCTACTGAGTTTCTGACACAGTTCTTACAAATTGCTGACACAGTACGTGATAAGAAAGTGGATCAGGATGTCTACAGATTATTGCTATTTCCATTTGTTGTAAAAGACCAAGCTAAGAGGTGGCTAAACAACCAACCCAAAGCCAACGAACATGGAAACAGTTGTTAGACAAATTCCTGAATCAATATTTCCCTCCAAAAAGGATGACACAGCTAAGACTGGACATCCAAGGCTTTAAACAAGAGGATAATAAATCTCTTTATAATGCTTGGGAGAGGTACAGAGAGATGCTAAGGAAATGCCCCTCTGAAATATTTTCAGAATGGATACAGTTAGACATCTTCTACTATAGGCTTACAGAAAAAGCCCAGATATCTCTAGACCATTCAGCTGGTGGATCTATACACATAAGAAAGACAATTGAAGAGGCTCAAGAGCTCATTAATACAGTTGCTAGAAATCAGCATCTATACTTAAGTAGTGAGTCCTCCATGAAAGAAGAGGATAAAGCAGTATCCACTGAACGTAGTCCTCCAGAACAAGCTGCTGAACTCAATTAGCAATTGCTTTTTCTAACAAAACAGTTAGCAAAATTTAAAGAGATGCTACAAGACACCAAAAATGCTAAGAAAAATATAGAATCACAATTGGATCAGACAAGACAGTAGTTATCTAAACAGATAACAGAAGACTGCCAAGCTATTCATTTAAGGAGTGGGAAGACACTGAATGTCTCAACTCAAAGCAGTAGAAAGCCAAGAAAGGAACAACTGAAAGAGGATGACCAATTCACTGCCCAAAATTCCTCTGAGGACAGTAAGAGCCCAGAGAGGAATGATTCTGGCATTCAAACGCCAGAAAAGGGTCAGAAGTCGGCGTTAAACGCCCATACAGCAGCCAATTCTGGCGTTCAAACGCCAGTGAGGGATCAGACACCTGCAAATGCTGATAACAGCCCCCTTAAGCAGGCTTCTCCAACAACTTCTGTAGGAAATAAACCTACAGCACCTAAGGTTGAAGAATATAAAGCCAAGATAACTTATCCTCAGAAACTCCGCCAAGCAAAATAGGATAAACAATTTGCCGGCTTTGCAGACTCTCTCAGGACTCTTGAAATAAAGATTCTATTTGTAGAGGCAATTGAGAAAATACACTCTTATGCTAAGTTCATGAAAGAGATCTTAAGTCATAAGAAGGATTTAAGGGAGACTGAAAAGTTTTTCTCACTGAAAAATGCAGTGCAGTCATATTAAGAAGCTTACCAGAGAAGCTTAAAGATCCTAGAAGCTTTATGATACCATGCACATTAGAAGATGCTTGTACCAAGACAGCTTTATGTGATCTTGGGGCAAGTATCAACCTGATACCTGCATCCACTATCAGAAAGTTTGGTTTGACTGAAGAAGTCAGACCAACCCGAATATGTCTCCAACTTGCTGATGACTCCATTAAAATTCCATCAGGCGTAATTGAGGACATGATTGTCAAGGTTGGGCCATTTTCCTTCCCCACTGACTTTGTAGTGCTGGAAATGGTGGAGCACAAGAGTGCAACTCTAATTCTAGGAAGACCTTTCCTAGCAACTGGACGAACCCTCATTGACGTCCAAAAGGGGGAGGTAACCCTGAGAGTCAATGGGGATGAGTTTAAGTTGAATGCTGTCAAAGCTATGCAGCATCCAGACACACCTAAAGACTGCATAAGCGTTGATATTATTGACTCCTTGGTGGAAGAAGTCAATATGACTGAGAGTATCGAATCAGAGTTAGAGGACATTTTTAAAGATGTTCAGCCTGATCTGGAGGAACCAGAGAAAATAGAAAAACCTCTGAAAACTCCCCCAGAATAGGAGAAGCCTCCTAAAACCGAGCTCAAACCATTACCACCATCCCTGAAATATGCATTTCTGGGAGAAGGTGACACTTTTCCTGTAATCATAAGCTCTACCTTAGAGTCACAGGAAGAGGAAGCACTAATTCAAGTGCTGAGGACACATAAGATAGCTCTTAGGTGATCCATAAGTGATCTTAAGGGCATTAGCCCTGCTAGATGCATGCACAAGATCCTATTGGAGGATGACGCTAAGCCAGTGGTTCAACCACAGAGGCGGCTGAATCCAATCATGAAGGAGGTGGTGCAGAAGGAGGTCACTAAATTACAAGAGGCTGGAATTATTTATCCTATTTTTGATAGCCCCTGGGTGAGCAAGAAAAAACAGCATTCACATGTCCATCTGGAGTATTTGCATACAGAAGGATGCCATTTGGCCTGTGCAATGCACCTTCAACTTTTCAGAGATGCATGCTCTCTATTTTCTTTGATATGGTCGAAAAATTTCTAGAAGTCTTTATGGATAACTTCTTAGTATTTGGAGACTCATTCAGCTCCTATCTTGACTATCTGGCACTTGTTCTAAAAAGGTGCCAAGAGACTAACCTGGTTTTAAACTGGGAAAAATGTCACTTTATGGTAACTGAAGGAATTATCCTTGGGCACAGAATTTTGAACAAAGGAATAGAGGTGGATCAAGCTAAGGTAGAGGTAATTGAAAAATTACCACCACCTGCCAATGTTAAGGCAATCAGAAGTTTTCTGGGACATGCAGGATTCTATAAGAGGTTTATAAAGGATTTCTCAAAAACTGCAAAACCTCTGAGCAATCTACTAGCCGCTGATACACCATTTGTCTTTGCCACATAGTGTCTGAAGGCCTTTGAGACTCTGAATGTTAAAATGGTCACATCACCAGTCATTTCTGCACTTGACTGGACATTACCATTCGAACTAATGTGTGATGCCAGTGACCATGCCATTAGTGTAGTATTGAGACAGAGGCATGACAAGCTTCTGCATGTTATTTATTATGCTAGCCCTATTTTAAATGATGCACAGAAGAATTACATAACCACAGAAAAGGAGTTGCTTACAGTGGTTTATGCCATTAAGAAGTTCAGATCTTATTTAGTAGGATCAAAAGTGATTGTGTACACTGACCATGCTGCTCTAAAATATCTCCTCACAAAGCAGGATTCAAAACCTAGACTCATAAGGTGGGTGTTGCTTCTGCAAGAGTTTGATATAGAAATAAGAAACAGAAAAGGGACAGAGAACCAAGTGGCTGATCACTTGTCCCGGATAGAACCAATAGCAGGAGCGTCCATCCCTCCTACTGAGATCTCTGAAACCTTTCCAGATGAGTAACTCTTTGCCATTCAGGAAGTACCTTGGTTTGCAGATATTGCAAACTATAAAGCTGTGAGATTCATACCCAAAGAGTACAATAGGCAGCAAACAAAAAAATTGGTTTCTGATGCAAAGTACTACTTGTGGGATGAACCATATCTCTTTAAGAGATGTGCAGATGGAATAATTCGTAGATGTGTTCCTAGAGAAGAAGCACAGAAGATCCTATGGCATTGCCATGGATCACAATATAGAGGACATTTCGGAGGTGAGCGAACAGCCACAAAGGTTCTCAAATGTGGCTTCTACTGGCCTACTCTCTATAGAGACTCCCGAGAATTTGTACGTAATTGTGATAGTTGCCAGAGGGCTGGTAATCTGCCTCACAGTTATGCCATGCCTCAGCAAGGGATCTTAGAGATTGAGTTGTTTGATGTATAGGGTATTGACTTCATGGGGCTTTTCCCACCATCATATTCAAACACTTATATCCTGGTAGCAGTAGACTATGTATCTAAGTGGGTAGAGGCAATTGCAACACCCACTAATGATACTAAGATAGTGATGAAGTTCCTCCAGAAGCATATCTTCAGCCGGTTCGGTGTCCCTAGGGTACTAATCAGTAATAGAGGCACTCATTTCTGCAATAAACAGCTTGACTCTGTTCTGATCCGATATGAAATCAACCACAAAGTGGCAACTCCATATCACCCACAGACAAATAGACAGGCTGAAGTCTCGAATAGAGAACTAAAACGAATCCTGGAATGGATTGTAAGTACCCGTAGAAGAGATTAGGTAAGGAGTCCGGATGATGCTCTGTGGGCATACAGAACTGCATTCAAAACTCCTATAGGGACCTCCTCATACCAGCTTGTGTATGGAAAAGCCTGTCATCTGCCAGTGGAACTAGAACATAAGGCCTATTGGGAAACCAGGTTCCTAAACCTTGATGTTAATGTAGATAGAGAGAAAAGATTACTCTAGTTGAATGAGCTAGAGGAGTTCAGACTCAATGCTTTCGAAAATGCTAAAATTTACAAGGAGAAAGCAAAAAGGTGGCATGAAAGAAAGCTGTCATCTAGAGTCTTCGAGCCAGGACAAAAGGTTCTGCTGTTTAACTCTAGGCTTAGATTGTTCCTTGGGAAATTAAAATCCCGGTGGAAGGGACCATATGTGATTACAAGTGTGTCACCATATAGATATGTAGAGCTTCAGGATATTGACTCTAACAAAAAGTTCATTGTTAATGGACAGAAAGTCAAGCATTATCTTGAAGGCAATGTTGAGCAAGAATGCTCAAGACTGAGACTAGATTAAAGCTCAGTAAAGTCTAGCTAAAGACAGCAAAGAAGCGCTTGCTGGGAGGCAACCCAGCCATTAGCAAAAATTAGATGTTTATAAAAATTATATGAGTTCTTTAATTTTGTTATTCGTGTTTGTTAATACATTTCAGTAAATAATTCAGAGAAATGAAGGTTCAGAACATAAAGCGCAGGAATCATAGAGAAACAGAGCTCACTAGAAGGCATCATTCTGGGCGTTAAATGCCAGAATAGGCAGCATTCTGGGCGTTTAACGCCAGAAACAGCAGCATCCTGGGCAATCAGAAAAATGCCCAGTTGATGAGAGGATAATTTATACGCTTTTTGGCATTGTTTTTAGGTAGTTTTTAGTAGTTTCTAGCTACCTTTTAGTATGTTTTTATTAGTTTTCATGCAAAATTTATATTTCTGGACTTCACTATGAGTTTGTTTGTTTTTCTATGATTTCAGGTGTTTTCTGGCTGAAATTGAGGGGTCTGAGCAAAAATCTAATTCAGGTTGAAAAAGGACTGCTGATGCTGTTGGATTCTGACCTCCCTACACTCGAAATGGATTTCCTAGAGCTATAGCAGTCCAATTGGCATGCTCTCAATTGCGTTGGAAAGTAGATATCTAGGGCTTTCCAGAAATATATAATCGTCTATACTTTGCTCGAAGATAAATGATGTAAACTGGCGTTTAACACCAGTTCCATGTTCCATTCTGGCGTTAAATGCCAGAAACAGGTTACAAGTTGGAGTTAAACGCCCAAAACAGGTTACAACCTCGCGTTTAACTACAAAAACAGCCCAGGCACGTAAAAAGCTCAAGTCTTAGCCCCAACACACACCAAGTGAGCCCCAGAAGTGGATTTTTGCACTATCTATCTTAGTTTACTCATTTTCTGTAAACCTAGGTTACTAGTTTAGAATTTAAACAACTTTTAGAGATTTTTTTGTACCTCATGACATTTTAGATCTGAACTTTGTACTTTTTGACGGCATGAGTCTCTAAACTCTATTGTTGGGGGTGAGGAGCTCTGTAGCGTCTCGATGAATTAATGCAATTATTTCTGTTTTCTATTCAAACATGCTTGTTTCTATCTAAGATGTTCATTCGCACTTCAATATGATGAATGTGATGATCCGTGACACTCATCACCATTCTCAAGCTATGAACGTGTGCCTGACAACTGATGAGCGGATATTTTATACGCTTTTTGGGGGTAATTTCATGTAGATTTTAGTATGTTTTAATTAGTTTTTAATAGAATTTTATTAGTTTTTAAGCAAAAATCATATTTCTGGACTTTACTATGAGTGTGTGTATTTTTCTGTAATTTCATGTATTTTCTGGCTGAAATTGAGGGAGCTGAGCAAAAATCTGACTTAGGCTGAAAAAGGACTGCTGATGCTGTTGGATCCTGACCTCCCTGCACTCGAAATGGATTTTTTGGAGCTACAGGAGTCCAATTGGCGCGCTCTCAACGGCGTTGGAAAGTAGACATCCAGGGATTTCCAGCAATATATAATAGTCCATACTTTGCGCAAGGATAGACGACGTAACTTGGCGTTGAACGCCAAGTTCATGCTGCTGTCTGGAGTTAAACGCCAGAAAAACGTCATGATCCGGAGTTGAACGCCCAAAACACGTCATAACCTGGAGTTTAACGCCAAGAAAGGCCTCTACTCGTGGATAGCTTTAATCTCAGCCCCAGCACACACCAAGTGGGCCCCAGAAGTGGATTTCTGCACCAATTATCTTAGTTTATTCATTTTCTGTAAACCTAGGTTACTAGTTTACTATTTAAATAACTTTTACAGACATTTCTTGTACCTCATGACATTTTCAAATCTGAATTACATACTTTTGACGGCATGAGTCTCTAAACTCCATTGTTGGGGGTGAGGAGCTCTGCAGCGTCTCGATGATTTAATACAATTCCTTTGTTTTCCATTCAAACACGCTTGTTCTTATCTAAGATGTTTATTCGTGCTTAATTGTGAAGAGGGTGATGATCCGTGACACTCATCACCTTCCTCAATCCATGAACGTGTGCCTGACAACCACCTCCATTCTACATCAGACTGAATGAATATCTCTTAGATTCCCCAACAGAATCTTCGTGGTATAAGCTAGATAGATGGCGGCATTCATGAGAATCCGGAAAGTCTAAACCTTGTCTGTGGTATTCCGAGTAGGATTCCAGGATTGAATGACTGTAACGTGCTTCAAACTCCTGAGGGCTGGGCGTTAGTGACAGACGCAAAAGAATCAAGGGATTCTATTCCAACTTGATTGAGAACCGACAGATGATTAGCCGTGCTGTGACAGAGCATAGGAACGTTTTCACTGAGAGGATGGGAGGTAGCCATTGACAACGGTGACACCCTACATAGAGCTTGCCATGGAAGGACCTTGCGTGTGGGAAGAGGATCTCAAGGAAAAGTAGAAATTCAAAGGACAAAGCATCTCCAAAACTCCAACATGTTTCTCATTACTGCACAACAAGTAACGCTATTATTCCCCTTTATTTTTATAATCAAATATAGTAATTTCACTTTTAATCCTATTGGCATCCTGACTAAGATTAATAAAATAAACATTGATTGCTTCAAACCAATAATCTCCGTGGGATCGACCCTTACTCACGTAAGGTATTACTTGGACGACCCAGTGCACTTGCTGGTTAGTTGAACGAAGTTGATTTTGGACCAGGCTCTATTATCATATTCCATAAAGAGATACAATTTCGTCCACCAAGTTTTTGGCGCCGTTGCCGGGGATTATTGAGTTTGAACAATTGAAGGCTTATTTTATTTCTTAGATTAGGAATAATTTATTTTTGTTGTTATAGAGTCATTAAATTTTGATAGGATAGTTTCTTTTCAACAATTTCTTTTCAAAAATATTATTTTTCTTAATTAAGTGTTAATTTTTCGTAAGTTTAGTGTCTTATTCTAAGTTTGGTGTTAATTGCATATTTTATATTTTCTTTGAAAATTTCGTGTTAGTGTTCTTGGTTCTTCCTTGATTTTTAAGTTGTTCTTGATAATTGGTTATACCCTTTGGAACCTTTTTCAAAAATATTTTTTCTTGGATTGAATCTTGTGCCAAACTTTAAGTTTGGTGTTTTCTTGTTAATCTCTTTATAATTCTCGAAAATTTTCTTAAAGTTTTCTAAAAATTTTAAGTTTGGTGTTCTTTCTTTTGTTCTTGGTGTTCTTGTGAATCTTCAAGGTGTTCTTGAGTTTTTCTTGTGTCTTGATCTTAAAATTTTTAAGTTTGGTGTTCCTTGGTGTTTTCCCTCCAAAAATTTTCGAAAATAAGGAACATTAGATCTAAAAATTTTAAATCTTGTGTCTTTTGTGTGTTTTTCTCTTTCATCATAAAATTCAAAATTCAAAAAAAAAAATTTATTTTCTAACTATTTTTTTAAAAAAAAAACTATATTTTCGAAATTTTTAATATAAAATTCAAATTTCAATTTCATTTTTTTTTCTCGAAAAAAAAATCTTTCAAAATATTTTCAATTTTTTTTATATATTCCATTTTTTAATTATTCCACAACTATAAAATAAATAATTATCAACATATAAATTATCCCTTGTATTCCATCATGGAAGTAAGTATGAATGGACAAGACAAGAGGACTCTGGGGTCGTATGCCAACCCCACTACTGCTTCATATGGGAGTAGTATCTGTATACCCTCCATTGGAGTTAGTAGCTTTGAGCTGAATCCTCAGCTCATTATCATGGTGCAGCAAAACTGCCAGTATTCTGGTCTTCCACATGAAGAACCTACAGAGTTTCTGGCACAATTTCTGCAAATTGCTGATACAGTACATGATAAGGAAGTAGATCAGGATGTCTACAGATTATTACTGTTTCCATTTGCTGTAAAAGATCAAGCTAAGAGGTGGTTAAATAACCAGCCTAAGAACAGCATAAAAACATGGAAACAGCTGTCAGAAAAATTCCTGAATCACTATTTCCCTCCCAAACGGATGACACAGCTAAGGCTAACATCCAAGGCTTCAAACAAGGAGATAATGAATCCCTTTATGATGCCTGGGAGAGATACAGAGAGATGCTAAGAAAATGCCCCTCTGAAATGTTTTCAGAATGGGTGCAATTAGACATCTTCTACTATGGGCTTACAGAAAAAGCTCAGATTTCTCTAGACCACTCAGCTGGTGGATCTATACATATGAGAAAAACAATTGAAGAAGCTCAAGAGCTTATTGATACAGTTGCCAGAAATCAGCATTTGTACCTAAGCAGTGAATCCTCTATGAAAGAAGAAGCTAAAACAGTAACTGCAGAACTCAGTCCAGTGGATCAGGCTAATGAATTCAATCAGCAATTAGATTTTCTAACTCAGCAACTAGCCGAATTCAAGGAAATATTACAGGAAACAAGAATGGCTAACAGGAACATGGAAGTGCAATTAAAGCAGACAGAAAAGCAACTGTCAAAACAAATAATAGAAGAATGCCAAGCAGTTCAATTAAGAAGTGGGAAAACATTAAATACCTCACTTCAAAGCAGCAGGAAACCAAGAAATGAACAAGAGGATACTCAAAATCCCTCTGAGGACAATCAGAGCCCAGAGAGGAACAAAGCTGGCGCTGAACGCCCAGACCATGCTCATTCCTGGCGTTCAACGCCAGAAACAAGCATGAATCCGGCATTGAACGCCCAAAGGGAACATGGTTCTGGCGTTCAAACGCCAGTAACAAACAAGGAAATGGCATCTAACGCCACTCCAGCTCCCACCTCTGGCATTCAAATGCCAGTGGGGGATCAGTCACCTACGAGTGCTGATGATAACCCTTCTAAAAAGGCTTCCCAACCCACTTCTGTAGGTAATAAACCTGCAGCAACTAAGGTTGAGGAATACAAAGCCAAAATGCCTTATCCTCAAAAACTCCGCCAAGCGGAACAGGATAAGCAATTTGCCCGCTTTGCAAACTATCTCAGGACTCTTGAAATAAAGATTCCGTTTGCAGAAGCACTTGAGCAAATACCTTCTTATGCTAAGTTCATGAAGGAAATTTTAATTCATAAGAAGGATTGGAGGGAAACTGAAAAAGTCTACCTCACTGAAGAATGCAGTGCAGTCATTCTGAAAAGCTTACCTGAGAAGCTTAAAGATCCTGGGAGCTTTATGATACCATGCACATTAGAAGGTAATTGTACCAAGCAAGCTTTATGTGACCTTGGGGCAAGTATCAACTTAATACCTGCATCTACTATCAGAAAGCTTGGTTTAACTGAAGAAATTAAACCAACCAGGATATGTCTTCAACTTGCTGATGGGTCCATTAAATACCCATCAGGCGTGATTGAAGACATGATTGTCAAGGTTGGGCCATTTGCCTTTCCTACTGACTTTGTGGTGCTGGAAATGGAGGAGCACAAGAGTGCAACTCTCATTCTAGGAAGACCTTTCCTAGCAATTGGCCGAACCCTCATTGACGTCCAAAAAGGGGAAGTAACCTTGAGAGTCAATGAGGAGGAGTTCAAGTTGAATGTTGTCAAAGCCATGCAACATCCAGACACCCCAAATGACTGCATGAGTGTTGATAATATTGACTCTCTGGTAAGAGAGGTCAATATGGCTGAGAGTCCCGAATCAGAGCTAGAGGACATCCTTAAAGATGTCCAGCCTGATCTGGAGGAGTCAGAGAAAATAGTAGAACCTCTGAAAATCCCTCAGGAAGAGGAGAAGCCTCCTAAACCCGAGCTCAAACCATTACCACCTTCCCTAAAATATGCATTCTTGGGAGAAGGTGATACCTTTCCTGTAATCATAAGCTCTACCTTAGAGCCACAGGAAGAGGAAGCACTGATTCAAGTGCTAAGGACACACAAGGCAGCTCTTGGGTGGTCCATCAGTGATCTTAAGGGCATTAGCCCAGCTAGATGCATGCACAAGATCCTACTTGAGGGTGACGCCAAGCCAGTGGTTCAACCACAAAGGCGGCTGAACCCAGCCATGAAGGAAGTAGTGCAGAAAGAGGTCACTAAATTACTAGAGGCTGGGATTATTTATCCTATTTCTGACAGCCCCTGGGTGAGCCCTGTCCAAGTCGTCCCTAAGAAAGGTGGCATGACAGTGGTCCATAATGAAAAAAATGAACTGGTTCCTACAAGAACAGTTACTGGGTGGCGCATGTGTATTGATTACAGAAGACTCAATACAGCCACCAGAAAGGATCATTTTCCTTTACCATTCATAGACCAGATGCTAGAAAGACTAGCAGGTCATGAATACTACTGCTTCCTGGATGGATATTCAGGTTATAATCAAATTGCAGTAGATCCCCAGGATCAAGAGAAAACGGCATTCACATGCCCATCTGGAGTATTTGCATACAGAAGAATGCCATTTGGCCTGTGCAATGCACCTGCAACCTTTCAGAGGTGCATGCTCTCAATTTTCTCTGATATGGTGGAAAAATTCCTGGAAGTCTTCATGAACGACTTTTCAGTATTTGGAGACTCATTCAGCTCCTGCCTTAACCATTTAGCACTTGTTCTGAAAAGATGCCAAGAGACTAACCTGGTTTTAAACTGGGAAAAATGTCACTTTATGGTGACTGAAGGAATTGTCCTTGGGCACAAAATTTCGAACAAGGGAATAGAGGTGGATCAAGCTAAAGTGGAAGTAATTGAAAAATTACCACCACCCACCAATGTTAAGGCAATCAGAAGCTTTCTGGGGCATGCAGGATTCTACAGGAGGTTTATAAAGGATTTTTCAAAAATCGCCAAACCTCTGAGCAACCTGCTAGCTGCTGACACGCCATTTATCTTTGATAAAGAGTGTCTGCAGGCATTTGAGACCCTGAAAGCTAAATTGGTCTCAGCACCAATCATCTCTGCACCAGACTGGGCATTGCCATTTGAATTGATGTGTGATGCCAGTGACCATGCCATTGGTGCAGTGTTGGCACAAAGGCATGACAAGCTTCTGCACGTCATTTACTATGCCAGCCGTGTTCTAAATGATGCCCAGAAGAATTACACAACCACAGAAAAAGAGCTACTTGCAGTGGTTTACGCCATTGACAAATTCAGATCCTATTTAGTAGGATCAAAAGTGATTGTGTACACTGATCATGCTGCTCTTAAATATCTACTCACAAAGCAGGATTCAAAACCCAGACTCATCAGATGGGTGTTGCTTCTGCAAGAGTTTGATATAGAAATAAGAGACAGAAAAGGGACAGAAAATCAAGTAGCAGATCACCTGTCCCGAATAGAACCAGTAGAAGGGGCGTCCCTCCCTCTCACTGAGATCTCTGAAACCTTTCCGGATGAGCAACTGTTTGCCATCCAGGAAGTGCCATGGTTTGCAGACATTGCAAACTACAAGGCAGTGAGATTCATACCCAAAGAGTACAGTAGGGTGCAATCAAAGAAATTAATCACAGATGCAAAGTACTATCTTTGGGATGAACCATATCTCTTCAAGAGATGTGCAGACGGAGTAATCCGTAGATGTGTGCCTAAAGAGGAAGCACAGAAGATCC
The DNA here is from genome assembly GCF_014773155.1 of Arachis stenosperma. Taxonomy (NCBI): domain Eukaryota; kingdom Viridiplantae; phylum Streptophyta; class Magnoliopsida; order Fabales; family Fabaceae; genus Arachis; species Arachis stenosperma. Next base: position 59,713,119 of record NC_080377.1, on the reverse strand, counting down.
TTTGGCATTGCCATGGATCACAATATGGAGGACATTTTGGAAGTGAGCGAACAGCCACAAGAGTCCTCTAAAGTGGCTTCTACTGACCTACTCTCTATAAAGATTCCCGTGCATTTGTGCTTAATTGTGACAGTTGCCAAAGATCAGGCAACCTACCTCACAGCTATGCCATGCCTCAACAAGGAATCTTGGAGATTGAGTTGTTTGATGTATGGGGCATTGACTTCATGGGACCCTTCCCACCATCATACTCAAACACTTATATTCTGGTGGCAGTGGATTATGTATCCAAATGGGTGGAGGCTATTGCAACACCCACCAATGACACTAAAACAGTGTTAAAATTCCTCCAGAAACACATCTTCAGCAGATTTGGTATCCCTAGAGTGTTAATCAGTGATGGGGGCACTCATTTCTGCAATAAACAGCTTTATGCTGCTCTGGTTCGTTATGGAGTTAGCCACAGGGTAGCTACTCCATATCATCCACAAACTAACGGGCAAGCTGAAGTCTCAAATAGAGAGCTCAAAAGAATCCTGGAATGGACTGTAATTAACCGTAGAAAGGATTGGGCAAGAAGCTTGGATGATGCTCTGTGGGCATACAGAACAGCATTCAAGACCCCTATAGGGACCTCTCCATACCAGCTTGTGTATGGAAAGGCATGTCACTTGCCAGTGGAACTGGAACACAAGGCCTATTGGGCAACCAGATTCCTAAACCTTGATGCCAAGTTAGCTGGAGAAAAACGATTGCTCCAGTTAAATGAGCTAGATGAATTTAGACTCAATGCTTTTGAAAATGCAAAAATTTACAAGGAGAAAGCAAAAAGATGGCATGATAAGAAATTGTCATCCAGAGTCTTTAAACCAGGACAGAAAGTTCTACTATTCAATTCTAGGCTCAAATTATTCCCTGGGAAATTAAAATCCCGGTGGAGAGGTCCATATGTAATCACAAGCGTATCACCATATGGATACATAGAACTTCAGGATAGTGACTCTAACAAAAAGTTCATTGTTAATGGACAAAGAGTTAAACACTATCTTGAAGATAATTTCGAGCAAGAATGCTCAAGACTGAGACTTCATTGAAGATCAGTGACAGTCCAGCTAATGACATTAAAGAAGCGCTTGCTGGGAGGCAACCCAGCCATTTCCTAAGTTTATTCACTAATTAAATAAATTTTCTTTCTTTACAGGTTTAAGTTCAAGTATCTTCAAAGGTGAAATAGCAAATGGTTGAAGTCACAGAGTTACAGAGAAATTTGGAAGCTCACTGGCGCGAAAAAGCCAGTAAGAAATACTTTGGGCGTTAAACGCCCAAAGGAAGCTCCCACTGGGCGTTTAACGCCAGTAAGGGTAGCTATGTGGGCGTTAAACGCCAGAAAGGAGCATCTTCTGGGCGTTAAACGCCAGAAAGATGCACCTTCTGGGCGTTTAACGCCAATCTGCTAGCATCCTGGGCGTTCAGAATAACGCCCAGTGACGAAGGACTTTCTGGCGTTCAACGCCAGAAAGAAGCACCAGATGGGCGTTGAACGCCCAGGAGAAGCAACATGTGGGCGTTGAACGCCCAAAACATGCACCATGTGGGCGTTCAACGCCAGGATGGTGGGAGGAGGTACAATTTCGTTTTTAATCCTAATTTTTCTAAATTTTTATGTTTTAATTCATGATTTCTTGCCTAAACATATTTCAAATTATCATCCCTCAAATTAAATTAGTGTTCTAAAAATCATGATTTCTAAAATTCCTTTTTTCAAAAATATCAACTGTATCTTAATCCATAAAGGACAAATTAATTTTCAATCCAATCAAACTCTTTTAAAATTTGTTTTAAAAACTCAATTATCTCTTTAAAAATCTTTTTCAAAATAAAAAATTCAAATTTATCTTTTTAAATTATTATTCATATCTTTCTCTTTTTAAACTATATCTTTTTCATATCATATCTATCTTTTATAAAAATTATCTCTTAACCATTCTTTTCCTATTTTCGAAATTTCCCACCCCCTACCCATATATTGAGTTTGGCGCCCATTCTTCTTCACCTTGCCACACTTGCTCTCTTCCTCTCAATCTTCTTTCTTCTCTTTTGCTTGAGGACAAGCAAAGCTCTAAGTTTGGTGTGGTCATCCGTGATCACAAGAACATACTCATTAAATTCATGGCCCCTAGAGAAAAGCAACCCACCCCAAGGGGCAACAAAAAGAGCAATCCAAAGCCCCTCTGGAATCAAGGGAAGTTCTTAACTAAAGAACATTCAGATCATTATTACAAGATAATGAGTCACAGATCAGTGATCCCGGAAGTCAGATTTGATCTGAAAGAAGATGAATATCCGGAGATCCAAGAGCAAATTCGAAACAGGAATTGGGAAATTCTGGCCAATCCTGAAACGAAAGTGGGGAAGAACATGGTTCAGGAATTTTATGCTAATCTATGGCAGACAGAAAGACAAAGAATCATTGGAGCTGCTCTCTTTGACCATAAGACCTTAGTTAGAGGAAAGATCATTCATACCAATTCTGACAAGATCAGGGAGATATTCAAGATTCCTCAACTGAAAGATGACCCAGACTCCTTTAATAGGAGAATGATGAGGGTCAATAAAGGGTTGGACAAGATTCTGGAGGATATATGCATCCCTGGAGCAAAGTGGACTACCAGCACGACTGGCGTCCCAGTTCAACTAAAAAGGGAAGATCTAAAACCAGTAGCCAGAGGCTGGCTGGATTTCATTGGGCGTTCCTTATTGCCCACCAGCAACCATTCTGAAGTAACCATCAAAAGAGCTGTCATGATTCACTGCATCATGTTGGGAAAAGAGGTAGAAGTCCATCAGCTGATCTCATGTGAGCTATACAAAATAGCAAACAGGAACTCTAAGGACGCCAAATTGGCTTATCCAAGCCTAATTTCTATGCTTTGCAAAGATGCTGGAGTAAAGATGGGAATAACTGAATATATCCTAATTGAAAAGCCCATTACTGGAACATCAATGGTCAGACAACAGCAACAAGATGATCCAACCAAGAGAAGAGCACAAGAAGCTCTCCCAGAACTGCCCCAATTCGAATACTGGGAACATCTTGAGGCTTCTATTTCCAGATTGCAAGAAGCTATGGATCAAATAAAGGAAGAACAGAATAATCAAAGTAGCATGATTTGCAAACTGCTCAAGGAACAGGAGGAGCAAGGGCGTGATCTAAGGGAGCTGAAGCGCCAAAAGATTAATCCATGAAAAAGCACCACACATATTAGGGGAGCACCTACTCCTCAAAACAACAGGTTGCTGAGTTCCAAATTTTTTTCTCTTCCTGCTTTTAACTTAGTGATATGATAATTATAGAAATTTACCTTAGGAGATATTTAGTTTATCTATTTTGATTTTATTTCCAATTAAGCTATAATTTATTTCTCTCATCATCATCAGGCATAAATAAAGTAGTAGAATTTTTTTTGAATAAAGAAGTAATTTATATTTTTGAGTTCTTAGTAATAAAGACTATAATTAATTATATGTGGTGGCAATACTTTTTGTTTTCTGAATGAATGCTTGAACAGTGCATAAATTGTACTTTGAATTTGATGAATATTGGCTCCTGAAAGGATGAGGAACGCGAAAAATATTATTGATGATCTGAAAAATCATGAAATTGATTCTTGAAGCAAGAAAAAGCAGTTCAAAAAAAAAAAAAAGCCATGAGCACTAGCCAAGAGTAAAAAAGGGATCCAAGGCTTTGAGCATCAATGGATAGGAGGGCCCAAGGAAATAAAATCCAGGCCTAAGCGGCTAAACCAAGCTGTCCCTAACCATGTGCTTGTGGCATGCAGGTCCAAGTTACAAGCTTGAGACTGAGTGGTTAAAGTCGTGATCCAAAGCAAAAGAGTGTGCTTAAGAGCTCTGGACACCACTAACTGGGGACTTTAGCAAAGCTAAGTCACAATCTGAAAAGGTTCACCCAGTTATGTGTCTGTGGCATTTATGTATCTGGTGGTAATACTGGAAAACAAAGTGCTTAGGGCCACAGCCAAGACTCATAAAATAACTGTGTTCAAGAATCAACATACTACACTAGGAGAGTCAATAATACTATCTGAATTCTGAGTTCCTAAGGATGCCAATTATTCTGAAAATTTAAAGATACAGGGGGATGCCAAAACTGTTCAGAAGCAAAAAGCTACAAGCCCCGCTCATCTAATAAGAATATGAGCTTCATTTAAAACTCTAAAATATTATTACTTCTTAATTTCTGCTAAAGCCTATTTTATTTATCTAGTTGCTTGAGGACAAGCAACAGTTTAAGTTTGGTGTTGTGATGAGCGGATATTTTATACGCTTTTTGGGGGTAATTTCATGTAGGTTTTAGTATGTTTTAATTAGTTTTTAATAGAATTTTATTAGTTTTTAAGCAAAAATCATATTTCTGGACTTTACTATGAGTGTGTGTATTTTTCTGTAATTTCAGGTATTTTCTGGCTGAAATTGAGGGAGCTGAGCAAAAATCTGACTTAGGCTGAAAAAGGACTGCTGATGCTGTTGGATCCTGACCTCCCTGCACTCGAAATGGATTTTTTGGAGCTACAGGAGTCCAATTGGCGCGCTCTCAACGGCGTTGGAAAGTAGACATCCAGGGCTTTCCAGCAATATATAATAGTCCATACTTTGCGCAAGGATAGACGACGTAACTTGGCGTTGAACGCCAAGTTCATGCTGCTGTCTGGAGTTAAACGCCAGAAAAACGTCATGATCCGGAGTTGAACGCCCAAAACACGTCATAACCTGGAGTTTAACGCCAAGAAAGGCCTCTACTCGTGGATAGCTTTAATCTCAGCCCCAGCACACACCAAGTGGGCCCCAGAAGTGGATTTCTGCACCAATTATCTTAGTTTATTCATTTTCTGTAAACCTAGGTTACTAGTTTACTATTTAAACAACTTTTACAGACATTTCTTGTACCTCATGACATTTTCAAATCTGAATTACATACTTTTGACGGCATGAGTCTCTAAACTCCATTGTTGGGGGTGAGGAGCTCTGCAGCGTCTCGATGATTTAATACAATTCCTTTGTTTTCCATTCAAACACGCTTGTTCTTATCTAAGATGTTTATTCGTGCTTAATTGTGAAGAGGGTGATGATCCGTGACACTCATCACCTTCCTCAATCCATGAACGTGTGCCTGACAACCACCTCCGTTCTACATCAGACTGAATGAATATCTCTTAGATTCCCCAACAGAATCTTCGTGGTATAAGCTAGATAGATGGCGGCATTCATGAGAATCCGGAAAGTCTAAACCTTGTCTGTGGTATTCCGAGTAGGATTCCAGGATTGAATGACTGTAACGTGCTTCAAACTCCTGAGGGCTGGGCGTTAGTGACAGACGCAAAGAATCAAGGGATTCTATTCCAACTTGATTGAGAACCGACAGATGATTAGCCGTGCTGTGACAGAGCATAGGAACGTTTTCACTGAGAGGATGGGAGGTAGCCATTGACAACGGTGACACCCTACATAGAGCTTGCCATGGAAGGACCTTGCGTGTGGGAAGAGGATCTCAAGGAAAAGTAGAAATTCAAAGGACAAAGCATCTCCAAAACTCCAACATGTTTCTCATTACTGCACAACAAGAAACGCTATTATTCCCCTTTATTTTTATAATCAAATATAGTAATTTCACTTTTAATCCTATTGGCATCCTGACTAAGATTAATAAAATAAACATTGATTGCTTCAAACCAATAATCTCCGTGGGATCGACCTTTACTCACGTAAGGTATTACTTGGACGACCCAGTGCACTTGCTGGTTAGTTGAACGAAGTTGATTTTGGACCAGGCTCTATTATCATATTCCATAAAGAGATACAATTTCGTCCACCAACAACCACCTCCGTTCTACCTTCGATTGAATGAGTATCTCTTGGATTCCTTAATCAGAATCTTCGTGGTATAAGCTAGAATCCATTGGCAGCATTCTTGAGAATCTGGAAAGTCTAAACCTTGTCTGTGGTATTCTGAGTAGGATTCAGGGATTGAATGACTGTGACGAGCTTCAAACTCACAAGGGTTGGGCGTAGTGACAAACGCAAAAGGATCAATGGATCCTATTCCAACATGAGTGAGAACCGACAGATAATTAGCCGTGCGGTGACAGCGCACCTGGGCCATTTTCACTGAGAGGACGGATGGTAGCCATTGACAACGGTGATCCACCAACACATAGCTTGCCATAGGAGGAACCTTGCGTGTGTGAAGAAGAAGACAGGGGGAAAGTAGAGATTTAGAAGACAAAGCATCTCCAAAACTCAAACATATTCTCCATTACTGCATAACAAGTATTTATTTCATGCTCTCTTGTTCATTTGCAAGTCAACTGATAATTATAATTGATATCCTGACTAAGAGTTACAAGATAACCATAGCTTGCTTCAAGCCAAGAATCTCCGTGGGATCGACCCTTACTCATGTAAGGTATTACTTGGACGACCCAGTGCACTTGCTGGTTAGTGGTACGAGTTGTGAAAAGTGTGATTTACAATTTCGTGCACCAAGTTTTTGGTGCCGTTGCCGGGGATTGTTTGAGTTTGAACAAATGACGGTGAATCTTGTTGCATGGATTAGGAAAATTTTGTCTTTTGGGTCAGAGTCTTTTATTTTCTTTTCAAAAAAAGAAAATTTCAAAAAAATATTATTTTTCTTTATTAATTTTGAGTTTTTCTATGAGTTTAGTGTCATATTTTAAGTTTAGTGTCAATTGCATGCTTTTCTTTATCTTCCAATTTTCGAATTGCATGTTTTTGTTTTCCTTTAAAAATACCTTTTTTAAAACACGTTAAATTTATAGCTCAGTTGGTTAGAGCGGTGTGCTTGTGTTCTTGGTAATTGTGTATCTTCCTTTTAAAACTTTTTCAAAAATAATTTTTCTTTGATTAAATCTTTTGCCAAATTTTAAGTTTGGTGTTCTTTCTTTTGTTCTTGTTGTTCTTGTGAGTCTTCAAGGTGTTCTTGAGTCTTCTTTGTATTTTGATATTAAAATTTTTAAGTTTGGTGTGCCTTGGTGTTTTCCCTCCAAAATTTTCGAAAACAAGGAGCATTGGATCTAACAATTTTAAGTCTTGTGTCTTTTGTGTGTTTTTCTCTTTCATAATAAAATTCAAAAATAAAAAATATATTTTCTAACTATTTTTAAACAATTATTTCTAAATTTTTCATAAAAATTCAGATTTCAATTTCAAAATTTTTCAAATCATATCCTTTTAAGAGTTTTAAAATCATATCTTTTTCAAAAATATCTTAACCACTTTCTCTCTCCTCACTTTTTCGAAAATCTTCATAAAATATTTTCAAATCTTTTTTTCTAATTTTATTTTAGTTTTTATTTTATTTTATTTTATTATTTCAAAAATTTTTTTAAATATAATAAAATAAATCCACGTCATCTCCCTTTCTCCATCATGGACCTAAGTGGAAATGAACAGTCCAGAAGGACTCTGGGGTCATATGCTAACCCCACTACTGCTTCATATGGGAGTAGTATCTGTATACCCTCCATCGGAGTCAGTAGTTTTGAGTTAAATCCTCAGTTCATTATCATGGTGCAACAAAGTTGCCAGTATTCCGGTCTTCCACAGGAAGAACCTACAGAGTTTCTGGCACAGTTTTTACAAATTGCTGACACAGTACATGATAAGGAAGTAGATCAGGATGTCTACAGATTGTTACTGTTTCCATTTGCTGTAAAAGATCAAGCTAAGAGGTGGTTAAATAACCAACCTAAGACTAGCATAAGGACATGGAAATAGCTGTCAGAAAAATTTCTGAATCAATATTTCCCTCCAAAACGGATGACACAGCTAATGCTGAACATCCAAGGCTTTAAACAAGGAGATAATGAATCTCTTTATGATGCCTGGGAGAGATACAGAGTGATGCTAAGAAAATGCCCCTCTGAAATATTTTCAGAGTGGGTGCAGTTAGACATCTTCTATTATGGGCTTACAGAGAAAGTTCAGATGTCTTTAGACCACTCAGCTGGTGAATCTATACACATGAGAAAGACAATTGAAGAAGCTCAAGAGCTCATTGACATAGTTGCCAGAAATCAGCATTTGTACCTAAGTAATGAATCTTCCATGAAAGAAGAGGCTAAAACAGTAACTGCTGAACTCAGTCCTGCAGAACAAGTTACTGAATTCAATCAGTAATTAGATTTTCTAACAAAACAGCTAGCCAAATTCAAGGAGATACTACAAGACACAAGAATGGCTAATATAAATATGGAAGTACAGTTGAAGCAATTAGAACAGTAGTTATCAAAATAAATAACAAAAGAGTGCCAAGTAGTTCAATTAAGAAATGGGAAAACATTAAATACCTCACTTCAAAGCAACAGGAAGCCAAGAAATGAACAAACTGCTACCCAAAATCCCTCTGAGGATAGTAAGAGCCCAGAGAGGAATGATTCTGGCGTTCAAACGCCAGAAAAGGGTGGAGTGCTGGCGTTAAATGCCCAACCCATGCTCAGTTCTGGCGTTCAAACGCCTTAAATAGGCAAGGAGTTGGCGTTAAACACCCAAGGGAAGCTCAGTTCTGGCGTTCAAATGCCAGAAACAGGTAAGGAGTTGGCGTCCAACGCCAATCCAGCTTCCAACCCTGGCATTCAAAAGCCACTGGGGGATCAGACACATATAAGTACTGATAACAACCCCTCTAAAAAGGCTTCTCCAATCACATCTATAGGAAATAAACCTGTAGCAACTAAGGTTGAGGAATACAAATCTAAAATGACTTATCCTCAAAAACTCCGCCAAGCGGAACAGGATAAGTAATTTGCCCGCCTTGCAGACTATCTCAGGACTCTTGAAATAAAGATTTCATTTGCAGAGGCACTTGAGTAAACACCCTCTTATGCTAAGTTCATGAAAGAGATCTTAAGTCATAAGAAGGATTGGAGAGAAACTGAAAAAGTTTACCTCACTGAAGAATGCAGTCATTCTAAAAAGCTTACCAGAGAAGCTTAAAGATTCTGGAAGCTTCATGATACCATGCACATTAGAGGGTACTTATACCAAGAAAGCTCTATGTGATCTTGGAGCAAGTATCAACGTAATACCTGCATCTACTATCAAAAAGCTTGGTTTGACTGAAGAAGTCAAACCAACCCGGATATGTCTCCAACTTGCTGATGGCTCCATTAAATACCCATCAGGCGTGATTGAGGACATGATTGTCAAGGTTGGGCCATTTGCCTTTCCCACTGACTTTGTGGTACTGAAAATGGAGGAGCACAAGAGTGCAACTCTCATTCTAGGAAGAGCTTTCCTAGCAACTAGACGAACCTTCATTGACGTCCAAAAAGGGGAATTAACCCTGAGAGTCAATGAGGATGAGTTTAAGTTGAATGTTGTCAAATCTATGCAGCATCCAGACACCCTAAACGACTACATGAGCATTTATATTATTGACTCTCTGGTGGAAGAGGTCAATATGACTGAGAGTCTCGAATCAGTGCTGGAGGATATCTTTAAAGATGTTCAGTCTGATCTGGAGGAACCAGAGAGAATAATAGAACCTCTGAAAATCCTTCAAGAAGAGGAAAAACCTCCTAAACCCGAGCTCAAACCATTACCACCATCCCTGAAATATGCATTTCTGGGAGAAGGTGACACTTTTCCTATAATAATAAGCTCTACCTTAGAGCCACAGGAAGAGGAAGCACTAATTCAAGTGCTGAGGACACACAAGACAACTCTTGGGTGGTCCATCAGTGATCTTAAGGGCATTATCCCAGCCAGATGCAAGCACAAGATCCTATTGGAGGATGACGCTAAGCCAGTGGTTCAACCACAGAGGCGGCTGAATCTAGCCATGAAGGAGGTGGTGTAGATGGAGGTCACTAAATTACAAGAGGCTGGAATTATTTATCCTATTTCTGATAGCCCCTGGGTAAGCCATGTCCAAGTCATCCCTAAGAAGGGTGGCATGACAGTGGTTCATAATGAAAAAAATGAACTGGTTCCTACAAGAATAGTTACAGGGTGGCGTATGTGTATTGATTACAGAAGGCTCAATACAACTACCAGAAAGGATCATTTTCCTTTACCATTCATAGACCAGATGCTAGAAAGACTAGCAGGTCATGATTTCTACTGCTTTCTGGATGGATATTCAGGTTATAATCAAATTGCAGTAGATCCCCAGGATCAAGAAAAAACATCATTCACATGTCCATCTGGAGTATTTGCATACAGAAGGATGTCATTTGGCCTGTGCAATGCACCAGCAACTTTTCAGAGATGCATGCTCTCTACTTTCTCTGATATGGTGGAAAATTTTTTAGAAGTCTTTATGGATGACTTCTCAGTATTTGGAGACTCATTCAGCTCCTGTCTTGACCATCTGGCACTTGTTCTAAAAAGGTGCCAAGAGACTAACCTAGTTTTAAACTGGGAAAAATGTCACTTTATGGTGACTGAAGAAATTGTCCTTGGGCACAAAATTTTGAACAAAGGAATATAGGTGAATCAAGCTAAGGTGGAGGTAATTGAAAAATTACCACCACCTGCCAATGGTAAGGCAATCAGAAGCTTTTTGGGGCATGCAGGATTCTACAGAAGGTTTATAAAGGATTTTTCAAAAATTGCAAAACCTCTGAGTAATCTGCTAGCTGTTGACACGCCATTTATCTTTGATAAGGAGTGTCTGCAAGCATTTGAGACTCTGAAAGCTAAGCTGGTCACAGCACCAGTCATCTCTGCACCAGACTGGACATTACCATTTAAATTAATGTGTGATGCCAGTGATCATGCCATTGAAAATAGCACACTCTGGAGGATAAGCTTACTGGCATTTAAATGCCAGTAAGAAGCATCAGACTGGCATTTAACGCCAGAAAGGAGCATCAAGCTGGCGTTAAACGCCAGAAACAGGCTACAAGCTGACATTTAACGCCAGAAACAAGCAGCAGCCTGGCGTTAAACGCCAGGATTACACTAAGAAGGCGTTCTACATGCCTAAATGGTACAGGGATGAGAAATCCTTGACACCTCAGGATCTGTGGTTCCCACAGGATCCCCACCTACCTCACCATTCAAATTCAAACCATTCACCTCCCAAACCCACCCATTCACACACCTCCATCTCCTCCACTTCTCCTTCTACTCCCTTCTTTCTTCTTTTGCTCGAGGATGAGCAAACCTTTTAAGTTTGGTGTGGAAAAAGCGTTGCTTTTTGTTTTTCCATAACCATTTATGGCACCTAAGTCCGGAGAAACCTCTAAAAAGAGGAAAGGGAAGGCAGTTGCTTCCACATCTGAGTCATGAGAGATGGAGATGTTCATCTCAAAGGTCCATAGTTCAGTGGTAGAGCATTTGATTGCAGATCAAAGAGTCTTGAGGGAAGAGCAACAAAGGCAAGGAAGAGATATAGAGGAGCACCATTAGATCCTCAAGAGGAAGAACAAGCCGCCATCACTAAGTTGGACTCATTCCTTAACTTCCTTGTTCTTAATTTTCTATTTTTTTTCGATTTTCATACTTTATGTTTGTCTCTGTTTTGTGTCTTTACTACATGGTCATTATTGTCTAGTGTCTATGTCTTAAAGTTATGAATAACTCCATGAATCCTTCACCTCTCTTAAATGAAAAATGTTCTAAAAACAAAAGAACAAGAAGTACATGAGTTTCGAATTCATCCTTGAAATTAGTTTAATTATATTGATGTAGTGACAATACTTTTTGTTTTCTGAATGAATGCTTGAACAGTGCATATTTTTTATATTGAATTTATGAATGTTAAAATTGTTGGCTCTTGAAAGAATGATGAACAAGAGAAATGTTATTGATAATCTAAAAAATCATAAAATTGATACTTGAAGCAAGAAAAAGCAGTGAATAACAAAAGCTTGCGGAAAAAATGGCAAAAAAATATAAAAGAAAAAGAAAAAGCAAGCAGAAAAAGCCAATAGCCCTTAAAACCAATAGGCAAGGGTAAAAAGGATCCAAGGCTTTGAGCATCAATGGATAAGAGGGCCCAAGGAAATAAATCCAGGCCTAAGCGGCTAAATCAAGCTGTCCCTAACCATGTGCTTGTGGCATGCAGGTCCAAGTGAAAAGCTTGAGACTGAGTGGTTAAAGTCATGATCCAAAGCAAAAGAGTGTGCTTAAGAACTCTGGACACCTCTAATTGGGGACTTTAGCAAAGCTAAGTCACAATCTGAAAAGGTTCACCCAGTTATGTGTCAGTGGCATTTATGTATCCGGTGGTAATACTGGAAAACAAAGTGCTTAGGGCCACGGCCAAGACTCATAAAGTAGCTATGTTCAAGAATCAACATACTAAACTAGAAGAATCAATAACACTATCTGAATTCTAAGTTCCTATAGATGCCAATCATTCTAAACTTCAAAGGATAAAGTGAGATGCCAAAACTGTTCAGAAGCAAAAAGCTACTAGTCCCGCTCATCTAATTAGAACTAAGCTTCATTGATATTTTGGAATTTATAGTATATTCTCTTATTTTTATCCTATTTGATTTTCAGTTGCTTGGGGACAAGCAACAATTTAAGTTTTGTGTTGTGATGAGCGGATAATTTATACGCTTTTTGGCATTGTTTTTAGGTAGTTTTTAGTAGGTTCTAGCTACTTTTTAGTATGTTTTTATTAGTTTTCATGCAAAATTCATATTTCTGGACTTTACTATGATTTTGTGTATTTTTCTATGATTTCAGGTATTTTCTGGCTGAAATTGAGGGGTCTGAGCAAAGATCTGATTCAGGCTGAAAAAGGACTACTGATGTTGTTGGATTCTAACCTTCCTACACTCGAAATGGATTTTCTGGAGCTACAGAAATTCAATTGGCGCGCTCTCAATTGTGTTGGAAAGTAGACATCCAGGGGTTTCCAGAAATATATAATAGTCCATACTTTGCTTGAAGATAAATGACGTAAACTGGCGTTTAACGCCAATTTTATGTTCCATTCTGGTGTTAAACGCCAGAAACAGGTTACAAGTTGGAGTTAAACGCCCAAAACAGGTTACAACCTGGCGTTTAACTCCAAAAACAGCCCAGGCACGTAAAAAGGTCAAGTCTCAGCCCCAGCACACACCAAGTGGATCCCGGAAGTGGATTTCTACACTATCTATCTTAGTTTACTCATTTTCTGTAAACCTAGGTTACTAGTTTAGTATTTAAACAACTTTTAGAGATTTATTTTGTGCCTCATGACATTTTAGATCTGAACTTTGTACTTTTTGACGACATGAGTCTCTAAACTCCATTGTTGGGGGTGAGGAGCTCTGCAGCGTCTCGATGAATTAATGCAATTATTTATGTTTTCTATTCAAACACGCTTGTTTCTATCTAAGATGTTCATTCGCACTTCAATATGATGAATGTGATGATCCGTGACACTCATCACCATTCTCAATCTATGAACGCATGCCTGACAACCACCTCCATTCTACCTTCGATTGAATGAGTATCTCTTGGTTTCCTTAATCAGAATCTTCGTGGTATAAGCTAGAATCCATTGGCTGCATTCTTGAGAATCTGGAAAGTCTAAACCTTGTCTGTGGTATTCCGAGTAGAATTCAGGGATTGAATGACTGTGACGAGCTTCAAACTCACAAGGGTTGGGCGTAGTGACAAATGCAAAAGGATCAATGGATCCTATTCCAACATGAGTGAGAACCGACAGATAATTAGCCGTGCGGTGACAGCACACCTAGACCATTTTCACTGAGAGGACGGATGGTAGCCATTGACAACGGTGATCCACCAACACATAGCTTGCCATAGGAGGAACCTTGCGTGCGTGAAGAAGAAGACAGGGGAAAAGCAGAGATTCAGAAGACAAATCATCTCCAAAACTCCAACATATTCTCCATTACTGCATAATAAGTATTTATTTCATGCTCTCTTGTTCATTTGCAAGTCAACTGATAATTATAACTGATATCCTGACTAAGAGTTACAAGATAACCATAGCTTGCTTCAAACCAACAATATCCGTAGGATCGACCCTTACTCATGTAAGGTATTACTTGGACGACCCAGTGCACTTGCTGGTTAGTGGTACGAGTTGTGAAAAGTGTGATTTACAATTTCGTGCACCACCAGTAACAAAGGATTTCTAGCGTTTAACGCCAGCCAGGGTGGCTGGGCGTTAAACGCCCAAAATGGCCACCAGATGGGCATTAAACGTCAGAATGGCTATCATTCTGGGCGTTTAACGCCAGAACAGCAAGGGGGAGGTAATTTCGTTTCCAAGTCAATTTTTTTCGAATTTTCATGTTTTAATTCATAATTTACTGCATAAAAACATTACAAATATTCATCTTTCAATTTCCATTTCCAAAAATTAATAATCTTATAAATTCTTTTTAATTCTTTTTCAATTCTTTTTCAAACGTTTTTAAAACTCATTTTTTTCCAAATCTTTTTCATTCATCCATAGTATCTTTTATTTCTTAGATGCATTAACAAAAATTCAGATTTAACTTCTTCTTATCTTTTTCATCTCTTTAAATTTTTAAAATCTTATCTTTTTCATATCATGTTTATCCTTTATCAATCACATCTTTCTATCTTATTTTTTTCTAAAAATTCAAATCCCACCCCCTCCCCTTTAAAAATACATTCGGCCAACATCCTTCAACCATTATTCGAATCCTTCTCTCCCTCTATTCCTCTTCTTTCTTTTCTTTTGCTTGAGGATAAGAAAACCTCTAAGTTTGGTGTGATTTTTTGTGATCATTGAGCTAAAACAGACTGAATTCATGGCCCCTAAAGGAAAATAACCAATTTCAAGAGGCAAGAAAGAAAATAATCCAAAACTACCTTGGATACATGAGAGGTTCTGCACCAAAGAATATGCAGATCATTACTTTAAAATTGTGTGCAGAAGATCAGTGATCCCGAAGTTTAAGTTCAATCTAAAAGAAGACGAATACCCAGAGATCCAAGAGCAGATTCGAAACAGGGGCTGGGAAGTCCTGGCTAATCCTGAGATACATGTTAGAAGAAACATGATCCAGGAATTTGGTGCGGTATTTTACAACCCACAAACTAACCGGCAAGTGCACCGAGTCGTACCAAGTAATACCTTACGTGAGTAAGGGTCGATCCCACGAGGATTGATGGACTAAGCAACAATGGTTAAGTGATTGGCTTAGTTAGACAAACAGAAAAGAGTGTTTTGGTATTCAAAGAGCATTAAACAGTAAATTAAAAATTTCAGAAAGCAAGCAGCAATGAGTTGGGAATAAAATATGGAGAAAACAGTTAAGGCTTCAGAGTTATCTATTTTTCGGATTGATTTTTCTTACTAACTATTTTAATCATGCAAGATTTAATTCATGGCAAACTATATGTGACTAGACCCTAATTTCTTAGACCTTCCTAGTCTCCTCTAAAATTCATTAACTGCCAATTCCTTGGTCAATTAATTCTAATTAGAAGGTGATGATCAAATTCCTGTTTATATGCCACAAGAATCCTAATTATCCAAAAATAAGGGGATTATATGTCACGTATCCCGTTAAATACAAACAATTAGAAATTCAGGATAATATGTTTTCAAGCTGTTGTTCAAGTAAAGAGCTTTTCCAAGTTTTACAAGAACTCAATTAGAACATGGGTCATACTTCTGTTCCACCCAAATTCATAAAATAAAGAACGAAAATAATTATTGAAATATAAATCAAAACATGGATTAAATTAGAAAGATCAAATGAATCAATCCATACAAATAGACAGAGCTCCTAACCTTAACAATGAAGGATTAGTTGCTCATGGTTCAGAGAAGAAAACTAGGATTCTGGTAAAATATACAGAGTTTTTTAATCTGATGGCATCTCAATTCCTATTTATAACTAATCCTAATAAATTTAAAATCTAATTATCTAAAATTAAAAATAATATCTTTTCCTAAAAATAAGATTTGAATTTAAATTTGAATTTAATTGACAAGTCTTCAGTTGATGGGTGGGGACCACATGTTTTGTCCATTCTGTAGCTTCTAATATGTGTTTTCTGGGCTGAAAACTGAGTTAAAACAGCCCAGAAATTGCCCCCAGCATTTTTCTGCATTTTCTGCACGTAGCGCATGTCACGCGTACGCGTCAGTCACGCATACGCGTCGATGGTCTTTTTCGCAAGTCACGCGGATGCATCGGTCACGTGGACGCGTCGCTGAGCAGATCTGCAAAATCACGCGTACGCGTCAGTCACGTGCACGCGTCGCCATGGAAAGCTCCAAATCACGCGTATCCATCAGTCACGTGTACGCGTCGCTCCTCACTTCCATCTCCTTTAATTCTTGTGCTGCAAAAACTCCATCAAATTTTGCCGAATGCTACCTAAAATAAACAAAATTACAAAAGAATCAAAGTAGCATCCATATTGGCTAAAAGATAATTAATTCTTTATTAAACTCAATAAATTAGATGCAAATTCACTAGGAAAAGATAGAAAAGATGCTCACGCATTAGAATTCTATGCAAATCTATGGATGACGGATAAGCAAAGAATGGAGGGAACTGCTTTCTACTCCTTTCGGACTATAGTCAGAGGGAAGGTTATTTACTTCCACTTTGACAAAGTAAGAGAAGTCCTCAAACTTTTTCAACTACAAGATGATCTAAAATTATTTAATAGGAGAATGGCTAAAGATAAAAAGCTGGATCAAGTTCTAGAGGACATATGCCTCCCTGGAACCGAGTGGATAACCAATTCAAAAGGTGTCCCAAACCAACTGAAGAGAGGAGATCTCAAACCAGTTGCTAGGGGCTAGCTGGATTTCATTGGGCGTTCTATACTCCCCACTAGTAACCGCTTTGAAGTCACTGTAAAAAGGGCAGTGATGATTCACTATATCATGCTGGGAAAAGAAGTGGAGGTTCATCAGCTGATTCCTTGTGAAATTTACATATTTGCAAACAAGGAATCCATTGAGGCCAAATTAGCTTACCCAAGCTTAATTAGTCTGTTATGTAAAGATGCGGGGGTAAAGATAGGTGTGGATGAGTATATCCTAGTTGAAAGCCCAATCACCAAAAAGGTAATGGATGGACCTCAAGTTCAAGACAACTCCATCAAGAGGAGGGCGCATGAGTTCCTCCCAGAAATTCCTCAATTTGACTATTGGGCCCGCTTAGAAGCATCTGTCACCAAGCTGCAAGAAGCTATGGATCAACTCAAAGAAGAGCAGCAGAATCAAAATAGCATGCTTTGTAAACTGCTCAATGAACAAGAGAAGCAAGGGCGTGAGATACAGGAGCTAAAGCGCCAGAAGCTGTCTCTGGAAGAGCCAGACATCCCACAGATTGAAGGAGCACCTCTCTCTCAAAATAAAGGTTGTTGAGTCCTAACCCTGTGATAACTTTTGTTATTAGAGACCTATTTTAAGAGTTACATGAGCATTAGTATTAAAGTCGTTTATTTTTTTATTATTCCATAAGTACTAGTAGCATTTAAATTTCCCTTTTAATTATCTGTCATTTTAATAAAATTCGAATTGCATGAGTGGTATTTTATTTTTTAGGTGGCTATTGGTGCACGAAATTGTGATCACTACAACTCAAATAATCCCTAGTAATGGCTCCAAAGACTTGGTGCTCAATACCATGGCATAAACACAACTTCGCACAACTAACCAGCAAGTGCACTGGGTCGTCCAAGTAATACCTTACGTGAGTAAGGGTCTATCCCACGGAGATTGTAGGTATGAAGCAAGCTATGGTCACCTTGTAGATCTCAGTCAGGCAGACTCAAATGGGTATAGATGATGAATAAAGCATAAAGATAAAGATAGAGATACTTATGTATATCATTGGTGAGAGCTTCAGATAAGCGTATGAAGATGCCTTCCCTTCCGTCTCTCTGCTTTCCTACTGTCTTCATCCAATCCTTCTTATTCCTTTCCATGGCAAGCTCATGTAGGGTTTCACCGTTGTCAGTGGCTACCTCCCATCCTCTCAGTGAAAATGTCGCCTATGCTCTGTCACAGCATGGGTAATCATCTGTCGGTTCTCGGTCAGGCCGGAATAGAATCCAGTGATTCTTTTGCGTCTGTCACTAACGCCCCGCCTGCTAGGAGTTTGAAGCACGTCACAGTCATTCAATCATTGAATCCTACTCAGAATACCACAGACAAGGTTAGACCTTCCGGATTCTCTTGAATGCCGCCATCAATTCTCGCCTATACCACGAAGACTCTGATCTCACGGAATGGCTGGCTCGTTTGTCAGGCGAGCACTCAGTTGTCAGGCGATCAACCATGCATCGTGTATCAGGAATCCAAGAGATATTCACTAAGCCTCGTATGCTTGTAGAACAAAAGTGGTTGTCAGTCACCTTGTTCATGAGTGAGAATGATGATGAGTGTCACGGATCATCACATTCATCAAGTTGAAGAACAAGTGATATCTTGGACAAAGAACAAGCGGAATTGAATAGAAGAACAATAGTAATTGCATTAATACTCGAGGTACAGCAGAGCTCCACACCTTAATCTATGGTGTGTAGAAACTCCACCGTTGAAAATACATAAGAACAAGGTCTAGGCATGGCCGAATGGCCAGCCTCCCAAATGATCTAAGAACTAGATGTCCAAAGATGATCTAGAGATCTAAAGTGATCAAAAGATGAAAATACAATAGTAAAAGGTCCTATTTATAGAAAACTAGTAGCCTAAGGTGTACAAAGATGAGAAAATGACATAAAAATCCACTTCCGGGCCCACTTGGTGTGTGCTTGGGCTGAGCAAATGAAGCATTTTCGTGTAGAGACTCCTCTTGGAGTTAAACGCCAGCTTTTATGCCAGTTTGGGCGTTTAACTCCCATTTAGGTGCCAGTTCCGGCGTTTAACGCTGGAATTCCTGAGGGTGACTTTGAACGCCGGTTTGGGCCATCAAATCTTGGGCAAAGTATGGACTATCATATATTGCTGGAAAGCCCAGGATGTCTACTTTCCAACGCCGTTGAGAGCGCGCCAATTGGGCTTCTGTAGCTCCAGAAAATCCACTTCGAGTGCAGGGAGGTCAGAATCCAACAGCATCTGCAGTCCTTTTGAGTCTCTGGATCAGATTTTTGCTCAGATCCCTCAATTTCAGCCAGAAAATACCTGAAATCACAGAAAAACACACAAACTCATAGTAAAGTCCAGAAAAGTGAATTTTAACTAAAAACTAATAAAAATATATTAAAAACTAACTAGATCATACTAAAAACATACTAAAAACAATGCCAAAAAGGGTACAAATTATCCGCTCACCACAACACCAAACTTAAATTGTTGCTTGTCCCCAAGCAACTGAAGATCAAATAGGATAAAAAAAAAGAAGAGAATATGCAATGAACTCCAAAAACATCTATGAAGATCAGTATTAATTAGATGAGCGGGGCTTTTAGCTTTTTGCCTCTGAATAGTTTTGGCATCTCACTTTATCCTTTGGAACTCAGAATGATTGGCTTCTTTAGGAACTCAGAATCCAGATAGTGTTATTGATTCTCCTAGTTAAGTATGATGATTCTTGAACACAGCTACTTATTGAGTCTTGGCTGTGGCCCAAAGCACTCTGTCTTCCAGTATTACCACCGGATACATATATGCCACAGACACATAATTGGGTGAACCTTTTCAGATTGCGACTCAGCTTTGCTAAAGTCCCCAATTAGAGGTGTCCAGGGTTCTTAAGCACACTCTTTTTGCCTTGGATCACAACTTTATTTCTTTCTTTTTCTTCTTTTTTTTCCTTTTTTTCGGTTTTTTTTTTCGCTTGCTTCCTTCTTTTTTTTTTTGTATTCACTGCTTTTTCTTGCTTCAAGAATCATTTTTATGATTTTTCAGATCCTCAGTAACATGTCTCCTTTTTTGTCATTCTTTCAAGAGCCAACATTCATGAACCACAAATTCAAAAGGCATATGCACTGTTCAAGCATACATTCAGAGAACAAAAGTATTGCCACCACATCAATATAATTAAACTGTTATAAAATTCAAAATTCATGCAATTCTTTTCTTTTTCAATTAAGAACAATTCTTAAGAAAGGTGATGGATTCATAGGACATTTATAACTTTAAGGCATAGACACTAAGACACTAATGATCATAAGACACAAACATGGATAACATAAGCATGAAAATTTCGAAAAACAAGAAAATAAAGGACAAGGAGATTAAAGAACGGGTCCACCTTAGTGATGGCGGCTTGTTCTTCCTCTTGAAGGTCTTATGGAGTGCTTGAGCTCCTCAATGTCTCTTCCTTGTCTTTGTTGCTCCTCTCTCATGATTCTTTGATCTTCTCTAATTTCATGGAGGAGAATGGATTGTTCTTGGTGCTCCACCCTTAGTTGTCCCATGTTGGAACTCAATTCTCCTAGGGAGGTGTTTAGTTGCTCCCAATAGTTTTGTGGAGGAAAGTGCATCCCTTGAGGTATCTCAGGAATCTCATGATGAGAGGGATCTCTCGTTTGCTCCATCCTTTTCTTGGTGATGGGCTTGTCCTCATCAATGGGGGTGTCTCCTTCTATGTCAACTCCTACTGAATAACAGAGGTGACAAATGAGATGAGGAAAGGCTAACCTTGCCAAGGTGGAAGACTTGTCCGCCACCTTGTAGAGTTCTTGGGCTATGACCTCATGAACTTCCACTTCTTCTCCAATCATGATGCTATGAATCATGATGGCCCGGTCTAGAGTAACTTCGGACCGGTTGCTAGTAGGAATGATTGAGCGTTGGATAAACTCCAACCATCCTCTAGCCATGGGCTTGAGGTCATGCCTTCTCAATTGAACCGGCTTCCCTCTTGAATCTCTCTTCCATTGTGCGCCCTCTTCACATATGACTGTGAGGACTTGGTCCAACCTTTGATCAAAGTTGACCCTTCTAGTGTAAGGATGTTCATCTCCTTGCATCATGGGCAAGTTGAATGCTAACCTTACATTTTCCGGACTAAAATCCAAGTATTTCCCCCGAACCATTGTAAGCCAATTCTTTGGATCCGGGTTCACACTTTGATCATGGTTCTTGGTGATCCATGCATTGGCATAGAACTCTTGAACCATCAAGATTCCGACTTGTTGAATGGGGTTGGTAAGCACTTCCCAACCTCTTCTTCGGATCTCATGGCGGATCTCCGGATATTCACCCTTTTTGAGTGAAAAGGGGACTTCGGGGATCACCTTCTTCAAGGCCACAACATCATAGAAGTGGTCTTGATGCACCCTTGAGATGAATCTATCCATCTCCCATGACTCGGAGGTGGAAGCTTTTGCCTTCCCTTTCCTCTTTCTAGAGGTTTCTCCGGCCTTAGATGCCATAAATGGTTATGGAAAAATGAAAAAGCAACGCTTTTACCACACCAAACTTAAAAGGTTTGCTCGTCCTTGAGCAAAAGAAGAAAGAAGAGAGTAGAAGAAGAAGAAATGAGGAAGAAGGGAGTGGCTTATGTATTCGGCCAAGGAGGAGGAGAAGTGGTGTTTAGGTTGTGTGAAAATGAAGGGGTGAAGAAGGGTTTATATAGGATAGGGGGGAGATGGGGTTCGGCCATTATGGGTGGGTTTGGGAGGGAAAGTGGTTTGAATTTGAAGGGTGAGGTTGGTGGGGTTTTATGAAGGATGGATGTGAGTGGTGAAGAGAAAGATGGAATTTGATAGGTGAGGGGTTTTTGGGGAAGAGGTATTGAGGTGATTGGTGAATGGGTGAAGAAGAGAG
The DNA here is from genome assembly GCF_014773155.1 of Arachis stenosperma. Taxonomy (NCBI): domain Eukaryota; kingdom Viridiplantae; phylum Streptophyta; class Magnoliopsida; order Fabales; family Fabaceae; genus Arachis; species Arachis stenosperma. The sequence continues at coordinate 59,691,392 of NC_080377.1, read as the reverse complement.
AGAGTGGTGGGGTTGGTGGGGATCCTGTGGGGTCCACAGATCCTGTGGTGCCAAGGAAAAGTCACCCCTGCACCAAATGGCATTCAAAATCACGTTTTGAGCCATTTCTGGCGTTAAACGCCGGGCTGGTGCCCATTCCTGGTGTTTAACGCCAGGTTCTTGCCCTTTTCTGGCGTTTAACGCCAGTCTGGTGCCCCTTTCTGGCGTTAAACGCCCAGAATGGTGCCAGACTGAGCGTTAAACGCCCAACTGCTAGCCTTACTGGCGTTTAAACGCCAGTGGGTTCTTCCTCCAGGGTGTGCTATTTTTCTTCCTGTTTTTCATTCTGTTTTTGCTTTTTCAATTGATTTTGTGTCTTCTTATGATCATCAACCTACAAAAAACATAAAATGGCAAAGAGAAATAGATAAAATATAACAGTGGGTTGCCTCCCAACAAGTACTTCTTTAATGTCAGTAGCTTGACAGAGGGCTCTCATGGAGCCTCACAGATACTCAGAGCAATGTTGGAACCTCCCAACACCAAACTTAGAGTTTGAATGTGGGGGTTCAACACCAAACTTAGAGTTTGGTTGTGGCCTCCCAACACCAAACTTAGAGTTTGACTGTGGGGGCTCTGTTTGTCTCTGATTTGAGAGAAGCTCTTCATGCTTCCTCTCCATGATGACAGAGGGGTATCCTTGAGCCTTAAACACAAAGGATTCTTCATTCACTTGAATGATCAGCTCACCTCCATCAACATCAATCACAGCCTTTGCTGTGGCAAGGAAGGGTCTGCCAAGGATGATGGATTCATCCATGCACTTCCCAGTCTCTAGGACTATGAAATCAGTAGGGATGTAATGGTCTTCAACTTTTACCAAAACATTCTCTACAAGTCCATGAGCTTGTTTTCTTGAGTTGTCTGCCATCTCTAGTGAGATTCTTGCAGCTTGCACCTCAAAGATCCCTAGCTTCTCCATTACAGAGAGAGGCATGAGGTTCACACTTGACCCTAAGTCACACAGAGCCTTCTTGAAGGTCATGGTGCCTATGGTGCAAGGTATTGAAAACTTTCCAGGATCTTGTCTCTTTTGAGGTAATTTCTGCCTAGACAAGTCATCCAGTTCTTTGGTGAGCAAAGGGGGTTCATCCTCCCAAGTCTCATTTCCAAACAACTTGTCATTTAGCTTCATGATTGCTCCAAGGTATTTAGCAACTTGCTCTTCAATGACATACTCATCCTCTGAAGAGGAAGAATACTCATCAGAGCTCATGAATGGCAGAAGTAAATCCAATGGAATCTCTATGGTCTCATTTTGAGCCTCAGATTCCCATGGTTCCTCATTGGGGAACTCATTGGAGGCTAGTGCACGCCCATTGAGGCCTTCCTCAGTGGCGTCCACTTCCTCTCTTCCTTCTCTAGATTCGGCCATGGTTATGGCTTTGCACTCTCCTTTTGGATTTTCTTCTGTATTGCTTTGAAGAGTACTTGGAGGGAGTTCAGTAAATTTCTTGCTCAGCTGTCCCACTTGTGCCTCCAAATTCCTAATGGAGGACCTTGTTTCAGTCATGAAACTTTGAGTGGTTTTGATTAGATCAGAGACCATGGTTGCTAAGTCAGAGGGGTTCTGCTTAGAATTCTCTGTCTGTTGCTGAGAAGATGATGGAAAAGGCTTGCCATTGCTAAACCTGTTTCTTCCACCATTATTGTTGTTGAAACCTTGTTGAGGTCTCTCTTGATTCTTCCATGAAAAATTTGGGTGATTTCTCCATGAAGAATTATAGGTGTTTCCATAGGGTTCTCCTAAGTAATTCACCTCTTCCATTGAAGGGTTCTCAGGATCATAAGCTTCTTCTTCAGATGAAGCTTCCTTAGTACTGGCAGGTGCATTTTGCATTCCAGACAGACTTTGAGAAATCAAATTGACTTGTTGAGTCAATATTTTATTCTGAGCCAATATGGCATTCAGAGTGTCAATCTCAAGAACTCCTTTCTTCTGACTAGTCCCATTGTTCACAGGATTCCTTTCAGAAGTGTACATGAATTGGTTATTTGCAACCATTTCAATTAGTTCTTGAGCCTCTGTAGGCGTCTTCTTCAGATGAAGAGATCCTCCAGCAGAGCTATCCAAAGACATCTTGGATAGTTCAGAGAGACCATCATAGAAAATACCTATGATGCTCCATTCAGAAAGCATGTCTGAAGGACATTTTCTGATCAATTGTTTGTATCTTTCCCAAGCTTCATAGAGGGATTCACCATCCTTCTGTCTGAAGGTTTGGACTTCCACTCTAAGCTTACTCAATTTTTGAGGTGGAAAGAACTTTGCCAAGAAGGCATTGACTAGCTTTTCCCATGAGTCCAGGCTTTTTTTAGGTTGAGAGTCCAACCATATTCTAGCTCTGTCTCTTACAGCAAAAGGGAATAGCATCAGTCTGTAGACCTCAGGGTCAACCCCATTAGTCTTGACTGTGTCACAGATTTGCAAGAACTCAGCTAAAAACTGATGAGGATCTTCCAATGGAAGTCCATGGAACTTGCAATTCTGTTGCATTAGAGAAACTAATTGAGGCTTAAGCTCAAAGTTGTTTGCTCCAATGGCAGGGATAGAGATGCTTCTCCCATAGAAGTCGGGAGTAGGTGCAGTAAAGTCACCCAGCACCTTCCTTGCATTGTTGGCATTGTTGTTGTTTTCGGCTGCCATAGGTTCTTCTTCTTTGAAGAATTCGGTCAGGTCCTCAACAGAGAGTTGTGCCTTAGCTTCTCTTAGCTTTCGCTTCAAGGTCCTTTCAGGTTCAGGGTCAGCTTCAACAAGAATGCCTTTGTCTCTGCTCCTGCTCATATGAAAGAGAAGAGAACAAGAAAATGTGGAATCCTCTATGTTGCAGTATAGAGATTCCTTGAGGTGTCAGAGGAAAAGAAAAGTAGAAGAAAGAAGTAGAAAATTCGAACTTATCAAAGAAGATGGAGTTTGAATTTTGCATTAAGGAATAGAGTTAGTTCATAAATAGAAGGATGTGAGAAGAAGGGAAGTAATATTCGAAAATTAAGTAAAAGATTTTGAAAACATTTTTGAAAAACACTACTTGATTTTCGAAAATAAGAGTGGGAAAGAAATCAAATGATTTTTGAAAAAGATTTTGAAATTAGAAGTTAAAAAGATTTGATTGAAAACTATTCTGAAAAAGATGTGATTAAAAAGATATGATTGGTTTTAAAAATATGTGATTGAGAAGATATGATTTGAAAAACATTTTAAAAAGATTTGATTTTAAAATTAATGACTTGCCTGACAAGAAAAGATATGATTCAAAAATTGAACCTTCCTCAACAGAAAAGGCAACATACTTGAAATTTTGAATCAAATCATTAATTGTTAGCAAGTATCTTTGAAAAAGGAAAGAAATTGATTTTGAAAACATTTGATTGAAAAGATTTGATTTGAAAAAGATTTGATTTTGAAAAACTTTGAAAACTTAAAAAAAAATTGATTTGAAAACAAAATTTTCCCCCTTGTGCCATCCTGGCGTTAAACGCCCAGAATGGTATCCATTCTGGCGTTTAACGCCCAAAATGCTACCTTTTTGGGCGTTAAACGCCCAACCAGGTACCCTGGCTGGCGTTTAAACGCCAGTCTGTCCTTCTTCACTGGGCGTTTTGAACGCCCAGCTTTTCTGTGTAATTCCTCTGCTGCATGTTCTGAATCTTCAGTCCCCTGTACTATTGACTTGAAAATAGAACCAAGATCAAATAAACAAGGCATGCAAGACACCAAACTTAAGATTAGACACTAGACTCAAGCAAGAAACATAAAGTATTTTTGGTTTTTATGATTTTAAAATTTTTTTGTGCTTTTTTCGAAAATTATGTGAAAACAGAAAATAAAGGTTTCAGAATTCTCAATTTGAATTTCCTGGAATCATTGCAATGCTAGTCTAAGACTCCGGTCCAGGAATTAGACATGGCTTCACAGCCAGCCAAGCTTTCAAAGAAAGCTTCGGTCCAAAACACTAGACATGGCCAATGGCCAGCCAACCCTTAGCAGATCATTGCTCCAGTAGCAAGATTGATAGAGATCAACAAGCTATTGTGATGATTAGTTGAAACCTCGGTCCAATAAGATTAGACATGGCTTCACAGCCAGCCAGATTTCAACAGATCACCATGAAACACTAGAATTCATTCTTAAGAACTCTGAAGAAAAAATACTTAATCTAAGCAACAAGATGAACCGTCAGTTGTCCATACTCGAACAATCCCCGGCAACGGCGCCAAAAACTTGGTGCACGAAATTGTGATCACTACAACTCAAATAATCCCTAGTAATGGCTCCAAAGACTTGGTGCTCAATACCATGGCATAAACACAACTTCGCACAACTAACCAGCAAGTGCACTGGGTCATCCAAGTAATACCTTACGTGAGTAAGGGTCGATCCCACGGAGATTGTAGGTATGAAGCAAGCTATGGTCACCTTGTAGATCTCAGTCAGGCAAACTCAAATGGGTATAGATGATGAATAAAGCATAAAGATAAAGATAGAGATACTTATGTATATCATTGGTGAGAGCTTCAGATAAGCGTATGAAGATGCCTTCCCTTCCGTCTCTCTGCTTTCCTACTGTCTTCATCCAATCCTTCTTACTCCTTTCCATGGCAAGCTCATGTAGGGTTTCACCGTTGTCAGTGGCTACCTCCCATCCTCTTAGTGAAAACGTCGCCTATGCTCTGTCACAGCATGGGTAATCATCTATCGGTTCTCGGTCAGGCCGGAATAGAATCCAGTGATTCTTTTGCGTCTGTCACTAACGCCCCGCCTGCTAGGAGTTTGAAGCACGTCACAGTCATTCAATCATTGAATCCTACTCAGAATACCACAGACAAGGTTAGACCTTCCAGATTCTCTTGAATGCCGCCATCAGTTCTCGCCTATACCACGAAGACTCTGATCTCACGGAATGGCTGGCTCGTTTGTCAGGCGAGCACTCGGTTGTCAGGCGATCAACCATGCATCGTGTATCAGGAATCCAAGAGATATTCACTAAGCCTCGTATGCTTGTAGAACAAAAGTGGTTGTCAGTCACCTTGTTCATGAGTGAGAATGATGATGAGTGTCACGGATCATCACATTCATCAAGTTGAAGAACAAATGATATCTTGGACAAAGAACAAGCGGAGTTGAATAGAAGAACAATAGTAATTGCATTAATACTCGAGGTACAGCAGAGCTCCACACCTTAATCTATGGTGTGTAGAAACTCCACCGTTGAAAATACATAAGAACAAGGTCTAGGCATGGCCGAATGGCCAGCCTCCCAAATGATCTAAGAACTAGATGTCCAAAGATGATCTAGAGATCTAAAGTGATCAAAAGATGAAAATACAATAGTAAAAGGTCCTATTTATAGAAAACTAGTAGCCTAAGGTGTACAAAGATGAGAAAATGACATAAAAATCCACTTCCGGGCCCACTTGGTGTGTGCTTGGGCTGAGCAAATGAAGCATTTTCGTGTAGAGACTCCTCTTGGAGTTAAACACCAGCTTTTATGCCAGTTTGGACGTTTAACTCCCATTTAGGTGCCAGTTCCGGCGTTTAACGCTGGAATTCCTGAGGGTGACTTTGAACGCCGGTTTGGGCCATCAAATCTTGGGCAAAGTATGGACTATCATATATTTCTGGAAAGCCCAGGATGTCTACTTTCCAACTCCGTTGAGAGCGCGCCAATTGGTCTTCTGTAGCTCCAGAAAATCCACTTCGAGTGCAGGGAGGTCAGAATCCAACAGCATCTGCAGTCCTTTTGAGTCTCTGGATCAGATTTTTGCTCAGATCCCTCAATTTCAGCCAAAAAATACCTGAAATCACAGAAAAACACACAAACTCATAGTAAAGTCCGGAAAAGTGAATTTTAACTAAAAACTAATAAAAATATATTAAAAACTAACTAGATCATACTAAAAACATACTAAAAACAATGCCAAAAAGGGTACAAATTATCCGCTCATCAGCTATAATTTACTCTTCTTATCATCATTAAACATGAATAAAATAGTTGATTTTGTAGAAGAGCAATGGTGCAAACATTTCGAGTATATAATAAGAAAAATTCAAATTATTTATATGTGGTGGCATTACTTTAGCTCTCTGAATGAATGTATAAACAGTGCATATTTTTTTTATATACTGAAATTTAAGTAATGTTTGGCTCTTGAAAGAATGAGGTAAATAGAAAGATGTTATTGATAATCTGAAATATCATAAAATTGATTCTTGAAGCAAGAAAAAGCAGTAAAAAACACAAAGCTTGCAAAAAAAAAAAAAGAGAGAGAAAGAGCAAGCAGAAAAAGTCAGTAACCCTTTAAACTAAAAGGCATCGGTGAAATGGATCTAAGGCTTTGACTATCAATGGATAGGAGGGCCCAAGAGAATAAAATCCTGGCCTAAGCGGCTAAATCAAGCTGTCCCTAACCATGTGCTTATGGCATGAAGGTCCAAGTGAAAAGCTTGGACTGAGTGGTTAAAGTTGTGATCCAAAGCAAAAGAGTGTGCTTCAGAACTCTGGTCACCTCTAACTGGGGACTCTAGCAAAGCTGAGTCACAATCTGACAAGGTTCACCCAGTTATGTATCCGTGGCATTTATGTATCCGGTGGTAATACTGGAAAACAAAATGCTAAGGGTCACAGCCAAGACTCAAAGAAGTTGTGTTCAAGAATCAATCAAAGTTAAACTAGGAAAATCAATAACCTCATCTGCATGTTGAGTTCTGAAAGAAGCCAATCATTCTGAGTTTCATAGGATAAAGTGAGATGCCAAAACTATTCAGAAGCAAAAAGCTATAAGCCCAGCTCATCTAATTTGAATTTGAGCTTCATTAAAGACTCTGAGATTTTATTGCACCACAATCTTCTTTTTATCCTATTTTATTTGTCTAGTTGCTTGGGGACAAGCAACAGTTTAAGTTTGGTGTTGTGATGAGCAGATATTTTATATGCTTTTTGGTGGTGTTTTCATATAGTTTTTAGCATGTTTTGTTCACTTTTTATTATATTTTTATTAATTTTTATTCAAAAATCACATTTCTGGACTTTACTATGAGTTTGTGTATTTTTCTGTAATTTCAGGTATTTTCTGGCTGAAATTGAGGGACCTGAGCAAATATTTGATCCAGAGGCAGAGAAAGGACTACAAATGCTGTTGGATTCTGACCTCCCTGCACTCAAACGCGTTTTTCTAGATCTACGAAAATCCAATTGGCGCGCTCTCAATTGGGAGGGAAAGCTAACATCTTGGGCTTTCCATCAATGTATAATAGTCCATACTTTACTCGAGATTGGATGGCCCAAATTGGTGTTTAAACGCCAGCCAGAGACCCTTTTCTGGCGTAAAACGCCGGAACTGGCACCAAAGCAGGAGTTAAACGCCTAAACTGGCACCCAAGTTGGCGTTTAACTCCAAGAATGGCCTATGCTTGTGAAAGCTTCAAATCTCAGCCCAAACATTTACCAAGTGGGCCCCGGAAGTGGATTTCTGCACTATCTGCACTTAGTTACTCATTTTCTGTAAACCTAGGTTACTAGTTTAGTATAAAAACTACTTTTAGAGATTCATTTTGTAACTTATGACATTTTACATCTCATATTGTATCTTCTACGGCATGAGTCTCTAAACCCCATAGGTGGGGGTGAGGAGCTCTGCTGTGTTTCAATGGATTAGTGCAATTACTATTGTTTTCTATTCAATCACGCTTGTTTCTGTTCTAAGATATTCACTCGTAATCCAATATGAAGAATGTAATGATCTGTGACACTCATTATCATTCTCAAATTTATGAACACGTGCTTGACAACCACTTCCGTTCTATCTGAGCTCAACGTAGTCATTGTGCGACAGCTTAAGTGCGTATCTCTTGGGTTTCTAATCCATGAGTTTGACTTGCATCTCCTGACAACAGAGCATTCAAACTCATGAGATCAAAACCTTCGTGGTAGAGGCTAGAACTAATTGGCAGCATTCCTGAGATCTGGAAAGTCTAAACCTTGTCTGCGGTATTTCGAGTAGGATTTGGGACGGAATGACTGTGACGAGCTTCAAACTCACGAATGTTGGGTATAGTGACCGTGTGCAAAAGGATAGAGGGATCCTATTCAGACACAAGTGAGAACCGACAGATTATTAGCCGTGCGGTAGCTGTGCCTTGTGTTTTTCATCCGAGACAAGAGATCCGACAGTTGATTAGACGTATAGAAATCGTACCTGGACCATTTTCCTTGAGAGGATGGATGGTAGCCATTGACAACGGTGATCCACCAACATATAGCTTGCCATAGAAGGAGCCATGCGTGTTTGGAGAAGAAGACAGTAGGAAAGCAGACATTCAGCAGACAGAGCATCTCTGAAGCTCAACCTGTTCTCCATTACTGAACAACAAGTATTATTAATTTCATGCTCTTTTACTTTTTACAAACGAAATCATTTTTATCACTAATATCCTGACTAAGAGTTACAGGATAACCATAGCTTGCTTCAAGCCGGCAATCTCCGTGGGATCGACCCTTACTCACGTAAGGTATTACTTGGACGACCCAGTCCACTTGCTGGTTAGTTGTATGGGAGTTGTAAAAAGTGTGATCACAATTCCGTGCACCAAGTTTTTGGTGCCGTTGCCAGGGATTGTTCGAGTTTGGACAACTGACGGTTCATCTTGTTGCTTAGATTAGGAAAAATTTATCTTTAAAAACTTTTTCCATAATTGATTTTGTGGTAATTTTTATGTGAATTAACAAATATCTTCTAAATTTCTTTGCTTGAATTGTTTGAATTGCTGTAGCTATTTTTGGGCTTCTGTAGCTTTTGTAACTTAGTGAAAGTTTTGACAAGTTACTGATGACCCTTTTTCTGGACTCGATTTGGTCAAGTTATTTTACGAGGTCGGATAGCCTATTTTGGGGTGCCGACCGGTGGAGGTCGGACACTTAGTTGGATCATTTTTTTTGCGAGGTCAAGACAATGTGTTTCCCTAGTCAAAAAATTCTATTAGTTAAGTATCGACTTTAGGTAGTCGGTTTTATCAAGTTACTTCTACAATTCGTTTTAGGCTTGCCTCTTTTACAAACTTTATTTTAAGTAGCTTGAATGAGGTTAGGCCATGATCTGCTCATATAAATTTTTACACCAATTTGGACCTCGTCGCTTCATCTTGCGGACCATCTAGGTTGAACAATCATTTTTGCGCTTTTTTTAGCTTAAATTAGTGTGTGTGGTAGAACAATCATTAATGAAAATGATTTACAAGTACTTTTCACTACTAAGAGTTACTTTATGTCCCTAGTTATGATGCCTCGTTAAAACCTGATGACAAGTCATCATAGGTTAGTTTCACAAGCCTTTTTCATTTGTTTTTACTTGGTTTTCATGCATTTTTAGGCAATAAGTAAGCGTTTGGATGAGAAATTCATGGTTGTCTTGATTCAATCAAATATTGCTAATTTTATGCATTTTCATGAGATTTATGAAAGAATTGATTGGTAGTATGAAAGATGCAAAATCTTGTGATCATGCCAAGACTTTGACGAGTTTGTTTGGTTGATGATAGGTGAAAGGAAGCATGAAAGAAGATTGAAGAAGGAGCCTGGAGAAGATGAAGAAGAACCAAAGTTGGAAGAAGAATCAGAGTAAACCCCTGCATAATTTACTGATGCTCACGTTGGAGGGAGCGTTGGACATCCAACAGTAACCCCAACGTCATAAAGAAACGAGCTTTCTAGAAATTCTGGAAAATTGCAGGGCCACGGACGCGCACATGCCGCATACGCGCGGATGGAGATTTTTGGCATTGTGCGCGCACGCACACTATGCGCGCACGCACACTATGCGCGCATGCGTCGATATGCGACGTTGGACCCCAAACGCTACCTCAAACGTGAAGACCAACGTATGCGATCTTGAATCTGGGATTTTGAGTTTGAAAAAGTACAAGGACGCGCTCGCGCCTATGGCTCACAAGCGCAAGTTCAACTTCTAAGCATCCGCGCAGACGCGTACATGCTGCACACGCGTGGATGAGCTTCATGATCCAAGTGCGCGGACGCGCAGAGCACGCGTACGTGTGAATAGCGGATCGTTGGCCCTCCAACATTGAGTCAAACGCCAATGACAGCAATAATTCTCTAGTTTGCTGGTTTGTTTTAAAGGACGTTTAACTCAATGTTGGCCCTCAAACGTTGACTCCAACTTCAATACCAGAAAGGCATAATTGGCACACTCTTCTTCTCAATTTCATGGCATCAATTTAATCAATTATTGCTTCAGTTAAGGCCGAAGCCCATATCCAAGTACACTGAAGATCCAAGAAGAAGCCTATAAATAGAAGAATGTTTGAATATGAAAAAAAGGCTGGCTCTGCTAGAGCATTAGGAGTAGGATAGAATAGAAAGTCCTCTTTGAAACACCTTTAATTTTTCTGCAATTGTCATTTTCCAATATTGAATTCAGTTTATGCAATCTCAGTTTCTATAATTTTCTGCTACACTTTTCTTTCCTGCAAGTTTACTTTCTGCAACCTTGTGTTTGAAATTGTTGAGATCCAAATTTACTTTCCTACAAGTTAAATTTTCTACAATTGAGTTGAGTTCTAATTTACTGCTTCCATTTAACTTTCCAGCACCCAGCCCCCCTTTACAATGGATGCAATTTACATTTCTTCCTATTTAAGTTTCTGTCTCATTTACATTCTGCAATTTTAATTTCCCTGCAATTTTTAATTTTTGTTGCTAAATTTCACCCAATCACTCAATGTTAGCTTGACTAAACTAATCACCCACTAAAGTTGCTTGATCCATCAATTCCTGTGGGATCGACCTCACTCTAAGTGAGTTATTAATACTTAATGCGACCCGGTACACTTGCCGGTGAGTTTGTGTGTTTGGAAATTCGTTTTTCCACAAAAATACCATCAAGTTTTTGGCACTGTTGTCGGGGATTGATTTAGATCAACAATGATTAAGTGGGTGAGAAGTCTAGATCAAGCATTTTCTTTGTTTTTGTTCTCTGATTTAAGCTGAAACCAAGGTGTTTGAGTTTTTGCCTCACTAAGAAATTCTCATATCTGATATGGGTAATTTCAGTTTTCACTAGTTGTGTGTTTTACAAAATTCAAATGGAGTTCAACTCATCTTATGATCAAACAAATTTTATGGGATACTACCCTCCATCACCAATCTCTAATGGTGGCTGGGAATATCACTAAGAAAATACAATTTCTGAGCACTCCAATCCATGGAGATTTGCTTCAGAGACACAAGATGAGCAAGAAAATCATATGGGATATTTCCCTCCCCCACAAGATGATGTAAATCATTATTTTAATGATAGCTGGGAGTATCACCAAGAAACTACAAATTTTGAGCAATCCAATCAGTGGGGATATGCTAATCAAGATAATTCCATGGAATACTACCCAACACTACAAAATAATTCATGTTATTATGCTAATGGTGGATGGGAGTATCAACAAGGAATGAGAGAGTATGAACAATCAAGTGAAATAAATTATTTTCCAGAGCCACAAAGTGACTCATATTGCTATGATACTGACATAAATTGTGGCTGGGAAGGGAATTTCAATGTTTCATCTTCTGTTCATCAAGGAACATCATCATTTGATTGTGCTGTCAATGCATACATGGAAAATTGTTCCCCAATGCCACAAGATAATTCATACTGTGTTGAATTCAACAATTCTTTAAGTTGTGCTTGGGAGAATCAAAATAAAAAAGCATTTGACAATTCATACTCCACTTATCAAGAGCCATTATCACCTGAGCAAACCTTCAATTCATTCATGCAAAATTGTTCAACCTTACCTCCAAATTCATCTGAAAATTCTTCATCACTTAACTATCCCTCAACACAAAATCTCTTCCAAAACTCACAGTCCACACAAACTTCCATGAACCAAAGCCTCTCCAAGCTTGAGATCATGTTTGAAAAATATGAGAAGGAGGCACAGATATCCTGGAATGAACAGGAGAATTCATTCAAAAATATGGAAGTGCTAGTAAACCAAATGCTCAGAGCAAGGGAGGAGGTGGAAGAGCAAAATGAAGAGGCTATTGAACTAACTGAGGATCCCCTCCAAAAATCCAGAGAATTGTTGAAAAGACAAGAACAACTCATGGAGGAGCAACAATAATCCTAGAGAGAACAAGAAATCCTTCTTCAGAAGATGGATGAGCATTTGGAGAACATTGGGAAACACTTAGAACCACTAAGCAAGGAAAATGAAGACTAATTGATGGATGTGAAGGAGAAAGTGGAAGAGCAAGATGAAGAGGCTACTGTATCAAGTGAACTTTCAATGAAGAATGAGGTTGTTGAAATTGAAACTGCACTTGAGATAACAAAAGACCCTGAGGACTCACTTCCAAGGGACTTAATAGAAAATCATGAAGAAGAAATGGAGGGAGACACTCAAGGAAGACCACACTCAATTGAGGCAGAAAGTTGCAAAGAAGAAGGACTTATGGAACCACCAATTCAAAAGGCTCTTGATGAAGATAAAACTCCAATAATCACACAGCAACCAAGACTTGGATTCAAAGAAGTGAATGCAACTAACAAGAGCACCACTCTTGTCCCTGATCTAGCAAGCAAGATCAATCAAGCTATTTACAAAAGGAAGCTTGCTGAGGAGAGGCCAAGACAAGGGACAGTAGCTGAATCATCTCTCCCCTTGAAGTCATGCCTCTTAACAAACTGGAAGAAGAGGAAGAAAGTCATCAGCTACAGGTCAGTTGTTTTACTTTCTTAGTTATTTTAATAAAGAAGTTAAGTAGATTTCTCTGTATTGCAAAGAGCTAAGTTTGGTGTTGCACACCAAAATAATTAAGGGGTGAATGTTGGATGCTAAGTTTGGTGTTCCACCAAAAGTTTCATTAAAAACACATTGCACCCTCAGCATGACTAGTATCGGCTCCAAACAATCAGAGAAACTACTTAACAATTGTCATTTTTAGTTTGTTTTCTAGTTCATAGTTTGTTTTCTAGTTCATAATTTCTTTTCTTAATAAAAGTACTTGATGTTTCATGCATGTATTCTGCTGCATATAGAAGTAGGCAAGGAACTAAGTTTGGTGTCCCCACACCAACTTAAGTTCAGAGATTCACAAGCATACATGCATGCTAACTGTCTCTCAAGTGCTTGGGAAACAAGCAACTTTCAATATCTTTTGTAGGAAGTCATTCAATCTCTTGGAGGAAAAGGTACATCATCATGGACAAAGGAAGGACATAGAACCCAATAATAATGATGATACAGAGGAAACAAATGGACTCCAAGAGGTTGTACTGTTCTCTGACTGACTCTAGCTCAAATATGCTAATTGAAAGTGCAAATGTTCCCTGTTGAGTAGTTTTTTTAAATTTATTTACTGTCTGCTAGTTTGTTTGTTTTCATGTTGTTTGGGCTTGTTAGTTTAAGTGATTGATTCACTTTCATCCTACTTAAATTATATGCTTTGTTCCTCATGCTTGAATAAAAGAAAAATTATTGTGAAATAGAGAAAGAGTAAAAGTTTAGTATGATATGGGACAAAATAAAGTTATTTGGAGGTGTGTGTTGGTTCATTAGTTGATTTATAAATAAGGCTGAATATTGGCATGACTTTGTGATATGAACTTGAGTTACATTTCATGAGACTTGACAAATGAAAGTGGTCCAAAATAAAAGAAAGGAAATGCAAGAAAAATAAGCAAAAAGAAATAAACAAGGCTGGGCACCAATGGCTTGAGATTTGGATACATGCCTGTGATGCTTTTGTACAAAGATAAGCTTGGATAACTAGGTTCTGAGGGGTGCTTCGTCACCCGGCAACTTGGGTTAACTAACCTGGAATTGCCAACTGAAAATCCACCATCAAGAGCTACTTTAAGACAAAGCATTTAGTGACCCAAAGAGGTGCTGGGCATCAATTTCCAAAGAACAAAACAAAGCTAAATGCTTGTGATATGTGTGTTGATGATTGGTCATCATATACCCATTTTTCAAGCTAATTTCACTTGTTTTATTAACCTTTATGCACTTTCTTGCATCCTAAGTAAGTGATTTGGAGTGAAAATGCATAACTTCTTTAAATCAAACAACCACCATGAAATTAATGTTAACTCATAAGGTTTAAGCTGAATTTAATTGAATTTTAATTGATTTATAAGCCTTGTGAATTTAGTGATACTTTGAGTGGTTGTGTGGGTTTATTGTAGGTGAAGAAAAGAAGAAAAGAGGAAGCGTGGCTTAAGAAAGCGTGCCCAAGGAGAAAAAGGCGTGGCGCATAAAGGAGGAGTGCAAGCATTGCCCTCCATAAGGGCACACTGCCCTCTAGGAGGGCAACATAAGGAAACAAGGCTTGAGAGGCAACTCTGCCCTGCCCACGACAAGGGCAGAGCACAAATTAGGTGCCATGAATCAAGAAGAACAAAACATTGCCCTGCCCTCCTCAAGGGCAGTATCGGGCTCACCAAGGGAAGAAATTCAAAGAAAAAAGTTCACCTATGCTTGCCACAAGAATCGAACACGGCACCATGAGGAAGCAAGGAATTAAGCCTCACTTTGGTACCAAGAGAACCAAGGAAAATAGGTAGTGTGCGCGTCACCCAAGTCTCGAACACGGAGCTTTAGCCTTGGCACATTGCCCTGCCCTCCGCAAGGGCAGGGCAGCATTTTGTTGTGGCACGGCCAGCGCACCAAACTGGCGCACCAAGGCATCACTTGGCAGCACCAGCAGCACGCACAGGCACCATTCTGGCGCACCAAAAAGTTCTGCCCTGCCCTCCGCAAGGGCAGGGCAGCATCCTGCAGCACCCAAACGCGCACGCAAGCACCAACACGCACCATTTTCTGCCCTGCCCTCCACAAGGGCAGGGCAGCCTCCTGGAAGCAATTTTTCATGGGCCAAAAATTGAATTAAAAATCCAATTTAATTCATTTCTTCACCAAATCAAAAGCCCATCCAAATCCCAAGATCCAAGAATAGAAAGTGTATAAATAGGAGCTAGTTTGATGTAATTAGGACCTTTTACTTGACTTTTGAATTTTGAACTTTTGGCTTTGAACTTTGAATATTCATTTTGCAACTTTTTCTTTGAGAGACTTCACCGAGATTTTTGAGAATTTGGGAGGAGAATTGATCTCTCTTCTTCCTGGTTCTTGCTTGGGCATTTTTACTTTCCTTGTTTGAGTCTTGGGTGTTAAGAATTGAGGAAATTCTGTCTCAATCTCCACTCAAGAGCTCTTTAATTTCTCTTCTGCATAATTGAGTTCATTTACATTCCCTTTTACTGCTTCTTCTTTAATTTCTTGCTAATTGCTTTGTGAACTTGGATCTGGGAAGGCAATTGAGATCTAGACTTTGTTTTCTAGTCTCTGGAGTCCTGAGATCACATTTTCCTTTTGGTTCTACTGTGAACCTCTGCTGCGCTTAATTTTCTTACTGTTTGAGTTCTAATTGCTTCTGATTCAATTCCTGTTCTATCAATTGTTGCCATCCGATTTCTCTTTGCTTAGATTCTGATATCCCAGTCCTCAAATCCCTTTTTCATTCAAGCAATTTATATTCCTTGCACTTTAAGTTACTGCAATTTACATTTTTTGCACTTTAAGTTTCAGTCATTTAATTTCTTGTTCTTTAAGATTCAGTCCTTTTACTTTCAGTTCCTTTTAATTTCTGTAATTCTTCCCTTCCCCATTTACATTTTCTGTTATTTACTTACTGTTGGATACCAAACACTCAATCAATACTTGATTCGCTTGACTAAATCAACCACTAAACTAAAATTGCTCAATCCTTCAATCCCTGTGGGATCGACCTCACTCATGTGAGTTATTATTACTTGATGCGACCCGGTACACTTGCCGGTGAGTTTTGTGTCGGATCGTTTTCCGCACATCAAGTTTTTGGCGCCGTTGCCGGGGATTGAAATAGATTGACAATGATTATGTGAAGTGGAGGTCTAGATCAAGCACTTTTGCTTTTCTGTTTCTCTAACACACTAACTGTTTGAATTTTTGCTTAAACTAACTAAAACTTCATTCTAGCAATAGATTGAAGTTTCATTGGTTTTCTGGATCTGTGTGTTTCTTATTGTGTGTTTGTATGTCAGGTACAGGAAGAGCCTCCCCTATTCTCTCTGAAATTGACCAAAGAACTCTTCGAAGAATAAGAAGAGCTGAAAGAGGGAAGAACGTCATTGGAGAGGAAGAATCTGAGGAGGAATTCCAAGAAATGGAAGGAGATCCATCAAATCCCAATCAACCAGAAGGAGGAGCCAACAATAACCCACAACAAAGAAGAGTACTGGCTTCCTACACATTTGCAAACGCTAGACATTGTGGGAGTAGCATTCTTCCCCCCAATGTCAATGCAAACAACTTTGAACTAAAGCCACAGCTCATCACACTAGTCCAAAACAACTGTTCTTTTGGAGGAGGGCCATTGGAGGATCCGAATCAACATTTATCCACCTTCTTGAGGATTTGTGACACTGTCAAAACCAATGGTGTGCCTCCTGACAGTTACAAGTTGTTGCTATTTCCATTCTCTCTCAGGGACAAAGCCACTCAATGGCTAGAAACATTTCCAAAGGAAAGCATCAACACTTGGGATTACTTGGTGAGCAAGTTCCTTGCCAAATTTTATCCCCCTCAAAGGATCATAAGATTGAAGACTGAGGTGCAGACATTCACTCAAATGGAGGCAGAGAATTTATATGAAGCATGGGAAAGATATAAGGCACTGCTGAGGAAATGTCCACCAGAGATGTTTACTGAGTGGGATAAGTTGCAGAACTTCTATGAAGGACTTACTCTGAAAGCTCAAGAGGCACTTGATCATTCAGCTGGAGGCTCATTACAACTCATGAAAACTACAGAGGAAGCTCAAAACCTCATTGATATGGTGGCCAACAACCAATATTTTTTTGCTCATCAAAGGCAACGCCAACCATCACAAAAAAGAGGAGTAATGGAGTTGGAAGGAGTGGATTCAATTCTAGCTCAGAATAAGATGATACAGCAGCAGATTCAACAACAGTTTGAGCAAATGGCCAAAAGAATTGATGGCCTACAAGTAGCAGCAGTGAGCACCACAAGCCAACCATCAACCACATGGGTGCAAAATGAAGAAACCCAAGAGGAGCAACAGCAAGAGCAAGTCCAATACATGCACAACCAAAATCCTGGAACAAATGAAGTCTATGGTGATACCTACAATCCATCTTGGAAGAACCATCCCAACCTCAGATGGGGAGCCAACCACAATCAAAGCCAACAACCATGGCAAAGAAACTCAAGTCAGAACAATTGGAAAAGCACAAACCACAACCCCCAGCCAAACACTAACCAAAATACATACAGAAAACCACAAAATAATTACCCCAACTCTAACCATCACTTACCCAATAACCACCCAACTAACCAAAGCACTTACCATCATCCAACAACACCCCAAAACCAACCCATCTCACAAGAATCTCAGAGGATCACTAATCTAGAGCTGCTCATGGAGAAAATGATGAAGAACCAAGAATTGACAACAAAGAACCAAGAAGCCACCATGAAGAACTTAGAAAGGCAAATTGGACAAATATCCAAACAGATTTCTGTTGAAAAACCATCAAGCTCACTACCAAGTGACACCATTCCTAACCCAAAGGAAGAATGCAAAGTTGTGCAACTAAGGAGTGGAAAGATGTTAGTGGATGGTAACCAAGGAGCAACCAAGAAACTTATGGAGAATGACAATGAGCCAACAAAGAATGATGAAGCCATAAACAAGGACATGACAAGCAAGAATGTCCCAGAAAAACTCACAGAGGAAAACAACCAACCACAGAATCTGAAGAAGGGAAAGCAGATCATGGAAGAACCGATTCCAAGACAATTTCAAGGGGAGAAAAGCTTGACACCCCCACTACCTTATCCTCAAAGATTCCACAAAGAGACAAAGGATCAGCATTTCCTCAAATTTCTTGAGACTTTCAAGAAGCTGGAAATCAACATACCTTTGGCTGAGGCATTGGAGCAAATGCCTCTATATGCCAAGTTCTTAAAGGAGCTCATCAACAAGAAGAGAAGTTGGAATGAGAAGGAGACTGTAATGCTTAGTGAAGAATGCAGTGCACTCATCAAAAAGGGACTCCCTCCCAAGCTTGAGGATCTTGGAGGTTTCTTCTTACCCTGCACTATTGGAAGCCTATTCATCAACAAGGGGATGTGTGACTTAGGAGCAAGTATAAATCTAATCCCATCTTCTTTAGTGAAAAAGCTTGGCATAGAGGAGGTGAAACCAATACAGATGTCCTTGGAGTTAGTGGACCAATCAGTAGTATATCCTAAAGGGCTGATTGAGAACCTTTTAGTTAAGGTTGACAAGTTCATCTATCCGGCAGATTTTGTGATCCTGAATTCTTCAGAAAATAGAAATGACTCCATAATACTTGGTCGACCATTTTTGGCCACTGCTAGAGCTATTGTGGATATAGAGCAGGGAGAGCTAACCCTCAGGATGCATGAGGAGAGCATCACCTTGAAAGTCTTTCCAGAATTACAAAGGAATGAAGAAACAAGCAAGACAAGTAGTAACTTCCTTCCAAAGCAAGCAACCGACAAGGCAGTAGAATAGAAAAACAAGCAGCTGCAAGAAGAAAAAGGAATTCAAAAAGAAGCTGGGATGATAAACAAGAAGGAAGATATCACAACTCAAGCCACTGTCAAAGGAAACATATCAACAAGGAAGAAAAAGAAGAAAAACAAGAAAAAGGCCTACAAAGGGTGGAAGAATAAGAAAATCCCAACTGAAGGATTTTCTAAAGGTGACAAGGTGCAACTAGTGTATCAACAGCTGGGAACAAAAGATTATTACACTGTCAACCAAGTACTATCTCTTGAGCATATGGAAATTGAGCATCAAGGCACACAGAGAAAGCTTACAGTGAGAGGTGACAAGTTGAGACATCACCAACATCAACCACCCTAAAGGGAGTTCAATGTCAAGCTAGTGACAATAAAAGAGCGCTTAATGGGAGGCAACCCATGATTTAAGATTTCTGTCTTCTCTTTCATCTAATAAGCTATGATTCCCCTGAGTATGATTTTGAACTTTCATATTTGATAAATGCATACATTATTTTAGAGCATAAGTCAGACTTCTAAGTTTGGTGTCCCTTAAGGCACACCTAACTTTTGCTTTCCAAAAGAAAGGGGGCTATTCTTAGAACATATGAAAAATCATTTTGATGAAGCATATGATCAAACACTAAGTTTGGTGTCTGCATATGTAACACTGTTCAACATATCATTTCCCATTCATGAAATCAAAACCATACAGAAAGGGATCATGCATAAAATATTTTTTTAAAATACATCAATTGTAAAGAATGGTTTGCATTGCTAAGCCATCCCCTCAATAAAAGATAAGTTTGGTGTTCACCAACTTTTAGCATCTTTAATTAAGGGACACAATTGACTATCATTTCCCATTCATGAAATCAAAACCATACAGAAAGGGATCATGCATAAAATATTTTTTTAAAATACATCAATTGTAAAGAATGGTTTGCATTGCTAAGCCATCCCCTCAATAAAAGATAAGTTTGGTGTTCACCAACTTTTAGCATCTTTAATTAAGGGACACAATTGACCACGAAAAAAAAATAAATAACAATTAAACAAAACAAAATAATTTTTTTCTTTATTACAAGTTAATTGCTAACGTTTATATTAATATTCTAAGGCTAGCTGTTTTTGGTTTATTTAGGAAGAGGAGATTGCGACGAAAGCAAGGAGGGGCCACGGCTAGGATAAGCTATGTGAGGATGGTCACATGTGCCTAGAAGAATGCGCTCATGGGGAAGCAGAATTTGCATGCATGCATCATCGAACACCTAAATGCATGCAGCCAATGGGAAGAGAATCCTCGTCAAAGCCTCAACAATGCATGTAGACCGTCCATTCCATGAATCCTTTGGATGAACAACTCAATCTCAACCCTTCATGAGCACCAACGAGCTCCTTCCTCATTCATTGTGGTTTTGTTGGAAAGCTTGAAGAATCTGCCTATTAATAGCCGTAGCACTAAACGGTTTACACACTCATTCAAGCTACCTTCACATGAAAGCCATAATCCCCTCTATTCCCAAAACTAAAACAATTCCATTATCTCACACAACAGAACCGAGAATCATCCCAAACACAACACATCTTTCTTCTATTCTCACTTTTCCCTTCATCTCACCTCAAATCCAATGGCCTCCTCAAGTTCAAAAATAAGGCCGGGAAAGGAACCTATGGTAGCCGAACCTCCATCATTTGATGCAAACAAATTTAGATCCCAATTCCATGAAGGGAGATATCATAGGTTCATGGAGACAAAGAATGTCATCTATGAGAAAGGCCTTGAGTTGAGGGACGGGGAATACCCCATCATGAGGCAAATCACTAAAGAAAGAAGGTGGGAACTTTTATGTGTTCCTCTTGTTGACATCAATACAGTCATGATCAGGGAGTTCTATGCAAATGCTATAAAAGAAAACAAAGATAGTGCCCCTTACACAAGTTATGTCAGAGGAGTTGAAGTGAGTTTTAGCCCAGCAGCCATCACAAGGGCCCTAAAGTTGAAAACTATAACTTATGCAGAGCCCAGTTATGAGACCAGATTGCAGATGGAAAACAATCCTGATGAGATCTTGCAAGAGTTATGTGTGGAGAATACAGATTGGGAAAGAGATTCAAAGGGAATTCCAAGTCACTTGAGGAGGATAAATCTTACTCCTGTGGCCAAGGGATGGTATGAAATAGTGAGGAGATCTATTCTTCCTACTGGAAACGCCTCTTGGGTCACAATCAAACGAGCACTCTTAACATACTGCATCTTACATGGAGGTGAAATCAACCTCGCACAACTCATAGCCGACAGTATTCAAGAGATGGCTAATGGCACAAGCAAATCAAGTGGTCTTGGACATCCAAGTACCATCCCCAGGCTATGTGACAAAGCTGGAGTAATCTTTGAAGATGAGGACACAGAAAAAGTGAAAAAGGGGAAAGGGATCACCAAGAAGAGTATGGAAGGAATAAATGAAGAAGATGATCCAGAGGGGGTGGTAGCTCCCAGACAAAGGAGATCACAAAGAGAGGAAGGACGAAATCAAGCTCATGATGCTATAGACATGAGCCAGCTACACATAGCAATAGAAGAGCTATCTCAACAACTCATGCAGACTCAACAAGAGCATAATCTGGGGCTCCCAGCGCAATATCTAGAGCCCCATCCAGAGTTTAGGGAGCAATATTTAAAAGATAAAGAGGAACGAGAAGCTTGGCAGCGTCAAATGGAGGAGAAGCAAGAGAGATGGCAACAGCAAATGATGACTCAGCAGCAAGAATTTCAAGCACAGATTCTTGAAGGACAAAAAGAGCAATACAAGGAATTCAAAGAATCATATGATAAGCTGTACTTTACTCAAGCTAAAGCAGGAGAATATAGTCACAACCTGTATCAATGGAAGAATATTCATCACACCATGGGAGAAATTAGATATGCGCAAAGGATGGAGAATGATGAAAACATGCAAGCAAGGTTGGAGTACTTGACCCATAATTTGCCAACACTCAATCCTCAGATCAAGCCATTTGAGCAATGCCCTGAATTTGGAGCCAAGCAACAAGCAAGGTCTCGTCACTATACGGAGGCAACTTTTAAAAGATTGGAAGAAGTTGGGCTCTCAGGACTCTTAGATTCTGTCTGGGGTAGAAGATGTCCTGGTGAAGAGATCCGAGATTATTCCAAGCTAGGGAAGAGAAAGAAGAAAAAGGGAGAATCAAGCAGCAGCCACGACCATTAGAAGGTGGCAAAGTTCTTTCATACCCCTTCTTTCATTCTTCTAATAAGGAGAAGCATGTCTGAAACATGATATGCCTCCACTGTTTATTTCCTTTTTATTTCATTTTCTTGTACTTTTCTTTGTTCAATAAGTAGCTAGAGAAATGATCTGCATAATGCTTGTCATTCATCACTTAGCTTGAATTTTGTTTTGTTTCCCATATGCTTGAATAAAAGAGAATTGTTTGAATTGAAAAGTAAATATCCAATGTTGCATAAGTAGAATGGGAGTTAATGGTAGTATATATGTTTGATTAAATGCATAACTCATGAAATAATTGTTGCATAATATCATTTTCATTTAAGTGAGAGTTAGCTTGCTGTTACAAAGATTCTTATCAATAAAAGAAAAGGCCCTTGGGAACAAAAACAGAAAGAAAAGGAAGAAGAAAAAGCCAAAGTGGCAAGAAAAACAAAGAATAAAGGTTGGACACCAATAGCTTGGACCCTAGGACATATGCCTGTGGTGTTCTTGTACTAAGATATGCTTGGATAAGTAAATTCTAAGGGGTATTTTAAAACCCGGTCACTTAGATCAACTGATTTGGGATGGCCAATTGAAAGTCCACAATAAAGAGCAACTTAGATACAGAACATTTAGTTATCCAAAGAGATGCTGGGCATCAATGATCCTATGAAGAAATAGTGAGCCATGTGTCTGTAGTGGAAAGATGTTGAGTAAAAGAAAAAAAAATAAAGCCAAAGGCTACTACTGCAACATTAGACACCAAACCTCCAAAAGAATAAGCTTGTTAAGCATTATAAGAAAGAAAAGTTAGCAAGGGAGTAATTAAAAAGTGAGTCTTATAACAGCAAGTTTAGCAAGCCTTTGAGGAAAGATGTATATTATGTAACAACAACAATAATTGAGTTATCATTGTCTGCATAAAGACTCCATAAATCAAGTTCTGCTATTTGCCTAATAAGGATATGTTTTCTTTTCTTATTCATTTCATTTTCTCTTAGTTTTGATGCTTGCTTGGGGACAAGCAAGATTTAAGTTTGGTGTTGTGATGACTGGTCATCATATACCCATTTTTCAAGCTAATTTCACTTGTTTTATTAACCTTTATGCACTTTCTTGCATCCTAAGTAAGTGATTTGGAGTGAAAATGCATAACTTCTTTAAATCAAACAACCAGCATGAAATTAATGTTAACTCATAAGGTTTAAGCTGAATTTAATTGAATTTTAATTGATTTATAAGCCTTGTGAATTTAGTGATACTTTGAGTGGTTGTTTTGGTTTATTGTAGGTGAAGAAAAGAAGAAAAGAGGAAGCGTGGCTTAAGAAAGCGTGGCCCAAGGAGAAAAAGGCGTGGCGCATAAAGGAGGAGTGCAAGCATTGCCCTCCACAAGGGCACACTGCCCTCTAGGAGGGCAACATAAGGAAACAAGGCTTGAGAGGCAACTCTGCCCTGCCCACGACAAGGGCAGAGCACAAATTAGGTGCCATGAATCAAGAAGAACAAAACATTGCCCTGCCCTCTTCAAGGGCAGTATCGGGCTCACCAAGGGAAGAAATTCAAAGAAAAAAGTTCACCTATGCTTGCCACAAGAATCGAACACGGCACCATGAGGAAGCAAGGAATTAAGCCTCACTTTGGTACCAAGAGAACCAAGGAAAATAGGTAGCGTGCGCATCACCCAAGTCTCGAACACGGAGCTTCAGCCTTGGCACATTGCCCTGCCCTCCGCAAGGGCAGGGCAGCATTTTGTTGTGGCACGGCCAGCGCACCAAACTGGCGCACCAAGGCATCACTCGGCAGCACTAGCAGCACGCACAGGCACCATTCTGGCGCACCAAAAAGTTCTGCCCTGCCCTCCGCAAGGGCAGGGCAGCATCCTGCAGCACCCAAACGCGCACGCAAGCACCAACACGCACCATTTTCTGCCCTGCCCTCCACAAGGGCAGGGCAGCCTCCTGGAAGCAATTTTTCATGGGCCAAAAATTGAATTAAAAATCCAATTTAATTCATTTCTTCACCAAATCAAAAGCCCATCCAAATCCCAAGATCCAAGAATAGAAAGTATATAAATAGGAGCTAGTTTGATGTAATTAGGACCTTTTACTTGACTTTTGAATTTCGAACTTTTGGCTTTGAACTTTGAATATTCATTTTGCAACTTTTTCTTTGAGAGACTTCACCGAGATTTCTGAGAATTTGGGAGGAGAATTGATCTCTCTTCTTCCTGGTTCTTGCTTGGGCATTTTTACTTTTCTTGTTTGAGTCTTGGGTGTTAAGAATTGAGGAAATTCTGTCTCAATCTCAACTCAAGAGCTTTTTAATTTCTCTTCTGCATAATTGAGTTCATTTACATTCCCTTTACTGCTTCTTCTTTAATTTCTTGCTAATTGCTTTGTGAACTTGGATCTGGGAAGGCAATTGAGATCTAGACTTTGTTTTCTAGTCTCTGGAGTCCTGAGATCACATTTTCCTTTTGGTTCTTCTGTGAACCTCTGCTGCGCTTAATTTCCTTACTGTTTGAGTTCTAATTGCTTCTGATTCAATTCCTGTTCTATCAATTGTTGCCATCCGATTTCTCTTTGCTTAGATTCTGATATCCCAGTCCTCAAATCCCTTTTTCATTCAAGCAATTTATATTCCTTGCACTTTAAGTTACTGCAATTTACATTTCTTGCACTTTAAGTTTCAGTCATTTAATTTCTTGTTCTTCAAGATTCAGTCCTTTTACTTTCAGTTCCTTTTAATTTCTGCAATTCTTCCCTTCCCCCTTTACATTTTCTGTTATTTACTTACTGTTGGATACCAAACACTCAATGAATACTTGATTCGCTTGACTAAATCAACCACTAAACTAAAATTGCTCAATCCTTCAATCCCTGTGGGATCGACCTCACTCATGTGAGTTATTATTACTTGATGCGACCCGGTACACTTGCCGGTGAGTTTTGTGTCGGATCGTTTTCCGCACATCATGTGTGCTAAGGAGAGGCTTGAGCAAGTAAGCCCATAGGGGTGTCTCAACACCTAGCATCTTGAACCAACTGGGGTGGGAATGCTGGCTGAAAGCTTACTCTAAAAAGCTGTCTTACCACATAGCATTAAGCCTCAGCCAAGAAAGAGAACAAGAAAAAGGACCAAGCAATAACAAGTCTCATTTTTTGTGTAACTCAAGTAAGGATCCAAAGGGATGTTGATGTCTCAGCCACAGAATAAAAATCCCTAAGATACCATGAATGAAAACCCCATTTGTCAGTATTCAATGTCTCCCAATAAAAAGCTATTACACTTCTCTGCTTCTAGTAATTTTCCTTATGTTTTACTGCTTGCTTGGGGACAAGCAAGATTTAAGTTTGGTGTTGTGATGACAAGTCATCTTAGGTTAGTTTCACAAGCCTTTTTCATTTGTTTTTACTTGGTTTTCATGCATTTTTAGGCAATAAGTAAGTGTTTGGATGAGAAATTCATGGTTGTCTTGATTCAATCAAATATTGCTAATTTTATGCATTTTCATAAGATTTATTCAAGAATTGATTGGTAATATGAAAGATGTAAAATCTTGTGATTATGCCAAGACTTTGATGAGTTTGTGAAAGGAAGCATGAAAGAAGATTGAAGAAGGAGCCTGGAGAAGATGAAGAAGAACCAAAGTTGGAAGAAGAGGCAGAGTAAACCCCTGCATAATTTACTGATGCTCACGTTGGAGGGAGCGTTGGACATCCAACATTAACCCCAACGTCATAAAGAAATGAGCTTTCTGGAAATTCTGGAAAATTTCAGGGGCACGGACGCGCACATGCCACATACGCGTGGATGGGGATTTTTGGCATTGTGTGCGCACGCACACTATGCGCGCACGCGTTGATATGCGACGTTGGACCCCAAACGCTACCTCAAACGTGAAGGCCAACGTGCGCGATCTTGAATCTGGAATTTTGTGTTTGAAAAAGTACAAGGACACGCTCGCGCCTATGGCGCGCAAGCGCAAGTTCAACTTCTGAGCATCCGCGCAGACGCATACATGCCGCACACGCGTGGATGAGCTTCATGATCCAAGTGTGCGGACGCGCAGAGCACGCGTATGCATGAATAGCGGAACGTTGGCCCTCCAATGTTGAGTCAAACGCCAATGACATAAATAATTCTCTAGTTTGCTGGTTTGTTTTAAAGGACGTTTAACTCAACGTTGCCCTCAAACGTTGACTCCAACTTCAATACCAGAAAGGCATAATTGGCTCACTCTTCTCCTTAATTTCATGGCACCAATTCAATCAATTCTTGCTTCAATTATGGCCAAAGCCCATATCCAAGTACACTGAAGATCCAAGAAGAAGCCTATAAATAGAAGAATGTTTGAAGATGAAAAAAAGGCTGGCTCTGCTAGAGCATTAGGAGTAGGGTAGAATAGAAAGTCCTCTTTGAAACACCTTTAATTTTTCTGCAATTGTCATTTTCCAATATTGAATTCAGTTTATGCAATCTCAGTTTCTACAATTTTCTGCTACACTTTTCTTTCCTGCAAGTTTACTTTTTGCAACCTTGTGTTTAAAATTGTTGAGATCTAAATTTACTTTTCTGCAAGTTAAATTTTCTGCAATTGAGTTGAGTTCTAATTTACTACTTCCATTTAACTTTCCAGCACCCAGCCCCCCTTTACAATGGATGCAATTTACATTTCTTGCTATTTAAGTTTCTGTCTCATTTACATTCTGCAATTTTAATTTCCCTGCAATTTTTAATTTCTGTTGCTAAATTTCACCCAAAATGTTAGCTTGACTAAACTAATAACCCACTAAAGTTGCTTGATCCATCAATCCCTGTGGGATCGACCTTACTCTAAGTGAGTTATTACTACTTGATGCGACCTGGTACACTTGCCGGTGAGTTTGTGTGTTTGGAAATTCGTTTTTCCATAAAACACCATCAAAACCCACTCCAGGTAAATTATTTTCAGAAAAAAAATCATGAAGTCGGGAACAAGATTCACTTTCTAACTTTAGTTCCCTTTTATGTTACATGCATGCCATGACCTTGGGAGTTTGTTTCTTTGCAGGTTGAACACTCTGAGGTAACCCTTTCCCAAGATTTCGACGATCTTGTATGATCCTTTCTAGTTTGCAACCAACTTTTCTTCACCTAACTTCTATACACTGATGTTATTTTAGATCAATATGAGGTCATTCGTAGCAAAGTTTCTTCTGATGACATTCTTTTTGTACCTTATGGTCACTCTTTGCTTCAATGCTTCCTCCCTTATTCGAGCTTGATCTCATATTTCTAGAAGGAGATCGAGTTCTTCCATTTGAGCTTGAATGTTTCCTATTTCCTATTTCCTAAGATGTGTTAAAGTCCTTTCTATTTTAGGGTCAAAAGGAGCCAAGCTTAGGTTTGGAAGCGACTGAGTCATTCAACTGAGGAATCAATGAAATCACACAATCATAAAAAGCTAAACAAGAATAAGAAAATAAACGAAAACGATCTAATAGTTAGTAACCACCAATATTATTTAGATAAAGGCGTTAACTACCGATTAGTGTCAAGTGACAAACAAAAATCAAGTATTCACACTATTCACATATTCACAATCAACCAAAATCATAGCACTCATTCCGCTTAGTCTCCTCGGCAATGGCTCCAAAAATTTGATGCTCGCTGGATCGTCGGTTTGGAAATCTCTTTCTCATAAGGGAGGAAAGATGGGATTTAACGTTGCATGTATAGTACCAATCGACAAGGAGACTCACAACCAAAGTTTAGATTAGAGATGTTACAACTTAAAAACCAATTTAATCCGGAGTAGAATCCCGGGTCGTCTTTCTAAGGGACTAGTGACCACAAGTGCACAATTTTGGTTGTGAAAAGTAAGGGGGGTTTTCAATAACAAAGCAAATAATTTAAGGAATAAAAGAATAATCAAAATTGTAACTAGTGAACCAATAAAACAATTAAAAAACTATTTATGTAATATGAACAAGTAAGGGTTGAAAGTGATTGATGTGTATGTATGATTCAAAACATGAATGGAAGATTGGGATAAGCTAGGGAATCCTTTCCTTGTTGTAACCACAACTATGACAATTATGATGGATTAATTAGTCCTTAGCATTGAAGAACAAGTCAAATGAGCACAGTTGTTCTTAATCCACAAATTCTAGCTCACTTACTAATTACCTTAGTAAAAAGCCAGCATTAGTAGAAATAAGAATAATTAACAATCCAAGAATTATCACTAAATCCTGGACATTACAACTCTAGTACCCCATATGCTCATTTTTCCCAAGCCAAGAGGTGAAATTTACCTCATAATCAAAATTGACATTTTCACGAAAACTTGATGGGCATAATCATAAAACATGGCAAAATTGAAAAAATGCTTGAAACTATGAGCAACAAATGATCAAAATCAACACTAGTAACTCAAGCAAACATATAATAACCAAAATCATCAAGTTCATCAACTAAAATTCAAAGATGCAAAAATATGTATATATTAACAAAATGTCTTTAACTATAAGAAAGTGTAGCTCAAGTGTAGTAATTGAGGAGAAAATTAAGAGATACTTACAATGGAGGCAAGCAAAAATCCAAGATAAAAAATGGAAATAGCACTTTGCAAGATAAACCCTAATGAAAATCCTAAGAAAGTTGGAAGAAAAGTAAGAGAAAAATAAAACCTAAAGTCTCCTAAAACTATCTAATACTACTAGTAGTGATATGTTATGTTTCCTCAAGTGTTGCGCCTTCCATATGAGCTCTAAGCCATCAGATTTGGGCCTCCAAACCCCTTAATTCGTGAACCACGTGATTTTTTAATGAAGTCACGCGTTGGTACCTGTGCGTACACACAAGAGGCTGTGCGCACGCACACTTTGAAATGCTTTTCTCCTTTGTTTCTTCATGTTTTCTCCTACTTGCATGCTCCTCTTCCATTCTAATCAAGCCATTCCTACCTATTTCCCCTGAAATCACTTATAAAAAAAATCAAGGTATCGAATGGTATAACACCCTACCATACAGAGTCTTATGCTTAAGTCATAATTCAGAGATGGCAAGGTATTACGACCTCTAAAATAAAAATTTAGTACGTATAGTAGTATGAATGATTGATTATAACTAGGAGCCTTTGCAGAAAAAGGGGTAAGCAAAAATCGGAACTCAAAAGCGTAACACTCCGATCGATAACGTAACGAATAAGGATAACCAAAGCGAAATAATATATATATATATATAGGAGTGTCAAAAACAAGAATATCAAGACCCAAAATTCGGCTGCGAAGATAACCGGTTCAAGCATAGCAATATGTACATATGATAAAATAAGGAAAACCCCAAAGAAAACCCAAAGGGACACAAATACATAAAACCTATTCTCCAAAATCTCCCATAAGAGGAGTCATCACAGTTTGTATTATTTAATGGAGATAAAAGTATCTAAGCAAAACATATAAACCAAAACATAGCCCCGAGAACAAAGGATCTTCGCAAATCTAGAAGTCTCCAGCATGCCTCAGCGGGAAACCTCACGTCCTGCATCTGAAAACCACAAAATCCGCATGGGTGAGAACCAGAGGTCCCTAGCATGGTAATAACTTCCACATATATAATACATAATAGTAGAGGAAAGCCAAAGGCAATCCTAGAACTTCCTCCAGATAATATCAAAGCTTATAAACAAGCTAAACCATATAAGGGCATCTGACTAAAGATTCTTCAGTCTATCTAATACTTCCCTTTCCATTTCCTTCAATCCTCCCAACCACCAGCAGGATATAATATAGCAAACACAGTTCCATCAAACAAGAAATATACAAATAGGAACAATTAAGTCCGTTAGACAATTAGCAAATAATATGCAGTCAAATAAGCAATCTCAAACGATTCATATATTATGCATATGATGAATGCCTGTCCCTAGTGGCTGATGATATCATCTGTCGGTTATAGAGCCAACCCGACAAGTCCTGGTAGCTAACCATTGGACTGTGCCTCTGTCGTGTCTCCCCAACTCGAGTTATGCTCCATATGAGCTTGATCATAATCATGATCCATATCCATCACCATCACTGGCGAATATTTATCCATCACCATCACAGGTGAATATTTATCCATCACCATCACTGGTGAATATTTTGGGGGTGAGCTCGTCTGGGAATTTCACAGTGCCCGGCCACCCTGACGACATAGGGTTAACAGAGCTTCGAGCCTCAACCTGGAGCACGTGGTGGCTAGCCACTGCTTTCTCCCAGGGAAACTCTCATCTCCGATAGTGGAAGTGCAAACATTCATAATTCATTCAACAGCATATATGCATTTATTCTTAGCCATAATCATAGCTCCGCCGTAACACGGTAATAATCCAGCCATTCAGCTCACGGTTAAATCCGTAACCAGCCGTTTCATTAACAATTACAGCCTTTCGGCCCATGGTATAACCAGCACTTCCACTACCATCCTCCGCCTCTCACATAATCATGCTTGATCCTCATTGATCATTCATTTTTCCCTTGCTTCACTCGCAAGTTACCACATTCGCTAGCCCTTCTTCTCATAGCTAGACATATCATAATGATTTAAGACATAAGTGGTGAGATTGGAGGCTTAGAAGTATGAAATTTGGCTTTTAAAACTCAAAAATCAACTTTGGGATGAAAACAGGGCCACGCGTACGCGCACTCCACGCGCACGCGTGGATGGCCTCAAAAACTCATCGACGAACAAGCGTCATGCACGCTAACGCGTGGATTAAAAATTTGCCAATTGACGCGCACGCGTCAACCACGCGTACGCGTGGGTGTTCTCGTGCCCCAGGCACAACACTGGCACAGTTCTGGCATAACTCTCTGGAAAATGGCTGGGCATTAGGTGCAGCAGGATCGGCGCGCCCGCGCACACCATGCGCACGCGTGGATGGCACTTTCTGGAAGATCGGCGCGTACGCGCCAAGTGCGCCTACGCGCGGAGGGTCATTCTGCTAAAAATTTTCTAAGTTAAAAGCTGCAGAATTCACAGATTTAAACCCCAATCTTCTGATGGACATAACTTCCTCATTTTAAGTCATTTTTCATCCGTTCTTCGAACCGCATGGACATCCCGGATCCAATTTCATTTCTAAACAGATTTGGCGCAAAACAGAGATCCGTAGTCCAAGTTATGTCCCACCAAAGTATGCCCAAAAACCATGTTTTTCATAAAAACCACAAAGTGCCATTTCAAAACAAACCATTTCCAACCCTTCTCAAAATCAATTAAAATATATCAAATTCAACATCAAGCCTCCTCAACTCACACATTGACACATTACCACAATTTACAAAATCACTATCCCATCATTTTAACCCACTTCACCCAAGTGGCTCAAACTCAAACATATTGACATATCATATACTCTTCCTCATGCCAATTTCAACAACACCAATTCCAATAAATCATTATTGTACACAATCAACATCATACTCACCATCAACATGGTTCAACCCACAATTCAACCATAACCAATTATCAAGCATATATCACAACATGCATATTTCTCATACATCATACCACCAAGGCATCAATAATCATCATCACATATATGACCACATCATATATCTCAATCATTCAACAACATCAACCATTCAATGCCTATCTTAGGACCTCTAGCTTAAGTATTTCCTACCACATTACATATTAGATATGGGAAACCGAAACCATACCTTAGCCGATTTCCCAAGCTCAACCGGAGCATTTCCAAACCACTTATCCACAAGCTCTTAAGGCCTCAAAACCTCCAAAAACAGATTTTTCACCACCAAATCCCTTTTTCAAGCTTTTCAAAATCACCAATCAAGCTCCAATATTCACATATACACAACCTAAGCCACAATCATCATACCCATACACAACATCTCAATACCCAAACATCATAGAACAACAAATCACACTAGGGTTTAGAATCTTACCACACCCAAGGTCTAAGGAGACAAGATTAACCTTCTCCTTCAAGAGAGCTGGGTCCTATAACATCAAAGAGCCCAAAATCTCAACATTTTTGCTCATAAAACTCGAAAACAAGGCTGGAATTTCGAAGAGCAAAACGTGGCTTACCTAGAGATTAATTATATGGGTTTTGTAGAGCTCTCCGTGGTGAACGCGTGGCCGCAAACGGAGCGGCAATCAGAGCTCTAGATCAAAAGTTATGGTGGTTTGAAGATCAAGTGAGAGAAAGAACTTGAGAATGTTCTTCCTCCCCTCTCATCAATTTTCAGCGTGTGTGTGTGTTGTGTGAGGGGAGAGAGTGCTGAAAACTAGGGTTTTGGTTTAGTTATGTTGGGCCAAAGGCCCACTTTGGGTCTGGTTGGCCCGGTTTGGCCCGTTCGATCCAATCTTGGTCCGAATTCTATAAAATTGGTACCGAAATTCTTGTCTCAATCTCCTCTATCATATTAAGCCATAAAAATATCATTTTTGGCTTTCTAGAATAAATTCTCATTTATTGGTTAATTAGCCGTTAATTAACCGGGTTTTACATTCTACCCACCTAATTGGGAATTTTGCCCACAAAATTCAAATGCAATTACCTGAGAATAAATGCGGATAATCCGTTCGCATCTCCGACTCAAGTTCCCAAATGTGTTCCTCAACACCGCCTCGACTCCAAGCCACTTTGACTAATGAAACCTCTTTTCCATGCAACCGTTTAATACTAGTGTCATCAATTCTGACCGGAGCCACCGGAAGCGTCAAATCTTCTCGTAACTGAACCGACTCAGGTTCTAACACATGGCTAGCATCAGGAGTGTACTTCCGAAGCTGCGACACGTGAAACACGTCGTGCAGGTTCGAAAGATGAGGTGGTAGAGCTATCTGATACCCCACCTGTCCAATCCTCTCCAGGATTTGAAATGGACCAATGTATCGAGGATTCAATTTCTTTGCTTTAATCGCCCTATCTACTCCCGTGGTCGGAGTAACCTTAAGGAAAACATGGTCTCCTTCCTAAAATTCTAAGGGCTTTCGCCTCTGATCGGCGTAACTCTTTTGATGGCTCTGCACCGTAAGTATCCTATCTCGGATTTTCTTGACTTGTTCAGTAGTATCAGCTCTCATTTTCGGTCCCAACAAGCCTTTCTCCCCAGCTTCATACCAACATAGCGGAGATTGACATTTCCTCCCATATAAGGCCTCATACGGAGCCATTCCGATGCTCGCATGATAACTATTATTGTATGCAAACTCCACTAATGGCATATACCGATCCCAACTCGCCGGTTGGTCCAAAACACAAGCTCTCAACATATCCTCTAGTGTTTGGATCGTCCTCTCGGATTGACCATCTGTTTGAGGATGGTAAGCCGTGCTCAAGCTTAATCGGGTTCCAAAAGCTTTCTGAAATGCACCCCAAAACCTTGAAGTGAAACGAGGATCTCTATCAGAGATTATAGTAGCAGGTACACCATGAAGTCTCACAATTTCCTTTATGTATAACCGTGCTAGCTCTTCAAGGGTGTAGGTCATACGAATGGGCAAAAAGTGAGCTGACTTCGTCAGTCGGTCCACAATCACCCAAATAGCATCAAAACCAGCCCTAGTCCTTGGCAATCCTGACACGAAGTCCATTGCAATACTTTCCCACTTCCATTGTGGAATCTCTAAAGGTTGCAACATCCCGGAAGGTCTTTGATGTTCAATCTTTACCTTTTGACAAGTTAAGCACTTTGAAACATATTCCGCCACATCATTTTTCATACCCGGCCGCCAAAACATCGCCTTTAAATCATGGTACATCTTAGTACTTCCCAGGTGAATGGAGAATCCGCTTTTGTGTGCCTCCTTCAAAATATCTTGCCTCAAAGTGCCAACATCTGGCACAATGATCCTACCCTTGAATCTCCATAACCCATCTTTTTCTTCCGACACTCTCCACTGTTTTCCTTGCTCAATAGCCGGTAACACCTTCCATAACGCTTCATCATTTTGATGAGCCTTTAGGAGTTCAGACTTAAAGTCACTTGAGATTTCTAATCGGCTCAAACACAAGGTTCCGGATACTTCTTGAGCACCAATTTTCAGACTCTCGAATCCCTTGAGCAATTTCTCCTCTTGAAGCATCATCCAAGCCGCATATAACGACTTCCGACTTAACGCATCCGCCACTACGTTCGCCTTTCCCAAATGGTAATGCAACTCAAAGTCGTAGTCCTTCAACAATTCCATCCACCTTTTCTGCCTCATATTAAGCTCTTTCTGATCAAAGAGGTACTTCAAGCTCTTATGATCAGAGAAAACTTGGAACTTAACCCCATAGAGGTAATGCCTCCACACCTTCAAGGCAAACACAACCGCAGCGAGTTCCAAATCGTGCGTAGGGTAACTAACTTCATGAGGTCTCAACTGTCGTGAGGCATACGCCACCACATTATGATGCTGCATCAGCACGCACCCTAGACCCTTTAATGAGGCCTCACAATACACTTCAAATGGCTCATTCGGCTCGGGTAACACTAACACAGGTGCAGTAGTCAACTTTTTCGTTAATGTCTAAAATCTCTCCTCGCATTCAGGAATCCAAACAAACGGAGTGTCTTTGCGGGTTAACTTTGTCATTGGCAAAGCTATCTGTGAAAAGCCCTTGATAAACCTTCGGTAATAGCCAGCTAAGCCCAGAAAACTCCTTATCTCTGTTACGGTGGTTGGTTACTTCCAATCCATCACAGCCTCCACCTTAGTTGGATATACGGCTATTCCCTTTTCACTCACCACGTGACCCAAAAACTTCACCTCACTCTTCCAAAACTCACACTTAGACAGTTTTGCATAGAGTTTCTTCTCCTTTGGAATCTGTAACACGGTCCTCAAGTGTTCCGCATGCTCTTCCTCAGTCTTGGAATAAATCAGTATGTCATTGGTGCACGAAATTGCAATCACACTTTTTGCAATCCCGCACAACTAACCAGCAAGTGCACTGGGTCGTCCAAGTAATACCTTACGTGAGTAAATGTCGATCCCACGGAGATTGTCGGCTTGAAGCAAGCTATGGTTATCTTGTAAATCTTAGTCAGGATATTAGAAATTATCAGGATTGATTGTGAAAAGCAAAAGAACATGAAATAGGTACTTGTTTTGCAGTAATGGAGAATAGGTTGAGGTTTTGGAGATGCTCCATTTTCTGAATCTCTGCTTTCCTACTGTCTTCTTCTTCAAGCACGCAAGGCTCCTTCCATGGCAAGCTGTATGTAGGGTTTCGCCGTTGTCAATGGCTACCTCCCATCCTCTCATTGGAAATGTTCAACGCACCCT
The DNA here is from genome assembly GCF_014773155.1 of Arachis stenosperma. Classification (NCBI taxonomy): domain Eukaryota; kingdom Viridiplantae; phylum Streptophyta; class Magnoliopsida; order Fabales; family Fabaceae; genus Arachis; species Arachis stenosperma. The sequence goes on along the minus strand of NC_080377.1, from coordinate 59,656,241 downwards.
GTCACGGCACGGCTATCCATCTGTCGGTTCTCAATCAGGCCGGAATAGAATCCAGTGATTCTTTTGCATCTGTCACTAACGCCCCACCTTCAGGAGTTTGAAGCTCGTCACAGTCATTCAATCATTGAATCCTACTCAGAATACCACAGACAAGGTTTAGACCTTCCGGATTCTCTTGAATGCCGCCATCAGTTCTAGCTTATACCACGAAGATTCCGGTTAAAGAATCCAAGAGATATCTACTTAATCTAAGGTAGAACGGAGGTGGTTGTCAGGCACACGTTCATAGTTGAGAATGATGATGAGTGTCACGAATCATCACATTCATCCGGGTTAAGAACAAGTAATATCTTATAATGGAAGCAAGCATGATTGAATGAGAAACAGCAGTAATTGCATTAATCCATCAAGACACAGCAGAGCTCCTCACCCCCAACCATGGGGTTTAGAGACTCATGCTGTAAGAAGTATACAAAGAAACGTGTAAAGTGTCATGAGGTACCGATACAATGTCAAAAGATCCTATTAATAGTGAACTAGTAACCTAAGGTTTACAGAAATGAGTAAATGACAGAAAAATCCACTTCCGGGCCCACTTGGTGTGTGCTTGGGCTGAGCATTGAAGCTTTCATGTGTAGAGACCTTTTCTGGAGTTAAACGCCAGCTTTTATGCCAGTTTGGGCGTTTAACTCCAAGTTTTATGCCAGTTCCAGCGTTAAACGCTGGAAGTTCTGAGGCTGATTTGCAACGCCGGTTTGGGCCATCAAATCTCGGGCAAAGTATGGACTATTATACATTGCTGGAAAGCCCAGGATGTCTACTTTCCAATGCCGTTGAGAGCGCGCCAATTGGGCCTCTGTAGCTCCAGAAAATCCACTTCGAGTGCAGGGAGGTCAGAATCCAACAGCATCTGCAGTCCTTTTCAGCCTCTAAATCAGATTTTTGCTCAGATCCCTCAATTTCAGCCAGAAAATACCTGAAATCACAGAAAAACACACAAACTCATAGTAAAGTCCAGAAAAGTGAATTTTAACTAAAAACTAATAAAAATATACTAAAAACTAAATCATACTAAAAACATACTAAAAATAATGCCAAAAAGCGTATAAATTATCCGCTCATCACAACACCAAACTTAAATTGTTGCTTGTCCCCAAGCAACTAAAAATCAAAATAGAATAAAAAGAAGAGAATATACTATAGACTCCAAAATATCAAAGAAACATAGTTCCAATTAGATGAGCGGGACCAGTAGCTTTTTGCTTCCGAACAGTTTTGGCATCTCACTTTATCCTTTGAAGTTCAGAATGATTGGCATCTTTAGGAACTCAGAACTCAGATAGTGTTATTGATTCTCCTAGTTAAGTATAATGATTCTTGAACATAGCTAGTGTATGAGTCTTGGCTGTGGCCCAAAGCACTCTGTCTTCCAGTATTACCACCAGATATATACATGCCACAGACACATAATTGGGTGAACCTTTTCAGATTGTGACTCAGCTTTGCTAGAGTCCCCAATTAGAGGTGTCCAGGGTTCTTAAGCACACTCTTTTTGCCTTGGTTCACAACTTTATTTCTTTCTTTTTCTTTCCTTTTCTTTTTATTCTCTTTTTTTTCGAATTTTTTTTTTGTATTCACTGCTTTTTCTTGCTTCAAGAATCAATTTGATGATTTTTCAGATCCTCAATAACAGTTCCCCTTTTTCCCTCATTCTTTCAAGAGCCAACAATTTTAACATTCTCAAAACAACAAATTCAAAAGACATATGCACTGTTCAAGCATTCATTCAGAAAACAAAAAGTATTGTCACCACATCAAACTAATCCAACTAGTTTCAAGGCTAAATTTGAAATCCTGTATTTCTTGTTCTTTTGTGATTAAAGCATTTTTCATTTAAGAGGGGTGATGGATTCATAGGACATTCATAGCTTTAAGGCATAAACTTTAAATTTTATTAATTATGAATTAAGAATAAGACTCAAAAATAGATATAAAATGAAACTAAAAATAGAAAAAAAATAGAAAACAAAAATTTAAACTAGGCTCCTAATGATAGAGGTTTTCACAGAGTTAGGACTCAACAACCTTGATTTTGAGAAGTGGATGCTCCCTCAGCTTGAGAGGAGAGCTTTTGGCGTTTCCACTCTTGGAGTTCACGCCCCTGCTTCTCTTGTTCCTTCAGCAATTTGCAAAGCATGCAGTTCTGATTCTGCTGTTCTTCCTTAAGTTGCTCCATAGTCTCTTGCAACTTGTTGATAGATGCTTATAGGCTGGCCCAGTAGCCAATTTCAGGGAATTCAGGGAGGAACTCCTGCGCCCTCCTTTTGATAGAGTTGTCTTGCATTTGTCCTTCCATTGACTTCTTGGTGATTGGATGTTCAATGGGTATGAACTCATCTACTCCCATCTTTACCCCAGCCTTTTTACAGAGCAAGGAGATCAAGCTTGGGTAAGCCAATTTGGCTTCAGTGGAATTCTTATTTGCAATTGTGTAGATCTCACAAGCAATCACATGATGAACCTCCACTTCTTTTCCAAGCATAATGCAATGAATCATCACTGCTCTCTTGATGGTGACCTCAGAACGGTTGCTAGTGGGCAGTATGGAACGCCCAATGAAGTCTAGCCAACCTCTTGCAATTGGTTTGAGGTCTCCCCTCTTGAGTTGGTTTGGGACACCCTTTGACTTGGTTATCCACTTAGTTCCAGGGAGGCATATGTCCTCTAGAACTTGATCCAATCCTTTATCTGCTCTCACTATTCTCCTATTAAAGGATTCAGGATCATCTTGCAGTTGAGGTAATTTGAAGATTTCTCTTATTTTGTCCAGATGGAAGTACATAACTTTCCCTCTGACCATGGTTCTGTAGGTATGGTAAGCAGTTTCAGTCATTCTCTGCTTATCTGTTAGCCACAGATTTGAGTAGAATTCCTGAACCATATTCCTTCCAACCTTTATCTCAGGATTGGTTAGAACTTCCCATCCTCTGTTTCGAATTTGCTCTTGGATCCCCGGATATTCATCTTCTTTCAGATCAAATTTAACTTCCGGGATCACTGACCTCAGACCCATTATTTTGTGATAATGGTCTTCATGTTCTTTGGTTAAGAACTTCTCTTGATTCCAAAGGTTCTTTGGATTATTCTCTTTCTTTCCTCTTAAATTGGTTTATTTTCCCTTCGGAGCCATGACCTTGATGAATCTTGGCTTAGTGATCACGGAAAAGCACACCAAACTTAGAGGTTTGCTTGTCCTCAAGCAAAAGAAAGGAAAGAAGAGAGAGAGGAGAAGAGCAAATTCGAATGGTGTGGGGGAATGAGGAGGCCGAACTTGTTTTTTTATAAGGGGGGGAAGATTTCGAAAAATTGAAAAGAGATTTGAGAAGATATGGAGTGGATTTGAGAAAAGGGTGAGTTTTTGAACAAGATTTGGGGTTGATTTGAGAAAGATTTGAAGAATGATTTTAATTTTTGAAGATTTGAAAGTGAATGATGAAAGGTTGAAGTGTGTTTATGTAGAAAAGTATGGGTAAGAAAAGGAAAGTTTGAAAAAAATTTGATTGGAAAACGAAATCTGGGTCCCCCACCTTTCTGGCGTTAAACGCCCAGAATGGCACCCATTCTGGCGTTTAACGCCCATTTGGTGCCCCTTTTGGGCGTTTAACGCCCAGCCAGGTGCCCTGGCTGGCGTTAAACGCCAGAATCCCCTTTGTCACTGGGCATTTTTCTAAACGCCCAGGATGCTGCACACCTGGCGTTAAACGCCCAGAATGGTGCCCATTCTGGCATTTAACGCCCAAAATGGCACCTTTACTGGCGTTAAACTCCCAGAATGGTGCCCATTCTGGCGTTTAACGCCCAAAATGCCCCTTACTGGCATTTTTTTCGCCAGTAAGCTCTTTTTCTCTGCTTTTTGCGCTGAATCCTTCTGTAACTCTGTGAATCCCTTCATTTTTGATACTTGCCTCTGTAAAAACAAAACAAATGACCTACTAATGACTGGGTTGCCTCCCAGCAAGCGCTTATTTACTGTCTTTAGCTGGACCTTTACTGAGAATCACTCAAGTCTCAGTTTTGAGCATTCCTGCTCAAAATTGCCTTCAAGATAATGCTTGATTCTTTGTCCATTAACAATGAACTTTTTGTCAGAATCAATATTCTGAAGCTCAACATATCCATATGGTGACACTCCTGTAATCACATACGGACCCCTCCACCGGGATTTAAGTTTTCCTGGGAACAATTTGAGCCTAGAGTTGAAGAGCAGAACTTTTTGTCCTGGCTCAAAGACTCTGGTTGACAACTTCTTGTCATGTCATTTCTTTGCCTTTTCCTTATAAATTTTTGCATTTTCAAAGGCATTGAGTCTGAACTCCTCTAGCTCATTTAGCTGGAGCAATCTTTTTTCACCAGCTAACTGAGCATCCATGTTTAGGAATCTGGTTGCCCAGTAGGCTTTATGTTCCAGTTCCACGGGCAGATGACAGGCCTTCCCATACACTAGTTGGTATGGAGAGGTTCCTATAGGAGTCTTGAATGCTGTTCTGTATGCCCACAGAGCATCATCCAAACTCTTTGCCCAATCCTTTCTTCGGGCTATCACAGTCCGTTCTAGGATTCTTTTTAATTCTCTGTTGGAGACTTCAGCTTGCCCATTTGTCTGTGGATGATAAGGAGTTGCCACCTTGTGGCTAATTCCATATCTGACCATAGCAGAGTATAGCTGTCTATTGCAGAAATGAGTGCCCCCGTCACTGATTAGTACTCTGGGAACCCCAAACCTGCTGAAGATGTGTTTCTGGAGGAATTTTAGCACGGTCTTGGTATCATTAGTGGGTGTAGCAATTGCTTCTACCCACTTAGATACATAGTCCACTGCCACCAGAATGTAAGTGTTTGAGTATGATGGTGGGAATGGACCCATGAAGTCAATTCCCCATACATCAAACAATTCTATCTCTAATATCCCTTGTTGAGGCATGGCATATCCGTGAGGCAAGTTACCAGCTCTTTGGCAACTGTCACAGTTACGCACAAACTCTCGGGAATCTTTATAGAGAGTAGGCTAGTATAAGCCACATTGGAGGACTTTAGTGGCTGTTCGCTCACTCCCAAAATGTCCTCCATACTGTGATCCATGGCAATGCCATAGGATCCTTTGTGCTTCTTCTCTGGGTACACATCTACGGATCATTCCGTCTGCACATCTCTTAAAGAGATATGGCTCATCCCATAGGTAGTACTTGGCATCTGAAATTAATTTCTTTCTTTGCACTCTGCTGTACTCCTGGGGTATGAACCTCACAACTTTATAGTTTGCAATATCTGCAAATCATGGAGCTTTCTGAATGGCAAAGAGTTGCTCATCTGGAAAAGTCTCAGAGATTTCAGTAGAAGGGAGGGACGCCCCAGCTACTGGTTCTATTCGGGACAGATGATCAGCTACCTGGTTCTCTGTCCCTTTTCTGTCTCTTATTTCTATATCAAACTCTTGCAGAAGCAACACCCATCTTATTAGCCTGGGTTTTGAATCCTGCTTTGTGAGTAAGTATTTAAGAGCAGCATGGTCAGTGTACACAATCACCTTTGATCCCACTAGATAAGATCTAAACTTGTCAATGGCATAGACCACTGCAAGTAATTCTTTTTCTGTGGTTGTGTAATTCTTCTGTGCATCATTTAGAACACGGCTGGCATAATAAATGACGTGCAGAAGCTTATTATGCCTCTGTCCCAACACTGCACCAATGGCATGGTCATTGGCATCACACATTAATTCAAATGGCAATGTCCAATCTGGTGCAGAGATGACTGGTGCTGTGACCAGCTTAGCTTTCAGGGTCTCAACCGCCTGCTGACACTGTGTGTCAAACACAAACGGTGTGTCAGCAGCTAGCAGGTTACTCAAAGGTTTTGCAATTTTCGAAAAATCCTTTATGAACCTTCTGTAAAATCCTGCATGCCCCAAAAAGCTTCTGATTGCCTTAACATTGGCAGGTGGTGGTAACTTTTCAATTACCTCTACCTTTGCCTTATCCACCTCTATTCCCCTGCTTGAAATTTTGTGCCCAAGGACAATTCCTTCAGTCACCATAAAGTGACATTTCTCCCAGTTTAAAACCAGGTTAGTCTCTTGGCACCATTTCAGGACAAGTGATAGGTGGTTAAGACAGGAGCTGAATGAGTCTCCATATACTGAGAAGTCATCCATGAAGACTTCCAGAAATTTCTCCACCATATCAGAGAAGATGGATAACATACATCTCTGAAAGGTTGCAGGAGCATTACACAGACCAAAAGGCATCCTCCTGTAGGCAAACACGCCAGAAGGGCAAGTAAATGCTGTTTTCTCTTGGTCCTGAGGATCTACTGCAATTTGGTTGTAACCTGAATAGCCATCCAAAAAGCAGTAATAATCATGACCAGCTAGTCTTTCTAGCATTTGGTCTATGAATGGTAAAGGAAAATGATCCTTTCTGGTGGCTATATTGAGCCTTCTATAGTCAATACACATACGCCACCCTGTGACTGTTCTTGTAGGAACCAGTTCATTTTTTTCATTATGAACCACTGTCATGCCTCCCTTCTTGGGGACAACTTGTACAGGGCTCACCCAGGGGCTATCAGAAATAGGATAAATAATCCCAGCCTCTAGTAATTTAGTGACCTCTTTCTGCACCACCTCCTTCATGGCAGGATTTAGCCTCCTCTGTGGTTGGACCACTGGTTTGGCATTATCCTCCAACAGGATCTTGTGCATGCATCTGGCTGGGCTAATGCCCTTAAGATCACTTATGGACCACCCAAGAGCTGTCTTGTGTGTCCTTAGCACTTGAATCAGTGCTTCCTCTTCCTGTGGATTTAAAGCAGAGCTTATAATCACTGGAAAAGTGTCACCCTCTCCCAGAAATGCATACTTCAGGGATGGTGGTAGTGGTTTGAGTTCAGGTTTGGGAGGCTTATCCTCCTCCTGAGGAATTTTCGAAAATTCCTTTGTTTCCTGTGGTTCTTCTTGATCAGGTTGAACATCCTTGAAGATGTCTTCAAGCTTTGATTCTAGGCTTTCAGTCATATTGATCTCTTCTACCAGAGAGTCAATAATGTCAGTGCCCATGCAGTCATTTGGTGTGTCTGGATGCTGCATAGCTTTTACAGCATTCAACTTGAACTCATCCTCATTGACTCTCAAGGTTACTTCCCCTTTGTGTACATCAATGAGAGTTCGTCCAGTTGCTAGGAAAGGTCTTCCTAGAATGAGAGTTGCACTTTTGTGCTCTTCCATTTCCAGCACCACAAAGTCAGTTGGAAAGACAAATGGCCCAACCTTAACAATCATATCCTCTATTATGCCTGATGGATGTCTAATGGAGCCATCAGCAAGTTGGAGGCATATCCTGGTTGGTTTGACTTCTCCAGTCAACCCAAGCTTTCTGATAGTGGATGCAGGTATTAGATTGATGCTTGCTCCAAGATCACATAGGGCTGTCTTAGTGCAAGCGCCTTCTAATGTGCATGGTATCATAAAGCTTCCAGGATCTTGAAGCTTTTCTGGTAAGCTTTTCAGAATGACTGCACTGCATTCTTCAGTGAGAAACACTTTTTCAGTTTCTCTCCAATCCTTCTTATGACTTAGAATCTCTTTCATGAACTTAGCATAAGAAGGTATTTGCCCAAGTGCCTCTGCAAACGGAATCTTTATTTCAAGAGTCCTTAAATAGTCTGCAAAGCGGGCAAATTGCTTATCCTGTTTCGCTTTGCGGAGTTTCTGAGGATAAGGCATCTTGGCTTGATATTCTTCAACCTTAGATGCTGCAGGTTTATTCCTTACAGAAGTGGTTGAAGAAGCCTTTTTAGAGGGATTACTGTCAGCACTCTCAGGTGTCTGATCCTCCCTTGACGTCTGAACGCCAGGAATGGATGAAGTTTGGGCGTTAAACGCCAACTTCTCTCCCTTTTATGGCGTTTGAACGCCAGAGCTGGGCAGGGAATGGGCATTTAACGCCAGCTTTCCCTCCCTTTCTAGCGTTTGAACGCCAATAACATTCCTCTCTGGGCTCTTACTGTCCTCAGAGGGATTTTTAACAGTGGTTTGGTTATCCCCTGTCAATTGTTCCTTGTTTGGCTTTTTGCTCTTTTGAGCAGTGTTATTCAGTGTCTTTCCACTCCTCAGTTGAACTGCTTGACATTCCTTTGTTATCTGTTCAGATATTTGCTGTTTTGCTTGATTCAACTGCAGTTCTATGTTCTTGTTAGCAACCTTAGTTTCATGCAGCATTTCTTTAAATTCTGCTAACTGTTCTGTCATCAGGAGCAATTGTTGATTAAGCTCAATCATCTGTTCTTGAGGATTAGGATCAGTGACTACTGTCATGACTTCCTCTTTTGGAGAGAACTCATTGCTAGAGTACAAATATTGGTTTCTAGCAACAGTGTCTATAAGCTCTTGATCCTCTTCAATAGTTTTCCTCATGTGTATAGATCCACCAGCTGAGTGGTCTAAAGACATCTGAGCTTTTTCTGTAAGCCCATAGTAGAAGATGTCCAACTGTACCCACTCTGAAAACATTTCAGAGGGGCATTTTCTTAGCATACCTCTATACCTCTCCCAGGCATTGTAAAGGGATTCATTATCCTCTTGTTTAAAGCCTTGGATGTCCAGCCTTAGCTGTGTCATCCTCTTTGGAGGGTAAAAATGATTCAGGAATTTGTCTGATAATTATTTCCATGTCTTTATGCTTGCTGTAGGTTGGTTATTCAACCACCTTTTAGCTTGATCTTTTACAGCAAATGGAAACAGTAATAGTCTGTAGACATCCTGATCCACCTCTTTATCATGTACTGTGTCAGCAATTTATAGGAACTGTGCCAGAAACTCAGTAGGTTCTTCCTGAGGAAGACCGGAATACTGGCAATTTTGCTGCACTATGATAATGAGTTGAGGGTTTAGCTCAAAGCTGCTTGCTTTGATGGGAGGTGTACAGATGCTACTCCCATATGCAGCTGTAATGGGGTTAGCATATGACCCCAGAGTCCTTCTGGACTGATCAATTCCACTTAGGTCCATAGTGGATAAAGGGAACTGATATGGATTGCAAATATATAAATTTTGTTTTTTTTTTAATTAACCGAAAAATTAAAATAAAATAAAACAAAAAGAAAATAAATTAAAAATTCGAAAATTAAAAGCAAATAAGATCAAAGCAAATTGAAAACTGAATCAATTAGTTAATTAAAAAGATTTTGAGATTAGCAATTAGAAAGATATGATTGAAAAAAATTTTATGAAAAAGATTTGATTTTTGAAATGAAGAGAGAGAAAAACAACAAAATGACACCAAACTTAAAATTTTAGAAAACCAAACACAACTTTTTTCGAAAATTTTAAAGGAAAAACACAAAGAGGACACCAAACTTAGAATTTTTACGGATCAAAAAGGGACTAAAGACATGCAAATTCGAAAATTAAAAGAAGAACAAAAGCATGCAATTGACACCAAACTTAAAATATGAAACTAGACTCAACTAAAAGACTCTAAACCAACAAAATAAAACAGTCCTAATCTAAGCAACAAGATAAGCCGTCAGTTGTCCAAACTCGAACAATCCCCGGCAACGGCGCCAAAAACTTGGTGCACGAAATTGCAATCACACTTTTTGCAATCCCGCACAACTGACCAGCAAGTGCACTGGGTCGTCCAAGTAATACCTTACGTGAGTAAGGGTCGATCCCACGGAAATTGTCGGCTTGAAGCAAGCTATGGTTATCTTGTAAATCTTAGTCAGGATATCAGAAATTATCAGGATTGATTGTGAAAAACAAAAGAACATGAAATAGGTACTTGTTTTGCAGTAATGGAGAATAGGTTGAGGTTTTGGAGATGCTCCATTTTCTGAATCTCTGCTTTCCTACTGTCTTCTTCTTTAAGCACGCAAGGCTCCTTCCATGGCAAGCTGTATGTAGGGTTTCGCCATTGTCAATGGCTACCTCCCATCCTCTCATTGGAAATGTTCAACGCACCCTGTCACGGCACGGCTATCCATCTGTCGGTTCTCAACCAGGCCGGAATAGAATCCAGTGATTCTTTTACGTCTGTCACTAACGCCCCGCCTTCAGGAGTTTGAAGCTCATCACAGTCATTCAATCATTGAATCCTACTCAGAATACCACAGACAAGGTTTAGACCTTCCGGATTCTCTTGAATGCCGCCATCAGTTCTAGCTTATACCACGAAGATTCCGGTTAAAGAATCCAAGAGATATCTACTTAATCTAAGGTAGAACGGAGGTGGTTGTCAGGCACACGTTCATAGTTGAGAATGATGATGAGTGTCACGAATCATCACATTCATCCGGGTTAAGAACAAGTAATATCTTAGAATGGAAGCAAGCATGATTGAATGAGAAACAGCAGTAATTGCATTAATCCATCAAGACACAGCAGAGCTCCTCACCCCCAACCATGGGGTTTAGAGACTCATGCTGTAAGAAGTACACAAAGAAACGTGTAAAGTGTCATGAGGTACCGATACAATGTCAAAAGATCCTATTAATAGTGAACTAGTAACCTAAGGTTTACAGAAATGAGTAAATGACAGAAACATCCACTTCCGGGCCCACTTGGAGTGTGCTTGGGCTGAGCATTGAAGCTTTCATGTGTAGAGACCTTTTCTGGAGTTAAACGCCAGCTTTTATGCCAGTTTGGGCGTTTAACTCCAAGTTTTATGCCAGTTCCAGCGTTAAACGCTGGAAGTTCTGAGGCTGATTTGCAACGCCGGTTTGGGCCATCAAATCTCGGGCAAAGTATGGACTATTATACATTGCTGGAAAGCCCAGGATGTCTACTTTCCAATGCCGTTGAGAGCGCGCCAATTGGGCTTCTGTAGCTCCAGAAAATCCACTTCGAGTGCAGGGAGGTCAGAATCCAACAGCATCTGCAGTCCTTTTCAGCCTCTAAATCAGATTTTTGCTCAGATCCCTCAATTTCAGCCAGAAAATACCTGAAATCACAGAAAAACACACAAACTCATAGTAAAGTCCAGAAAAGTGAATTTTAACTAAAAACTAATAAAAATATACTAAAAACTAACTAAATCATACTAAAAACATACTAAAAATAATGCCAAAAAGCGTATAAATTATCCGCTCATCAGTCATCAATGAAGACAACAACGAATTTATCTAGAAACGGACGGAAAACTCTATTCATGTAATCCATGAATACCGCAGGAGCGTTCGTCAACCCAAAGGACATTACAGTATACTCGTAATGACCATAACGAGTCCTGAAAGCGGTCTTAGGGATGTCCTCACCCCTCACCCTTATCTGGTGATAACCGGGTCGCAAATCGATCTTGGAGAAAACTCCAGCTCCTTGTAACTGATCCATGAGATCATCAATTCTCGGCAATGGGTGTTTATTCTTTATTGTAACCTTGTTCAGCTGCCTGTAATCCACACAGAGCCGCATACTCCCATCCTTCTTCTTCACCAGTAACACTGGAGCACCCCACGGAGAGACACTTGGTCGTATAAAATTCTTTCCCAACAAATCTTCTAACTGAGACTTTAGCTCGTTCATCTCTAACGGTGACATCCTATAAGGAGCACTTGAGATGGGTCCCGCCCCGGGCACCAATTCAATAGCAAACTCAACCTCTCGGTTAGGTGGAAACTCATCGATATCATCGGGAAACACTTCCGGAAACTCACACACAACCGGAATCTGTTCCAACCTTTGATCATCACCCGAAACGCCTGCGGTTAACAACAGGATACCCTGACATTCGGTTCCAGAAAAGTTCACCATCATTGAATTCAAGTGATAATTATTCACCACGACCGACCCTTCTGTATCTTCCGGCATAAAGTACACTGACTTTGTAGAACAATCTAGCAGAACATGGTTATTAGATAACCAGTCCAATCCCAAGATAAGATCAAGACCGATCATCGGTAAGCAGACTAAATTATGAACAAAATCATGCTGCTTGAACCTAAAGGAAACTTTCGGGCATCCTAGCCTAGTTACCATGGCTTCATTGGTAGCATTATACGCTTTTAGGTCATAACCTAAGGTTACGATTTTCAATCCTAACTCATGGGCTTTCTCAAATGCAATAAATGAATGCGATGCTCCCGAATCAAATAAAGCATTTAAAGTTTGACCAGCCATTACACAGTTACCTCGAATAAGTGTCTCAGATCCCTCTGCACCCACAGCTGAGGTGGTGAACACCCGACCAGTTTGTTGTGCTTTCCCAGCACCTTGCTTCTGCCGCTCCGGACACCATGGGAGCTTACGTCCTGCCTTTCCACAATTGTAGCACAAACCCCATCCGGCCATGCACGGGACCCCCGGATGGTGACTTCCACACCTAGAACAAGCTCGAGCACTCTGTGGTTGCTTCCCAAACCTTTTACCTTGGGAGTTGTTGTTGTTGGGCCTCCTGAGAGAGCCTCCCCGCTTGAAAGGCGGACTTCTAGGTGCAAAGCTCTCCCCTCGGTTATGTGGGAATGATCCCTTATGACTTCCTCTCTCAGCAGCTGCCTTCTTCACACACTCTTTAGCAACCCCACGCTTGTTCACCAACACAGCGAAAGTTCTGATCTCCATTGGTCCCTGAGCTCCATTTCTGTCGTTGCCATGGTTGTTCATCTGTTGACCAAGAGCCTCAGCAGTGGCTTGCATAGCAGCAGCCATGTTCTCCAACGCAGTCATAAAGTTCACCGGGTCGTTAGGGTTAATCTCCGACGCACGAGCATTAGTACGACCTCTACCACGGCCTCTACCACGACCTCTACCACGGCCTCTACCGCGTCCACGAGGCGCCATCTGGTTCCTATACATACCAAACAATCGATATTAAGTTGATCAGTCTCAATATCGGAAGTTTAGTGCTTCAAGTCCCAAATGCATGCTCATGAACGTTTATGCCAATTATATCAAGTAGATATACTAACAGCACATAACACACACATAGAGAATGCATAGAAGCATAGTCAGTCCATTCCTCAGGCTCTACAGGAACAAACTGCTCTGATACCATAATGTAACACCCTACCATACAGAGTCTTATGCTTAAGTCATAATTCAGAGATGGCAAGGTATTACGACCTCTAAAATAAAAATTTAGTACGTATAGTAGTATGAATGATTGATTATAACTAGGAGCCTTTGCAGAAAAAGGGGTAAGCAAAAATCACAACTCAAAAGCGTAACACTCCGATCGATAACGTAACGAATAAGGATAACCAAAGCGAAATAATATATATATATATATAGGAGTGTCAAAAACAAGAATATCAAGACCCAAAATCCGGCTGCGAAGATAACCAGTTCGAGCATAGCAATATGTACATATGATAAAATAAGGAAAACCCCAAAGAAAACCCAAAAGGACACAAATACATAAAACCTATTCTCCAAAATCTCCCATAAGAGGAGTCATCACAGTTTGTATTATTTAATGGAGATAAAAGTATCTAAGCAAAACATATAAACCAAAACATAGCCCCGAGAACAAAGGATCTTCGCAAATCTAGAAGTCTCCAGCATGCCTCAGCGGGAAACCTCACGTCCTGCATCTGAAAACCACAAAATCCGCATGGGTGAGAACCAGAGGTCCCCAGCATGGTAACAGCTTCCACATATATAATACATAATAGTAGAGAAAAGCCAAAGGCAATCCTAGAACTTCCTCCAGATAATATCAAAGCTTATAAACAAGCTAAACCATATAAGGGCATCTGACTAAAGATTCTTCAGTCTATCTAATACTTCCCTTTCCATTTCCTTCAAACCTCCCAACCACCAGCAGGATATAATATAGCAAACACAGTTACATCAAACAAGAAATATACAAATAGGAACAATTAAGGCAGTTAGACAATTAGCAAATAATATGCAGTCAAATAGGCAATCTCAAACGATTCATATATTATGCATATGATGAATGCCTGTCCCTAGTGGCTGATGATATCATCTGTCGGTTATAGAGCCAACCCGACAAGTCCTGGTAGCTAACCATTGGACTGTCCCTCTGTCGTGTCTCCCCAACTCGAGTTATACTCAATATGAGCTTGATCATAATCATGATCCATATCCATCACCATCACTAGTGAATATTTATCCATCACCATCACAGGTGAATATTTATCCATCACCATCACTGGTGAATATTTTGGGGGTGAGCTCGTCCGGGAATTTCACAGTGCCCGGCCACCCTGATGACATAGGGTTAACAGAGCTTCGAGCCTCAACCTGGAGCACGTGGTGGCTAGCCACTGCTTTCTCCCAGGGAAACTCTCATCTCCGATAGTGGAAGTGCAAATATTCACAATTCATTCAACAGCATATATTCATTTATTCTTAGCCATAATCATGGCTCCGCCGTAACACGGCAATAATCCAGCCATCCAGCTCACGGTTAAATCCGTAACCAGCCGTTTCATTAACAATTATAGCCTTTCGGCCCATCGTATAACAAGCACTTCCACTACCATCCTCCGCCTCTCACATAATCATGCTTGATCCTCATTGATCATTCATTTTTCCCTTGCTTCACTCGCAAGTTACCACATTCGCTAGCCCATCTTCTCATAGCTAGACATATCATAATGATTTAAGACATAAGTGGTGAGATTGGAGGCTTAGAAGTATGAAATTTGGCTTTTAAAACTCAAAAATCAACTTTGAGATGAAAACAGGGCCACGCGTACGCGCACTCCACGCGCACGCGTGGATGGCCTCAAAAACTAATCGACGCGCAAGCGTTATGCACGCTAACGCGTGGATTAAAAATTTGCCAATCGATGCGCACGCGTCAACCACGCGTACGCGTGGGTGTTCTCGTGCCCCAAGCACAACACTGGCACAATTCTGGCATAACTCTCTGGAAAATGGCTGGGCATTAGGTGCAGCACGATCGGCGCGCCCGCGCACACCACGCGCACGCGTGGATGGCGCTTTCTGGAAGATCGGCGCGTACGCGCCAAGTGCGCCTACGCGCGGGGGGTCATTCTGCTAAAAATTTTCTAAGTTAAAAGCTGCAGAATTCACAGATTTAAACCCCAATCTTCCGATGGACATAACTTCCTCATTTTAAGTCATTTTTCATCCGTTCTTCAAACCGCATGGACATCCCAGATCCAATTTCATTTCTAAACAGATTTGGCGCAAAACAGAGATTCGTAGTCCAAGTTATGTCCCACCAAAGTATGCCCAAAAACCATGTTTTTCATAAAAACCACAAAGTGCCATTTCAAAACAAACCATTTCCAACCCTTCTCAAAATCAATCAAAACATGCCAATTTCATCCCTTTTCTTTGAAATCAATTAAAATATATCAAATTCAACATCAGGCCTCCTCAACTCACACATTGACACATTACCACAATTTACAAAATCACTATCCCATCATTTTAACCCACTTCACCCAAGTGGCTCAAACTCAAACATATTGACATATCATATACTCTTCCTCATGCCAATTTCAACAACACCAATTCCAATAAATCATTATTGTACACAATCAACATCATACTCACCATCAACATGGTTCAACCCACAATTCAACCATAACCAATTATCAAGCATATATCACAACATGCATATTTCTCATACATCATACCACCAAGGCATCAATAATCATCATCACATATATGACCACATCATATATCTCAATCATTCAACAACATCAACCATTCAATGCCTATCTTAGGACCTCTAGCCTAAGTATTTCCTACCACATTACATATTAGATACGGAAAACCGAAACCATACCTTAGCCGATTTCCCAAGCTCAACCGGAGCATTTCCAAACCACTTATCCACAAGCTCTCAAGGCCTCAAAACCTCCAGGAACAGATTTTTCACCACCAAATCCCTTTTTCAAGCTTTTCAAAATCACCAATCAAGCTCCAATATTCACATATACACAACCTAAGCCACAATCATCATACCCATACACATCTCAATACCCAAACATCATAGAACAACAAATCACACTAGGGTTGAGAATCTTACCACACCCAAGGTCTAAGGAGACAAGATTAACCTTCTCCTTCAAGAGAGATGGGTCCTATAACATCAAAGAGCCCAAAATCTCAACATTTTTGCTCATAAAACTCGAAAACAAGGCTGGAATTTCGAAGAGTAAAACGTGGCTTACTTCAAGATTAATTGTATGGGTTTTGTAGAGCTCTCCGCGGTGAACGCGTGGCCGCAAACGGAGCGGCAATCGGAGCTCTAGATCAAAAGTTATGGTGGTTTGAAGATCAAGTGAGAGAAAGAACTTGAGAGAGTATTCTTCCTCCCCTCTCATCAATTTTCAGCGTGTGTGTGTGTTGTGTGAGGAGAGAGAGTGCTGAAAACTAGGGTTTTGGTTTTGTTATGTTGGGCCAAAGGCCCACTTTGGGTCCGGTTGGCCCGGTTTGGCCCGTTCGGTCCAATCTTGGTCCGAATTCTATAAAATTGGTACCGAAATTCTTGTCTCAATCTCCTCTATCATATTAAGCCATAAAAATTACATTTTTGGCTTTCTAGAATAAATTCTCATTTATGGGTTAATTAACCGGGTTTTACAAATGGAATGCAAATGGAATAAAATTGATTAGGGCTATACATGGATCGATTTGAAGATGAAGGTTAGGCCTGCACATGGATCGGATCAGATATTACCAAACTTTCGATCTGATCTGCACTAAAATCATTAGATCAGATCCAATATCCATGTTTTTCATGCTTGGATCTAATCCGCAAATTTTCGGATTGGATCGAATTTCAGATATATTCGAATAAAAGATCTATTTATGAAATTTTAGGAAATATGAAAAAATCACAAAAATTTAAAAAATTCTCTTTTTCCATACCCTAAACCAAATCCATAACAAAGGAAACAAAAGTAGAATTACAATTACTATGTTAAATAACCAAAGAAGCAGAATTCCATAATTCATTAATATCTAATTTTTTAACAAATCACTGAGTCAAAATCTCAAAGTAGCAGATGCAGAAGCAAGAAGAAGCAGTAGAATGAAGCCAGAAGTAGAAGCCTAAAAAAGAACAAATGAATAGTCTCAGAACATAATGAATGGCGAGGAACCTTGAGGAACAACGGCAAAGAACACAAACTCAAGCAACTAGGTGATAAACCCCAATTTTGTGGTTTATCTTGTGCTTCTTTCGGGGGATTTTATCACCTCTTCTCATATTTATTCAATGAAATAGCATGATTTTGTAATCCTCCCTAAATTTGTGCTTAACTATGAAAACACGCTTTTTAGGCCTTAAAAAAGCTAAATTCAATTCACTTTAATTCCATTCGATGCCTTGATATGTTTGTTAAGTGATTTCAGGTTTATAAGGCAAGTATTGGATGGAAGAAGTGAAGAGAAAAATATGCAAAGTGGGAGAACTCATGAAGAAATGAAGGAACCATAAAAGCTGTCAATCTTGACCTCTTCGCACTCAATCGACCATAACTTGAGCTACATAGGTCTAAATGAGGCGGTTCTAGTTGCGTTGGAAAGATAACATTCGAGGCTTCAAAATAATATAATATTTACCATATTTGTCTACGCTTAGGGACACGTGACGTATCCGTGTGGGTTGCTGCATGTGATTCATTAAAAGCAACTCATGGCCAGCGATTTTTAAAGCATTTTGGGCCCAATCCAACTCATTTCTGATGTTATTTCATGCAGAATTCAAGCTTGGGAAAAGGGGAGAGCACTTAAATGTTGCTTAGTATTATGTAGTTTAGTTTCTAGAGAGAGAAGCTCTCTCTTCTCTCTAGAATTAGGTTAGGATTAAGTTAAATTCTCTTAGATCTAAGTGTAATTTCATGTTTTTATCTTGTTTCCTTTATGAATTCTTGCTTCTACACCTTCATTCTCTTAGTTTGTGATGTTACATTTACTTTTATGCCTCTTTGATGTTCATGCACTCATGTCGGATTTGGATCTCCTTCAATGAAATTTGATGTTTGATGTTCTTTTATTGTTGGTTTGAGTTGTGATCTTACTTTCCTTGCAATTGGTAGTTGGTAGATTTATATTTCTTGTAGTTTTACTATGCTTTCCTTTCATGCCTTCCAAGTGTTTGATAAAATGCTTGGTAGGATGTTAGAGTAGATTTTTTAGCATTCTTGGCTTGGAAAGAGTAATTAGGTAATCTTGAGTCATGGATACCCAACTTATGTTGGTGATCTAGAGTTGTTAGTTAATATGATTTCCATTGACTCTAATCCCTTGCTAATTTAATTAGTAAGTAATTAGGACTTATGGATTGAGATTAGCTAGTCTTATTAGACTTTCTTGGAGTGTGAGGATAATATGATACCTTCTTCTATCGTCCGAGATGACGTAATAAGATAAATTCTTGTTTATTATTGTGATATGATTGACTAGTCTTGTTTGACGTTCTCCCTATGTGAAGATAACATGATACCTTCTTCCATTTGTTGGAGTTGACTAAATAAGATGAATTAATCATTGTATGACTAGGATAGAAAGCCTATATTCTCAATCTTTGCCATGAATGTCTCTCTTTATTAATTGCTTTCTTTAATTGCTTACTTGATTTACTTTTCTTGCTATTTAAATTCTTGCCCCTTTACATTGTTGCCCATTTACTTTCTTGCCCCTTTCACAAATCAAACCCCCTTTGTTCCTTCATGGCCAATAATCATTCACTTCATTGCAATTCCTTGTGAGACGACCCGAGGTTTAAATACTTCGGTTAATTCTTATTGGGGTTTGTACTTGTGACAAAACCAAAATTTAATTTGATGCGAGGGTTGACTATCAGTTTGGACTATACTAACAACGGAATCATTTTGTGGAATTCTGAACTGGTGTAAATTCTCGCTTTCACTAGGTAGCCAGAACAAAGGGACAACGTGACCAGAACATATGAACTAGCAGGTCTAGAACACAAAATAATGAAGGAGAAGAACGCTTACTACGAACGAGGAACAGAGGTGGTGTTGAACCCAAATAGTGAGGCAGCAATGGACAATAAGTGATGCTGCAAATAGCGAGGCGACGAGGAACGATGCAGTGAGTAGCGAGGAAGAAATGAGTGAGGAACGTCGAGGAAGAGAGGAACAATGCAGTAAGCGACGCGGCGATGGTGCGGCTGAGATGATGGATGATGGTGGTGGTTGATAACTGAAAAGAGGGAGTATGCCATCAAAAATGGTTGGGAAAGGGAGATAGGGCTCTGGGATCTAGCCCTGCGACTTTCATTTAGGGAATTAAGATTACAAACTTTAGCCATTTATATATATGCGGATCTGCAGATCGGATCTGCGGGTACCAACTTCAAATCTATTATCTATTCCTATCAATATGTGGATAAGATCGGATCTGATGGCTTGTGAATTGGATCTTATTCACATTTTTTGGATCGAATCTAGATAAAAGATCGCAGATCTATAGATCAGATCACATCCTTGTGCAGTCCTAATGAAAGTAGCATATTAATGCTCTACGAAAAAATAATTTAATTTTAGATTTATTCATGTCTTGTTCTTTTGTGCATATGTTGAGACTTGGATTTTGCTATGTTATCTGAGGCTAGATATACAAACTGAAGTCTTTAGTTGTTGGAAACTTAATATAATATATGCTAATCTGTTAATCAACATTTTTGTGAGGTTTAAGATAAAATTAGTAAAAGTTTTGTTTCTTAGGAATAAATACAACATAATAAATTGGACTTATTTTATAATTATTGTGGACAACTCCATCAAATAGAATTTTTATAAAGATCTCCATCAAATACTTTGCCTTCTATGTATGGATCTTAAATTGAAAGCTTTCAACTTTAGTTATCTTATTCTGAAAAAAATAAAAATAAAATAAAATGAAACACATGGATAATTGGACAAGGGTAGAAATTGAGAGATACTTACAATTTTTAACTTATAAATACAAGAATCATGGGTTAATTACTTAACCAAAGTTAGATTATTTCAATAAATTTTTTTATGTTAGGATATTATAATTTTTTAAAAAAATAAATCTTATTAGCATGCATAACTCTTCAAGTTAGGATCATATTTGAGCTCCAATGATGTAACAAAGAAAAATTGGTATTGATTATGTCTTTCATAATTTCTATTGGCAGTAAAAAAATGTTGATCTTTTGAAAATTATACCCTATTCATTTATCTGAAAAAAAAAGGAAATTAGCATGTTTGATTTGTAAATGGGGATTATCATTGGAAACAAATACAATCTAAACAATGTGTCGATTTGGACATAATATTTATTTAATCTAAATTTTAAATAATTATTCAAACAACAGTAGTTTGAATTAAATTAGTTTAATTGATATTATTTATAAATTATATTATTATTCAAGTTAAAAAAATACAACTACTTTATATTTATATAACAAATTTTTTTAAAGAGTTAAAATTTAGTTATTTAAATTTGATAAGGATTTGCATAAATGAGATATGTAATTAATTATATAATGAGATATGATCAAGATTAAAAGAAGGCACAAGATCTTGTTCTTATAATTATTTCACTATAAAAAATGTCTTCAATTTCAATTTCTTGGCCGTACTTAAAATATAGAAATTTTATTTTCGTAAATAAAAACACTTGAATACTTGATAATTTTTTTATATTTATATCTTCAATCACCCAATCTTAATGTAGAGTAATATCATTTTTTGGGATTTATCCATTATTTCTTATATATTTGACAATCATAAATTTTACTTTGTTGTGTAGTTAATTTTAAATGATTGTTTTATTATGATTTGGCTTTGCATTTTTTTTTTACACTCCGTTCTTTTTAAATGTTGAGTATTATATTTTTTTAGGAAAAGAAATCTTAGCATAAATCAATATCTAAGATGCCTGATACCCCTCAATCAAAATGAAAAGATAAAAAGTGGCGTAGAATTATTTTTATGTGAAGTCATATTATTTAACCTAAATTTTGAATCAATTATTCAAACAATGGTGGTTTGAATTAGATTAGTTTAATTAGTATTTATTTATAAATTATATTATTATTCAAATAAAAAATCATATACAACAACTTTATACAAAAAAAGTTAAAAGTTAAAATTTAGCTAGTTATTTAAATTTGATCAGGATTTGCTTTATCAATGTACTTCCATCTATTTATAGATTATTTTGTTAATTCAAATTAATTATTTATCTTAATCTTATTTTTTCTATCTCATGAAACTCTGTTTATTTTAAATTTTAAAACAAAAATATTTAGTTTTTTTTTGAAATAAAAAGCTCAACACAATAAGGTGGAGCATTTAGAAAGTCCAGAGTTACAATATAAACACTAAACAAAAAATCATAGTTATCTCTGACATTGACATCAACAACTAGATGAAACAAAGCCAACCCACTATTTGTAGCTTCTAATCGACTTGGTAATAACTTCCGCAACGCATGTTTCTTGATTCCTGAAAATCCTCGTATTCCTTTCCAACTATGTATTCCAAATGATAGCAAAAAAACCAATCAGCCACCTGTTACGTTCGACTTTTCTTACAGGAGCTCCTATCCAACTCTCAAAGTATTGCTTAATGGTTTCTGGAATAGACCAAAATTTATTATAGGCGTATAACCAAGCACACCACACCTGCCACGTGAACTCACAACCAATAAATAAGTGGAAATCATTTTTAGTTTCTTTTTTACATAAAAGACAAATCATATCCCTGTGATCAATAATGCCCAATCTAATCAATCTTTCCTTAGTATTGATCCTACCAACTAACACAAATCAAGTGAATAGCTCAACTCTTGGTGGTACTAGTCCTTTCTATATAGATCTAGTGAAACTATAACTAGTAATGTCCCCTAGGAGAGTCTCAGCCTGCAAAGCCTGCACAAATGAGTTAGTAGAGTAAACTCCTGATCTATCAAATTTCCATACTATTCTGTCCTCCCTCTCACTTGTTAACCTAACTAGGGGTGGCAGGAGTACTGGTGGACGAAATTGTGATCACATCAATGTAGTACTCTTTGTTATTGTATGGAATCATTATTATGGCTCTTGGCTATGTGTGGACACAACTCCGTTCAACTTAACCAGCAAGTGTACTGGGTCATCCAAGTAATACCTTACGTGAGTAAGGGTCGATCCCACAGAGATTGTTGGTATGAAGCAAGCTATGGTCACCTTGTAAATCTCAGTTAGGCAGATTAAATGGTTATGGGTTTCGAAAATTAATAATAAATAGAAAATAAAAAGGGATAGAAATACTTATGTAAATCAATAGTGGGAATTTCTGAGGTATCCCATTATTCACGGAATTCCTCTCAGAAGTGTACATGAATTGGTTGTTTGCAACCATATCAATGAGTTCTTGAGCCTCTTCAGGCGTTTTCTTTAGGTGAATAGATCCACCTGCAGAATGGTCCAATGACATTTTCGAAAATTCAGATAGACCATAATAGAATATATCTAATATGGTCCATTCTGAAAACATGTCAGATGGGCACCTTTTGGTCAGCTGCTTGTATCTTTCCCAAGCTTCATAGAGGGATTCACCATCTTTTTGTTTGAAGGTTTGAACATCCACTCTCAGCTTGCTCAGCTTTTGAGGAGGAAAGAATTTATCTAAGAAGGCTGTGACCAGCTTATCCCAGTAGTCCAGGCTATCCTTAGGTTGTGAATCCAACCATATTCTAGCTCTGTCTCTTACAGCAAAAGGGAAAAGCATGAGTCTGTAGACTTCAGGATCAACTCCATTCGTCTTTACAGTCTCACAGATCTGCAAGAACTCAGTTAAAAACTGATAAGGATCTTCAGATGGAAGTCCATAAAACTTGCAGTTTTGTTGCATTAAAGCAACTAGTTGAGGCTTAAGCTCAAAATTATTGGCTCCAATGGCAGGAATGGAGATGCTTCTTCCATCAAATTTGGACGTTGGCTTTGTGAAGTCACCAAGCATTCTCCTTGCATTATTATTATTTTCGGCTGCCATCTCCTTCTCTTGTTCGAAAATTTCTGAAAGGTTGTTTCTGGATTGTTGTAATTTAGTTTCTCTTAGTTTCCTTTTCAGAGTCCTTTCAGGTTCAGGATCAATTTCAACAAGAGTGCCTTTTTCCCTGTTCCTGCTCATATGAAAGAAAAGAAAACAAGAAAAGAAGAGGAATCCTCTATGTCACAGTATAGAGATTCCTTTGTGTTAGTAGAAAAAGAGAGGGGAGAAGAATGAAGAAGAATGAATGGTCTGTATAAAGAGTAAGGATAGGGGAGGTGAAGAGAAGTGTTAGTAAATAAATAATTAAATAGAATAAGAAAAGAGAGGAAAATTTCGAAAATACTTTTAAAAAGGGGTTAGTGATTTTCGAAAATTAGAGATAAAATGTAATTAAAATTAAAACATGAAACAATTAGTTAATTAAAAAGAATTTTTGAAAAAGGGGTGAGATATTTTCAAAAATTAGAGAGGAAAGAGTAGTTAGGTGATTTTGAAAAAGATAAGAAACAAACAAAAAGTTAATTAGTTAGTTGAAAAAAAAAGATTTTAAAATCAATTTTGAAAAGATAAGAAGATAAGATAAGATAAGATATTTTTGAAATCAAATTTTGAAAAAGATAAGATAAAAAGATAAGATTTTTAAGAAAAAGATATTTTAAAAAAGATTTAATTTTTAAAATTACTTAACTAACAAGAAACTAAAAGATATGATTTTAGAACTTAAAGATTGAACCTTTCTTAACAAGAAAGTAACAAACTTCAAAATTTTGAATCAATCACATTAAATGTTAGTGTAATTTCGAAAATATAATATAAAGATGAGAAAAAGATTTTGAAAATTAATTTTTAAAATTTTCGAAAAATAAAAAAAAATGAAATAGATATGATTTTTGAAAAAGATTTTGAAAAGATAAGATTTTTAAATTTTTGAAAATTTGACTTGACTTGTAAGAAACAACTAATTTTAAAAATTTTTGACCAAGTCAACCCAAAATTTCGAAAATTTGGAGAGAAAAAAAGAAAAGATATATTTTTAATTTTTGAATTTTTCAATTTATGAGAGAGAGAAAAATAAAAACGTCATTTTTGTGTTTTTCTCTTTTCTTTATGGATCAAAACAAAGAATACATGCAAGAACACTATGAATGTCAAGATGAACACCAAGAACACTTTGAAGATCATGATGAACATCAAGAACATATTTTTGAAAAATTTTTGATGCAAAGAAAACATGCAAGACACCAAACTTAGAAATCTTTAATGCATGGACTCTAACAAACGAAAAATGCATATGAAAAACAACAAACAACACAAAACAAGAAAACATCAAGATCAAACAAGAGGACTTATCAAGAACAACTTGAAGATCATGAAGAACACTATGAATGCATGGGATTTTCGAAAAATGCAAGAAAAATTTTTAAAGCATGCAATTGACACCAAACTTAAAAATTGACTTAAGACTCAAACAAGAAACACAAAGTATTTTTTATTTTTATGATTTTCTAATTTTTTTTGGATTTTTATTAATTTTTTCGAAAATAAAGTTTAGAAAAATAAAAAATAAAAGAAAAATTTTGAAAAAAGATTTTTGAAAAGAAAATTACCTAATCTGAGCAACAAGATGAACCGTCAGTTGTCCATACTCGAACAATCCCCGGCAACGGCGCCAAAAACTTGGTGGACGAAATTGTGATCACATCAATGTAGTACTCTTTGTTATTGTATGGAATCATTATTATGGCTCTTGGCTATGTGTGGACACAACTCCGTTCAACTTAACCAGCAAGTGTACTGGGTCATCCAAGTAATACCTTACGTGAGTAAGGGTCGATCCCACAGAGATTGTTGGTATGAAGCAAGCTATGGTCACCTTGTAAATCTCAGTTAGGCAGATTAAATGGTTATGGGTTTCGAAAATTAATAATAAATAGAAAATAAAAAGGGATAGAAATACTTATGTAAATCAATAGTGGGAATTTCAGATAGGCGTGTGGAGATGCTAGAATCCTTTCGAATCTCTACTTTCTTATTGCTTTTATCCAATCCTTCTTACTCCTTTCCATGGCAAGCTGTATGTAGGGCATCACAATCATCAATGGCTACTTTTAATCCTCTCGTAAAAATGGTCCTATGCGCTGTCACTGCACGGCTAATCGTCTGGAGGCATCATCCTTGTTGATGGCTACATCCCATCCTCTCAGTGAAAACGGTCCAAATGCTCTGTCACAGGACGGCTAATCATCTGTCGGTTCTCAATCAGGTTGGAGTAGAATCCCTTGATTCTTTTGCATTTGTTATCACGCCCAGCCTTCAGGAGTTTGAAGCTCGTCACAGTCATTCAATACCGGAATCCTACTCGGAATACCACAGACAAGGTTAGACTTTTCGGATTCCCGGGATCCTACTCGGAATACCACAGACAAGGTTAGACTTTCCGGATCCCCATGAATGTCGCCATCTATCTAGCTTATACCACGAAGATTCTGTTGGGGAATCTAAGAGATATGCGCCTGGCCTAAGGTAGAACGGAAATGGTTGTCAGTCACGCGCGTTCATAGGTGAGAATGATGATGAGTGTCACGGATCATCACATTCATCAAAGTTTTGTGCAACGTATACCTTGGAATAAGAATAAAAGAGAATTGAATAGAAAGTAATGGTAATTGTATTGAAACTTGAGGTACAGCAGAGCTCCACACCCTTAATCTATAGTGTGCAGAAACTCCACCATTGAAAATACATAAGTGAAAGGTTCAGGCATGGCCGAATGGCCAGCCCCCTAAAACGTGCTCAATGGCCTCCTAAGATGAAGAATAAAACAAAACTGAGACCAAAGATGAAACGTGGTCAAAAGACGTCTAATACAATAGTTAAATGTCCTATATATACTAGACTAGCTACTAGGGTTTACATGAGTAGGTAATTGATGCATAAATCCACTTCCAGGGCCCACTTGGTGTATGCTTGGGCTGAGCTTGATCTATTCACGAGCTGAGGCTTTTCTTGGAGTTGAACTCCAAGTTATAACGTGTTTTGGGCGTTCAACTCCGGATCATGACGTGTTTCTGGCGTTTAACTCCAGACAGCAGCATGTACTTGGCGTTCAACGCCAATTTACGTCATCAATTTCCGAATAAAGTATAGACTATTATATATTGCTGGAAAGCTCTGGATGTCTATTTTTTAACGCCGTTGAAAGCGAGCCATTTGAAGTTCTGTAGCTCCAGAAAATTCATTTTGAGTGCAGGGAGGTCAGATTCCAACAGCATCAGCAGTCCTTTTGTCAGCCTTTTTTCAGAGTTTTGCTCAAGTCCCTCAATTTCAGCCAGAAATTATCTGAAATCACAGAAAAACACACAAACTCAGAGTAAAGTCCAGAAATGTGAATTTAACATAAAAACTAATGAAAACATCCCTAAAAGTAGCTTGAACTTACTAAAAACTACCTAAAAACAATGCCAGAAAGCGTATAAATTATCCGCTCATCAAGTACCCGAACCCACGGGTATCCAACCCACCCCAACCCGGTCGGGGCGGGTTTAAACCCGACCCATAGCAGGGTGGGTTTTGATCGGGGCGGGGCGGGGTCGAGGTTAAGCTAAACCTGCCCCTACCCACCTCGGAGTACATATATATACACAATTTTAAGTTTCTAGGGTTCCTAATCCTCACAGCCACCACTGTACTCATTTCATTTATGCGTTCCTTTAGCCCCAACCCTAGTAGAGAAGACTGAAGAAGGAAGGAAAGTCACTTCCTCTTCTCCCCAGTGAACCTCAGATCTGGTGACCTTCACTGTGCCGTTGAGCCTTCCGCCGACTTGTCGCCGTCACTACGCTGCCGTCCTGCCGAGTCCGTCGCTGAGTCGCTGCCGCTGCGCTGTCATCCTGTTGGCACCGTATCGCGGCGCTACCAAACACTCGAATCTTCTCATAGTTGCTACACTACCGAAGCTACTGAGTACTGAACCAGTGAACCCCTCTTTCTCATCGTCTTTCTCTAAGTGGTAAGTTCCCCTGTCTCTGTGCAGCCCTCTTTGATCAGATTAAATCAACATCCAAGAAGCTTAATATGTATATATATATATATATATATATATATATATATATATATGAGATAAAATATAGAAAATTAATTTTTTTTAACTAGTTAAGTATAATCAATTTTTTATTGTAATAGTCATTTTAGTCGTACCAAATTTTTTTCCTTCATAGATTGCATACCATTGCTTAGATGAAGAATTTTTCCTTCACATTATGCGTATTAGTGTATACCATTGCTTGACAAATTAATTATTATATATGGCATTATTACAAAAGATATATGTACCTCAGCATTTTCCAAATCATTCCAAAGCCGAAGAATAGTTGCCGAAGAAGAAATTATATCTGTAGCTTTAATTATTTTTAATTTCATAGTTTTGGTTAGAGTTTGACTAGTTAAAGTTTTTATTGTTTTCTCTTGTGATTGAAATTTTGTGTTTGAAAAATTTTTTAGCTGTTCCTTTTACAGTGCTGTGTTTTGGTCAATAACTCATATACCAAATTGTTTTATTTTTAGTTGGTAGGTGTGTGTCTTTGATTTTTGTTTGACATTTTCTTTTCAAATGGGATGTGGGTTTCACACTCTAACCACTGCAAATTAAAGAAAAAAGAGTTGTTACTAGATTTGTTTCTGCATTTTCCTTTAATACCATTTACTCAATTTGTTATTTTTCTGCTTAAAGTTAGCAACTTACGGGCTTGATGGGGTTAAAATTTTGAACTTTTGTGCTATCACTACAACATTTTTGAGCTATTGCAACATGTGCGATAAATAACCCTTAAAAAGTGTTGTCTAAAGTGGTTAAAAGCATCACTTAAAATTTATTGCAAAAAAATAAAGCTAATACAACACTTTGTTAATAAGTGTTATTTTTGATCAATTTAAAAAATATATAAAAAACGTTGCTTTAATAAATTAAACAAACAACATGTATAATATTTATATATTACACTTATCAAATGTTGCTATATTAAATATACAAAAACAACTATTATAAAAATAATATATTACTTTTTTTAAAAGTTGCTTCTAGATTTATTTTAAACTTCACGTTTTAAGTGTTGCTTAAAATTTGTTAATATTTTAAAAAAATAAATTATATTATGTAGAGAAAGAGAAAAAGAGGGAGAAGAAAACCCCAATCCATTCCAAATTTCGTTCCTAAAACTACAACCCTAACAAAATTCCTAAAATATTTCAATTAATAAAATCACAAAATCCTCAATCCATTCCAAATGTTTCGTTCCTCTGTTGTTCTTCAATCCATTCGATGATGACGCACGTTTCTTTATTGAGCTTCGATCTCAATCTCTGCTCGCTAATGAGCTTCGATTTTTTCTTCTCGTGAATGTGCTTCGATCTTCTCTGCTCGTCAATGTGCTTTGATCCTCTGCTCCTCTCCTCGTTGAGCTTCGATTCTCTACTCATTAAGATTCGATCATCTGCTTGTTGAGCTTCAATCCTCTACTTCTCTTTTCATCGAGCTTCGATCCTCTCTGCTCGCGTTCATCACCGCCAGTCACTGTTCGATTATCACTGCTCGTGTTTTTGGTGAGATTCTCGTTTTTGGCATTCTTCTGCAAGTATTGATGATTCTACCGTTCTTTTTTCTGCTCTATTTTAGCACCTGTTTACATATCCTTCCCATTGACAAGTTTAGGTCATGCAAATAGCATTCCTGTTGTTACTTTGAATTTGAATTGTTTGAGATTTATTTCACTTTAGATTTGTTCCTTATGCCTTATGTTTGTTATATTTATCACTAAGCTTGTTATTCAGCTTTGCGCTCTTTCTGTTTGTTATATTGTCTCAGTCATTGGTTACTCTTTCTTCTATCTTTTATTTTTCTCTAAGTACAAATAAGTAGTTTCTTATATTAAATAGTGAGAAATGTGACCTTGTTTTTCTTTTCCTTAATGTTTCAGGAATTTCATGTAACTCAATTAGATTACAGAAAGGCTATCTGCAGATAAATGTGAGGTATGTTCCTTTTGTCTTTAAATATGTCATTTAATTTTAATTTTAAGAAATTTGAAGAATAAACTCTCAGTTGCTGCAATTTTATAGGCAGATTTGTTAAGAAAGAAATATAAGGAGAAGTACAAACATTGTAGCGGAAATAACATCCAAATTGATTGTTGAAGAAGCTAAATTTCGTGATATACTGGTAATTAAAAATTTGTATTATTATTTAGCAAATAGTAAAAGGATTTTAGGGAAGAATGAATTGTTATTAGCCTTGCTTAATGGATATAAAGGTAATTATAAATGTAAGAAGAATGAGATTTTGCAGCGGGAAGGGAGAGAAGAAAAGGATTTTCCTGTGGTCTGAGGTTCTTCTTGTGAGGATTTTGCTCCTACTTAATTGGTCTACTTAAAGAGCTTTTGTTTTTAGTAATTGATTGTGTGGGATTGGCTTGGTTTTTTCTAGTTTTGAAATTTTGCTGAAAATGAAGCTTTCTTCAGCTGATTTTTGTCCTCTACCTTCGGAAGGTATGTTATGTATACACTCTTGTTTGCATATTCTTCTTCATTGTTCATCTCCCTTTCTATTCTCTACTATTTTGGAGCTAGTTATTGTTGCATACCAGTGTTAACGGGGGTGAGAATGCTATTCTCTTTTAGATCTTGATGGACTTTGGTTGCTGAGAATTTTGTTTCTCTAACGTGATTTGGTTTGATTTGCTCAGCGCCAAGCCTTTTGTTGTTTATTAAGATCATGGTTTTGCTAATGAATATACCAAAATCAGTTAGTGCTCTTGACGAATTTAGGTGGCAGTTATGAACATTCTGTTGGATATTCATGGCATTGTGATGGCTGTTATTAAGATCATTGGTTAATGTACTAACTGAAAATATATCACTTGAAGATTTGAAATCAGAAAATTAGATTCTGCTGAATATGGAAGTATGCTGGAAATTCAAGAATTTAAAATAGAATATGAAATTGGTTAGAATAATCATGCTTCTCACTATATTGTGGAACTAATAATTAATTCAAACATAAAAGGTTTTTGAGATTTTTGAGCATATTTATCTGATGATCATCATTCATTTCTGTTTAATTTTCAACACAGTTCATCTTATCTTGTTGCTTTCTTCTTAACGGAAGGACCTTAAACTTCTCTCTCTGTGTTCTTCGCATTGTGTTGGTTACTTCTCTCTGCATTTTGGGTTCGTCGCTGCTCGCCTCACCTCGCCGTTGGGTTCGTCCCTACTCGCATTGCCATCTGTTCATCGCTGCTCGCATTTAAAGCTTCTAATTTTTGGTCTTCTCGCTTCCAATTTTCTCGTCGCCTTCTGCTCTCGACAGCTTCTTGGCTCCTTGCTGGGTGCTGATCTGCTCTGCACCGTCGTGGTGCATCACATGTAGGCTCCTTGCTCTGTTCTATTTTCTTATGGCAGAAGTTAATGAGAAATTTTAGTTCTGCAATTTTTCTTCATTCATGAGAAATTACTGCTTAATTAATTCTGGTCCTGTAAAATCACTACAATATTTCATTGTTATGATATATTTATCTGCCTCTGATTTAATCACTAAATGATGGCAATTTTAGGGCTTGGAATTCAATTATTGTTGGTAGAATCTCAATTCGGAAAGTTAACAGTGGATTCATTGTTATTGTAGGTGTTGGAGTTGGCTGGGAATTCTTTCAGTTTAATTGAGTTAGCGCTAAGTTTTTCGCCATGCTTCCAATTACGTTCACTTCTTTTTTTCTGCTTCTCTCTTTTTGAAAATTTTGTAGGTTTGCTTTCATAGCTACAATATTTTCAAATTCTTCTCAAGAGCCATTTACAGGCATTTCCCTTTATTCTTGCTTTCACTCATTCCAAATATCATGGACTTCTTTTCTTTTACCAACATATTTTCTTTATTTTTCTAGTCATTGCAGAAATATAGACTTGGGAAAGCCAACCACAACTTGAAATCTGTTCTGGCAACAACAAACATGAAGGTAACTTGGTTATGGCTTCTCAATTATTATAAATAGATTCTGATTCTGACAATGACACATAAATCATGTGTCTTCTCATTACAAGATCCATATTCAGATTCAGATGTTAGTAGAGAGAATGCAGGGTAATGTGTTCTTCTCTCAGATCTTGAACATTAAAACACATCATTAATTAATAGGTAGCATACATACCCCACCAATGGAAATTGTTTAGAGGGAAAAGAAATGGCTCTTTCCTAGAAAATGTGTAGCATTTGTACTATGATTTATAGCCTTATAGGCCAATGGATTTTGGTCAAGAAAGAAAGAAAGAATATGAGTAAGGACTAAATTAATGGTTCAAGTACGTGGTTGTTGTTCAACTAGAAAGAAAGAAGAACCTGATTTTGATTCAATGAATTTGTAGAAGAGAAAAAAATGGAGGATTCAGGAGTATGTGGAGAAGGGAGAAGAAAAGTAAAACCCAGGTGGTATATAAATGAAGGTGGTGATGAAGGGGGACAAGAAATTAAAGGGCTTATTAATTAAGAATAGTAGTTTCTTTGTGTTTTTTTAATTCATGATTGCTCTATTTCCTCTATTCAAAGCTATTATTATTTTGTGATTGGAGTCTTCTTGATGAATGAATATTGAAAATGATTTTCATTTTCCATCCGTTTAAAGTAGAAAAGAAAAGATTATGGATTGGGGTAGTGGCTCACCAACTTGCATTGAGAGGTGTGGCAGAGTGCAAGTTGTTGAGTGACACCACCCACCTAATATTTAGGGTGATCCTGTTTGTGACACATTTTACAGTAAATGGTATTCTCCGAGTTCAAGTTCTTGGATGGATTTGTGTCTCCATTTCGGTCACTATTTTTGCAGCACCTCTAAGCATTGTGGTCAGTAATTAATTATCATTTAATTTCATTAATTTCTTAATATCATACTTGTTATTAGCTTTGTGATTAATTATTATTGTATGTGATGCAGGCACATGTTATAAGAACAAAGAGTGTTCAATTTATGCCATTCAATTTGTCATTTTTTCTCACATTAAGTGCGGTTATGTGTTTTGCATATGGTTTATTTCTCAGTGATATATGTATTGCCGTAAGTACACCAGCTTTATCAGTTTGAATATAAAGTTAAAGAAGGGAAGGACAATCAAGAAAAGGTCGCCAAGGTGTGTGTCTACTATTTTATTTTATTTTATTTTTACATTCAATCAAGGTTTTTATGACTTTTCTCTTGTGATTTTCATGAATGCAATGCAACTTCTCTCTTCCTTCGGTGTATTTGGGTCGAGTCTTTCTTTGATTCCGTCTTGCTATTATGTGTTTAGGGAGAGTCTAGTTTATTTAATATATATATATATATATATATATATATATATATATATATATATATATATATATATATATATATATATATATATATATATATAGAGGTGGATATGATAAAGAAGATAAAGCAGCTAGGGCTTATGATTTGGCTACATTAAAGTATTGGGGGACATCCACTGCTACCAATTTTCCTGTAATTTACTCTATGTATCTTGATGCTTCACTTCAATCAATTAATTCTATATATTATTCTGTATCTATCACTATTTTTACAGATCATCATGTATTTGAAATACTAATTGAATTTTTTAATATATATTTTAATTAGAATTTTATTATTAGTTATTTTGTCTCTTTTCTAATTTTTTTTTATTGTGTATAAATTTATTTATTAATTAAAATAATTACACATGAATGAACAAAAAAATTTATTGTATATTTTATTTTTTTGTATTTTTATTACAAAAGTAATTTTTATTTTTATCAAAAAGGCAATCCTTCTATTAGTTGCATATTTTATATATTAGACAACACTTGTATGGTTGCATATCCAAAAGAAAAAGCAACACTTATATAGGTTGCATATCCAAAAGAAAAGGCAATACTTTAAAAGGTTGTATATTTAAAACTAATAGGCAACACTTTAAAGTATTGCAAATTCAAATTTATAAGCAACACATAAAAAGGTTACATTTTATTGTAAATAGGCAATATTTTTTAGTAGTGGTCAAAATATAAGAAAAGATAACATTGCAAAAGTGTTGTCTCAAACACACTTTTGAAGTGTTGTTATTTTTCAACTAAAGGCAACACTTACTAAGTGTTGTAAGTGTTGCTCTCAAAAGCAATGCTTTTGAAACAAAAAGGTGTTGCCTTGATCTAAGGCAACGGCTGCATATGCAACGCCGCCTAAAAACGTTGCCTTAGGTCCAAAAGTATTGCCATAGATCAAAAGCAACCTTTTGTCAGCCTTTAGGTAACACTTTTTAAATGTTGCCTCAACCTGAAAATGTTGTAGTGTATTTAGTTCAATTTCTATGTCAATTTGTCTTTAGTTCATATAATGAAAATACTTTATATGATTTGTGTTTTCAATGTAGGTTTGTTAAGATAATTTCATGGCTAGTAATGCTAGAGAAGACACACAAAGCAATAATATTGCTCCTACTGATAATGAAGTTGAAGTTCAGAGTAATGCTAATCCAACTTTAGAAACTCCACAACTAACGGATAATAATGCCTCAAATCCAGAAGGATAAACTCCTGTTGAAGGTGACAATAAGGCTAATGTTAAGAGTCTTATTGGGAGTATTTTGATTGTTTAAAAGTTGAAGGTGAATGGAAGGCAAAATGCAAATTTTGCAAGAGTGTGCTTAGTGCAAATATGAAGAATAGTACTAAGTTATTGAGAAACCATGTGGACCGCTATTGTAAGAGAATAAAAGTGGTGAACTCAAGGCAATCATCAATTGTTAAATCACTAGCAAAACAAGCACAGGTGCAAAAAATAAATGAAGATGGCTTTGTGTTTGATCCTTCAAAGACAAGAAAGTGTGTCGCTGAAATGATTGTCCTGCATGAGTATCCTTTGAGTTGTGTGGACCACCATCGACTGAGGTACTTCATAAACTTCATAAACTTCTATATATTGTGTTGTCTTTGTATGTTGACATATAAAATGCATGCATGTTTGTTTTATTTTTCAGCTTTTGTTATGTTCCTTGTCCCCATACAAGTGAAGTTCTTACTCAAACATTGATGAAAATATTGTTAGAATGGAATGTTGATAGAAAACTGTCTATTGTTATATTGAATAATTGTTCTACTAATGATGCTATGATAGATGAATTGTTGGGTCGGCTAGATTCTTCATTCTTGATGTTGGGAGGTAAATTGTTGCATATGCGTTATTGTGCTCATATATTGAATTTAATTGTGATGGATGGTTTGAGTATAGTTAAGGAAAGTATTGAAAATATTCGTAGTAGTGTATTGTATTAGACTGCAACACAGAAAAGGAACGAAACTTTTGTGAGTTGGTGTGCTAAAATAGCGATTTCATTTACTAAGAAATTGGTTCTTGATTGTCCGACTAGGTGGAACTCAACTTATTTGATGTTAGACACTGCATTGTTGTATAGAGCTATCTTTCCTAGGTTAAGACAAAAGGAACCCCAATATAAAAATTTGCCATGTAATGATGAGTGGAAACTTGCCAAGGAAATATGTGATAGATTGAAGTTGTTTTATGATGTTACTCAACTATTTTCTAGTTCTAAATTTTCGACTGCCAATCTTTATTTTACTTTGGTTTGTAAAATAAAAGTCTCATTGGATGAATGAAAACTTTCTAGTAATTCTTTAATTGCTAATATGGACATCTAGTATGAAGAAGAAATTTGAGAAGTATTGGGATGAGATTCATGGCATTATGGGTGTTGTTGCTGTTTTAGATCCTAGGTACAAGATGGTTGGGGTTGAATTTTAATTTGGAAAAATGTATCCAGATCCAATAGAATGTTCCAAGCAAGTTGATAGAATTTATCAGTTGTGTAATGAGTTGGTTAATGAATACAATAAAAAAAATGAGTTCTGATGTGTCACATGTTGGTACAAAAGAAATTGATGAAAGTGGAAATATAAGCATATTTGGAGGTGATGATTATATGGTGTATCTTAAAAGAAGAAAGATGACAAGGGGTTCATGTGTGAATGTTGAGTTTGATCATTATCTTGAGGAGGAAATTCATCCTCCAAATGATCCTAACTTTAATGTTTTGAAATGGTGGAAGAACAATCAAATGAAATTTAAAGTTTTGGCAAAAATAGCCAAGGATATATATGTCATTCTGGTATCCACTGTTGCTTCTGAATCTGTTTTTAGTACAAGTGGTCGTGTGATTTTTCCTCATCGCGGAAAGCTTAAAGAAAGCATAATTGAAGCTTCAATGTGTGGCCAAAGTTGGTTGTGGGCAGATTTAGGGAATAAAGGTGACATATTACTTAATATTCATTTATGTTAATTTTTTTCATAATAGTAATTAGTTTATTAATTGCTATCTCTTTTGATTTTTAGGTTTAAATCTTGATCTTCAAACCTTCAATGATGATGAAGATGTAGAAAGTGATCAAGAATAAGGATTGAAGACTTTTTAATATTTTAATGATGTAATTTCTTTATGTTTGTATTTTAATTTAGTTATTTGACATTGTATGAACTTTTTTAAATTTCAAGTTATTTGACATTGTATGAATCTTATGTTTGTATTTTAATTTATTTATAAATTTTAAGTATGTATCTTAATTTATATATGAATGTATAAAAATTAAAATGTCATTTAATTTTTATAGGGGCGAGTAGGGGTGGGGCGGGTATCCGTGGGGGTGGGCTAGGGTAGAGTCACCTACTACCCGCGGGTAGGGGTGGGGCGGGTAGTAGTAGAATGCAAGGAGGGTGGGGCGGGGTCGGGTAGGGCAAAAACCTATCCCAACCCGCCCCATTGCCACCCCTAAACCTGGCAGATTGTAGAACTCCATGAAGTTGGTTAACTAATTCTAACTCCCATTGGAATAGTACCCTTCTCCAATGAAAGTTCCATATCCACTCTAGTCCATCCCAGAACCCACAGTCTCCTATTACAGATCTGACATAATTTAAAACCGATAAAAGTCTTGAAAATACATCCTGCAACACATCACATGGTAGCCAATTATCTTTCCAAAAACAAATTTTTCTAGCATCTCCTAACTTTAATGATAAGCCTTTGACAAAAATATTTAGTTACTAAATGATTTCTAGTTTTTAGCTTTATAAATACATTATATATAACATAATTTTAACATGATTCCCAAAATTGTAAAATTACACTAATACCACTCTAACTTCTACCTTCACATCTAACTTCTACCTTCACATTGATATAGAGTTAACTCTAATGATAACCCTTTGACAAAAATATTTAGTTACTAAATGATTTCTAGTTTTTAGCTTTATAAATACATTATATATAACATAATTTTAACATAATTTCCAAAATTTTAGAATTGCACTACTACTACTCTAAGTTCTACCTTCACATTGATATAGAGTTTGAGCCACTGCAACCAATTAGGTATTATGGATGACCAGTTAGGTATCATGGATGATTAGCCAAGTCTCCTCCAAATTTTGTTTTCACTTTTGGTATATTTTTATTTCTCAATCTTTGGAATTTTTTTCTTTATTCTTTATTTCTTTTCTGTTTAATGTTTTTCAAGTCCTGTTTGGAGTCTTTCTCTACATCTATTTGGTTAATGGGGATGGCTATCAATTTCTTTTTATACTCTGATTTTTTTAAAAAATTATGAGGTAGTTGTTAATTTTCTTTTCTAGTTTATTTTCTAAGGTACAAACGTAAATATAGTTGTCAGCCAAAACTACAAATGTTTGTTTATGTCATTGTATAATGTATTTTTTCTTTTAATTAGAAAAAAGATTCACACATGATAAAAATAGTTTCACTATAAATATATATCATTTTTATAATAATTTTTATTTTATTTTGTGATATTTTGTCGCTTTTTGAATTAATATTATATAAGAATGAGGACTAATTCTATATTCGACTAGTAGAATTTTTCAATTTTATATTAAATCAAAACATACATATTTCTGTGTAGGCAAAGTATTCGAAGGAATTCTCTTATAGGAGTTTTATTTGATGGAGTTGTCTAAAATATTTATAAAATAGTCACAACTTATATTATTCTATATTTATTCATGAGCAACAAAAAATCTAGTAATCTATTTGTAACCCCATATATTAATAACCTGGGTAATGGATAACCAAAGTCTATGCCGATCCACCCTAGGCGGTGGTTGGCAGCCATATCAAGGTGGAAGAGCTGCTGTGCCAAAAATCTCCCATACGCACAAAACAAGGCTTGTGCATCCATCTGTCACGATTGTTTTTTTTCTTTGCGAGTTTTTCTACCTCCGTCCAGGGGTTTCTATTTGATTCACTGTTTCGGATCTCCTTTCCACAACAAATAGACTTTAAACTGTAATTTATTTTCAATTTTTATTCTCGAAGCTATAGGATTTGATTTGGTGAAAGTTCCTCAAGATTTGGAAGCCAAATGCACTAGTAGATTTTTGGCTCAACATAATCTATGAGATTTTTTATGCTTACAGTCAATAGTCATAACTTAATCGATGCAACTGAAAAATTGGATCTTCTATTAAGAGTGAAAAGGTTACTATTTTTTTTTGTTAGATTTTCAAAATTGCTGGAATTTGTTTATCATCTTAGGTTCTATTTCAATTTGGTTCATCTGTTTGTTTGATATTTTGTCTATATCTAATTAAATATGTGGAATTTGAAGTTTGCATTTCTTGAAAGTTCTATTACACCATGAAACTGGTGGTGGTTATTAAATGAAAAAAAATAAGAGATGGTTGAAGATTGATTTGAAGATGAAGATAGCATATTGAGACTCTATGAAAAAATAATTTAATTTTAATTTTATTTATGTCTTGTTCTTTTGTGCATGAGTCCTGCTAGGGAGGTCCGGGTACTAGGGATAATAAACATCTCAAACCACTTATCCCAAAAGTTTAAACTGATTTTGGAGTTTACCAAGGATCAAACTCTTGACTTTTTGGATCTAGAGCTCTAATACCATGTCATGATACCACTCATCCCAAAAGTTTAAGCTGATGGATAAAAGTAACACACTACAAGAAAAAGAAATTTTTGTAACAAAAAAAGGGGCTATTGCAGTATGTCTCGTTACAAAAAGTTTTTGTAAAAAAAATGAAACTGTTACAATTTAAGATATAGTATTTTGTAACAAACTTTTCTAATACAAAAAATAAAAAATCGTTACAAAAGTGATAACAAATTTTGATCTTCAAAACATTTTTGGTAACAATATATTTTTTCCTATCATAAAATTTTGTTACAAAATATAACTTGATTTTGTAACATTTTTTTTCTTTAGTTACAAAACACTATTTATTTTGTAATAATTTTTTTAATACAAATTACACGCATAATTTGCCAAATTATATTATTTTTTAATTAATTAATATATTAACTAATTTAATCAACAAATCAACTGATGAGCGGATAATTTAAACGCTTTTTGGCACTATTTTTATATAGTTTTTAGTATGATTTAGTTAGTTTTTAGTATATTTTTATTAGTTTTTAAGCAAAATTCACATTTCTGGACTTTACTATGAGTTTGTGTGTTTTTCTGTGATTTCAGGTATTTTCTGGCTGAATTCGAGGGACCTGAGCAAAAATCTGATTCAGAGACTGACAAAGGACTGCAGATGCTGTTGGATTCTGACCTCCCTGCACTCGATATGGATTTTCTGGAGCTACTGAACTCCAAATAGCGCGATCTGAATTGCGTTGGAAAGTAGACATCCAGGGCTTTCCAGCAATATATAATAATTCATACTTTGCGCGTGTTTTGATGACATAAAATGGTGTCAAAACGCCAGCTCTCTACCCTTTTCTGGCGTCAAAACGCCAGAACTGGCATAAAAGTTGAAGTTAAACGCCCAAACGGGTACCAAAGCTGGTGTTTAACTCCAAGAGAAGCCTCTACACGTGTGAAGCTCAATGCTCAGCTCAAGCACACACCAAGTGGGCCCGGAAGTAGATTTTTGCATCATTTACATATTTCTGTAAACCCTAGTAGCTAGTTTTATTATAAATAGGACATTTTACTTTGTATTTTCATCTTGAAATCTTTGGAACGTTCTTCCTTATACATTGGGGGCTGGCCATTCGGCCATGCCTGGACCTTGTTCTTATGCGCAAAAAATAAAATATTAATGCACAACTGGCAAGTATACCGGATCGTATCAAGTAGTAAAACTCACCGGAGTGAGGTCGATCCCACGAAGATTGGTAGATTAAGCAACTTTAGTTAAGTGGTGCTTTAGTTAAGCAAACATGGTTTTGATTTCATGAGATTTTGATTCTTGAATGTAACTACTGAAGGTTAAATGACAAGGAATTTAATTAACTAAAATAAAGAAAGAAAATAAAAGTAAATAACTGAAACTTAAAGTGCAAGAAAATTAAATGATATTGGAGATAAATTGCAAGAAAATAAAGATTGCAAAATTGTAAAGAGCAGAAGAATAAATTGCAAGGAATAGAAAATAGAATGTAAATGATAGAATGATAAATTGCAGGAATATAGAAGGGAATTGGATAGTGGGAATTCTAAATAACTAAAGAGCAAAAGAGATGAGAATAAATGATGGAGAGATCATTAGGAATCAGAGATGCAAATTCTCATGAATTGATGTTGATCAATTCCTTCTCAATCATGGGTATAGATCCATGGCGGATTGTGGGTAATTGAGTTCTAATCTCTTGGTATCTCAATTTCTCTCAACACAATCAATTGTCACTCTCGTGATCTAATTGTTCATGAGAAGAGATGATGCTCAATTCTAATCCTTCATGTCACACAACTTTCAGGATCTCAACTAGGAGTGGTTACATCTCACATACCAACCCAAAGTGTATTGATCAAAGAAATCATGAAAGGATGAACTCTAAACTGAGTTATATGGCTCCATTCTCAAGTTCACCACACAAATCATATAGATTCAACCACTCTCTCGATGGTGATTGAATCTTTGAAGAACAAGATTTTTCTCCTGGATTAACCACTTGAATTGAGAAGGAGAAGAAGGTTTATCAACCCATTCAAATTTACAAAGCTCCTCCCCCTAATGAAGATGGGGTTTAGTGAATCATAGCTCCCAATTCAACAACAATTGCAAAAGTAGACATTAAAATTTAGTGTAGAGAAGAAGAAGAATGAAGAAGAAGAATAAGTTCTTAAAACTCAAATTCCAAGTTGCAATTCAAAAAAAAAAATTCTTCTCTGCTATGCTTCCCAACGGAAGTGTAGTACCAAGCAAAGTAAAAGTGTAGTGGAGGTAACTAAAATGCTGTAGAAAGTGTAAAAGTGTAAGAAAAAAGTCCCTTCAAGTACAAAACTCCTTCCTATTTATACTACTCCTAAAACTCAATTAGAGCTTTTCAATTGGGTTAGCAATGTGGGCTTCACTCTTGTTGAGTTCTTGGCTTAATGGAAGAAGTGTTGCCAAACAAAGGAAGTAGAGCTCATTTACATTGCTTCTGGCCCATTAGTTGGGTGTTACTGGCAAACACGCTAGCCTTATTGCACGTTGGCAACATGCTATGGCATTTTCTTGGGCTGGGAGCTTGGTGCTTGGGCGTTGTTGCCCAAGTTGTTGCCAAACACTTGGCTCATTCTTCCTTCTTAGCTTCACTTTTCATGCTTGATGTTACCTGAACTTTGAGCTTCAATCCTATGCTTCAATATGGACTATTATATATCATTGGAAAGCTTGGAATGTCTTCTTTCCAATGCACTTAGGAACATCTCAATTGGATCTTCCTAGCTCAAGTTATGCTCCCTTGAAGAGAGCAAGGTCAGGCTGCCTTGGTTGTGGCATTTTTGCCAAACACGCTAGTGCCAACGTGCTAGTGAACTTCCCTAGCCCAAATTCTTAGTCTTGGCATTGTTTATGGAATTGCCAAGGGACACGCCAGTTCATCCTTGCCTTGGCAACGTGTTCGAGCCCTTTTTTTTGGGTTCATTCATGCTTCCTTGAGTTTTAACCTTCTTTTTCTTATTTTTGGGGCCTAAAGATGACTCTGATTCAAGCTTCTATTTCATGCTTCACTATAGACAATTATATATGGTTGGAAAGCTCTAAATGTCAGCTTTCCAATGCAATATAAAGCACTCAAATTGGATCTCTGTAGCTCAAGTTATACATCCTTGAAGAGGGTTAGGTCAAGCTGCCAACTTTGCTGGAGTTGTTGGTGAACACACACCCTTTCTTCCAAGTTGGCAACGCCCAAGATCACTCTCCAGGGCTGCCTTGTATTGTTGGGCGTTGTTTCTGGTGTTGTTGATGAACATGCCAGTTTATCCTCAAGCTTGGCAATGCTCTCGAGCTCTTGGTTGGCACCCAGCTTTGCTTGGCCTAGCGTTGTTGTGGGCATTGCTAAGGGACACGCTAGCCTTCCTTGGCTTGGCAATGTGCTCGAGCCTTCCTTGGCCTCACATTCCTTGGCCTAGCATTGTTGTGGGCATTGCTAAGGAACACGCTAGCCTTCCTTGGCTTGGCAACGTGTTCGAGCCTTCCTTGGCCTAGCATTCCTTGGCCTAGCGTTGTTGTGGGCGTTGCTAAGGAACACGCCAATTCATCCTTGGCTTGGCAACGTGCTCGAGGCTTGTCTTTAAGATTGCATGCCACGTTGTTGCTAAACACACCCATAGAACTTGGCGTTGGCAATGTGCATGCTTCTTCCCCTGGGCCAAAACACTTTGCTCCTGGCGTTGTCCACAAACACACTGGAGTTGGTAACGTGCAATCCCCTGTTTCCTTGCTATGATTGATGTATCTTCAAGCCTTCTTGCTCCAATTCTTGCTCTATTGCCTTCTTGCTTCATCACCTAACATAAACTAAAGAATCTTCCTCAAAGTCTTGCCATCTTATGCAATAAATTTCAAGAGAATCATTCACATCAACTTGTTTATAAACTCCTTGAATCATTTGCATGGATTATGCCAAATTTCACCTAATTCTTGGTTCATGAATGCATGGAGAGAAAACTCATACAATTGCTTGTTTATTTTAGTAATAATGAGTTATATTAAGCTAAAACTAACTAAACTAACTGGCTAAAATAGCAAATATGCGAATGCATCACAACACCAAACTTAAAATGTTGCTTGTTCTCAAGCAAGAGATCAAAGAATTTGACAAAAGAACTTAAGATGCAAGAATTGAATATCTTAACAGAGAAAAACTTCTTTCATGAAATGTGTCATCCTCATTTGTGTAGTCATTTGTTTAATGCAAATGATCAAGGC
Organism: Arachis stenosperma; assembly: GCF_014773155.1. Taxonomy (NCBI): domain Eukaryota; kingdom Viridiplantae; phylum Streptophyta; class Magnoliopsida; order Fabales; family Fabaceae; genus Arachis; species Arachis stenosperma. Next base: position 59,614,008 of record NC_080377.1, on the reverse strand, counting down.
TAATTCAACTTCTTTAGTTAAAATGCTTGCTTCAATACTAGACTAGTTAGGTTCATAGGACTCCTTTTTCACACCTCAGCATATAATCCTCAACTATTATTTTCTCTGCTTCTTTTTTCTCTTTTCTTTTTCAGTTTCCTTTGTTTCAATTGAGCTAAAAATCCTGTCTTAAGGCAGCTCTTTAGCATAAGCTTTCAATCAACAATCCCAAACCACTTGGTTTAAGTTGTTAAGTGTTGAAACACTCTTAAAGACTTACTAACTCAAGCCTCTCTCCTTAACACATTCAATCACAGGCATATAACTTTGAGATTCTATATGGATAGTGGTGTCCAGCACCTCTTTGGGCTGCTAAATGTTCTATTATGGGGTTACTCTTGAATGTGGGTTTTCAATCGATAATCCCGAGTTAGTTAACTCAAGTTACCAGGTGATAAAGCACCCCTCGGATTTACTAGCCCAAGTATGTCCCCTAACATCAATCACCACAGACACATATCCAAATTTTGTCATTGATGCCTAGCTTTTCATTATGTGTTCTTTATTTTCCTTATTATTTTTTCTATTGTCAAGGATTTTGTGCTTCTAACTTCTTAAGTCTTGTAACCCTTAACCAACTAGCCTTGTGTAAGCAAGCATCTTAACTCCCTTTAATTTCTTAAGCCCTGATTCGTTCACAATGGAAGCAAATACACTAGCACTTTTGTAGGACAACCTTATTCTTTCTAAGCAAGGTTTCTCTCTGTTTTTGTTAAAACCACATCTTTTATTCCATTGGCAAGTAAAAGTACTGAAGACAAGCATACATTCCAAGCATATGAGTGATACATAGCATAAATATGAGAATGAATACTGTAAAAGTGAACAGTTTAGAAGGTATATCATGTTTTAGATATATATCTCCTTTATTTATTAAAATATTAAAGGAACTTCACCACCTTTAAGCTTTAGGTTCCTTTCCTTTGCTTGATTCTCCTTGCTTTACTTTGCCCTTCGGATCCTCCCCTTTTTTCTTTCTTACTTCTCCTTGTTGTTTTGTTGTTGAGTCCTCCTCTTCTCTTCTCCATATCCCTGAGCTTACCATCCTCTCTCTCAGCCTTTGCATATTGAATTTTACCCTTGCAATCTCCTACTCTTCTAATAACTTGTGGGCTTCATTAAAGGTTTAAATTTGTGGGTTGAGCGCTGGAAGGGTTCCACAGATGTAACTGAGTTTTTCTTGAATGCTCATATCATATTCAATTCTATCTCTATGTCTGGCCTCCTTGAACAGTCTGTTTTTATTGAATTCCCTGTGAAAGATGTCTTGTCTACCATCCATCCTGTGGAGGAGTGATGAATGAGATTTGCTCGGTGGTCTAGATTTTCTTCTTATAGAAAGAATTACTTCGTTGTAAGCATAGCTCCAAACCAACAAACAATTCTCACATAAAAAATATTGAGTTGTCACATGTACAAATCCCAATGAAAATTAACCAAAGTATTTAGACTACGGGTCGTCTCACAAGGAAATGCAATGAAATGCTCAATTATTAGCTATGAAGTATGTTGACAAACACCTAGAATGCAAGAAAAGTAAACATCATAAAATGCAAGAATTAAAAGAACCCATAACTATCATGAACAAGAAATCAATAATAACAATCAAGATCAACATAAAAGAGACATGGAAACATAAATTTGCATTAAAGAAAATTAAAATCAACAAATGTTCATAAACATAAAAGAGGACAAAATAAGAGATTAACAAGAGAAACTAGAAGAACAAAGACAATAGAACACTAAAATGTAAAGAGAATTGAAATCAAAACAAGAATTGAAAGATGAATTTGAGAGTGATTAACCTAACTTTACCCTAATTTCTATCCTAAATCTAGAGAGAGGAGAGAGCCTCTCTCTAGAATTCTAGCCTAAAACATGATGAAAACTAAACTATGACTACTTGGTTCATTCTCCCCTCAATCCTTAGGTTCAATAGCATCATAAATGTGTTGGGTTGGGCCCCAAATGAGCTAGAAATCGCTGGCCACGAGTTGCTCTTTAGTGGGTCACGTGCTCAATCGGCACGTCCACACACATTGCGCGTGCGTGCCCCTATACGCAAACCAAAATATGGCAAACTTTATATCATTTTGAAGCCCCAGATGTTAGCTTTCCAACGCAACTGAAACCGTCTCATTTGGACCTTTGTAGCTTAAGTTATGGTCGATTGAGTGGGAAGAGGTCAGACTTGACAGCTTTACGGTTCCTTCATTTCTTCATGAGTTTTGCCACTTTGCATGCTTTTCTCCTCACTTCTTCCATTAAATTCTTGCCTTATGAACCTGAAATTACTCAACAAACATATCAAGGCATCGAATGGAATTAAAGTGAGTTAAATTTAGCTATTTTAGGGTCTAAAAAGTATGTTTTCACATTTAGGCACAAATCAAGGGAGAATTGCAAAACCATGCTATTTCATTGAATAAATGTGAGAAAAGGTGATAAAATCCCCCAAATTAAGCACAAGATAAACCACAAAATCGGGGTTTATCAAATCTCCCCACACTAAAACCAAGCATGTCCTCATGCTAAGAATAAAGGACAAGAAAAGGGTATGAACATTTATTCAATGCAAATAAACTATATAAACCTATCTACATGCAGGCAACTAAATGCAAAATGATTTATCTACTTGGTTAAAAGTAAATCAATCTCTAAGAACATATATAAGTGATGAGCGGATAATTTATACGCTTTTTCGCATTGTTTTTAGGTAGTTTTTAGTATGATCTAGTTACTTTTAGGGATGTTTTCATTAGTTTTTATGCTAAATTCATATTTCTAGACTTTACTATGAGTTTGTGTGTTTTTCTATGATTTTAGGCATTTTCTGGCTGAAATTGAGGGACCTGAGCAAAACTCTTATAGGAGGATGACAAAGGACTGCTGATGCTGTTGGAATCTGACCTCCCTGCACTCGAAATAGATTTTTTGGAGCTAAACAACACCAAATGGCGCGCTCTCAACGGCGTTGGAAAGTAGACATCCAGATCTTTCCAGCAATATAAAATAGTCTATACTTTATTTGTAATTAAACGACGTAAACTGGCGCTCAACGCCAGTTCCATGCTGTATTCTGGAGTCAAACTCCAAAAACACGTCACGAACCAGAGTTGAACGCCAAAAACACGTTACAACTTGGCGTTCAACTCCAAGAGAAGCCTAAGCTCGTAGATAGATCAAGCTCAGCCCAAGCACACACCAAGTGGGCCCCGGAAGTGAAATTATGCATCAATTACTTACTTCTATAAACCCTAGTAGCTAGTTTAGTATAAATAGAACTTTTTAATAGTTTATTGGAGGTCTTTGGACTATCTAGTTCTTTTGACCATTCGGTCTTTCATGGGGGCTGGCCATTCGGCCATGCCTGGACCTTCATCACTTATGTATTTTCAACGGTGGAGTTTCTACACACCATAGATTAAGGGTGTGGAGCTCTGCTGTACCTCAAGTTTCAATGTAAGTACTACTATTTTCTATTCAATTCGACTTATTCTTATTCTAAGATATTCGTTGCACTTCAACATGATGAATGTGATGATCCGTGACACTCACCATCATTCTCACTTATGAACGCGTGACTGACAACCACTTCCGTTCTAACTTAGACCGGGCGCATATCTCTTGGATTCCTTAATTAGAATCTTCGTGGTATAAGCTAGAATTGATGGCGGCATTCATGGGAATCCGGAAAGTCTAACCTTGTCTGTGGTATTCCGAGTAGGATTCTGGAATTGAATGACTGTGATGAGCTTCAAACTCGCGATTGCTGGGCGTGATGACAAACGCAAAAGAATCAAGGGATTCTATTCCAACATGATCGAGAACCGACAGATGATTAGCCGTGCTGTGACAGAGCATTTGGACCATTTTCACTGAGAGGATGGGATGTAGCCGTTGACAACGATAATGCCCTACATACAGCTTGCCATAGAAAGGAGTGACAAAAATTGGATAAAAGTAGTAGGAAAGCAGAGATTCAGAAAGAACACGACATCTCCATGCACCTATCTGAAATTCCCACCGTTGAATTATATGAGTAACTATTTTCTATTTATTTATTATTATTATTCAAAACTCCAATAATCTCTTAATGTAGTTGAATCTTCCTGACTGTGATTTACAAGATGACCATAGCTTGCTTCATACCAACAATCTTTATGGGATCGACCCTTACTCACGTAAGGTATTACTTGGACGACCCAGTACACTTGCTGGTTAGTTGTGCGGAGTTGTGACAAAGTGTGATTCATGTTTAAGAGCACCAAGTCTTTGGAGCCATTGTTGATGATCACAATTTCGTCCACCAAGTTTTTGGCGCCGTTGCCGGGGATTGTTCGAGTATGGACAATTGACAGTTCATCTTGTTGCTCAGATTAGGTAATTTTCTTTTTATTTTTTTTCAAAAAAGTTTTCAAAAATCTTTCAAAAATTTGTCTTTATTTTCGTTTTCCTAAAGAATATTTTCGAAAAAAAATTTAATAAAAATACAAAAAAAAATTTAATAAAATCATAAAAACCAAAAATATTTTGTGTTTCTTGTTTGAGTCTTGAGTCAAATTTTAAATTTGGTGTCAATTGCATGTTCATATTGTTCTTATATTTTTTCGAAAAATTCATGCATTCATGGTGTTCTTCATGATCTTCAAGTTGTTCTTGGTAAGTCTTCTTGTTTGATCTTGATGTTTTCTTGTTTTGTATTTTTTGTTGTTTATCATGTGCATTTTTCGTTTGTTAGAGTCCAAGCATTAAAGATTTCTAAGTTTGGTGTCTTGCATGTTTTCTTTGCATCAAAAATTTTTTAAAAAAAATGTTCTTGATGTTCATCATGATCTTCAAAGTGTTCTTGGTGTTCATCTTGACATTCATAGTGTTCTTGCATGCATCTTGTGTTTTGATCCAAAATTTTTATGTTTTGGGTCATATTTGTGTTTTTCTCTCTCATCATTAAAAATTCAAAAAAAATATCTTTTCCTTAATTTTCTCATAATTTTCGAAAAATTTGAGTTGACTTAGTGATGAGCGGATATTTTATACGCTTTTTGGGGGTAATTTCATGTAGATTTTAGCATGTTTTTATTAGTTTTTAATAGAATTTTATTAGTTTTTAAGCAAAAATCATATTTCTGGACTTTACTATGAGTTTGTGTGTTTTTCTGTGATTTCAAGTATTTTCTGGCTGAAATTGAGGGAGCGGAGCAAAAATCTGATTTAGGCTAAAAAAGGACTGCTGATGTTGTTGGATTCTGACCTCCCTGCACTCGGAATGGATTTTTTGGAGCTACAGAAGTCTGATTGGCGCGCTCTCAATTGGGTTGGAAATTAGACATCTAGGGCTTTCCAGCAATATATAATAGTTTATACTTTGCGTGAAGATAGACAACGTAAACTGGCGCTCAACGCCAGTTTCATGTTGTAGTCTGGCGTCCAGCGCCAGAAACAGGTTACAAGTTGGAGTTCAACGCCAAAAACACGTTACAACCTGGCGTTCAACTCCAGAAACAGCCCAGGCACGTGAGAAGCTTAAGTCTCAGCCCCAGCACACACCAAGTGGGCCCCATAAGTGGATTTCTGCACCAATTATCTTAGTTTACTCATTTTCTGTAAACCTAGGTTACTAGTTTAGTATTTAAACAACTTTTAGAGACTTATTTTGCATCTCATGACATTTTTAGATCTGAAATTTATACTCTTTGACGGCATGAGTCTCTAAACTCCATTGTTGGGGGTGAGGAGCTTTGCAGCGTCTCGATGAATTAATGCAATTATTTATGTTTTTCCATTCAAACATGTGTGTTCCTATCTAAAATGTTCATTCGCGCTTAACTATGGAGAAGGTGATGATCCGTGACACTTATCACCTTCCTCAATCCATGAACGTGTGTCTGACAACCACATCCGTTCTACATCAGATTAAATGAGTATCTCTTAGATTCCTTAACCAGAATCTTCATGGTATAAGCTAGAATTGATGGCAGCATTCATGAGAATCCGGAAAGTCTAAACCTTGTCTGTGGGATTCTGAGTAGGATTCTGGGATTGGATGACTGTGACGAGCTTCAAACTCGCGAGTGTTGGGCGTGATGACAAACGCAAAAGATGTAACACCCTAATATTCAAATCCTTATGCTCGAGTCATAAGTCAATGATATTACGGTGGTACGACTCTCAGGTGGATTTTTAATATATAAACATAGTTAATTTTGAAAGGAGTATTAATCGAGAAGCCTGAAAAGAGTAGAAATAAAATCGCGAAGACGTATCACTCACGTTTCGACAACGAACGGTTAAACTGTGAAGCCGAAAGCGATAAACGGACAAGGCATAAAGGAGATTGAGAGATAGATAACGGATAGATATATATATAACATAAGTAATAGCCACTAGTCGCGACCCGCGAAGTTTAGGCCGGCTAGGGTACAGTATAAAAGTAGTTGACAACAGTATGTCCTAATCTCTCCCAAAGGAAATATAAAAGCCTCTATAGGCAAGTTCCAAAAGAGTTCAATACATAATATAATCCTTTCAAAACAAAGGTGGAGAGATTCTAAGCAAAACACATTGTAGAGAAAATAAAGATCTTCGCCGGCTCTTAGACGAACCACAGCTCACTTCTGAGCACCTGGACCTGTATCTGAAAAACAAGAGATATATACGGAATGAGAACCCCGGGCCCATGGGTTCCCAGTACGGTAAAAGTGCCAAATAAATACAATGCACTGCAATAAAAACTCACTAAGCATCCTAAACTCCTTTTCACCAAGTATCCAGCCTAGATTCTCACTAATCCATAAATAGGCATCTGTCGTAAGGGGATACTAAATCTAGTTCATGTTACACACGTTTCCCCAACTTTCTGATTATTCCATGAATCAGACTCAGAATCATAAGCAAAGCCATCACCAGTTGTTCTGCCTCAGCAACTCTATATCAATACATCATACCCTCGCCTGGAGCTAGTGAAATCACATCACTGCGTCTACCCAGGGGGCTCAAATGATCTCATTCAAAAATCATCATCATCATGCAATCGCATCATCAAATCATCTCATCAAGAACAGCCCTCAACATACACCGACACCAACATGTGGATCTCTCAGTTGTACAAACACAAGCAATACAGACAAGTAATACACAAATAAGGTACAAGTAGAACAAGTAGCACATAATCAGGTAACATAGCGTATATAATGTAGAAATCCAAACAAATAGGCAAACCCAAACAATTCAAACATATGCAAATGATGTATGCCTGCCCTATGGCTGATGATATCATCTGTCGGTTATATAGCCAACCCGACACGTCCTGGTAGCTAACCATGGACAGAAACACCCCTCGCGAAGCAAGTAGGTTTGAGCTACAACCCCCTTGCTACTACCCGCTCAGCCCAGAGCCAGTGGAACAACCACTACTGCGGCTACTACCCAGGCGGGTGTTTAACAGCTCAACCTGGAGCCAGTGGAACAACCACTACTGCGGCTACTACCCAGGCGTCACAATCTCTGACCTGGAGCAAGTGGGACAAACCACAACCCTTGCTACTGCCCAGGTATCTCAAGCATTAACCCGGAGCAAGCGGGACGAACCACAACCCTTGCTACTGCCCAGGTATCTTAGGCATATATTCATTCAATCTCAATTCATATTATCAATCCTCATTGTTATCACATCTCAAACATTAACCTGGAGCAAGTGGGACGAACCCCAACCCTTACTACTACCCAGGTATCAGAGTTACATTCATTCAAAACTCCATAATTAACTCATTTATCATAAACATCATTTTTCGTCTCATACCTGGAGCAAGTGGACTAGCCACTGCTACTACCCAGGGAAACTCGCATCTCAGATAGTGGAAGTGCGAATCACAATTATCAATAATTCAGCATAAACATGCATGAATTCTCATCCATGGATCAACATCCATATCAGCCATCCGGCTCGCGGTTAAATCCATAACCAGCCAATATTCATAGCATACACAGCTATTTCGGCTCACGGTTCAATCCAGAACCAGCCAATTTATAAACAATTACGGCCCTTCGGCCAATGGCATACCAAGCACTTCCACCACCATCCTCCACATCTCACATAATCATCAATGATCCTCATTGATTATTCATTTTCCCCTTGCTTCACTCGCAAGTTACCTCATTCACTAGCCCCTTTCTAATAGCTAGGCATATCATAACGATTTAGGATATAAGTGGTGAGATCGGAGGCTTAGAAGTATGAGATTTGGCTTTTAAAACTCAAATATCAACTTTGGCATGAAAACAATGCCACGCGTACGCGTACTCCACGCGCACGCGTGGATGTCCTTAAAAACTCATCGACGCGCAAGCGTCATGCACGCTAACGCGTGGATTAAAAATTTGCCAAATCGACGCGCACGCGTCAACCACGCATACGCGTGGATACTCTCGTGCCCCAGGCACAAAGCTGGCACAGTTCTGGCACAACTCTCTGGAAAATGGCTGGGCATTGGGTGCAGCACTATCGGCGCGCCCGCGCACATCACGCGCACGCGTGGATGGCGTTTTCGGGAAGATCGGCGCGTACGCGCCAAGTGCGCCCACGCGCAAGGGGTTATTCTACTAAAAATCTTCTAAGTTAAAAACTGCAGAATTCACAGCTTCAACCCCCAATCTTCCGACGGACATAACTTCCTCATTTTAAATCGTTTTTCACCCGTTCTTCGAACGGCATGGACATCCCGGATCCAATTTCATTTCTAAACAGATTTGGCACAAAACAAAGATCCGTAGTCCAAGTTATGTCCCGTCAAAGTATGCCCAAAACCATGTTTTCATATAAAACCACAAAGTGCCATTTTCAAAACAAGCCATTTTCAACTCTTTTCAAAATCAACCAAAACATGCCAATTTCAACCCTTTTTGAAACCAATCAAAATATACCAAAATCAACATCAAGCCTCCTCGACTCATACATTAACACTTTACCACGAATCACAAAAACCATCATATAAATCATCTTTACCCATTTCAAGCAAATGGCTAAATTACAAACATATCAACATGTCATACATACTTCCTCATCCCAATTTCCAACTACACTATTTCCAATCAACCATCATTATACATAACCAATATCATACTCACTATCACGTGGTTTCACCCCAAATCAAACTTAATCATTTCTCAAGCGTATATCACAACATACATATCTCTCATGCATTATCATACCATCAAGGCATCAATAATCATACTCACATATATGACCACAAAATATATCCCAACCAAAATCAAACATACCTCATCTATACTATTTCACCCAAAATTACCAATTTCCACACTTCAACTCCTTAAACCTCGTTATTCAATAACCAACCCAATCATTCATATATTCATTATATGAAATTCATCCAATCACTTGTGTCATCATACAATACACACATCAACTTACCTCCCTTACCTCTTTCCGGCCTCCGGCCCAAAATTTACGGCCTCCGACCCAATTTCACAATTTAAATGCATAAACCACAAATTAATACTCATTATCCAATACTTCAAATTTTCAATACACCAAGCATACAAGGCCACACAATTCTCAACCCAATCATCAATTCACATTACATACCAACTACGCATATTAGCATCAACCATTTACACAATCCAAACTTAATCCTAGGGCATCTAGCCTAGGAATTCTCATCACATCACACGGTACTTAAATGAAACTTAAACCGTACCTCTTGTAGCCAAATCAATTGAGCCTCTTCTATGGAAGTCTCCACCAACCCTTAGCTCCAAGCCTCACCAAAGCTCCACAAGCAACACCAATCTCCCAATTGTGCACCAAAACCATCAAATACACTAACATAACCAATATCACATACATACATCAACCTAGGGCTCATAAAAATCATAAATCACAAGGGTTTGAGCACTTCTTACCTCAGCCCATATGAAGTAGGGATAGAACCCACTTAGAATCCATGTTGGAGTATCCCTAAACACCCAAAATCACAAGATTTCAACACTAACTTCCCAAAAACGTGTAACAGTGGTGAAATTCGAAAACTGGGCAGAGATGAATGGAATACTCACCACAAAACTTAGATAGAAATGTAGAGGATGAGAAGAGCGACGCGTGGCCGTAAACGGCTCGTCAATCGGAGCTCCGTAGCTCAAGTTATGGTGGTTTGAAGATCAAAGAGAGTTAGGTTTCCTCTCTTCTCTTCCCTCCTCTCAATTTCAGCGCCCCAACCCTCTTTTAGGGTAAAAATGAGCTGAAATGCTCATAACTAATGTTTATATATGTTGGGTCTTGGACCCACTTAGGCCCAGTTCACTTATTTTTGTCCGTTGGCCCAATTTTGAACCAAAACCTTTAACATTAGCGCTTTAAATCACACTTCAAATATTTCTACCTCCCCTAATTATAATTCCTCATTTCTTAATCTTATTTACTCATAATCAACTTTCTCAGCTATAGTACCAGACAGGTCTCAGCTGGTACTGCCGGTCAAAATTCCACTGCGCACTTTTACGCAGAAAACTATGTCTTCCGACTCGGAAAAATTCACTGAATCCAAATATCATATTGAAATCATCAAATTCCAATTGCCAAATCTTCCAACCATATTCGCTCCTACTTACTCATTATTTAATTAATTTCGGTTAGACCGGGTATTACATTCTACCCCCCTAACAGAAATTTTCGCCCTCGAAAATTCCATCCATCACTACGAGTACTCGAGCGTAGTCTGCCGTTATATCCAACGCATAACAGTTCCAAGGTCCTTTCACTCTGCGCGCTTCCGTTGCCGCGCTCTGATTTCTCTATCTCTGAGGATCTCGGTCATTCGTTCCTTACTTTTATCGTCTCATGAACTCACACCCTATTAAATCTCAAATCATGTCATCAATAATATTGTCATCATCGTTAATCATAGCCATCATCACACATCACTATAATCAATCAAAGCTTTCTTCGTTTTTAGAATCCAATGAGTTTGTACTAACAAGCTGACAAACTCTTATGAATCCGCTTTGCTTTACTAATCTATAAAAGCTTTCGAGATACATCTCTTTTGTTGAAGTTACTCAGATCAAAAATCATCTTCAAAAATATAACCAAGTACTCTTTCAAATTCTTGGGAAAATTTTCAACAGCGCCTCTCCAAAAATTGGAGTTTACCACCCGTCACGGGTTCCCTCAAACCAATCTCAGTACCACATCAGCATTGCAATTTAAAGGTTTCCAAACGATTCCTCTGAAACCGATCATTACAAATCTTGATCTAAATCCACAGTCACCATGACCAAACATCATAGCACTCATCTCTCGAACACAACAACTTGCACTCAATCATCATCTAAATCTGATTACGCATCAATGATAATTTTCTCATCCGTTTCAGAACCATCAAGGCTCACAGCCGCAATTAATTCCAATTATCTAGAATCATTATCTGTATAAGCTCACTAAACTTTTAAGTACCCAAAGCATAAGGCATTTCTAATCATACCCCACTTTTCCTTATTATTACCATACTATGCTAACGCTTTAGCAAGCTTCCACTACGCCACTTTGATTTCTCGTCAAGTATTAGCTCCATCACTTATTTTCTCAAGTACCCAACCACAACTTAGCATGACTGGTATTTCAAATCAACGTTTCTAAATCCATCATTTAGGACCATTTCTTATCTATTTAAATCAAAGGAACTAAAAGTCACGGGTCAATCCGTTTTACCAAAAATCCAAAAATTAACCAACTATATAACAAACACAACACATTATTTTCAACAGAAAATCATTTACATCACAAGCATTTATCCATTTGTATTAAGGTAAATCCTTACTCGGACCATCCGGTTTGCTTCTCAGTCTAACATTAAGCTCGACATTCCCAGTTATACTGTATAGGTGGTATTATAAAATCACACACTGCCATTTAAGCTTGATTATTGCAATTACCTCAATCTTACTGCCGCAATCGGCCCGCATCCTGACTCTCTCCCTGTTGGCAATTTCTTGATACATGCCCTGGTAACCCGCACTTGTAACATATGCCTAACCCTAATCGGCATGGCCTATTTGGGTGATGACTTCCACATCTCTGACAGCTCAGAACATTAGAAGCAGCCGCTGCTCGTTTTCCCTTACCATCCCTTTGGGACTCCTCACTCGTCGCAAGGTCATTTCGCCTTTGAGGAAAACGTTGTGGGTATCCTCTTCTCTTAAACTCTTGACCCCTTGTTGGGTATTCTTGATTGTGCTCCCTGCGGTGGGACTCCCGACGGTCATTCTTTGCCTCAACAGCCTTCCTCACACATTCTTCAGCAATACGGCTCTTGTTCACAAGTTCAGAGAAGACCCTAATCTCCATCGGTCCAACGGAGCTTAGGATTTCACTTCGAAGTCCTCCCTCATACTTAATACACTTCCATTCCTCGAAGTCTCCCGGAGCTCCCTGACACATGCGGGAAAACCTGAATAGCTCCTCAAATTTGTCTGTATACTCAGATACGGACATAGCACCTTGCTTCAACTGTAGTAACTCCAATTCCTTGGCTGTTCTGGCAGAATTCGGAAAGTACTTCTTATAGAATTCCACTTGGAAGGCATCCCAAGTGATAGGATCATTCCCCTGTTGCAGGAGACGTCGAGCCCCTTGCCACCAATGCGATGCTTCCCCTTTGAGCAGATAGGTAGCAAATTCAACACGCTGCTCTTCAGGCACCAACTGCGCTTGCAGCGCTCGCTCCATGGCCTGAAACCAAGTATCAGCTTCAGTCGGATTGGTGGTCCCCTTGAACTTAGGTGGATTAACCTTTAAGAAAGTTGCCAGTGTCATCGGGCCCTGAGCTTCCCTTCCGCCATTGCCATTATTGTTTATCTGTTGCCCAAGAGCCTCCGCAGTGGCTTGCATAGCAGCAGCCATATTCTCCAACGCCGCCATAAGGTTTACCGGGTTATTCGGGTTGACTTCCGGTTCCTGCGTACTAGTACGATCTCTCTCACGTCCCTGACTGGGTCCACGAGGCGCCATCTGGTTCCTATACACACCAAACAATCGATATCAAGTTGATCAGTCTCAATATCGGAAGTGTAGTGCTTCAAAGTACCAAAGGTACACTCATGGACTTCATGCTAGATGTATCAGTTAGATACCCTAACTAGCACAGGCACAGACTCAGAGTATGCATTGAAGCATAAGCAGTTCCATCCCTCAGGCTCACGAGGACGAACTGCTCTGATACCATAATGTAACACCCTAATATTCAAATCCTTATGCTCGAGTCATAAGTCAATGATATTACCGTGGTACGACTCTCAGGTGGATTTTTAATATATAAACATAGTTAATTTTGAAAGGAGTATTAATCGAGAAGCCTGAAAAGAGTAGAAATAAAATCGCGAAGACGTATCACTCACGTTTCGACAACGAACGGTTAAACTGTGAAGCCGAAAGCGATAAACGGACAAGGCATAAAGGAGATTGAGAGATAGATAACGGATAGATATATATAAACATAAGTAATAGCCACTAGTCGCGACCCGCGAAGTTTAGGCCGGCTAGGGTACAGTATAAAAGTAGTTGACAACAGTATGTCCTAATCTCTCCCAAAGGAAATATAAAAGCCTCTATAGGCAAGTTCCAAAGAGTTCAATACATAATATAATCCTTTCAAAACAAAGGTGGAGAGATTCTAAGCAAAACACATTGTAGAGAAAATAAAGATCTTCGCCGGCTCTTAGACGAACCACAGCTCACTTCTGAGCACCTGGACCTGTATCTGAAAAACAAGAGATATATACGGAATGAGAACCCCGGGCCCATGGGTTCCCAGTACGGTAAAAGTGCCAAATAAATACAATGCACTGCAATAAAAACTCACTAAGCATCCTAAACTCCTTTTCACCAAGTATCCAGCCTAGATTCTCACTAATCCATAAATAGGCATCTGTCGTAAGGGGATACTAAATCTAGTTCATGTTACACACGTTTCCCCAACTTTCTGATTATTCCACGAATCAGACTCAGAATCATAAGCAAAGCCATCACCAGTTGTTCTGCCTCAGCAACTCTATATCAATACATCATACCCTCGCCTGGAGCTAGTGAAATCACATCACTGCGTCTACCCAGGGGGCTCAAATGATCTCATTCAAAAATCATCATCATCATGCAATCGCATCATCAAATCATCTCATCAAGAACAGCCCTCAACATACACCGACACCAACATGTGGATCTCTCAGTTGTACAAACACAAGCAATACAGACAAGTAATACACAAATAAGGTACAAGTAGAACAAGTAGCACATAATCAGGTAACATAGCGTATATAATGTAGAAATCCAAAACAAATAGGCAAACCCAAACAATTCAAACATATGCAAATGATGTATGCCTGCCCTATGGCTGATGATATCATCTGTCGGTTATATAGCCAACCCGACACGTCCTGGTAGCTAACCATGGACAGAAACACCCCTCGCGGAGCAAGTAGGTTTGAGCTACAACCCCCTTGCTACTACCCGCTCAGCCCAGAGCCAGTGGAACAACCACTACTGTGGCTACTACCCAGGCGGGTGTTTAACAGCTCAACCTGGAGCCAGTGGAACAACCACTACTGCGGCTACTACCCAGGCGTCACAATCTCTGACCTGGAGCAAGTGGGACAAACCACAACCCTTGCTACTGCCCAGGTATCTCAAGCATTAACCCGGAGCAAGCGGGACGAACCACAACCCTTGCTACTGCCCAGGTATCTTAGGCATATATTCATTCAATCTCAATTCATATTATCAATCCTCATTGTTATCACATCTCAAACATTAACCTGGAGCAAGTGGGACGAACCCCAACCCTTACTACTACCCAGGTATCAGAGTTACATTCATTCAAAACTCCATAATTAACTCATTTATCATAAACATCATTTTTCGTCTCATACCTGGAGCAAGTGGACTAGCCACTGCTACTACCCAGGGAAACTCGCATCTCAGATAGTGGAAGTGCGAATCACAATTATCAATAATTCAGCATAAACATGCATGAATTCTCATCCATGGATCAACATCCATATCAGCCATCTGGCTCGCGGTTAAATCCATAACCAGCCAATATTCATAGCATACACAGCTATTTCGGCTCACGGTTCAATCCAGAACCAGCCAATTTATAAACAATTACGGCCCTTCGGCCAATGGCATACCAAGCACTTCCACCACCATCCTCCACATCTCACATAATCATCAATGATCCTCATTGATTATTCATTTTCCCCTTGCTTCACTCGCAAGTTACCTCATTCACTAGCCCTTTCTAATAGCTAGGCATATCATAACGATTTAGGATATAAGTGGTGAGATCGGAGGCTTAGAAGTATGAGATTTGGCTTTTAAAACTCAAATATCAACTTTGGCATGAAAACAATGCCACGCGTACGCGTACTCCACGCGCACGCGTGGATGTCCTTAAAAACTCATCGACGCGCAAGCGTCATGCACGCTAACGCGTGGATTAAAAATTTGCCAAATCGACGCGCACGCGTCAACCACGCATACGCGTGGATACTCTCGTGCCCCAGGCACAAAGCTGGCACAGTTCTGGCACAACTCTCTGGAAAATGGCTGGGCATTGGGTGCAGCACTATCGGCGCGCCCGCGCACATCACGCGCACGCGTGGATGGCGTTTTCGGGAAGATCGGCGCGTACGCGCCAAGTGCGCCCACGCGCAAGGGGTTATTCTACTAAAATCTTCTAAGTTAAAAACTGCAGAATTCACAGCTTCAACCCCCAATCTTCCGACGGACATAACTTCCTCATTTTAAATCGTTTTTCACCCGTTCTTCGAACGGCATGGACATCCCGGATCCAATTTCATTTCTAAACAGATTTGGCACAAAACAAAGATCCGTAGTCCAAGTTATGTCCCGTCAAAGTATGCCCAAAAACCATGTTTCATATAAAACCACAAAGTGCCATTTTCAAAACAAGCCATTTTCAACTCTTTTCAAAATCAACCAAAACATGCCAATTTCAACCCTTTTTGAAACCAATCAAAATATACCAAAATCAACATCAAGCCTCCTCGACTCATACATTAACACTTTACCACGAATCACAAAAACCATCATATAAATCATCTTTACCCATTTCAAGCAAATGGCTAAATTACAAACATATCAACATGTCATACATACTTCCTCATCCCAATTTCCAACTACACTATTTCCAATCAACCATCATTATACATAACCAATATCATACTCACTATCACGTGGTTTCACCCCCAAATCAAACTTAATCATTTCTCAAGCGTATATCACAACATACATATCTCTCATGCATTATCATACCATCAAGGCATCAATAATCATACTCACATATATGACCACAAAATATATCCCAACCAAAATCAAACATACCTCATCTATACTATTTCACCCAAAATTACCAATTTCCACACTTCAACTCCTCAAACCTCGTTATTCAATAACCAACCCAATCATTCATATATTCATTATATGAAATTCATCCAATCACTTGTGTCATCATACAATACACACATCAACTTACCTCCCTTACCTCTTTCCGGCCTCCGGCCCAAAATTTACGGCCTCCGACCCAATTTCACAATTTAAATGCATAAACCACAAATTAATACTCATTATCCAATACTTCAAATTTTCAATACACCAAGCATACAAGGCCACACAATTCTCAACCCAATCATCAATTCACATTACATACCAACTACGCATATTAGCATCAACCATTTACACAATCCAAACTTAATCCTAGGGCATCTAGCCTAGGAATTCTCATCACATCACACGGTACTTAAATGAAACTTAAACCGTACCTCTTGTAGCCAAATCAATTGAGCCTCTTCTATGGAAGTCTCCACCAACCCTTAGCTCCAAGCCTCACCAAAGCTCCACAAGCAACACCAATCTCCCAATTGTGCACCAAAACCATCAAATACACTAACATAACCAATATCACATACATACATCAACCTAGGGCTCATAAAAATCATAAATCACAAGGGTTTGAGCACTTCTTACCTCAGCCCATATGAAGTAGGGATAGAACCCACTTAGAATCCATGTTGGAGTATCCCTAAACACCCAAAATCACAAGATTTCAACACTAACTTCCCAAAAACGTGTAACAGTGGTGAAATTCGAAAACTGGGCAGAGATGAATGGAATACTCACCACAAAACTTAGATAGAAATGTAGAGGATGAGAAGAGCGACGCGTGGCCGCAAACGGCTCGTCAATCGGAGCTCCGTAGCTCAAGTTATGGTGGTTTGAAGATCAAAGAGAGTTAGGTTTCCTCTCTTCTCTTCCCTCCTCTCAATTTCAGCGCCCCAACCCTCTTTTAGGGTAAAAATGAGCTGAAATGCTCATAACTAATGTTTATATATGTTGGGTCTTGGACCCACTTAGGCCCAGTTCACTTATTTTTGTCCGTTGGCCCAATTTTGAACCAAAACCTTTAACATTAGCGCTTTAAATCACACTTCAAATATTTCTACCTCCCCTAATTATAATTCCTCATTTCTTAATCTTATTTACTCATAATCAACTTTCTCAGCTGTAGTACCAGACAGGTCTCAGCTGGTACTGCCGGTCAAAATTCCACTGCGCACTTTTACGCAGAAAACTATGTCTTCCGACTCGGAAAAATTCACTGAATCCAAATATCATATTGAAATCATCAAATTCCAATTGCCAAATCTTCCAACCATATTCGCTCCTACTTACTCATTATTTAATTAATTTCGGTTAGACCGGGTATTACAAAAGAATCAATGGATTCTATTCCGACATGATCAAGAACCAACAGCTGATTAGCCATGCTGTGACAGAGCATTTGGACCATTTTCACTGAGAGGATGGGAAGTAGCCATTGACAACGGTGACATCCTACATAGAGCTTGCCATGGAAGGAACTTTGCACTTTTGCATTGAGTTGAATATCACATTACAGGAATTCAGAAGACAAAGCATCTCCAAAACCCCAACATATTCTCCATTACTGCACAACAAGTAATTATTTCACACTCTTTTATTTTTTCTAATAATTCAAACTGATAATTATAATTGATATCCTGACTAAGAATAATAAAATAAACATAGCTTGCTTCAAACCAATAATCTCTGTGGGATCGACCCTTACTCACGTAAGGTATTACTTGGACGACCTAGTGCACTTGCTGGTTAGTGGTACGAAGTCATTAGAAATCTTGATTTTGATATTGGGATTACAATTTTGTGCACCAAGTTTTTGGCGCCGTTGCCGGGGATTGTTCGAGTTTGAACAACTAAAGGTTTATTTTGTTGCTTAGATTAGGAATAATTTATTTTTGTTGTTATAGAGTCATTAAATTCTGAGTCCTTTATTCCCGTTTCAAAAATTTTTCAAAAATAATTATTTTTCTTTATCAAATTTTAATTTTTTTTCGTAAGTTTAGTGTCTTGTTCTAAGTTTGGTGTCAATTGCATATCTTGTATTTTTCTTTAAATTTTCGAATTTGTGTTCTTTGTTTTTCCTTGATCTTCAAATTGTTCTTATCAATTTTTCTTGTTTGATCTTTGGTTTGTCTTGTTCTGTGTCTTTTCTTGTTTTTCTTGTGCTTTTTCAAAACATTAGTTTTCAAAAATTTATTTTTATCTATAAAAATAATACATCTTTAAAACACGTTATATTTACTGCCCAATTGGCTAGAGCGTTGGTTTATGTTCTTGATGATTGGGCACCGGTTCTATTAAAAATCTTTTTTCAAAAATAACTTTTCTTGATTTAATCTTGTGCCAAACTTTAAGTTTGGTGTTTTCTTGTTAATTTTGATATAATTTTCGAAAATTATTTTGATTTGCTAAAAATTTTAAGTTTGGTATTCTTTCTTTTGTTCTTGGTGTTCTTGTGAATCTTCAAAGTGTTCTTGAGTCTTCTTTGTATTCTGATCTTAAAATTTTAAGTTTGGTGTTCCTTGGTGTTTTCCCTCCAAAATTTTCGAAAACAAGGAGCATTAGATCTAAAAATTTTAAGTCTTGTGTCTTTTATGTGTTTTTCTCTTTCATCATAAAATTCAAAATTCAAAATATATATAGATATATATATATATATATATAATAATAATAATAATATTTTATTATCTTTTTCAAAAATATCCTAACCACTTTTTCTCTCTCCTCAATTTTTTTCGAAAATCTTCACAAAACATTTTCAAATTTTTTTAATTCTATTTTTATTTCATTTTTATTTTATCTTATTTTATTTTATTATTTCGAAAATAAATTTTTATATATAATAAAATAAATAATATCAACATCCGTATCATCTCCCTTGCTCCATCATGGAATTAAGTGGAAATGAACAGTCCAGAAGGACTCTGGGGTCGTATGCTAACCCCACTACTGCTTCATATGGGAGTAGTATCTGTATACCCTCCATCGGAGTCAGTAGCATTGAGTTGAATCCTCAGCTCATTATCATGGTGCAGCAAAGTTGCCAGTATTCTGGTCTTCCACAGGAAGAACCTACAGAGTTTCTAGAACAATTTTTACAAATTGCTGACACAGTACATGATAAGGAAGTAGATCAGGATGTCTACAGATTATTACTGTTTCCATTCGCTGTAAAAGGTCAAGCTAAGAGGTGGTTAAATAACCAACCTAAGGACAGCATAAAGACATAAAAATAGCTGTCAGAAAAATTCCTGAATCACTATTTTCCTCCAAAACGGATGACACAGATAAGGCTGAGCATCCAAGGCTTCAAACAAGGAGATAATAAATCTCTTTATGATGCTTGGGAGAGATACAGAGAGATGCTAAGAAAATGTCCCTCTGAAATGTTTTCAGAGTGGGTGCAGTTAGACATCTTCTATTATGGGCTTACAGAGAGAGCTCAGATTTCTCTAGACTACTCAGCTGGTGGATCTATACATATGAGAAAAATAATTGAAGAAGCTCAAGAGCTTATTGATACAGTTGCCAGAAATCAGCATCTGTACCTAAGCAGTGAATCTTCCATGAAAGAAGAAGCTAAAACAGTGACTGCTGAACTAAGTCCTGTAGAACAAGCTATGGAATTCAATCAGCAATTAGACTTTCTAACAAAACAGTTAGCCAAATTCAAGGAGATATTACAAGAAACAAGAATGGCTAATATGAATATGGAAGTACAGTTGAAGCAAACAGAATAGCAACTATCAAAACAAATAACAGAAGAGTGCCAAGCAGGTCAATTAAGAAGTGGGAAAATATTAAAAATATCACTTCAAGATAGCAGGAAGCCAAGAAATGAGCAAACTACCCAAAATCCCTCTGAGGACATTAAGAGCCCAGAGAGGAATAATTCTGGCATTCAAATGCCAGAAAATGGGTAGGAAGCTGGCACTGAATGGCCAAACCATGTTCAGTCCTGGCGTTCAACGTCAGAAACAAGCAAGGAATTGGCGTTGAATGCCCAAAGGAAGCATAGTTCTGGCGTTCAAACGCCAGAAACAGGTAAGGAGTTGGCGTCTAATGCCACTCCAGCTTCCACCCCCGGCATTCAAATGCCAGTGGGGAATCAGACACATACAAGTGCTGATAATAACCTTTCTAAAAAGGCTTCTCAACCTAAATCTGTAGGCAATAAACATGCAGCAACTAAGGTTGAGGAATACAAAGCCAAAATGTCTTATCCTCAGAAACTCCGCCAAGCGGAACAGGATAAGCAATTTGCCCGCTTTGCAGACTATCTCAGGACTCTTGAAATAAAGATTTCATTTGCAGAGGCACTTGAGCAAATACCCTCTTATGCTAAGTTCATGAAAGAGATATTAAGTCATAAGAAGGATTGGAGGGAAACTAAAAAAGTTTACCTCACTGAAGAATGCAGTGCAGTCATTCTGAAAAGCTTACCTGAGAAGCTTAAAGATCCCGGAAGCTTTATGATACCATGCACATTAGAGGGTACTTGTACCAAGCAAGCTCTATGTGATATTGGGGCAAGTATCAACCTAATACCTGCATCTATTATCACAAAGCTTGGTTTGACTGAAGAAGTCAAACCAACCCGGATATGTCTCCAACTTGCTGATGGATCTATTAAATACCCATCAGGCGTAATTGAAGACATGATTGTCAAGGTTGGGCCATTTGCCTTTCCTACTGACTTTGTGGTGCTGGAAATGGAGGAGCACAAGAGTGCAACTCTCATTCTAGGAAGACCTTTCCTAGCAACTGGCCGAACCCTTATTGATGTCCAAAAAGGGGAAGTAACCCTGATAGTCAATGAGGAGGAGTTCAAGTTAAATGTTGTCAAAGCTATGCAGCATCCAGACACCCCAAATGACTGCATGAGTGCTGATATTATTGACTCTCTGGTAAAAGAGGTCAATATGACTGAGAGTCTCGAATCAGAGCTAGAGGATATCTTTAAAGATGTTCAGCCTGATCTGGAGGAATCAGAGAGAATGATAGAACCTCTGAAAATCCCTCAGGAAGAGGAGAAACTTCCTAAACCCGAGCTCAAACCATTACCACCATCCCTGAAATATGCATTTCTGGGAGAAGGTGATACCTTTCCTGTAATCATAAGCTCTACCTTAGAGCCACAGGAAGAGGAAGCATTAATTCAAGTGCTAAGTACACACAAGACAGCTCTTGGGTGGTCCATCAGTGATCTTAAGGGCATTAGCCCAGCCAGATGCATGCACAAGATTCTATTGGAAGGTGACGCCAAGCCAGTGGTTCAACCACAAAGGCGGCTGAATTCAGCCATGAAGGAAGTGGTGCAGAAGAAGGTCACTAAATTACTTGAGGTTGGGATCATTTATCCTATTTCTGATAGCCCCTGGGTGAGCCCTGTCCAAGTCATCCCTAAGAAGGGTGGCATGACAGTGGTTCATAATGAAAAAAATGAACTGGTTCCTACAAGAACAGTTACTGGGTGGCGTATGTGTATTGATTATAGAAGGCTCAATACAGCTACCAAAAAGGATCATTTTCCTTTACCATTCATAGACCAGATGCTAGAAAGACTAGCAGGTCATGAATACTACTGCTTCCTGGATGGATATTCAGGTTATAGTCAAATTGCAGTAGATCCCCAGGATCAAGAGAAAACGGCATTCACATGTCCATCTGGAGTATTTGCATACAAAAGGATGCCATTTGGCCTGTGCAATGCACCTGCAACCTTTCAAAGATGCATGCTCTCAATTTTCTCTGATATGGTGGAAAAATTTCTGGAAGTCTTCATGGATGACTTTTCAGTATTTGGAGACTCATTCAGCTCCTGTCTTGACCATCTAACACTTGTTCTAAAGAGGTGCCAAGAGAGTAACCTTGTTTTAAATTGGGAGAAATGTCACTTTATGGTGACTGAAGGAATTGTCCTTGGGCACAAAATCTCGAACAGGGGAATAGAGGTGGATCAAGCTAAGGTAGAGGTAATTAAAAAATTACCACCACCAGCCAATGTTAAGGCAATCAGAAGCTTTCTGGAGCATGCAGGATTATATAGGAGGTTTATAAAGGATTTTTCAAAAATCGCCAAACCTCTAAGTAATCTGCTAGCTGCTGACACACCATTTATCTTTGATAAGGAGTGTCTGCAGGCGTTTGAGACTCTGAAAGCTAAGTTGGTCACATCACCAGTCAGCTCTGCACCAGACTGGACATTACCTTTTGAATTGATGTGTGATGCCAGTGTCCATGCCATTGGTGCAGTGTTGGGACAAAGGCATGACAAGCTTCTGCACGTCATTTACTATGCCAGTCGTGTTTTAAATGACGCACAAAAGAACTACACAACCACAGAAAAAGAGCTACTTGCAGTGGTTTATGCCATTGACAAGTTCAGATCCTATTTAGTAGGATCAAAAGTGATTGTGTACACTGACCATGCTGCTCTTAAATACCTACTCACAAAGCAGGATTCAAAACCCAGACTCATAAGATGGGTGTTGCTTCTGCAAGAGTTTGATATAGAAATAAGAGACAGAAAAGGGACAGAGAATCAAGTAGCAGATCACCTGTCCCGAATAGAACCAGTAGAAGGGGCATCCCTCCCTCTTGCTGAGATCTCTGAAAACTTTCCGGATGAGCAACTCTTTGCCATCCAGGAAGTGCCATGGTTTGCAGACATTGCAAACTACAAGGCAGTGAGATTCATACCCAAAGAATACAGTAGGCAGCAATCAAAGAAGCTGATCACGGATGCAAAGTATTATCTTTGGGATGAGCCGTATCTCTTCAAGAGATGTGCAAACAGAGTAATCCGTAGATGTGTGCCTAAAGAAGAAGCGCAGAAGATCCTATGGCATTGCCATGGATCACAATATGGAGGACATTTTGGAAGTGAGCGAACAGCCACAAGAGTCCTCCAATGTGGCTTCTACTAGCCTACTCTCTATAAAGATTCCCGAGTTATGCTATGCCTCACAGTTATGCTATGCCTCAACAAGGAATCTTGGAGATTGAGTTGTTTGATGTATGGGATATTGACTTCATAGGGCCTTTCCCACCATCATACTCAAACACTTATATTCTGGTGGCAGTGGATTATGTATCCAAATGGGTGGAAGCTATTGCAACACCCACTAATGAAAATAAGACAGTGTTAAAATTCCTCCAGAAATACATCTTCAGCAGATTTGGCACCCCTAGAGTACTAATCAATGATGGGGGCACTCATTTCTGCAATAAACAGCTTTACTCTGCTATGGTTCGTTATGGAGTTAGCCACAGGGTAGCCACTCCATATCATCCACAGACAAATGGGCAAGCTGAAGTCTCTAATAGAGAACTTAAAAGAATCTTGGAACGGACTGTAATTAACCGTAGAAGGGATTGGGCAAGAAGCTTGGATGATGCTCTGTGGGCATACAGAACTGCATTCAAAACCCCTATAGAGACCTCCCTATACCAGCTTGTGTATGGAAAGGCATGTCACTTGCCAGTGGAACTAGAACATAAGGCCTACTGGGCGACCAGATTCCTAAACCTTGATGCCAAGTTAGCTGGAGAAAAGCGTTTGCTCTAGTTAAATGAGCTAGAGGAATTTAGACTCAATGCTTTTGAAAATGCAAAAATTTACGAAGAGAAAGCAAAAAGATGGCATGATAAGAAACTGTCATCCAGAGTCTTTGAGCCTGGAGAGAAAGTTCTGCTATTTAATTCTAGGCTCAGATTATTCCCCGGGAAATTAAAATCCCAGTGGAGAGGACCGTATGTGATTACAAGTGTGTCACTATATGGATACGTAGAGCTTCAGGATAATGATTCTAACAAAAAGTTCATTGTTAATGGAGAGAGAGTTAAACATTATCTTGAAAGCAATTTTGAGCTAGAATGCTCAAAACTGAGGCTTGATTAAAGCTCAGTAATAGTCCAGCTAAAGACAATAAAGAAGCATTTTCTGGGAGGCAACACAGTCAGTTACAAAGTTTATTTATTAATTAATTAATTTTTACAGGTATATCTCATTTATCTTCAAAGTAGAATAGCAATTGCTTGAGATCACAGAGTTACAGGGGAATTTGGAAGCTCACTGGCGTGAAAAAACCAGTAAGAAATATTTTGGGTGTTGAACGCCCAAAAGAAGCATCCACTGGACGTTCAACGCCAGTAAGGATAGCCATCTGGGCGTTAAACGCCAGAAAGAAGCTCTTTCAGGGTGTTGAACGCCAGAATTACAGCGTCCTGGGCGTTCAGAAAAACGCCTAATGACAAAGGACTTCCTGGCGTTCAACGCCAGAAAGAAGCAACAGCTGGGCGTTGAACACCCAGGAGAAGCAGCAATTGGGCATTAAACGCCCAAAACATGCAGCGTTTAGGCGTTTAACGCCAGGATGGTGGGGAGGAGGTAAAATTCGTTTTTCTTCACAAATTTTCTAATTTTTTTTATGTCTCAATTCATGATTTTTTGTATAAACATGTTCAAAATGTCATCTTTCAATTTCAAAAAAAAAATTTTTCTAAAAACCCTAATTTCTAAAATCCCTTTTTCAAAAATATCAAATATATCTTAATACATAAATACAAATCTTTTTCCAATCCAATCCAACTCTTTTTCAAATTTTTCAAAACTCAATTATCTTTTAAAATCTTTTTCAAATTTAAAATTCAGATTTATCTTTTTCAAATATCATTCACAACTTTTTAATTTTAAATTATATCTTTTTCTTATCATATCTTTTATAAATCATATTTTCTATCTTATCTTTTTAAAATTTTCGAAAACCCACCCCTCCCTTTAAATTCACATTCGGCCTCCTCTTCTCATCCACCAT